>NC_092034.1:10915143-11534643 GCF_042242105.1 Pempheris klunzingeri
AAGTTTCAGTCCCTGCCTTCCAGCTCTCTTACTTTATCCACCTTATTCCCCATCTGGCCTTTCTACATTAACCTCACTTCATTTTCTCTTTCACTTACCCTCTCCATCACCCCCCCCCCCCGACTGTTTTTATAACAACAAGGCAATTATACCTTCCTTCCGATGGCACCATTTGGTTTATTGGGTGGAGGTGGCTCAAAGATCCTCTGCTGCTGCTGTGGAGGCAATGTGGAGTACAGTGGGATGATTTTCATATCACCGACTTCTGGCCCCAGGTCGTCGACCTCCCTCTTGATTCGCTTGCAAGCTTCGTCAATTTCCTGAAAGATGGAAAGCGCAACGATTAATCCAGGCGTCACTTGAGTAAGCAAACGGCAAAATCAAACAGGTTCTGAACAACACCTGGATAAACAATGGCGGCGAACGTGGATGAAAGGGGAAGGCGATGGGACGTGGCCGGGGAAACCGTGGTTCCCTGCTACAGTACATTTGTTCTAACTATCGCTCCATCTGACGGAGGAAATTAAACCTGGACTGCAGTATGCTTTGCTGAGCTCCCTGTGGCTCTGTTGTCAAATGCAGCAATCATGGAAAACATGGATGCACATGCTCAGAAGGCACGCGCACGCACACACACACACACGCAGAGCCAGACAGACTCAAACAGGGTTCATTATTCCACAGTGCAGTATTGTAGAGGGGAATGTGAGATGAGACTGCAGCACTGATGCATAACCAGCGGCAAATCATGGCAGATCAGTTTAGTGAAGCTGAACGTTCTAGAGCCGGTGGGCTGGCAGACAGACAGAGGACCTGAGTAGCACCAGGAATAAGAAAGCATGATAGTGAACACAGGGCTAGGACCTATTCTCTAAAGGCTTAATGGAATACACTATTAAATGGACTAAACAAGCCTACATGTTCCACAGGCACCCCTGCTTATAACTCATTAAAACAGACTCCTAACCCTGATACACACATACACATTTTAATGATCATACTTGAAGGCTGGTTGCTGGTATGGCCTAAAACAACATGCAAGAGCTTTTCATTTCTAAGTGACTCCCGCTGTTAAGAACCATTTTCTTTGTTTTGCTAACAACAATCATTTAATCCTCATGAAGCAGCAGTTACTACATGTCATATTACAGCCTGTACTGTTGCACCACCTACAGGCCCATGGGAGCAATGCAGGAACTTTTCAAAGACAGGAGTCATAAAGAATTGATGAACCCGGGAACTCTGGTTCAAAAATCATTTTACTGGTGCTTGTTGACAGACAGCGGGCTACATCAGAACTCTCCGTGCAGTTATTTTGCAGGACAACAAGACAGCCCATAAGACATGAGTTATTTTGTTTCCTTTTCTAAAAGCACACTGTGCTTAAATTAGTTTAAGCATGACTGAGAGGGAGGTAATTTGTACCAGTGTGTGAAGCCAGTAACACTTGCCTTGACATGAGAAAGCACCACAGTGATGTTTCCCCGTTTTCCCTTCTGGCTTGCAAGTGCGTTATTAGCCCTCTTTGTCCCCTTGTTCATCGCATTAAGTCAAACCCTGCTGATGGCCATGTGCCTCTTAATCAACACGGTGACAAGTGGAAAACGGTAAATCTGAATGGATTGGTAAAATTAGCCAGGGTATTAATAGCCTATCAAGCCTCTGGATGCAGCAGCTGCCATGGAGAAAAAAAAAATGGGCCTCTTTGCCAAAGCGCTGGAAGCAAGCTGGCTGCCTGTCCCTTAGGGACTTCAAGACTGAGTGAGTGTGCGCATGTGTGTCTATGTGTGCGCACACACACAGGGGGGCAGTTGGCCAGTGTTGGGAACCTGTCCACCAGCTCTCCCTGTGACCCCAGAAGCAACGATCTACAGCCAAGCTAATAACCAACACATTTAGGCGCTCCTCTTGACTAGCAAACAACCCCCCTGCCAATCCCCATGTTTTGATGTTAGCTGCTGAGGGGGAAGCTTAAATATTAGGACTTATCTTTGCTCAACAGCTGTGATAAGTTTCGACTTTCTTGTTTGGAGTTGGTGCTTCAGTTCCATTTGTTTGTGGAAGCAAAATATGTCATAGAAAAACTAAGAGAGAGGAAGACGGCCCTGTGCAATTTGCTTTCGTCTGATATAAATTAAACAGTTAGATAAAAAGAGTCTACGGCTTTGCCATAGATCTGCCTCCCAATCATTAGTCTACATCAAAGTTGCTGGGAGACTGAAGAGGTTAAGACGCGCTCGAGGGATGCACTGCAGCACCCTTTGAACACCCATCTCTGCCAGACCTACCACACATTAACTTCTTTAACCCAATTAAGAGGGGGTGATAATGAACTCACTGTGGGAGTGCTCTCAGTAATGCCTTAGCTTGAAACAGTGCAGAGGAGGGGTGGAACATAAATCATCAAATTACATCTAACAGCAAAAAGTATTTATCACATTGCCTGCACATATCCCAGACTTCTCTACACATTCATATGAGCAACTATCCGTGTTTCTGGCCATCCAAGCAGCTGGAATACCACTAAATCTAAAATCAATTACCATCCCTCGGAGCCCACTTCAAACACCATGCCCTCCAATGGCATGGTGTTTGAAGGCTTTGTAACAAGCCGCATATTGATCCTGCTTTGGTAAATGAAAACTGACATAGATGTGCTGCAACAGTCGAGTCGGCGTAGAGTGACAAATAATTACTACTAATAAACAACCCGTCACAAGATGCGACTGATGAAGCCAGTAAGACACAACTACAAGAGCTTTAAACATCCTTGTGCAGATGAACAACGAGTTACATTCTCCTTTACAACCACTGGTAATCACATGGTCACATTGTCTCAAACACCATTTTGTTGGAGTGCTGAGAGAAAAGTCATTAGCAGCACAGGCAATGTTGGCTCTGACGGCCTTCTCCTGTCCAATGATCAGGACATTGAAACATTTGTTGGTGCTTTTCTGTACATGTGTGTATGTGTATGTGTCTCCACCCTGCTGTGACCAAATTCATCATTTTGGGCATGAACCCTGCCCTCCATTACACATCAGTGGACACCATTTGCAGGAAGGGGAAAAAAATAATAATAAATGACTTAATTTCAGAGATTTGTGGGAAGAGCAGAATCTGGGTCATTCCTAGTTTTCTTTCTCTTCACCGTGCAAAACCTGGTGGTTCCCAAACAGGCACACACACATGCATTAACATCTTTCAATCTGAGGATTAATCATTTCCTGTGCAGAGTGTGTGTGTGTGTGTGTGTGTGTGTGTGTGTGTGTGTGTGTGTGTGTGCTCACCGTGTATGTGAGTAACTCATCTATGTAATTAGATTATTATGCACACTCTTAACTTTGGAGATGTACAAAGTCTTTGAACAAGTTTATTGCCTTGTTTGCTCGATTAGATTAAAATAATATTACACATGTATCTACTGCTGAAACGATGAATCGACTGACAACTTGGCTCACTGATTAATCGCCATCTATTTTGATAATTTCTTACATAGTTACATTTTGTGAGACTTTACTGCCTTCCTCTGCTTTATTTAACAGTAAATTCAGTGTTGTGGACTGTTGTGTGACAGACAATGCAATTTGAAAATATCACAAGGGGTTCTAGATAAATGTGATGAGCCCAATTTTCATTCATTTATTTCATTTCATTCATTTTAAAGTCTAGATGGTTAATAAAAGTGATTAATCAATCATGAAAACAACCATTGGCAGCCCTGCTGTATCTGATTAAAGTGTCTATGGTCAACATAAGTGAATAAATATCTTTTAATACAAGTAAACATGAAACCAGCAATGTTTACTGTTTACAACTATCACAAATATGGCTTTTGTAGGACAACAAAAAAATATCACTAAAAACCTGCGGAGTCTCACCTCTTGTCCGGTGAGGAAAAGCAGAACATCCCCTTCATCCACCTCGCACATGTGGATCTGGATCACAGTGCGGATGGCCGCCTCCAAGTAGTCCCGCTCCGGTTCCGGCGTGTAGAAAATCTCCACAGGGTGCGTTCGTCCGGGGATAGTTAGCAGTGGGCAGCTGTCAAAGTACACCTGGAACTTGCCGGCATCGAGCGTGGCACTCATGACGATGACCTGGACAGGGAGGAGTGCAGGAATAGGGGAGAGAAGTCTATGAGGGACGATGCATTCATAAAAGTGGTAAAAGGAAAGATGAAAAGCAATGACAGCAGAGTGCAAACGATAGTGGTGATTGCTGGAGTGAGCACACAAGTGTGAATAATATGAGTTAACATTGTATATGGCTTGGTGATAATTGGGGATAAGGACACATACTAACTGGACGCAAGTGCAACTAAATACAAAATAGATGAGGAGTGAAAAAAAGTATACAGGATGGAATTTAAGATGAGGGTGCTGGCACAAACCCAAGATGGTGCCTATAGTGTAGGACTTGGCAATACAACCCCAAGTCACTGACCTACACGGAGCGGTAGTCCTTGTTCCTGATGTTGGGTACACAATGTTCTCTCCAGAGCCATTAGATAGAGCGCATTAGGATTCTGATGGGAAACACATCTCCCATTTTCAATCTCAAACATTTTCAGGGGCCAGTGTCTCGGCATTTCGCTTTACGCTCTGCGAGACATCATAATTGCTCTTAATCAAGGCAAATTAAACTTTCAAATTTGGTAGGGGATCGGGATGAAGGAGATAGAGGGCTGTGGGTGGATGATCATTCCCAATAACCTAGACCTCATTTAACAGTCCGCGAACAACAATCTAACCTTTGATTCCACACTGACAAACAACTAGTCATTATCCATCTGCTTTATGAGAATTATGTCTGGCACACTGTGGCTATAAAACTTCTGCCTGCACGCTCTCATCCACACCGACAAGTTGCTGTTCTCCCCCTGGTTGATCGGCTTAAAATGGGGCTGACTCGGGCAGCAAGCTCTACCAGTGCAAGATAGATGCGCATTTCTCAGCCCAACAGCAACATTTCTCTCTCCTCAACACATACACAACTGTCAGACGTGGGGACACTGTCAGGAGAAATGTGACAAAAGAGAAGAGTGACAGAAGAGGAACATAAACCCTGGCTGTCACTGAATTTATCCTCGGGGGAAGTATTATTTAGGGCTTTAACAGTGTTTTGTAGGCATTAAGTGGGACATATTTGGAGAAACAAATCAGACTACTGTCAAGGGTACTTTCAACACCAAGCCTAGAAATCAGACAAAATCAAAGTGAGGTAGACTTGATGCTCCAGACTAAACAATGAATGTAGGTGCTGCATAAACAGTCGCTTTTAGATTTAGGTACTTCCGCCACCTTTAAAGGGCATAAAAGAAACATGCTTGCTTTTAAAAATTTACTGTTTAAACTCAGAAGTTCTAGAAACTTTTTACCTTGAGGTCAGGCCTCTGACGGACCACCTCCTTGAGGACCCCCATGAGGATATCTGTGGCTAATGTACGTTCGTGTGCCTCGTCCAGGATGATGACGCCATAGCGCTCCAGCAGAGGATCATTCATGGCCTCCCGCAGCAGCATTCCATCGGTCATGTATCTGGGTGAACACAAGACATGTGAGCTTCATCATTGCATACAAGGGCATTATCTGAGTAAAACCCTGCTTAAAATTAATATAATGAGTACAGCCTTCCCCCCCCCCTATGAAGAAATATCCCCCTTCAAAGTGCTGAATCATAAAGACGTGGGATCAATACGCATTTGAAAAAAAGCCAAATCTATCCCTAAACGCCATTAAAAAAGTTCAGTGTATTTCAAAACATAAAAAGAGCCGAGGTAAACATTTTTAACTAGCCGTCTTACTTGAGTACCGTCTTGGCAGAGCTGCAGTCCTCAAACCTGATGGAGTAGCCCACCTCTTGGCCTAGCATGACGTCCATCTCATCAGCAACCCTCTGGGCGACGCTCATGGCCGCGACCCTCCTGGGCTGTGTGCAGGCCACTGCTCTCTTTGGTCCCGGCGTGGACCGCACCATATCCACGCACCACTGAGGGATCTTAGGACAACAGACAGGCCAGGTTAAGTTTGAGCCAAAGAGACTGCATGTAAAAAGAATTATCTAAAGAATTAATTCAATGAATGAGATGAGTGCACGGCAGATGATGTGATTGCACAGTGCTACTACTTGGAAGTGCATTACTAGAGTTTACTACGTCCTGCAAAGCAAATATCTATGAAAATCATACCTGCCAACCTTGTCAGCCACGGTATGATTTTTACTTGGACCTTAAAACAGGAGCAGCTCACTAAGAGAGGCCCGAACGAAGTGAGTCTTACTTCCACTCTATTAAACTTAAGGTTCGGATGACTGCCCTTTAGAGATGATTCAAACCTTACCAGTCTTTGAAATGTCACCCAATCAGAAGGGGACAAAAATGCAAATGACGGGTTTGGAAGAGATAAACATTTCACAGACACCATTAAAATCTGTTATTAGTACTTACATGGCCTGACCCTAATCATCAGGATATGTTTGGTAGAATGCCTTGTAGGGCTGCATGATTAATTGTATTACAATGGCAACTTCATTTGTAAGTGATAATAATTTTGGCTGCGTTTGCATTAAGACAAAGTGAATTCAGCGTTTTTTTGTTGTCGTTTTAAAACATGGTTGTGAATCTTAATTTCAAAGAGAGAACATTTTGTTCACCCACAAAAGGTGCAACCCAAATGCTAAAGTCATCTGAATTCCTTTCTAATCCTTTATCATTAACCTATTTTTGGCTCAATAAAATATTCTATCTTAGATTTCAACAAATAACATTAAATTATTATTATTATTACTTAATTTTTCCTTTCAACAGTTCAAGAGAAATAACCACAAACCATTATCCTGAAAGATCCATAAATGCAGCCTTAGTGAACATGTTGTGTATGTATGTGACCACATTCTGAACATTTCGGATTGTTTTAGTTCAGAAATCCACGATAAATGTGCAGAATACAAATGTTTTCTAGCATCATCAAGGCAGAAAACACTGACAAGATTACACCACTTCATTTAAGAGCCGTTTGGACGGTAGTTTATATTCCCCTCAGGAGGAGCCCAAGGCTCAGCCAGTGATTTACTCTAATCTTCTCTCTTGTAAATGTTAAAAACAGACAACCCAGTTCTTTCAAGGACTTAAAATAAAAGAACCACATACTGTTAATCAGCTCCACAGAGAAACTGCTCAGTTTTTAATGGTATTATTATACCAATTATAATACTACCTCTCACATTTTAATTTAATCTGAGACATTTCGGGTGGTTTATTATTCACAGGGCTAAATTACAACTGCAGTGCATCTGTATGTGCTGGTGTTGCAAACATCCTAAATATTCTGCCTTTTACCTGTGTGGTTTTTCCAGAGCCGGTCTCTCCCACCAGCACAAAAGACTGGTTACGCATCAGGGTGTCAGTGAAGCTCTCTCTGTACTCCCAGACGGGCAGCTGCAGCCGCTTCTTCAGGATCTCATGGTAGCGTGGCGTGTGGGGCATGTTGGTGAAGGGGTTGATCTGCTGCTGTATGGGGTGCTGCTTGAGGAAGCCGCCACTGCCTGCAGCTGCGTTGCTGGGCAACCTGGATGGCCTCACGTCTCTGGCCATGTCATAGTCCCGATCCCTGTCGCGGTCACGCCTGTGAGAGGAAGATCCACAAGGTTAAGATTTGATGAGGCATAGTCGCACAAACCAGAGACACAACATAACCCTAAATAGCCTCAACACAAATGCATGCACACACTCCCACATGAAATGACCAAATCTAGCATGTTTGCCCTATACTATGGTTAAAATTAAACGTGAAACAGACAAATGTTAGCCCTTGTCTAGTTCATTTCTTAAAACTGCGTGATAAGGTTACTGCACATTCTCAGTCTGGGTTGCACAGAAGACAGCCTAATCAAGTGTAACATGCAAAGGTCATGAATAAACTAATTGTCCACAATCACAATCGAGCAGGTTTGTTCCAGAAATGTGCATTTAATGGTTTCAGAAACAGAATGTGAACCATTTATAATCCCCCATTAGTTGGAAAAAGCTGAGCACAGTGTTGAATTTAAAGTACCCCGGAGCTAGGTGCTTAAGAGCCAACTACTGCAGTGGAGCTGGCTGCACACAGGTCAGATGTAGAAGATGTGGGTGTGTGTGTGTGTAGCTCTGTGGCAGCACTAAGGTGTGAATGGGTCTCATTTTAGCCATCAAGAGATAAATGACAGCTAACAAGTACAATGTTAATATGTAATTTAAGGCATAGTCCAACAAATTGACCTTGAAATTGACCAATCACAAGTCTACAGCACAACTACAATACTGATTAATATTTTACTGCTAATTCCAGTTTCATCCATTTGTGGTTATGACAGTTGTGTTTAGTGCTATAAAAGTAAAGTGACAACAAAAGTAACATGACTTGTACATGAGTGGGATGCATCATCTACTTTGAAACCCATAAACCCCACACTGCTTTACTGTGTGTTTGCATCTCCTGCATTGATGCCCTTGACTGTGGGAGACCTGCAGTGTGCACGCCAATTGATGTTTGGACATCACCTGGGTTTATCATTCATTTACTGCACTGATTATTCATTTATCCCCGTGGGACAATTCTTATTCAGCTTGTCGCTTGACCCTCTCGATGACTTTGACGAGTGATGACAGCTGATGGAGGTGGAGGAGCCAGCTACATGGATCCTCCACCTGCAGCAGGCAAGCCACGTCTTGTCTGCACCCACTGCATGCAGTCATTTCATATTCCTGCAGATATCTGGACATCAACTAGCACTAACTGAACTGAAAGGTGCCGTTAGTAACGTCTGACAGGTCTGAGCTAGGCGGCTAATATTAGCGTCGCTTTAAGCAGAATTTAAGTCCGTATTCATTCAGTAAAACCCTCATGCCATAACAACCATGTCCATGACGTGTTGATTTGGTGTTATTTCTTAACACAAAGAAACATTACTTAACAGAGCACTGGCTAGTGTGTAGCTGTGTGCAAAGCCAGAGCAGGCTGGTGGCTGGCTGTCTGCTAACTTAGCTCAGTGGCTAGCTACCGACCGTTGCTAACCTCACCGTCCCACAGAAACGCACTGAAGCCAGGCTAACTCACTAGCTAAAATAGCAGACAGTTAGCGTTTGCGTTAGCACGGCTAGTTAGCACCGGGATAACAACAAAACAGCCCGCTACAAGCACGTTAGGTGACGCTAACGTTACGTACCCCTCAGACAAACCCTTTTTACTCGACGAATACTCATCACCCAAATCTAAACGATGTCGCTTGGACATCTCGCCACCGGTGTCCGTCCACACAGCAGCTAATTACCCCATGCAGGCTTTCCCCCAAAACCGTTAAACACCGGCAAAATGGCGACCGGAAGCTCTTACCTCATCATTATTATCCTTGACAAAATGAGTCGAAAGCCGCGATTTAATGACGGACCGAGCGAGCACGGAGCACAGAAAAGGTCCCGGAGTTACTGAGCTCTGCACATGGTGCTGCCCGTGAAAGAGGACCGGCCTGCGGACACGATGCGGTGGCTCAGGAGTGCGGGGAAGGATGCGGGAGGTCTGCTGCTGCCTCTCGGTCGGGTCGGGATGATGATTTGCCCGCCAAACACACACACACACACACACACACACACACACACACACACACACACACACACACACACACACACACACACACAGCCTCGCCCCCTTCAGTCCAAAAGGCTCCAGTCTCACTGCAGTACAGCAGGTCTGTGTGTATGTAATGTGTTGTTATACATCAGCAACTACTGTATATTATTTAATTCACAACCACAACCTGCTTTTCTGAGAGGAAATGTAGTGATCTGAACAATGACATCAAAGAATGCCAAATAATACACTCAGAATAACGGAAATCAATAATACACATTACATTTTGAATAAGGTGATGAGATCACTGCTCATTCTTCATTCGTTTTCTTTCATTTGAAAGCTTCAAGCGGAACTTATTTTCCTCAGTAATCCAAAATCCAATGGAAAAACCCTATTAGCTGTTTGTGGTGGGAACCAGGGTGATGCTAACTTCATCATGTAACGCTATTTCTGAAATCCTTCTCACCAACCCTGTTGTTTAAAGATGAATTCCAACCAGATCTCATTCCCGTGCAGCCTCTCTCACTTTATTGTGCAATCTGTTTCTGTCTGCTCAATACATGGTACAGTGCAATGAAATATGTTCAACACTTCTTTGACTCCAGTTTCCACTGTTCCTTTTGCCCAGCACCAGCATAGTGCCAATTAAACCTGCATGGCCAGATCTAAGTCTTTACTGTGATGATTTCCCCCTTTTGTTCCTGTTTTTAAAGCACTTTGCTATGACTGATTATTTCTACTTCACGCTATCTCCCTTTGTTTCTGTCTTCATCCCACTGTTCTCCATTCATTCCCTTCTAATCACTGCTTTTCCGTCTCCTCTGCCAAGTGGCGTCATTTTGTTAGGCCGTTTCAACCCCTGGTGTGCTGGCACCCAACAGAACTGTCCACCAACAACAACCCTGAGTGGTCTAAGTAAACCCACTAGTGAATCTTCCCTGGCAGATTTTGCGTGCATGCTTTTAGCTGTCGAGTGTGAGCATTCGAACACCCTATTAGGTGTGTGATGAGAACTGTGTCAAGATGCTGATGTGGTTGTAGCTGCTAAGACATAATAAAGTACATGCCTAATTATGAAGTATAACCTAAGAGCGACTGTTGTGAAGCTAAAATGATCCTGTGTAAGCAGGTTTGTTGATCACCTGTTTGGAACGAAGAGTGAAATTCATGTATGAGCTGCAATTTAACCACTTTCTCCTCAGTTTCATGTGCATCTTCCCCAGGTCTACATGGAGGCTGCTGTTTGAAAGCTATACATTATTCTTTGGAATAAGAAACCAAGACACATATTAGATTTGGCTTTTTATTTGCTCTTCAGCACATCCAAACTACACGCAACCAGTTTTCTGTCCTCACAGTTCTATCCGGCTCTTTCCTCTCATTGCAAAACTTGATGGCGGTTCATTACAAAAAATACAAGCCAACTTAACAATCTAATGCGCCGCGTCAATTGACTTCACTGTCAAGTCCAAACTAAATCCTTTAAATCTTTCCCCGCAGGCCTCGCACAGGTACAGCTTCCCACCTGCGTGAGTTCTAATGTGGACTTTCAAGGCACAGCTGAGTCTGAAATTCTTCCCACATTATTATGCAAGAAGACAGCTTCTGACCTGCGTGGACGCTCAGGTGTCTCTGCAGTTTTAACTTGTGCTTAAAAGCTTTCCTATGTCACATGTGAGAGGACTTTATTAACTGTGTGAGTATTGCTGTCAGCGTGGGAGCATGAAGGTTTTCAGCGTCCTGCTTCAGTAAAAGCTGCCGTCCCTCCTGGTGCAGAGCTGCTCCTGCTCCTGTTTAATCTACGGAGGCTCTGGGTCCTCTTGGTCCAGACTGGTGTTCCTCTCCTGCTGGTCAGAGAAAACCTCCTCCTCCTTCCAGACACGTGGCTGTAGCAGCTCCGGAGGGACAGAGCACGACAGGAATATGAGGCTACAGTGATGGTGAACAAAATATTGACATGCGAGCAATTTAAGAGTCTACATAAAACTATGTGAGAAGTTTTGTGTTAATAAAACAATGAAGTTTTACACACCTATCAGGCGTAACTTTACTTCGGCTGAGGACTGATTTCTTCCTACTCAACGATGTCAGTCACGTTATGTTTGATTTGAATCGCTGCATCTTATTTTATAAGCTTATTTGACCTTTTTAAAAATATTCTTCAAAGCAACTATTGTAACATAACTACTAATGTTGCAACATAAATGTTTAGGGGTAACAAGTAAAATATTTCTTAGTAGAAACATGATCACTGTGACTGTTGCCTTTGTGGTCTCTCTTCTCTGGTTTTGCCTCTGCCTTTCTGGTTGACTCTCAGCCTCCACTGTATTCTCTAAATTCAACTGGCGTTCTTTTATCGTCACGTAGAAAACAATAACATGAAGCACGACTACTTGCAAAGAGACATTCAGAATTATGAAACTCTACTTGAGGTGCATGGATTTCAAATCCTTGTTGAACTGGAAACGCACAGCTTAACTTCTTAACTACTTTCAACTAAAGGATTATGAAGAAAATGCTGTTGCTAAAAGTGTAACGTTCGCCTTCATAGACTGTTTTACTTATATTTCTAAGATACTGACATGTCATCTTTATGGAAAACGAAAAATAACAAAGAAAAAACGTTTAGCAGGTCGCACATTTGTAAGACAAATACTGTCGTAGACATTAAATTAAGGAGATGGGAGCTCTTGTGTTTCGATCACAAACAACTAGACTACCTGCCAACATGGAGTGGTATGGTTTCTCACCAGTGTTGGGTTTTCTCAAGACACCACTAAGCCTGAAAGCTCTCTCACATGTTGTGCAACTACGCAGCTTTTCACCAGTATGAATTCCTATGTGCCTTTTCAAGTCTTCTATCCAACAGAATCTTCTCCCACGTTTAAGCGGGAACACGGCTTCTCTCCTCTGAGGATCCTCATGTACCTTTTCAACACTGGAATGTGAATCTTTTCCCACAGGTCTCGCAAGGGTCGGCTTCTCACCTTTGTGGACTCTCATGTGGACTTTCAAGTACGTGCCAGACGTGATTTTTCCCCACAGGTTTTGCAAGAATGTGACTTCTCGCCCGTGTGGATCCTCATGTTCCTTTTCAATACCGCACTGATTCACAATCCTTTCTCACAGGTCCTGCTTCTCACCTGTGTGGCTACTCATGTGGATTTTCAAGTCACCGGCATATCGGAAATCTTTCTCACACGTTTTGCATGAATGTGTCTTCTCACCCGTGTGGATTTTATAATATGATTTTTCAGTTTAGGCCTCGCAAAAGGTGCGGCTTCTCGGGTGTCTGTTCAATTTAATCAAAAAAAATTCTCACATGTTCTGCACGAGTGCAGCTTCTCCCCTGTGTGGGATCTCGTGTGTCCTGTCAAGTTACTAAAAAGTCTGAAATCTTTCACACATTTTTTTTGCAAGAGTCACATTTCAAAGACGTTAAATGTGGCAATTTTAGCACAAACAAAAAGGATAAGTGACGACGAAGTGAAGATTTACTATTTAATTCAATTTCTGATACGTCAGCAGTGCAAGGGGTCAATGTTCTTTCTTTCTTTCTATCTATCTATCTGTCTATCTATATGTAAATTTGTAGAGTTTTGCTTGAGTGAAATTGAAAATAAAAATCAAATATTAAAGAAAGAGGTACTATTATTTAACTGTCAAACTCTAGCCACTCTTATTATTCTACCAAACAACCTTTATGAATAATGGAAAATGTAGATTTTTCTTTTTAAAGAATATAAGCTTTTAAAGGCTTTATTGTGTTTCAAGTTGACAGGACTGAAGCATGATGAGCGTGAAGGAGGTGGATGGACAGTGTGTAAGCAGGCGAAGTTAAAACCTCTTCAAAGAATCCTGAACTAAAAATCTGTCTCTCAGTTTCTGGTGTTTCAGTGTTCAACTTCTTGGTCATATCATGGGCAGAGAGCTGTTTGTCACTGATAAGACAAGACAGTATGAAAAAATGATGAATAACCTCCAATCATACTTGGGTTCACACTGATATAATATCTCGGCTTTGTCGAGGGAGCCAGAGTGTACAGCTCTGAGGGCACTGGAGCCATTACAGGTGTTGAGTTGTCGCAATAATGGCCTAAAGAGTATTAGCTTACAATATATAACAATGATTAATCAGCCTCATATGGGTCACTAGAATGTAATAAATATGGATAATAATACAATGTACCCTAATATGACACTATATTGGGTCTCAAGTGAGCACCAGTAAAGGAATGTATGAGGAATAATACAAAACTACTTGGCATAAATAAATAAGCCTCAAGGCCCACCTAATTATCCATCATTAACACTAATTGGAAAACAAGATGGAGTAGAGGGGACACTCAACTTAAGGCCATCAGAAAGAATCAGAAGGCTATTTATACTAAATAATAGAATTGAACTCACATTAAATTCACCTTGTGGCTCCTACTTTTGAAAAGGGAAAAATGATAGCTACTTAATTAACTTATTCTCAATGTGGAGGTCAGGATTTCTGTCTCTCTCTGTGTCAGGGTTGAACAGAGTGAAGTCCCTCTGGTCTGGCTGTTTATGTGACCCTCTGGGCCAAGAAACAGCGAAAGTCGACTGAAAGTTAGGTGACAAATGTCTAAATTATGACGGGATGGCCTCCCCCACATCCCAGGCTGTGGTTTGGAAGATCACACCACACCACACGCTGAGCTAAAGGACAACAGGACAAAGGGGCTGACTTTGTCCTACTGATCTAAAATGTATGCTAATGGACACGTTTGGTTAGAAATAGGTGAAAATTGTCAAAGCAACACGCTGATTTTTGACCAGTTTCAGGAACTGTGTGCACTGTGCGCTCCTTTATCTGAAGTAATACAACCGTTTTAAATCAATAAAATCATTTTAAAATCAATATTTTGTGTCAAATGATTGATTTTTAATAATGATGACTGCAACGCTGTACCATATCCCTTCCTCAATAAATGGTGGCCTGGTCTGAGATGGTTGTCTGTCTCTCTCAGCTGAGTTCCCATTGGACAGCTGGAAGTTGCCTCTGCACACACACACACACACACACACACACACAGTTGGTGAAATGTGGCATTTATTCGAACAAAAAAAGGTTCTAATTTTGAACAGTCGTAAAAGGGTATTTGTGTGAGAGCAATAATTAATCATGTCACTCACAATTAAATTTAGTTTTGGTTAGAACAGAAGGTGCATGCCTACAGTCTGAACTTTTGCAGAGTGTGTGATAATCCTTTTTTAGAATTGTGCCATTATAAATCAAATGCTCACATTAGGTTATTATTTCAGCATTACTTGTAGGACCTGAATATTAAACTCATTTGGAGTGTGAAAGCTCACACAAACATCAAATGAGCCCAATAAGGTCTGGTCTAAAATTAATTTACATCACGGAAGTCCCGGTGCCCACGGATAACAAGTGAGAGGCTGAAAAATTTACTAAAATAATGATTTATTATATATTGAATTGTGTATAGTTTGCTTTTATATTTCCAGATAATGTTGTATGCATCTGAAAGTTCCACCCAGAATGAACGATTGAAGTATTTTCCTTGTATCGTCAGGACTGTAGTTTAGAGGACCCTGCAGACAGGCACACACACACACACACACACACACACCATCCAGTCTGGAAGGTGCAACCAGGAAAAGTGATGAACGTGAACATTTTTCCTTGTAGGCCAAAGAGCTAGAGCTAAAAATCCTTATTTCAGCCTCTACAATTATAAAGTGATGAATAATCTGTGTCTGAAGACAATCATTGCCGCTGACACAGGTAATTACACAGCCTGGACATCGCTAACAAGCTGCATAATGGCAAATGGCTCATTGCTTATAGCTGGGGGATTGATGGTAATGGTTAAGGAGAAGTCAACGTTACAACAAAGTCATAACGCTCTAATATTCAAGGATAATTTCAAATACTGGGGGTTTTCCACCTTTCTGTCCGTCTCTTTTACACAGGCTATTAAGTAGTGGGCCATTTGTGTATGAAATAGTTGTGGCAAACATAAGTGCAGAGCTGGTGGTGAGAGCATGGACACTACTGCTTTAAACCTCCCTTGCTTTAAAGAACCAGGCACAAAATAAACTAAAAGATGGCAATAAGTTGGATCTGCCCACAGTAGTTTTGGCCTTTGGTTGCTGTGTGCTGCTGTATTTTCGTCTGTCATGGGAGATAAAGTCTAACTAACAAACTAGCTCGGTTTTCTTCTTCAGACTTTCAGTTTTGCTATGAAGAAAATACAGTTTGTTGCTGCAAATAAGGCGGGAGAGGAATGCTAACAGAATATGTAAACATATATTCATTTTATCTCTTTTATCCAATGCCTATTGTTTATTTCTATTTCTAACATGGCAGCTGCACAGTTCTTAAGCTTTTCAACTTGATATTACACTGGAAATCACTTTTGTTTTTAATCAAGACAAAGTAAAATGAATTTTATTGATTTAATATTAACTGTGATGAATACCCACGGACTAATCAAATTACTTATCTGTTCTCTTAGCTGCAGTAGGTCGACCAGCAGAGGGACGAAGCATAAAAACATCATCCACAGTGGACTGTAGTTGCTGTGGCTTCATCATGCTTTTTGGGTGTGGATGATAAGCTGTGTAACAGTTATTAGTGTGCCTGTGATAACATGATACATACAGTTTGTGCCACTGGAACTGCATGGCTTCGTTAGAGGCCTCTGCTATCATACAGCTCGACAAGTTTGCACATATAAAGTAGTCCCTCAGCTGAGAGTCTATATTTGAATTCGTGGAAGGTTGGCTCTTGTTACAGCCGATTTAAATCTGAAACTGCAAAAGTAAAGAACCATCTTTAGGCTCAACGTACCTCGGTAACCCATAGTCTTGCTTCGCAGTACACCCATGAGGAGTCTGAGGGTTCAGAAAGCCCTTGGGCTACACCCTCTGTTTGAAGGGACTGTTAATAATTCTTGCTGGGAAGTCACAGAGCTCAGTTAAAAGTATTTTTGAACAGCATGCCAAGGCTACTGTAACATTTCATTCAAATACAACAACTGAGAGTTCTGTGTCACCTACAGAATGGCCGCAGAGAGATGCAAAACAACCACGAGGAAGGAAGAAAGGGACACAAAACAACCACAAAGAGATGCGACATTGGCTGCAAAACAATTGCAACTGAAAATGCTGACTGTTTTTCTTATCTTGAAAAAGCACAATCAATAATTCACTGCATTCTACTCAACAATACTCTCGCATCATTTGGGAGATATGGTATATAAAACTCTTAAACTTTGGTGAAGAACCAAAGTAGCTTACTTACAGAATAAATCCTTTCAATGATATCTACTGCTGTGCAACAGCTGTGCAAATTTACATAATGAAGGGACTCGTGGAAGAGATTAAAGAAAACTCATTCAAATCAAGTCAAGTCAAGACAAAATCCTTTACTGCTCAGTAAAACAAATCTCTTCCTACAATGATTAAGTGCAGTAAATTGCGATAACTACATTATATATGGAACCAAAAATCAGCCATTGTCCTTTCAGGTTTTAATCTTTGGAGATTTTTAACTTGCTGTGATTTAATGAGGTCACATTGAGACTTTAAACTATTCTTAATGTGAAATCTTTCAAATTCCAAAATGTTGATTGTTTTTTGTAATGTAAAAACACTGTGGAATTTTAATCAAGATAATTGTCCTACCTCATTTCCACCAACTCCCAGGACAAGTTCGGCCCAACCCTGATTCCCTGCTGGTTGGGGACAGTGGCGTCTGCAGCTGGTGCCCCATCACTGATATCACATCACTCGGTCCTGTCGGCTCTTATCACACTGGCTCACCATCTCCTATCTTAATAGAGATCTGACTGTACGTCGTGGCTACGCGCTGACACCCGATGTGGCCTTTCTGCTTATCAACCATCCACAAGCTAACGCTCCTCCAACATCCTGCGACTTGCTCCCCAGCAGGGCCTTGGGAGCCATGTTGTTGTTGTTGTTGATGTTGATGTTGTTGCAGTCACTTTCTGTTTTGCCTCCAGGAAATCTGGAAACAACTGAGGTGGACCACAGGGGACGAAGACCCATAGGTAGTCAGCATTCTGTGATGAAGGAAACTTCTGTATTAATACGAGGGCTGATGGCAGATCAGATTTACAATCTTTCTTTAAATGGAATAACTATTAAAGGATGCTCCAGTTTGATGTTGCTTTAAAGGAATAGTTTGACATTTGATGAAGCCATTATTTGCTTTCTCGCTGATAGTTAGATGACAAGATCTATACCACATTCCATATGTTAGCTTAGCATAAAGACTAGAAATGGGGTGACTCAGCCACTGAACTCTGTTTGCTCCACTGTCCGTGGTTCATGCTAAGCTAGCTGGCTGTTATCTCAAATTTAACAGACAGACCTGACCGTGGTATATCATCTAACTCTCTGCGAGAAAACAAACAAGCGTGTTTCTCAAAATGTCGAACTATTCCTTTAATTTCAACTATTAAAAGCTGTCAAGAACCCGAATCCTTCAAGGGATTCAGAGCCCATGTGGGAGGACATCACCACCTGTCATGTACCTTCAGACTGACTAGCCTTTCTGAAGTGGAGTAGAGACTGCGGCTGAATCAGTTTACCTATCTGCAACTGACTGTACCACATTCATGTTTGACGGCCGAATTGACGAGAAAATGCACCCAGTAATTGCAGAAATACAAAATCCATGTGAAAGTGCAAACGGAGCAAATGATGCAGTTATGCATATCGTATCTGTGATAGATTAGAATTATGAACTCCACATGAAACAAGCAGGAAAAAGATGACTGACATATTTTGCCTGTTTTTTTTTTTCTTTCCTCCATTATCTCGGATAATAACAGTCTCGTCAGCAACAGAGCAGAAAGTTACACTCCTCAAAATGAGCACCCGGGGTGCAAACCTGCAGGGCTCCGCCGAGTGTCTCAGAGGCACCACATGATATAACTCAGGTAAGCGTAAAAAAAAGTAAAAAAAAAAAAGCAAGGTGAGCGAATGAAGCATGGATCGTAAGGCCAACGACCATCACTGGAAGTGGCATCTGGTTGGTATAGTAATTAACCCTGCTGAGTGGTTGGCCTGGAAACTGCTGGCTCCACATGCCCCTGTCCACCCCCATCCCTCAAACCTTTGGAGGACCCAGAGATGATGGGGTGTCAAACCCTCCCTGGTCACACTTATTAGAGCTGGTGAGCATCGCTGTGACCTGGCTGCTCTCTCACACTATCCGGGCTGCAGGGTAGGATAAGTGGGGGGGCTCGGGATCAGAACAAAGCGAGCCGATACTGTGATAAGATTAGTGGTCTATATGATATGGTACAACCCATCTCTACATCTAAAACATGAAAGGGAAGCAGCCAAGTACAAAGCTACAAAAATCACAGGACAGGCATGCACACATACAAATGATTCCTCCCTTGATCTCCCTTTCAAGCACAAACGCAGGGAGGCAAACACACACCTGAGTGATTTAGGCAGCACACGGCCAATCAAAGCACTTCACAATGCACGTTTTTTTACTTGCCCTCTAGAGGGGGATGTCGCTGTCACAGATAAGAGGCGAAGATTCGTCTTGGCGTGGGCTAGTAGCTTGTACCGCAGCCTCACTTTATCTGTAGTGGCGATGATTGGCTACAACAGTTCTCAGCAATCCTCTTTTTCTCTCTCGGGTCTGGGGGGTGGGAGGGGGGCGCAGTCTGAATCTTTCAGCTGTGTGACAGGAACAAATACTGGCCAATGAAGTCCTGACAGGTAACGGACACAGGGGCAACGTCTCAGATGAATCTTTAGCAAGTAAAAAAAATAAATAAATCTCTATTTATTGAGCAATGATTCTGGTCGTTTGTGTGGCTTTATGAGGTCGTTTCAAGTGGTTGATGTTCTTAAAAGGCCTAATCTAAGACAACTGGCAACACATTTGATGGAGATTATATTCATCATGTTGCTGAGGCCAATAATGACCTCAGTATTAGAGAGTTTAAGGAATCCAGCCGTGATATGTTGGCTGATTGACAAAAGTGATGGCCATTGGTTAAGGAATTCAAGGTAGATAACATATAGCAGCATCATATGTCACATGTCTAACCCACCCCACCCCCAACCAGAATCAGATGTCTAACAGATATACAAAGCTCACTCATTCTTTTGAGGCATTCATACACATTCAGAAATATAAAATTGGTCAACAACTTTATGAGGAACCCAATAGCAAGCTGGTATCATCTCGCACTTTCATTAGTTCGCATTCCATCTGGTTTATGAAGTTAACTCCTTGGAAAAGAGGCTCGCTGCAGTGTGCCAAATCAGCTGCCCGGCACAGGGCCAACACTGGGTACACACCATAGCTCGCTAGCTCGCATTCTTTCCCTCTCCTCGCCTCTATTTTGTGTCAGAGATTAAAAATAGCAAGTGGCCTTCTGCAGAATAAGCAGTTCATGGATTCTGGCTTTGACGCTGCGTTTGCCTGGAGAGGCCAGCTGTCACCTGCATACAGGAAGAGCGGGCCTCACCACTGATTCTCAATACACAGAGGGCTCTGGACTTTGGCTGCGAGACAAAACGGGTGTGTCTGTGCATCCATTTTACAGTGCAGGAAAACTTCTGCTGTCTATAACTTTGTTTTTTAAGTTATACAATCATACTTATATTTATGTAAGCTGAAAAACACCCTTCTTTGGACATGAACAAAACCCCAAACAGTGGAAAATAAAATAAAAAAGCCTGCAAATAGACACCCAAAACGTATATCTTTCCAAAATTGATATCTTACTCTGACTAAAAATAGAATTTGAATACTTCTATGATTTTAGACAGCTCAGTGTAGATGTGTCGGAACAATTCTCTCCCAAGGCTGGAAAGAGGAGAATCAAGTTAAACTGCTCTAATCTGTAAAACAAGCAAAAGACCGAGGCTGCTGCATTTAGAATTAATGAGAGACCAACACTTACAAATTAGTCAGAGCGATTTTCTGCGCTATATGGGCTCATTTCCTGGTTCAGAGAATTACTATCAAACAGACCTCATTTGCGTGTGAGAGCTCAAACAAATATCACACCAAATTCACAAAGTCAGCCTCTGTGTCGGAGTGGGAGTTTTGATCAGATGACCCTGCTTGTGTGGTTTCTGGCTTGAGCTGTGACAAATATCGATCAAAGCCTTTATATGTCACTAGACAACAGCACTGGACAAATCACATTTTTTGTGTTTTTGTGTTTGTGACCTCAAGACTTCAAGACAGGCCATACTTTAGGTTTATGTATTTATATTTATAAATATCAGCACATTCTTCCACATATAAGGCACATGTATTCTCATCTGAATATCAACTTCTAAATGAGGGAAAATAAAAACTGACTGATTAGTAAGATTCACCCCGTATAGATGAATAGACATCAATAGAATCTCAAATATTAATATTGTTCATTTACATGTATGTACAACACATTCACTACAAGTTTTAGTGAGCCAATTTTGGACTCCCTGTGAGAGTAACAACAAAATGCAGCACTCGGTTTCTTGGCATCCCTTAGGAAGAAGACGAAAGCAAACAATTGGGATTATCTTATCGCAGGGGAAACGAAGGACGCGCAGGAGTTGAGGCTGCCGTATTTGTTATTTTCCTAGCTAAATTTTTTTCCTGTAGGGCATGAAGTTTGCAACTCCACTGATTTCAGGATCGTCTGTTCCTGCGCAGCAACAAGCCTGTCTGTCAACAGTGACAGAAAAAAGTCTTCCCTGTTTTATTGACGAAAGCCGAGCTGCTCAGAAAGGGAGCCAGAGAGCGGTGGCCGAGCTGGGAGAAAGCAACTGGGGATGATTTAATGCAATTATCAATAAGAACGACAGGAACGAGGATTTAAATAAGCTTCTCAAGTCTTTCAGTGATGTCAGATCATGCCAGGTTGTCACTATGACAGGCGTCAGTGTGCACATCGACCCACTCTCCTGTACTCGATATCCCTGTGGCCTGCTTCTCTGGGATTGGCAGTGAGGCTTTTATATGTTCTGGGGCATTATTAGCCCCATCGTCCTGGGATTCGCCGGGCTGATGATCCCCTGCTGAACGATCAACGCAGGCTTGTTTAATTGGAAGCCATGATAGGTCTGATTCAGTGGGCTGGACACCCAGCGCCAGGGCCGCCTCCTCTCCTTCCTCCACCGTGGAGCCCAGTTCTTCATCTTCAGCTCCCTCCACCTCATGGCCCGCCTCTTCTACGGGGCTCCTCCCCTCCTCCAGCTCTAAGGAGGCTCGATCTTCCGTCAGGGTCACGATTTCTCCCCCTCGCCTGTCAATCCCATTCGTCTCCACCCCCGCTAGAGGCTCCAGGCTGTCGAGCAGTGCAGGTGTGTCTTCCCTGCTGACGCCATCTGTGCCAAGGTCGCTGCCAGCGTTGTGGCATTCCCACAATGATTCATGTGAACTTCTGTCGTCTGACACAACTGGGGGAGGGAAGATGAGACAACTGGTCATTTTAATTACTCTCTTGATCTGAAGCCATAGCTACATCAGAAAACAAGTACTTTTGCCCTAGTCTGTTCCTCTGAAGGAGTTACACAGTAAGATGGCCGCTGGCAATAGCAACAACAGCATCAATAATATCTACCAGTACAACTACTTAAATATTGATGAATCTACCGATTCTTTCAATGAATAGATTCATCATTTAGTCTCTAAAATGTCAGAAAATAGTGAAAAGGGCCCATCACAATTCACCAGTGCCCAAGCTGACGTCCTCAAATTGCTTGTTTTGTGTGACGAACAGATGAAAACACCACCGTTATCTAATTTGCAAAGAAATACAAACAAAGAAAGCAGCTTTTTGTCACATTTGAGAAGCTAAAACAAGCAAATATCTCGCATAATCATTTTACTATATAATACTAACTTTACAATATAAAGCTTACTAATAAAGAACTCTTGCAGAGCAGCAGTGTTTCGGCCTGAGTTCACAATGGATTTCAATGAGCAAAAACACAGCATATGAAGCACGGAACAATGACAGACAGTAACAAAGGGGTTATTATTATGTACGAGGAATTGAGCTGATGTCTCATTAAACAATTTTATATTTTTCCCTTCATGACAGTTCACATAAAAGAGTGACAGGAAACATGAGCAGCTGAGGGTCCCAAGTTAAACCCGTATGTGTTCTGAATCATCACACTTTGAAAAGAAAACATAAGGAAAACTTTCCTCTTCTGGAGTTGGACCACTGTGTCAATGTAGAAAGTTATTTCAATTACTTATATGACTGAAGTGCTTCCATGGCAACAGGCTAAATATAGCAGCAGTGTCCCAGACAAGGGGACGCAAGACAAGTGTGACGCCCCGCATCTCGGCAATAGCAACAGCTTAGTTCTGCTTCTTTGCCAAAATATGCTCTCACTTTGGGGATTACTGACCCATATTTGTGGATGTGCAGGCAAAAAGGTTAAAGACTGCACATAAAGTCCCAACCACCTTTTCCCACACACACATGCACATGCAAAAACACGCAGGAAGAAAGCAACATTGCTTGGACTGGCATCCATATTTATGGCCCCGCATCCCCCATCCCCTTTCAAAGAGAACGCTGCAGAAGTTTCTGAATGTCAGCAGGCGAGAATTTGCTTCACATTTCCAAAATGCCATGGCATTTGGGCAGCTTGCACCAACGAGAAGCGGAGAGGAGTGGAGGCGGAAGGGAAAGGACTTGGGTTAAACATGGAAGATAGCGAGGAGTGTTTAGCACGCAGTGGTTAATTGCAGCGTTTATGCCGTTAGCTGTGGGTGCTTTTATCAATGGCTGGAGACGCCAGTTACACACAATTACACACTCACCTTTGAGTGGCTGCACTCTGGGCTGTATGTTTGGCTGAGACGTGGCACGTGTTGGACGAAGCTCCGGTTGAAGGTTTTCATTCATTGCGATATTGTCTCGCGTCCCTGTAAGACCACCATCAAGGAACAAACACACCCCGTTACTTTCACACCCAGATGAGAAGAAAAAGTAAGTGGTGTGAAGAGTTTTCCAAGGTTTGGGTGTGTCAGGATGGAGCTTATCCAAGCACATGTATGCTGTGCTGTGCGTACATCCACACAGCATTCAAACATACATGCACGTATGCATTGCAGCGCTCACAGGAAGTGGCTTCAGTTCCCTGTCATCTGTCTTCATTAGTGATGGCTGCACGCTGCTCTGGCTGACACCATATGCTACTCATAGGAGAGACTGTGCGATATACACCAGCCATCACAAACACACACACAAAGCTGTATTCACATAGACTCGTGCATACGCTCAAGCCCGTAAGTGTGCACATCAGCCTCTGCCTTCACAGGAACCCCTTGAATAGGCCTGTTTCTCTGACCGTTCAAGTGTGAGGCACATAAACAAACAGAAGAATGAGAAAATGGATGACTGCGTGACACGATGCGTGAGAATCATGAATGGAAAACAGAGACCATATTGTTATGAATGCAGTCCATACTGTTATGGATGCTCAGTGTTTACACTGACATGGGAACACTGGCTGAATGAATGGGTGGGGTGGGGGCTGTTTGGATCCTGATGCTTCTCCACCACTTTGGTCCAGACTGAAATACTGACATTCATGGTCCCCAGATGCTGTGTGCTACGGACATCTATGGTTTTGATTGAAAAGGCGCAACAGTTATTGAATGGACTGAATGGAATTATTTTCGTGATCTCAGGTCAAAATTGCAGTTTTTCCAGTACTACTGACCAAATATCTGCAAAACTAACTATCCTCCCACCAGCCTCCAGCTTAACTTTGTGTTGACTGCTTATTAACAAATGTTAGCATGCTAACAAAGTTCGTAAATCTGGTAATCATGCTTAACATCAGCGTGTTAGCACTGCCACTGTGAACACACTTGTGTGCTGACATTAACATTTAGCTGGCAGCAACAGGTTTGAACACCTTTTCATTTATGTTAAATCAGTCGCAATAAACTCTATTAAAAATTCCAAGTACAAACCGTTAAAAGATAAAATGACTAGAAGGGAATGGTTATTTTTGCCATATCTGATTAATTAAAAAAAAAAAATCTTGGCATGTCATGTTACATGGCATTAATGCATAATGTATTAACCAGCTATTTTGTGAGGAAAATAAGTCTCTTTGTAATGTTGTAGTATGATACTGCAGCGGTCAAAACACAAAAGAGTCTCAGTTCTTCAAATATATTTTTCTTTAAACTCAGATAGCTGGCCTGTAGCTTTAAGACTCTGATACTGAATCCAAGAGGAGTCTTTAAGTTTTCAGAGAGGGGCCTGTTCTGTTCTGCTGACTGCCTTTTAAAGCCAATAATAAGGTGGTGTTGGTTACTGGTATGAAGAGCAAAGCCCCGCATGAGCACTGCAATGTGTCTCCAGGAGCCAGGCAGCACCGAGGAGGACGCAGGAGGCACCACTGACTTCCTTTAAACCTGACTGTCAGCTGCCTGTCCATCCATCCATCTTCCCTTTTCTCTCACACACATAAAACATCCTACATAAGCCAATGCACCCATGCTGCAAATATAACAGGCTCCTCTGCATTATATGATATTTCCAAATACCACATCATATACTGTATATCACCAAAAGAAGAGATGTCTGTCAAACAGTCACATCGCTAAACCATACACTGGGATGCAGTGCTGTCTAGCTTTAGGGCGACAAGGAAACGGCTTCTTCTTAAGCCTGTCACTGGACTAGAAACAGAGCAACATGAGTATATTCTGTATCCACCTCTGTCTTTTCAATAGCTGATGCACTTTTAAAGGCTTTCACTTGCTGTGTTACATGTCAGGTTGAACTCATTCAGCGTAGGGGGTGGGGTGGACTGATGGACTGGGATCTATCAATCACAACTTTATCTGACTCACTGCATCGATGTCATTGTTATTGTTTTTGGCTCTACCTCATCTAGAGACAACGTAGTCACCTCTAGTGTTCTCCAGGCTCCAGGTAGGCAGCCAAGGCCCTCCATCCTATCCTGTTTGCCTTTAATATCCATCAGCCCAACTTCACATCACATCAAGGCCACAGACGCTCACATCTCTCTCTATATTTCTGTCTTCCTAACTGTGGTGGACAGCGTGGTCGTCAGGCACTCTGGGCCCTTGCCTACAAATTCCCTAATAACGGCACATTCCCCTAAATGTGTTTGTAATGTGGGCAATCATTTTCAGTAATGGATGCTTGTCAGTTTTATAGCGGTGAGAATGACGGTCTCATGACAGGGCACCTCCATTCAGCCGCAGCCCCTCCACCTCTCAGTCAGGCTCATACACGGCACAACATCTCCCTCCAGTGGGAAAAGCGGGGGAAGTATTTTCTTGGCGGACTGTCACGGTTGCATTTGGAAATTCTTTTCTGACGGCAGATGTAGGTTGGGATACGATTTTTGATACAGTTGACATTGTCCAATTTTATATAATTGTTTGACTTTGCTGTTCTGAGGATGAGGTTTGTTTGAAAGAGGGGAACAGTTCACAGCCATCTTAGCAAAAAGTAACAGCTGCTATGGATACAGTACATGTCAAAGTAGTCAAAGGTTTACTGCTTATACACTAATGTAGGGATATACGTGCAAATAAAAAAAATCGTGTTGTATATGTAACTTTGTTTTCAAATAGTAGTCGGGTCTAATTGGGTCTCCTCAAATTTAAAGAGCATTTCTCTACCGTCTCACACAATTAAGAATTAAAAAAAATAATATTGGCAGCTTTGAGAGCATATTCTATGATTCATTTTTACTCTTCCTATTATATCTTAAAAAACATTCAAATGGTTTGACTCTAAATTCAGAGAAAAATAATATTCATCCTGCTATCCAATTCAAATTCTCTTTTTTTCTGACTACACAGTCCGCAATCTTGCATCTTGATCTCATGATTTATGATTCAAATTCTTGCCAGTGAGAATCTGAACACATTTTAAAATGAACCCAGAACACAGTAGTGTGCTGCCTTAAAAAGGTCTCTCCTGCCCTTAAAGCATGCCCAACCCTGACATTCAAAGAGCAGCTTTGTCCCCCTTGGTGTAAAATCTAAAAACAAATTCACTGGACCGAAAGCATCAGTGTGTGATATTCAGGCAGCCGACTTCAGTCAATGGTATCATGAACAGACACATGAGCGGGTGGTCAATGGAGTTGACACTTTGTAAATGGTGGGCATGAGGTGACACGCTTTCTGGGCGTCTGCCCAGATTTGTCCTGGCATGACATAGTGGAGGGCATGGATGGGCTAAGTGGGGCAGAAGGAATACATACTCCCAATTCCCACGGATACGCGGTAGGTCAAGCCTGAGACGCAGCCAGAGAGAGAGAAAGACACACCGTTATAAACATAAAACCTCATTAATGTCTTTAAATAAAAATATGGAACTCAATTTAAACCATGTTTGTTGGCTGGAGCATTTAGCAAAAAGATCCCTGGGTTATTTTTTTGTATTCATAAAGACATATTTGATAAAACAAGGGATTTGAGAGCAACATATGAGAGACATGTTGGGAATGTTCTTCTCTCAATTTCAATAGCAAATCATTAATTGCAAAAGGATAGAAATAGCATGGTTTGCCATGAGTTAACTGCAGTTTTTATTCCCCACACACACCCATAGTCACACGGTCATGTTTGCTCATGGTGTGGTATGGTCACACGTTTTGTTTGTGTTACTCGCCAACCAGGCCAATGCATGTGCAGAAACACTGATACCTACAGAGGCTTAGACGGATGCCGTACTCCGCCATTTGTTTGTAATGTAAACCACAAATAGCAGCGATAATTTTACCCACTACGATATATTTCATTATTCTTAAAAATCATTATGTGCTAACTGGATAACTAAGACACAAACATGACTATTTTATACACAAATCAACCAATATCCATATGTAGCGGTTATATATAGTGGAGTGTATGACCAGTTGTTTGTTTTCACATGATAAAGCCTAAAGCACAGTCAAGTGAAGTTGAGTTGAATGGCTGGATTGTGTTTGATGTTACATTGACTTAAGGAGGACTTCATAATGAGACCAAAATGTGGTGAGTCTTAAATGTTTTGTTTGCTTTTTTTGGTTAAGACTTGTTCTTGAGACCCACCTGGAAGACTCCACAGTCCTGAAACCTCCAAGGTCTTCAGCTTCCTTTCCAAATCTGCGACTCTGTTCCCGAGGATCCTGCACACCAAGTACAATGGGTCAGGTGACATGATGAAGAGTGCTGTTGTGTGTGTGTGTGTGTGTGTGTGTGTGTGTGTGTGTGTGTGTGTGTGTGTGTGTGTGTGTGTGTGTGTGTGTGTGTGTGTGTGTGTGTGTGTGTGTGTGTGTGTGTATTCTTGTTCGGTGTTTGTCTTGGAGGTGGAGGAGGATCCTCAGAACAGGTAGGCAAACATTAGAAGCGTGTCAGGTGGATGAAGTTAACAGATGACTTGTAAGAAACAGAGCCTTGTGCAGTACCTGTTGGTGTGCCTCTGGTGCTGGATGACCAGGTTCTTCTCATGGATGGTCTCCAGCAGGGCCGTGGCCAGGGACTTGAGGTCGGAGATGGACTGAGGCGTGGCTGGCAGGCTGCAGCCCTGCTCCTCCAGGAGCATCTCCTGGACTAAAGAGGACAGATCAGAGAGAAGAAAAATAGAGTTAAAGTCAGAGAATAAAAATGGGGACAAAAGCTATTTTTATTTGAAAACACGTTTTCGACAAAAACGTGGCCTCGTACACTGAGGATATGTTGGACACTAACCAATAATCTGCCAATAGCACTCGGATAAAACTTTTACAAAACTTAAATAATAGATCAACGAGAGAGCAGGGTGATAAAACAAGAGACGGGGAAACAGCATGACAAGAGCGAGACAGAGATGGAGAGATAGAAACAGCTGTCTACTAGGTGACACTCTCCTAACTTTAACTCCGGAGCCCACTGTGCTGCTTCTGCCAGCAACTGTCAGTCATCGTGGCAGGCTCATTTCCCTGCCAGTGGTGCTCTCTACCACTCTGAATACAATTAGTAACCCAGCTGGTGTCCGGGTGGTGGCTTGAGGGATGGGCAAAAACAGGAGTTACTAAATAATGCAATGAAGCACTGCTAGAAACAAAGAAAGACAGTGATTTGTTATAAGAAAGAATCAGCTGCAGAGTTTATCTGAGAAACTACTCTACACACTATAAAACAGAAGTGATGGGCAACACTTTGCAGATCAGCTGCTCTGGTATCTATCTATGTCGGAGTATGAAGAGAATTCTGGGCGAGCTGATCAGTTTGTGTTCTTCACCTTGTTTGGCTGAGAGGACTCCGGTGAGAGGGCTGTTGTTTGATTTCCCATATGTGCTGGAGTTTTTCCTCCTCTCCAGAGCTGTCTGTGGGGAGGGAAAAACAAGAGAATAAAGCTCGCCCTGCCACATCCCATCAACGCTGTGAATCAAATGAACTTTGTCAGGATTCGTAAGCCTCAAAGTCAGCTCCGCATTTGAACAAGGGCATTCCACCTGTACCTTGTATTTCATGATGTTAGATTTCAGCAGGTTCACCTCCTCTTGTAGTTGGCTGAAACGCTCATGCAAATACCTGCAGTAACAATGATCATCGTCAGAGGAGGAGGAGGAGTCAAAGCACATACAAGACATGGATTGCATACAAAACATAGAATGCAATAGTAGTTTTATGCCGAAGCTCTGGGAGTCATGAATATATCTAATATGAAACTGAAAAAAACATTGAAATACGTTCAGAATAAGCTCTGTATATATCTATATAGGTGTATATGTATATAGGTGACTGTAAAACTCATAAGAGGTGGCAAAGTAAATATAGGAAAAAAACGTCTCAGAAAATGTCATCTTAGCTCTGACATTGCTACATAAATAACACATGCAAGACTCTTTTTTAGCTACTTTTTGTTGGTATTTGGTGTGAAATTTAGTGGAGAAGAGGTGATGAGATGCTGACACACTGTTGTATTAATCATTTGCAGTGACAAACCTGGAGGAGTAAAAGTAAACTACAGACTATAGAAACAAAAATATATGTCAAGAAATTCAGACACAATCAAAATAAAGAGGCTGTAAAATTTCTTTGTCATTTTAACACATGATTACGTTTTTTCATTCTTATATTTTACGTTTCTGCATTCACCAGCTATTTTGTTTGGGTGCATTCCTCCAGCAGTATGATTTATCAACAAAGATGTGTTTGTGGCGTGTGTGTAGCTCTTGGGTTGGATAAGTGAAGCAGTGTGCAAGTGCCTTAAACCTGAATTCTTTCCAATAGCCAACAGGAGCGACTCTGCTGGCTCCACAGTGAAGTCTGACTGTATGGAAGCCTATGAGAAACTGAGCCCACTTCTCACTTGATTTATTACCTCAGTAAACATTTTCCTAATGAGTTTATGGTCTCAGTCAGCAGTTTCATGTCTTCTTCAACGCTCATTCGCTCGGTGTTCATTTCGTAAATTATGGTCCCATTTAGAGTAAAATAGACAGGGTATAAGCAGGGTATGCTTTAGGACGAGACAACCCTCTGACTAACCAATCAGAAGTGGTCTTCTTGGAATCAAAGTCACCTCTGGCTCTAAAAAAAACAAAAAAGGCGGACCACAAGCCATTGGGTGACATCTACTATGGTCTATGGTACCTGTTCTCCATGCAGAGGGCATCCACGTCGATGATGCGTGCCTCGTGATTGCCCAAGATGTGGTTGAGCTCCACGTTGAGCCGGTAGGCTTTCTCCCTGAACACGCTGCGCTCCGCCTTCACGTCCTGCAGCTCGTCTGTCAGAGCCTTCATGTTGTGCTCCATGTCCTCCATCTAGAAAAAGGTGACCAGGCAAAAAAAAATGTTCATAAGAGACCCTACTGAAAGGTTTAAGTGACAGAGACGTTTTAAAGCTTTGTTGACTAAAGTGGAGTTTGCTGAGAGTGCGTATGTTGTTTTCAGCATTCAGCAACTTCAGCTGAGAGAGTGGCTCCACCAGAGCAGATACAAGTTAAGTGCCTTGTTTAAGAACACCTCAACAGCAGGTTTAAAGGAGGGGGAAGTATTGTCTAATCAAAATAACAAAGTCCAATACAACAGCACCACCGCAAAAAAGAGTGAACATTGCAAGCCTTGTTATGGCAGTATTTACTACACTCTGTGTGTACATGCGGGGGGAGAGAGTAGGGGGGGTAGAAAATATTTCCAGCCAAAGACAAGTGAGGCCTAATGCACAATGCAAAATGTGAATGAGCTGTATTATGAACTACTAAGGCTATTTTTGTTAAAAGATCTGACGGAATCTCTGTATCATGATCCCCAAGGATTTAAAGTTTCTTTTACTGATTCTTGTTTGACCTTCCACTGTATCTGATGAACCGTAAAGAGCAGTTCAATAACACCACAACACTACAGTCAACACGTTCTTCTTTGTATTTACTGTGGCATAACTTAAACGTTTGAATGTATGTAATGAATAGATGGAAATGAGACAAGCAAAAGGAGACTGAAACTCACTTATTGCTCTCTGCTGAAGAACACAAATCTTTTGTTTTGTTTGAATATCTTGTGGCACAAGCACTGTGCCTCTCTTTCTTGCTCCTTTTAGTCTAGTCAGCAATCCAGCCATATATCTTTGCTTTTAACGTCACCTAACATTGCAAAAAAAATGCCTCTCTTTCTCTGCCTTGGCCTCCTGATAGGTAAAGTTTTCTAGTTCCAAAATTGGTACCTTTGACCGTGAAAAGTTTAGAAATAGCCTTTTGTCTTTGTTTGCACTGTTTGTGACAGGCTGAGACCAATGAGAATTCACCTGGGATTTTTTTTTTTTTTTGTGTGTGTGTTTGTTTTCAATGATGTTTTTGTGGAGAAAAGGAAACATATTAACCTGTAGCCCTGCTCTCTCTAGCTGGCGAACTAGATCCTCACGCTCATGGGCAGGGAAATGACGCGCCCCCACCTCCTCATCCCCCAGCCTCTGTCGAGTGATGGTCATCCTCAGGAGCTGTGGAAAAAACATGTCAACTTCTCTCAAACACGCCCACTCAGGTACTGGACTGAGCGAGGGGTCATGTTAAACTGCGTGTACGTTTGCGTGAGTGCTGCTGGTAAACTCACCTTGTTGTCCCCCTGGGCCTCCGCCAGCCTCTGAGTCAGCTCCTTCACCTCCTCAGAGAGCTGTTTCGCTCGTTCTCTCGAGTCTCTCAACAGCTGAGCCAGGTTCACCTGAGGAGGAGGAGGCAGACGAGAGGAGCGAGTGAAGGGAGGGAGAGAGGAAAAGAAAAACAACAGGGTCAAAAACTGCCACAGAACACCTGATCCATTATGGAGTAAGGGGATGATACACCACCAATAAAAACCAATTCAATTAGGATGCAGCTCGTTTCTTCTTTAGGTTAAAGAGACACAGACAGGAACAACTGATAACATACAGAAACCCACGTGACACTGTTCATATTAACAGTTTTTGAGTGGACTGTATATCATCTACAGATTTTCAGGAACAGAAAACAAAGTAAAGGACTTCATTATTTCTTAGTAATGGTTGATTTCCCTTCTTTAGAGGCTACTGGATTACATATGCTTTTGGAGAACAACTGTAGATGTTGAATGAATGAAGTTCAAAACAAATGAACTTTGAGAGTATTAGGGTTATTCTATAGGGATCTTCTTACTCAAAGTAAGAAATGATGGCCGATTTCTCACCTACATCTCACAGACAATTGTCTTTCTACCTTTTTTAGTAACCAATTTACAAGAATCTCATTACTTACTGTATATAAAAAAGCAATGTAGTTACCATGTCAGCATTATGCCTCTCACAGCACTGACGTTAGCTTGTTGTTTGTCCTCTAAAACCCAACATCCCCTTTTATGATGCAGTTCAGCAGCCAAGTCTTCAATTCTGATTGTCCCAGCGTCCTTGAAAGCACCACCAATCAGAGTCCCACAGGACTCCTATGAGAGGCACCGACCCCAACATCTATCCTAACCAGACTTATCAAGGAGGGGCGGCATGTCTTGTCATAGAAGAGATCAGCAAGCTGCACACAGAGCTCATGAAAGAGCTGTACTATTCAGTGTCACTGAGTGAGCATGGGATCTGTATTTATTTATTATTAAGAGGCTGCTGCCAAGTCAGTCAACAACTTACTTGATTGCGTTTTTCTGGTGGCAAAGAAGGGTCACCATCCTAAAATATGAAAAGACTTACATAATTAAAATATTCCTTGTCACTTAAAACAGTTATTAAATATTACATTATGCATACTGTTAAATATTCCAAATTCACTGACTGACTACTGTGCACATGGACAAATGAGCGTCACCTTGAAGGTTTGACCCACTCACAATGAGTTCCCTGTACTTTTTCTTAAGTCCCTGGTGGCGCTCCCTCAGCTGGTTGGCCATCAGCTTGTACTGGTCTCTTTCCTGCTGACAGGTATCCAGCTCCTTGGACAGAATGAGCAGGGCCTCTTTCTTACTCTCCAGCTTCCGCTTGCACACCAGGAACTACGACAAGCAGCGCACACAAGGACAGGACAGTGAGCAAGTGGTACGATGAGATTTATTACTGTGGATACAGTTACAGGTAATCTGCATCAGCTCTGTGTATTATCACAACACCTACTGTACAATCCACTTGTTCTTGGTTTTAGAATTCCCTACAAGCCCTCTCCTGGGGTGAAAATGGTCAGCTATGCAAATGATACCAACCCTGACCCACAGGTGGAAAACACACACTGGAGCCAAGTGTTTAAAGTGTAGATAAGACGCGGCAGAGGGAACAGAGTAAACCCTGATAGCGGTCAGACCAGCTCATAACCAAATTGAAAAGCACCTGCTACCATGGAGCTGAATGAGCAGTGTTAGTGTGCAGTGAAACGTGCAGTATAGTTTGTGGCTCAGCCAAGAAAATCCCTCATGTAAAGCTGAAACTAATTGATTGATAGATTCTCAATGGAGATCAGAAAGTTGTGAAAAATGCCTGTTATGGTTCTCCAAAACTCAGGGCGAGATCTTGACTTTATTTTCACCACCAGTACCTGAATATATGCAGCTTTATCTCATTTACTCCTTGAATTTTACCCTATTTATTGAAATGACTTACTCCCACTACTGACTTGTAGTTGTGTGTCACTGCATTAAAGGGCCTTAACATCTGAAATACACACGTAGGTAGAATCGCAATCAGTAGGTTTGAATGAATGTATGCTAGTAATGCTAGGAAGTAACCCACAGGTGTGTTATATCTGGTCTATACAACACACACACACACACACACACACACACACACACACACACACACACACACACACACACACACACGGTAGGGAGGTGGGCAGGAGAGTCACAGCATTTCTAACCCCACACACTCGGAGATGCTGTCGGCCTGACAGAATAGCATGCTAGCTATCCCCTCAATTACACTTTAGCCTAATTAGCTAGCGAGGAGAAGTCAGAGTTTTCTGAGTGGCGTTAACCAGCTCCTCGGTCTATCAAACCACCGAGGCTCGGTCCATATGGACGACGGAGCCGCTGTGAGGATCAGTCCGTCTCTGCAACAGCTGTTCGCGGGCTTCGCCACTCACTCACCTCGCCGACGAGCCCCTGCCAGTCACTCTCGCTCCTCTTGGAAGACTGCATTCTCCAAAATACTTTTTCTTCTTCTTTTTTTTTTAACAAAATGTCAGGAGACAGGCAGCCTCTCCGCCTCCGTCCGAGCTGCCTCTCCTCCGTTTGTTTATCCTGCAACGTCACTTTTTTGGGGCTCTGCCGTCAAGTCGCGCGGAATTACGAAGTGACTTCCGGTAGCACGTTGAAATAAAAAAAATATAATAAATATTTTTTTTAATGGATACAAATCGATTAATCCAAATTGATCTAAATCTGAAATGGGTTGAATATGAAACACTTGGCGGCATTTATTATACGGAAAAAAATGTCTGGCGCGAATCTGAGGAGGAATTAGCAGCAACAAAACGGAAATTGAACAAGGTTTCCTTCAGAATAAAGGTCCGTCACTGTAAAAATGTGAAATTATGAGAATATTTTGAAGAATAATGACCAGATTGCATCGAATATATACTTTATTTACCCCGGCTCTTTTACGTTTTACCCTATTTAACAAACTAGAATTAAATTGTCATTTTGTATCATAGCACAAAGAATAATAAGGTGTTGGGTGCATTAAGATGGTATACCACACCATCAGACAAACATGATAAAATACTTCTTACAATCATATGTTTTTTAAATATATTTATTTATGGACTCCATTTTAAACATGCAATATATCCTGAGGATAACGTCCAGTATTTTTAAAAGTGAAATTAATAAATGTCTTTTGCCAGTCAATTCTCTTTAATTAGAAAATAAAAAATATTACTGATGCTTTAAACCAGAGACGCCTCACAAGTCTTATGCCTAACACATACAGGAGGCACTGACGGAAATATTGTTTTACCCGAGATCAGTGAAACAGGAGCATTGCTTTATTTTAAATGAACATGTGAATAGATTGAATATGACTAGATACATTTAACTGAATTAAAACTGAAGTATCCGCTGAAGTTACTACTATAAGATATTTTCCCCAAGAAGATTACTTCAGACAAATTAATCTGAAAACAAATCTGAATTTGATTGGGGCAATAATGTTTGAAAGACAGAGGTTATGAACCATGTATCTCTCCAAATGCTTTTCTTTTATCTAATAGGAAACTTTTAGGGAACCTATTATCAATAATTGTTTTCGGACAGTTGTTGAGATTCTTGAACTGGGAGGTGGATATGCTCGTCGTTTGTGGGTGGTATTACAGCTCTCAGAGACATTGTTCCAAACATTTCCTTCAGTTGTGTCTGTAAATTCCACCCTTTGCTCGTGGCAAATATATAAACACGTCCAAAGAGATCAGGAAACATCGACATCAGATCAATTTTATCCAGATCGTCAACACTGCAAACAGAGACAAAACTGCATTACAAATTAGCAAAACAGATATGGACATGGCAATAGGTGTAATGTAGGTCAATATTAAAGTAAAGGGAGAGGAGATTAAAGTGTTACCAAGAAATCAATAAAAAAGTGGAGAAATCCTTCAATATATCTGATCATTAAGAAAATAGTTCCTTAATCTTCCTTGTTTTAACAAGTAGGACTTGCCTAAATGTCAACAAGCTATTCTGAACATATTTTCTCACTTTTGCAATTTCTGCCTTCACCCAAATCTAATAAAAATGATATGATTTTGTTTATGGAGTTCAGGGGATGAGAAATTAGGATTGAAAATTTCAATACAAATGTATCTTTCCACAAATAAAAGTTCTAGTGTCATCGTGAACACTTCTCATTCCTTCCACCGAAAGAATAGTGGACGAATAAGTGGGAAAATGCATTTTCCTGTGTGTAAATATATAATTCTTGACGTGTCAAAGCACTTCATCATTTTCAAATCAGTTAAACTCACTAGTGCTCATGGAGGTTTCGTATGAAGCGCAGTAAGCCCAGGGTGTGTTCAGGGTAGCCTTTACCATGTTTGTCCACCTTCTCCATCAACTTTGTTGGAAACTGTAACACCAAACATTAATTACAATTATACCTCGTGATAAACTTGTATTCTGGAAAACAAATGTAAAAAATAAAATGTTTGTGTTGCAGTTACCTTATTCTTCCACTCTTTGAAAGATGCATTCTCAGCACATTTTTTTTCAAGTGAAGAAATTACTTCCTGGTCAGTCTCATCCCATTTTGCTACCTCCTTCCTGTTACCAATTCTTCTCAGGTATTCTACTTTCCTGAAACATAAATCTGCATGTATCACAATGTGCGTCACATTGATAGCAAATGGTGATAAAGAGAAGCTATGGCAATGTGCTAGCAGCTCTATGGACAGCAATTATCAGTCTATTAGTCAGCCAGTCCACCACTTTGGTTCACTAAAATTACACCTGTTAGCATCAGCATGCTAGCATTGTCATTGTGAGCATGCTAACATGATGATGCTAGTTATTGCTGATAACATTTCGATGAAAGTGCCACTTTGACAACAAGAACAGGCTTTAACTCACGTTAACACTATGCTTGTTAGCAAGTTATCATTCAGGTATTAGCATTTAGATGGATCAGCTGTGGCTCAGGAGGTAGAGCAGGCTGTCCATTGATCACTGGATTGGTGATTCACTCGTTAGCAGATCTGCCTCTCTACCAATCTCAACCCACCATTCGCTTTCACCTACGGACAATTTAGAGTCACCAATTAACAGTGACTGTGTGGATTGTGGGATGTACTTGGAGAGAACCCATACAGGCTCGGGAGAACATGCAAACTCCCCAGGTTCAAACTGCAAATGCTGTTATTGTTGGATTCTTTTCACTCTGCGGCAACAGTGCTAACCACGGCACTGCTGTGTTCTTGGACACTGAGTCCCAGCTCCTGATATCAATGTGTGCGAAGGGTAAATGAACAGCGAAAACCTTGTACAGCTCCTTGTAAAGAGCGCTATATAAATGTGTCCTTTTACCATTTAGATAGATAAGAGCAGCTTCCCAGAGCTACTCGTGTGTCTTAAGGCTGAATCTTGTTGGTAAACTTAACTAATTAATTAGTCATGATGAAATTAATTCAACCTGTTAGCGGTCCAGAAGAAAGGATGATTTAAACATTCTTCCACTTTCGGTCTGCACTTTGGTTCCTCATTGATCATCCGCTCAATGAGATCCTTTGCCACCACATCTTGAACACGATCCAAAGTGTACTTCCCTGCATGAATGTTGCTCTCACATTCGTAGGATTTGTCGCCGAAAGGATGGTGTCCTCCAGAGAGGATGTAGTAAGTCAGCATCCCTACCACCTGAGAAGTTAACATAGCAGTTTAGGAACTGAATAATTTTTCATCAAATCGGCCAGGGAATTTGTGTAGTAGGAAAACTAACCTGCATATCGGTGCTTCTCTTGTACGGTATGTCCACTTCTCCTTCTAAAGTCTCCTTGGCCATCCAGCATTGAGTTCCTGCTCTGCCTGTGCGATAAGTTGTTTGTCCCACGAGTAACCGTCTACTTATGCCAAAATCAGATAATCTGGCCCTCCCAGTAACATCTGAAGGTCAAATGAAGCACATTTATTCAATAAACATATTTACATATTAAACAAAACAAAGTCTACATTTTTATATACTCTTAATTTCAAATAGTGAATTCCATCATGTCAGTATATATTTCAACTTGTCCTACCGATCAAAACATTCTGTGGTTTGATATCCCGGTGGAGAATTGGATGATCCTGACGGTGAAGTATCTTTAAACTCTTGAGAACCTGTTTGACGAGCTTGTTTCTCGGCTGATCATCCTCAATTTTGATGTATTCCTCCAAAGTGTATTCACAAAGTTGAAGACAAAGATATCCAAAGTTCTCATCCTCTTTAAAGTCAACATATCGCACAATAGATGGATGATCGAGCTCTGGAAGCCGAAGGAATCCTTCCTCATTCTTCAGCTCCTGATAGTTACATTTGGACATTCTCTTAATGGCAACTTCAGTGCCATCATCTCTTAACCCCAAGAAGACTTCAGTCCCATCGCTTCCCTTCGCAATGCGGAATTCTGCATCATTCACATAAATCATGCTCCCAACTCTGGTTACTTTACTTTTGTCAGTGCTAACGAGCTTCTCTAACTGTTCTCTCCACCTCTTGCTGATCGGTACCCATCGGGGTGTTATTGGTGTTATTGTGGTGCTGTTGAAGGGGAATGGCTTAACATTTGAAGTTGACTCCACAACAGAAGCTGTTTTTAGATCAGTGGCAGCAATACAAGCATCATCATTTGGGTCCTCTTGCCTTTCTGACATTTCTTTCTTTTTCTTGGATCCAGGTAAGGATGTACCGCTCTCACTTTCCGGGTTTGGTTTGCTGAAATGGTTTTCCAGTCGTCTGAGGACTTCTTTCAGCTTGTCATTCATTTTCATATCTGCAGATGTCAGTATGTCCTCAGGCACTGAAGTTATTCCCACTGATGTAAAGATGTTAACAGCATGTTCGACTGAAAGTAAGTTAGCAAATATGCCGTATGTGAAGACTCTCAGGTCAGAGGAGTGTTGGTCCTTTATAAAAGGAGCAACTGTGTTACACAACCTCTCAATGAAGTTGGAATTCCAGCCATGTGTGCATTTTGTTTTCTGAGTTATCACATACAGTGTTTGCAGAACAGCTTGACATGTATCAAGTCTATCTTTTGAGCAAAGCTGCTCCAGAAGTTGGGGGACTATAGCTAGTGCCTGCTCATTTGGTATCTCCTCCATTGTGCAGAAAACTGAATGTAAACTATCAATCGCCTTCTTTACATCCATTTTAGGGATTTTTGGAAGGCGACTGACTGCACCTTTAATGTAGGCGTCAATATTTCCAGTGTCCTTCAGCCATTTAATACTTCCCCGGCTGTATTTCTCTTTACCTTGTCCAACAACATTGAAAAGCATTTCAATCATGGTCAGATGGTTCTGAGGATGCTCTCGCTGCATGTGACTGTGGAAACGTTTGAGCACTTCTTCAGGTGAATTCTTTTGGACATCGATTTCCAAATCCAAAAAATATCTGACTTTGGAGCATAATTGATCTCCATTTGCTGCAAGCTGGTGAATCATCTGAGTTACTTTTTCATTGTGAATATTATGTTCAAGATCAGTGATAGGTAACAATGTTACCAGCGCACCAGCAGAAACAAGCACTCTCAAGACATCATCTCTGTCGTTGATGGCAGCAGACTGCAGCGGTGTGAATCGCTGCCGTACTGCAATGAGATCCCACCCATTTGGATTAGCCTTTGCTTCAAGGAGTTTCTCCACAAAAAGAACTGGTGCTTTGGATAGAGAAACATAATGCAAAGCTGTGTTGCCACTTTGGGAGACCCGGTTTGGGTCTGCACCCTCATGTAAAAGGAAAGTAAAAATATCCCTGTTCTGATTTACAACAGCAGCAATCAATGGAGTTATAAAGTCACTACACTGTCTGCATGGGTAAATATTATTAATGTTGTTGTCCTTCAGTAGTTTTTTGAGCTTCTTCAGGTTGCTGTTTACTATACACAGTATTAGTGGATGTGTTTCTATTGGGGAGGCTGTCACTTGTAGCTGTGAGCTGTTCATTTCTTTACTTCAGGATAACTGTGAAAAAAACAAAATTATGATGTTACTGTTACAACACTTAAACTTTAAAAAAGCCAAAAGCTCTCATCACAATTTAAGCTTAAAGGTTCATTACGTTTTTTTTCAAGAGCTGTTTTTCAGCGTTTTGAGAAGCTTGAGCAAAAATTTTGTATGAGCATTGTATTCAGGTGTGTACACTTAATAATGCAATGAGAGACCTTCTACATGACAACATTAAGAGCTGGACAACTAGAGATGACATTTATCACCAAGGCTGTGATTCACAGTCCCCCCAGTCAAGTACCAGCATTCATGGAAATTCAATCTTGTGTTTTAAGCAAGATTTTTTAGCTTTCTAATCATAAAGACATGGAATTATTTGTCATTAGTTAGAAGGTTATATGTTCATGTCACATTTGGTCTCTATCAAACAGATTCAATGTACCTCAAATACATTAAACTTTGTCAATTCAATATAATCAATGCAGATGAACATGGGTGGTGACTGGGCAACGCCAATGCATTTCCAATTTTGGCTTGTCATAGATGTATTGATATTGGCATCATCATACTTATATTTTAACTGGCTCATAATTAACAGGAACTGGCAGTACAGAAATACCTGAGCTATGCACACACACACACACACACACACACACACACACACACACATTTACATACATCACTTCTTGAGAGCAAAAGTTAGAAACAGCGAAGCTCCTGTGTATGCCTCTGCCAGGGCTGTCAGTGTTTTAAAAGCGCGGTGATTCAAGCATTTGCCATATCCACAGTGGTGTAATGCTGCAGTTCTTGTACAGATCCTCTTTAACACAGGGACAGATATCAACACGTTGTTCAATGCTGAAGTATTAAATCTTGACAAAAGTTAGAATCAAACCATTAACTAACACCACTGAAATGCCCTTCCCCCCTCCGCAGACACCTTGCGCCATCTTGTCGGCAGGTTGTGGCCATATGTTTGAATAAATCTCAATCTAAAGTTTCTCTTTCAGCCTAGCAACTACATCTCAACTTTCAAAAGTTTAGAGCTCTACTAAAACTTTGAGAGAAATTTTAAAAACAATAACGACTTACAGTTTTGAAGTATGATGTGAGTATCAACGGTGTCTCCAAGCTCAACTCTTCGATGTGATCCCTGTTGATGAAGAGTCAACTTCCTGGGTTCTGCTCTCTCTTTGTCTTTTTGCTCCTCCCAGTGACAGAATGTAAAATGTTTGTGCTGGGCATGGTCAGACTTGTTGTTGCAATCCAACAATGATAAAGTAGTGCAACAAACTGCATAATGTCATATTGATAAAAATTTGCTGGATGTTTAATGGGAACCATGTGTGTGTATTAGGAGTATGTGTGGGTGTTGGGTTAAATATAAAGATATATTCATCTTATTCATGACAAAAACAGGTAAGACCACAAAATGCACTTTATGTCTACATACATATCTGTATATCTATCTTAGTCCATAAACAGTAGAGGTATTCTTTATAAAAGTATGTGGCACACTTGTGAATGTACACTTTTAAAACACAGGGCAGACTACGTGTTTGTCGCTCAACAATTCATTTCCCAGAAATGCAGAGAAAGTTGCAAAGCAGGTTTGAGATTAAACAAAAACTGCCATCAACAGGTTTTCTATTAATAGTTCCATAAAAGGGGCGGGCACATTCACTTTAAGCTCCTTTTATGAAATTAGTCAATTAACTGCTCTGCCTATACAATATTAGATGTGTTGGGCCTTTTGATAAACTAATAAAGTTTAGAAAGTTAAGAGAGTAATTCATCTTGAGACAGATGTTTTGTCATAATACCAACAAATCCATGACGGAATAGATCTTACAATCATACTTTTACACATTTATGTTGATACTTTTATGAGCAGTATATTTTGAGAGTAACATTCAAATGAATCTCCATGTTGTAAGACATGTTTATTCAATTTTGTATCACAATGTTTCTGAGGTGGCCACACTTCTGAGAGGCTCTGACCACAGGCAAGGCCAATGGGGCCGTCAAGAACACTTCAATAAGCTAAAATGACTCAAAACGAAACTTAAACTGGGTGGTTCAACTTTAACAGTGCTTGATGTTGTTTGTTGTGATCACATGACTTGTGTGTAATCCTTACAGCGATCTGGTAAATGTAGAGAAATAAAAGTAGAAGAGCTAGTTCTTTATAAGGATAATGGTCAAGAAAACGTTTAAAATCTCAAAAAGTACAAAAACTAAGGTGAAGAGAAAGTTCCATAAAATTGTCTGACAGTAGAGTATCTTACAATCTACATAGTGTTACTGTCAGCCGTCGGAAAAATAGTTACTATGTACAATACATATGTGAACCTTACAGGCTTATTTCACAGATGACATGTCACATGAATCCCTCCCCTCCTTCACCAGCACACTTCAGTTATGCCTCTGAGGCCCCTCCCTGCAGAGGAGGCTGTCGCACAGGCTAACCACATCAACTGAAGAGGCCAGGAAGTGGCGTACATGTTGGTACACGATGATAACTCTGCAGACTGCAAGCAGTCCTTAATCCTTTTTGAATTCACTGGGTTGAGACTCTTGAACTGGGACACCCAGACGCTCCTCAAGGTTTGTGGACGGTGCCACAAAGCTGTTAGCGATGTCTTCTCTCTGAAACATTTCCTTCAAGGGGGTTTCTGAATTCCAGCCTTGGGTCTTGGCAAACTTGTAAACACATCCAAAGAGATCAGGAAACATCAACATGAGATCAACTTGAGCTGCATCCTTGGCTCTGCAAACGAAAGAGAACATTTTATTACCCAGTAATGAACGCCCAGCTTACAACTTGCTGACAGTCATTTAGTTTGTGAACGTCACCCATGACCACACGATAACATTGTGTAAGACATAACTTTCTGTTTTTAGTTTGGTTTGTCACCTCTCATCTACTGCTAAACCATTAATAAGACTACAAGCAGTCCACTGGCTGGGAAATGGATCACTTTGGGCTTCAAAGTGAGATAAACTACAAGATCCAGAACATGCTAATAAATGGAATTTGTTTTCAGATAATTTTGTGAAATTTTGAATCAAATTTAGTTTCATGGTACTATTTTTAACAATTTCCATTTAAATTAACAAATACTCAAGAAGGTTTGGTTATTTGAAAACTGGTTTTCAGGCTGGACAAAGAGCAATATATAGCAATATGTAGAATATAGCATAGCCTGTCATTTTTTTTATGATTTTGTCTTTAAGACGTATTTTTTTGTGTTGTAAAATGATTGCATGACATAACCCTCTTAAAAAAAGAAATGCAAGTGCATATTTATTGTTTCAGTGGTTGTTAGTATCATTTTAAGGCCTTGCGTCACTTTCTTAGAAGGGTTTAACTCACTAGTGCTCATGGAGGTTTCGTATGAAGCGCAGTAATCCCAGCGTGTTGTCAGGATAGGCTTTGTTCTTGCTGTCCATCTTCTGAACCAACTCTGGTAGAAACTGCAACACCGAAAATAATTATTCATAAAAAGGAATTATTTAGGAACACAGAAGTGCCATTTGATATGTTGTCACCTTGTTTTTCCACTGTTTGAAGCACCCTTCCTGGGCATATTTTTCCAGTGAACAAACGAGTTCCTTGTCGGCATTTCGACATTTTGCCACTTCGTCCCTGTTCCCAATCCTTCTCAAGTATTCAACCCTGAAAAAAAAAGTTTATTTGAAAAAATGCTACACTGACTGAAAATGTCCCAGACAGACAGACAGATAGACAGACAGACAGACAGAAAGATAGACAGACTGACAGATATAGACAACCAAGCAACTGACAGTGCCATCCCTTAGAAAATAAAAACAAGACAAGGCTTTTGACTCATTAGTCTGTCAGTCAGCGTTACTTCCTTACTTTTCAGTGGTCCAGAAGAAAGGATGATTTAAACATTCTTCCACTTTCGGTCTGCACTTTGGTTCCTCATTGATCATCCACTCAATGAGATCCTTTGCCACCACATCTTGAACATGATCCAAAGTGTACTTCCCATCATAAATGTTGCTCTCACATTTGAAGGATTTGTCGCCGAAAGGATGGTGTCCTCCAGAGAGGATGTAATAAACCAGCATCCCAGCCACCTTATGAAAGAACATTTTAGCAATTAAGGAAGTGTTTTTCAGCAAGTCATCAATGAAGTTCGTATAGTAGAAAAACTGACCTGCATATCAGTGCTCCTCTTGTATGGTATGTTAGCGTCTTCTGTTAAAGTCTCCTTGGCCATCCAGCATTTTGTTCCTGCACCACATGTGCGATAAGTGGTTTGGCCTTTAAGTAAACGTCTACTTATGCCAAAATCAGCTAATCTGGCCCTCCTGGTAACATCTGCACAACAAATCAGGCAAACAAAATGAGGTATGATAATTACAAATTACAAAAAATATTTTTGCTTTTTCAGTATATGTTTGCTTGGTATTACCGATCAAAACATTCTGTGGTTTGATATCCCGGTGGAGAATTGGAGGATCCTGACAGTGAAGCACCATTAAACTGATGAGAACCTGATAGACAAGGTTCTTCATCACCAGACTGGCATCATTACTACTAATGCATTCTTCCAAAGTGTATTCACAAAGTTGAAGACCAAGGTATCCAAAGTTCTCATCCTCCGCAGCGTCAACATATCGCACAATAGATGGATGATCGAGCTCTGGAAGCCGAAGGAATCCTTCCTCATTCTTCAGCTCCTGATAGTTGCATTTGGACATTCTCTTAATGGCAACTTCAGTGCCATCATCTCTTAACCCCAAGAAGACTTCAGTCCCATCGCTTCCCTTCGCAATGCGGAATTCTGCATCATTCACATAAATCATGCTCCCAACTCTGGTTACTTTACTTTTGTCAGTGCTAACGAGCTTCTCTAACTGTTCTCTCCACCTCTTGCTGATCGGTACCCATCGGGGTGTTATTGGTGTTATTGTGGTGCTGTTGAAGGGGAATGGCTTAACATTTGAAGTTGACTCCACAACAGAAGCTGTTTTTAGATCAGTGGCAGCAATACAAGCATCATCATTTGGGTCCTCTTGCCTTTCTGACATTTCTTTCTTTTTCTTGGATCCAGGTAAGGATGTACCGCTCTCACTTTCCGGGTTTGGTTTGCTGAAATGGTTTTCCAGTCGTCTGAGGACTTCTTTCAGCTTGTCATTCATTTTCATATCTGCAGATGTCAGTATGTCCTCAGGCACTGAAGTTATTCCCACTGATGTAAAGATGTTAACAGCATGTTCGACTGAAAGTAAGTTAGCAAATATGCCGTATGTGAAGACTCTCAGGTCAGAGGAGTGTTGGTCCTTTATAAAAGGAGCAACTGTGTTACACAACCTCTCAATGAAGTTGGAATTCCAGCCATGTGTGCATTTTGTTTTCTGAGTTATCACATACAGTGTTTGCAGAACAGCTTGACATGTATCAAGTCTATCTTTTGAGCAAAGCTGCTCCAGAAGTTGGGGGACTATAGCTAGTGCCTGCTCATTTGGTATCTCCTCCATTGTGCAGAAAACTGAATGTAAACTATCAATCGCCTTCTTTACATCCATTTTAGGGATTTTTGGAAGGCGACTGACTGCACCTTTAATGTAGGCGTCAATATTTCCAGTGTCCTTCAGCCATTTAATACTTCCCCGGCTGTATTTCTCTTTACCTTGTCCAACAACATTGAAAAGCATTTCAATCATGGTCAGATGGTTCTGAGGATGCTCTCGCTGCATGTGACTGTGGAAACGTTTGAGCACTTCTTCAGGTGAATTCTTTTGGACATCGATTTCCAAATCCAAAAAATATCTGACTTTGGAGCATAATTGATCTCCATTTGCTGCAAGCTGGTGAATCATCTGAGTTACTTTTTCATTGTGAATATTATGTTCAAGATCAGTGATAGGTAACAATGTTACCAGCGCACCAGCAGAAACAAGCACTCTCAAGACATCATCTCTGTCGTTGATGGCAGCAGACTGCAGCGGTGTGAATCGCTGCCGTACTGCAATGAGATCCCACCCATTTGGATTAGCCTTTGCTTCAAGGAGTTTCTCCACAAAAAGAACTGGTGCTTTGGATAGAGAAACATAATGCAAAGCTGTGTTGCCACTTTGGGAGACCCGGTTTGGGTCTGCACCCTCATGTAAAAGGAAAGTAAAAATATCCCTGTTCTGATTTACAACAGCAGCAATCAATGGAGTTATAAAGTCACTACACTGTCTGCATGGGTAAATATTATTAATGTTGTTGTCCTTCAGTAGTTTTTTGAGCTTCTTCAGGTTGCTGTTTACTATACACAGTATTAGTGGATGTGTTTCTATTGGGGAGGCTGTCACTTGTAGCTGTGAGCTGTTCATTTCTTTACTTCAGGATAACTGTGAAAAAAACAAAATTATGATGTTACTGTTACAACACTTAAACTTTAAAAAAGCCAAAAGCTCTCATCACAATTTAAGCTTAAAGGTTCATTACGTTTTTTTTCAAGAGCTGTTTTTCAGCGTTTTGAGAAGCTTGAGCAAAAATTTTGTATGAGCATTGTATTCAGGTGTGTACACTTAATAATGCAATGAGAGACCTTCTACATGACAACATTAAGAGCTGGACAACTAGAGATGACATTTATCACCAAGGCTGTGATTCACAGTCCCCCCAGTCAAGTACCAGCATTCATGGAAATTCAATCTTGTGTTTTAAGCAAGATTTTTTAGCTTTCTAATCATAAAGACATGGAATTATTTGTCATTAGTTAGAAGGTTATATGTTCATGTCACATTTGGTCTCTATCAAACAGATTCAATGTACCTCAAATACATTAAACTTTGTCAATTCAATATAATCAATGCAGATGAACATGGGTGGTGACTGGGCAACGCCAATGCATTTCCAATTTTGGCTTGTCATAGATGTATTGATATTGGCATCATCATACTTATATTTTAACTGGCTCATAATTAACAGGAACTGGCAGTACAGAAATACCTGAGCTATGCACACACACACACACACACACACACACACACACACACACATTTACATACATCACTTCTTGAGAGCAAAAGTTAGAAACAGCGAAGCTCCTGTGTATGCCTCTGCCAGGGCTGTCAGTGTTTTAAAAGCGCGGTGATTCAAGCATTTGCCATATCCACAGTGGTGTAATGCTGCAGTTCTTGTACAGATCCTCTTTAACACAGGGACACATATCAACACGTTGTTCAATGCTGAAGTATTAAATCTTGACAAAAGTTAGAATCAAACCATTAACTAACACCACTGAAATGCCCTTCCCCCCTCCGCAGACACCTTGCGCCATCTTGTCGGCAGGTTGTGGCCATATGTTTGAATAAATCTCAATCTAAAGTTTCTCTTTCAGCCTAGCAACTACATCTCAACTTTCAAAAGTTTAGAGCTCTACTAAAACTTTGAGGGAAATTTTAAAAACAATAACGACTTACAGTTTTGAAGTATGATGTGAGTATCAACGGTGTCTCCAAGCTCAACTCTTCAATGTGATCCCTGTTGATGAAGAGTCAACTTCCTGGGTTCTGCTCTCTCTTTGTCTTTTTGCTCCTCCCAGTGACAGAATGTAAAATGTTTGTGCTGGGCATGGTCAGACTTGTTGTTGCAATCCAACAATGATAAAGTAGTGCAACAAACTGCATAATGTCATATTGATAAAAATTTGCTGGATGTTTAATGGGAACCATGTGTGTGTATTAGGAGTATGTGTGGGTGTTGGGTTAAATATAAAGATATATTCATCTTATTCATGACAAAAACAGGTAAGACCACAAAATGCACTTTATGTCTACATACATATCTGTATATCTATCTTAGTCCATAAACAGTAGAGGTATTCTTTATAAAAGTATGTGGCACACTTGTGAATGTACACTTTTAAAACACAGGGCAGACTACGTGTTTGTCGCTCAACAATTCATTTCCCAGAAATGCAGAGGAAGTTGCAAAGCAGGTTTGAGATTAAACAAAAACTGCCATCAACAGGTTTTCTATTAATAGTTCCATAAAAGGGGCGGGCACATTCACTTTAAGCTCCTTTTATGAAATTAGTCAATTAACTGCTCTGCCTATACAATATTAGATGTGTTGGGCCTTTTGATAAACTAATAAAGTTTAGAAAGTTAAGAGAGTAATTCATCTTGAGACAGATGTTTTGTCATAATACCAACAAATCCATGACGGAATAGATCTTACAATCATACTTTTACACATTTATGTTGATACTTTTATGAGCAGTATATTTTGAGAGTAACATTCAAATGAATCTCCATGTTGTAAGACATGTTTATTCAATTTTGTATCACAATGTTTCTGAGGTGGCCACACTTCTGAGAGGCTCTGACCACAGGCAAGGCCAATGGGGCCGTCAAGAACACTTCAATAAGCTAAAATGACTCAAAACGAAACTTAAACTGGGTGGTTCAACTTTAACAGTGCTTGATGTTGTTTGTTGTGATCACATGACTTGTGTGTAATCCTTACAGCGATCTGGTAAATGTAGAGAAATAAAAGTAGAAGAGCTAGTTCTGTATAAGGATAATGGTCAAGAAAAAGTTTAAAATCTCAAAAAGTACAAAAACTAAGGTGAAGAGAAAGTTCCATAAAATTGTCTGACAGTAGAGTATCTTACAATCTACATAGTGTTACTGTCAGCCGTCGGAAAAATAGTTACTATGTACAATACATATGTGAACCTTACAGGCTTATTTCACAGATGACATGTCACATGAATCCCTCCCCTCCTTCACCAGCACACTTCAGTCATGCCTCTGAGGCCCCTCCCTGCAGAGGAGGCTGTCGCACAGGCTAACCACATCAACTGAAGAGGCCAGGAAGTGGCGTACATGTTGGTACACGATGATAACTCTGCAGACTGCAAGCAGTCCTTAATCCTTTTTGAATTCACTGGGTTGAGACTCTTGAACTGGGACACCCAGACGCTCCTCAAGGTTTGTGGACGGTGCCACAAAGCTGTTAGCGATGTCTTCTCTCTGAAACATTTCCTTCAAGGGGGTTTCTGAATTCCAGCCTTGGGTCTTGGCAAACTTGTAAACACATCCAAAGAGATCAGGAAACATCAACATGAGATCAACTTGAGCTGCATCCTTGGCTCTGCAAACGAAAGAGAACATTTTATTACCCAGTAATGAACGCCCAGCTTACAACTTGCTGACAGTCATTTAGTTTGTGAACGTCACCCATGACCACACGATAACATTGTGTAAGACATAACTTTCTGTTTTTAGTTTGGTTTGTCACCTCTCATTTACTGCTAAACCATTAATAAGACTACAAGCAGTCCACTGGCTGGGAAATGGATCACTTTGGGCTTCAAAGTGAGATAAACTACAAGATCCAGAACATGCTAATAAATGGAATTTGTTTTCAGATAATTTTGTGAAATTTTGAATCAAATTTAGTTTCATGGTACTATTTTTAACAATTTCCATTTAAATTAACAAATACTCAAGAAGGCTTGGTTATTTGAAAACTGGTTTTCAGGCTGGACAAAGAGCAATATATAGCAATGTAGAATATAGCATAGCATTTTTTTTTTTTTTTTTTTATGATTTTGTCTTTAAGAGGTATTTTTTTTGTGTTGTAAAATGATTGCATGACATAACCCTCTTAAAAAAAGAAATGCAAGTGCATATTTATTGTTTCAGTGGTTGTTAGTATCATTTTAAGGCCTTGCGTCACTTTCTTAGAAGGGTTTAACTCACTAGTGCTCATGGAGGTTTCGTATGAAGCGCAGTAATCCCAGTGTGTTGTCAGGATAGGTTTTGTTCTTGCCGTCCATCTTCTGAACCAACTCTGGTAGAAACTGCAACACCGAAAATAATTATTCATAAAAAGGAATTATTTAGGAACACAGAAGTGCCATTTGGTATGTTGTCACCTTGTTTTTCCACTGTTTGAAGCACCCTTCCTGGGCATATTTTTCCAGTGAACAAACGAGTTCCTTGTCGGCATTTCGACATTTTGCCACTTCGTCCCTGTTCCCAATCCTTCTCAAGTATTCAACCCTGAAAAAAAAAGTTTATTTGAAAAAATGCTACACTGACTGAAAATGTCCCAGACAGACAGATAGACAGATAGACAGACAGACAGACAGAAAGATAGACAGACTGACAGATATAGACAACCAAGCAACTGACAGTGCCATCCCTTAGAAAATAAAAACAAGACAAGGCTTTTGACTCATTAGTCTGTCAGTCAGCGTTACTTCCTTACTTTTCAGTGGTCCAGAAGAAAGGATGACTTAAACATTCTTCCACTTTCGGTCTGCACTTTGGTTCCTCATTGATCATCCACTCAATGAGATCCTTTGCCACCACATCTTGAACATGATCCAAAGTGTACTTCCCATCATGAATGTTGCTCTCACATTTGAAGGATTTGTCGCCGAAAGGATGGTGTCCTCCAGAGAGGATGTAATAAACCAGCATCCCTGCCACCTTATGAAAGAACATTTTAGTAATTAAGGAAGTGTTTTTCAGCAAGTCATCAATGAAGTTCGTATAGTAGAAAAACTGACCTGTATATCAGTGCTCCTCTTGTATGGTATATTAGCGTCTTCTGTTAAAGTCTCCTTGGCCATCCAGCATTTTGTTCCTGCACTACATGTGCGATAAGTGGTTTGGCCTTTAAGTAAACGTCTACTTATGCCAAAATCAGCTAATCTGGCCCTCCTGGTAACATCTGCACAACAAATCAGGCAAACAAAATGAGGTATGATAATTACAAATTACAAAAAATATTTTAGCTTTTTCAGTATATGTTTGCTTGGTATTACCGATCAAAACATTCTGTGGTTTGATATCCCGGTGGAGAATTGGAGGATCCTGACGGTGAAGCACCATTAAACTGATGAGAACCTGATAGACAAGGTTCTTCATCACCAGACTGGCATGATTACTACTAATGCATTCTTCCAAAGTGTATTCACAAAGTTGAAGACCAAGGTATCCAAAGTTCTCATCCTCCGCAGCGTCAACATATCGCACAATAGATGGATGATCGAGCTCTGGAAGTCGTAGGAATCCTTCCTCATTCTTCAGCTCCTGATAGTTGCATTTGGACATTCTCTTAATGGCAACTTCAGTGCCATCATCTCTTAACCCCAAGAAGACTTCAGTCCCATCACTTCCCTTCGCAATGCGGAATTCTGCATCATTCACATAAATCATGCTCCCAACTCTGGTTATTTTACTTTTGTCAGTGCTAACGAGCTTCTCTAACTGTTCTCTCCACCTCTTGCTGATCGGTACCCATCGGGGTGTTATTGGTGTTATTGTGGTGCTGTTGAAGGGGAATGGCTTAACATTTGAAGTTGACTCCACAACAGAAGCTGTTTTTAGATCAGTGGCAGCAATACAAGCATCATCATTTGGGTCCTCTTGCCTTTCTGACATTTCTTTCTTTTTCTTTTTTTTCTTCTTCTTTTTCTTGGATCCAGGTAAGGATGTACCGCTCTCACTTTCCGGGTTTGGTTTGCTGAAATGGTTTTCCAGTCGTCTGAGGACTTCTTTCAGCTTGTCATTCATTTTTATATCTGCAGATGTCAGTATGTCCTCAGGCACTGAAGTTATTCCCACTGATGTAAAGATGTTAACAGCATGTTCGACTGAAAGTAAGTTTGCAAATATGCCGTATGTGAAGACTCTCAGGTCAGAGGAGTGTTGGTCCTTTATAAAAGGAGCAACTGTGTTACACAACCTCTCAATGAAGTTGGGATTCCAGCCATGTGTGCATTTTGTTTTCTGAGTTATCACATACAGTGTTTGCAGAACAGCTTGACATGTATCAAGTAAATCTTTTGAGTAGAGCTGCTCCAGTAGTTGGGGGACTATAGCTAGTGCCTGCTCATTTGGTATCTCCTCCATTGTGCAGAAAACTGAATGTAAACTATCAATCGCCTTCTTTACATCCATTTTAGGGATTTTTGGAAGGCGACTGACTGCTCCTTCAATGTAGGTGTCAATATTTCCAGTGTCCTTCAGCCATTTAATACTTCCCCGGCTGTATTTCTCTTTACCTTGTCCAACAACATTGAAAAGCATTTCAATCATGGTCAGATGGTTGTGAGGATGCTCTCGCAGCATGTGACTGTGGAAACGTTTGAGCACTTCTTCAGGTGAATTCTTTCGGGCATTGATTTCCAAATCCAAAAAATATCTGACTTTGGAGCATAATTGATCTCCAGTGGCTGCAAGCTGGTGAATCATCTGAGTTACTTTTTCATTGTGAATATTATGTTCAGGATCAGTGATAGGTAACAATGTTACCAGCGCACCAGCAGAAACAAGCACTCTCAAGACATCATCTCTGTTGTTGATGGCAGCAGACTGCAGCGGTGTGCATCGCTGCCATATTCCAATGAGATCCCACCCATTTGGATTAGCCTTTGCTTCAAGGAGTTTCTCCGCAAAAAGAACTGGTGCTTTGGATAGAGAAACATAATGCAAAGCTGTGAAGCGATTTTGGGAGAGCTGGTTTGGGTTTGCACCCTGATGTAAAAGGAAAGTAAAAATATCCCTGTTCTGATTTACAACAGCAGCAATCAATGGAGTTATATAGTCATTACACTGTCTGCATGAGTAAATATTATTAATGTTGTTGTCCTTCAGTAGATTTTTGAGCTTCTTCAGGTTGCTGTTTACTATACACAGTATTAGTGGATGTGTTTCTATTGGGGGGGCTGTCACTTGTAGCTGTGAGATAGAGAAGTCCATGTCTTTATTTCAGGGTAACTGTGAAAAAGACAAAATTATCATGTTACTGTTACAACCCTTAAACTTTTAAAACAGCCAAAAGCTCTCATCACAATTTAAGCTTAAAGGTTCATTACGTTTTTTTTCAAGAGCTGTTTTTCAGTGCTTTGAGAAGCTCGAGCAAAAATTTTGTATGAGCATTGTATTCAGGTGTGTACACTTAATGCAATGAGAGACCTTCTACATGACAACATTAAGAGCTGTACAACTAGAGATGACATTTATCACCAAGGCTGTGATTCACAGTCCCCCCAGCCAAGTACCAGCATTCATGGAAAAAAGTTTCAAGAAGATAACTTTAAATTTTTTCAACTTTAACTTAAACTCTCTTATATTTACAATATTTGCTGAGAAAAATCACAAGTTGGGTGTTAATTTGGACACAAATACAGTTGAGTGAACGCTGGTCCTAAATTCTGGAATTGCTAATGCTAAAGAATGACTGATCGAGGTTTTTTTTATATGACTACTTAATGTACACCGAGTGCCACACCTTGCCCTCACTGACTGTTTTAGACTTTGAACTTCCTCATTCAGTCCGGCATCCAGAATTCAACTGTGAATGTGCACAGCTGACATGTCTATAAATATTTTTTATTTTAAGCACAGGAATGAAATTTTGTGTTTCTAATGTTTATGGGAATGGCATCAAGTAACCAAATAATTATGAATAAGTAGGCTTATGTGAGTGTGCTTCTCTAAATCAAGCACACTGACAATCTTACAATATATTTTGAAGGAAAATTTACTTACAATGTCGAAGTGGGCTGTCCGCTGTATTATGAATTGAATCTATCTAAATTGAACATGCTATAGCTCTGACACTCTCTGTCTCTCTTCCTCTTTCTCTCTCTCTGTTCCTCTTATTTACAGCTGAAGGGTTAGGTCTGCACATGCCCATTTCATTTTATGGCTGGTTTTCTCGCTCACGTCTGTCTGAACATTGTTCTCTGACCGCCCATGTGAAGTTGATAAAGATGTTGATATTCTCATTGGAGTACATTTATTTATTGACACAGCTCACGAGCAGCCAAACTTTGCCTCAGTTTTGCTTCTCTATTTGATGAAGCAGCCTTAAGGAATATACAGTATCTACCTGCAGACATTACTGGGGGTAAAAAAAAAAAAAAAAAAAAGGCACTACCAACTCAAAACGCACCAGAGCTGAACATCAAGATAAGACTGTAAAACATAAAGCTCTTTGCAGTAAAGATACAATACAGGGTAGGCTTACCTATTCCGGAAACTAAAATGATTAGTAGGTTTCGTATGTTATGTTAACAATACAGAGGTTTAGGTGTTAGTATTTGTTTTGCTATACTATATTATTACAGAAAACTCAAGAACCCATTTTATCATAGTCTGCTATTTGCTAGATTGATTTAAATGTATAGAAACGCAGGACAGAGCATATACATATTTTTAATGCATTTGTTTTTTTACCCCCACATCTGAAACCAAACCTACACCATTTACTGTACTTTACAGCTAACACAAATAAGCTGTTATCAGGAAGGAAATGTGGTTACGGGGGCCTGCTGAGTCACCAAGATAGCAGCTGTCCTAAACTGGAGCTGCAGCTTTATGGTGGTGAGTAAAATGGGGCGTCAAATTCAAATGAAGAAAAACTGAAAAAATGTTGACAGTTGGATGTGGATGGTGGAGGCCAACCCACCCTCTTAACAAACATATGTTCTCATTGGTTTGTCAGCGTAGCTGCCTGACTGTTGAGCTGTAGATATATGATGCCACAGCCTGTTTTTTTATAGTACTCATTTGAATTGTGGCATAACACTGTGATAAACAGTGAGCAGGGTCTTGAATTTAATATATTAACATTAAATATTAATTTGTTAATGCAAGAAAAGAAGTTTTCACTGTAACAAAGTAATTCATGATTCTCAGAGAGGAGAAAATGAACTGAGACTGATATTGCCAGTACCATAATCCTAATGATCAATGAATGATAAAACACATGTAACAATCATTCTTTTACACATTTATTTTGATACTCAACCGATTAAATTTACAGTATATTTTGAGAGTAACATTCAATATGCGTAAAACAAAATCATACAAAAGAATCTGCATGTGGTAAAGCTTGCATATTCCTTTTTTTTTTTTTATAATTTGCAATATCATTCACTTGATGAGTTGAAGCACTTTTAGACTTCTGAGTTAGTTAGGTTTATCTAAAAAGAATTTGGCAAACACCCTTTTTTGAAAGTCATGCTCTTCTTGCAAGCTGCAGTAACGTTTTTTTTTTTAAAGTAAGTGCAAAGATCAGTTCGGACAGTTGTGTGACAAACAGGTAGTGGCATTGCAGTCCTTGTTCTATGTACATTTTGTAGCTTGTAAGTCAACATTCAGTATTTTTAAAGAACAGACTGACAGACTGAAAAAGCCTCTCAATTTCAGTGGATATATTTACAAAGACATTTTGATTCCTTCAGTTTTGGACAAAACAATGAGTTCCTCTTATCAAGTTCACTTTATTTGAGTCCACTGACTTTTGCTGTGAGGAGCCTTTTTATAGTTATAGCCTAAAAAAAAGTAAAATTATATCAGTAGTCCAACAGCTGTGGTCATTTTTTCCAAACTTGTAAGTAGATTTAATTTCCCTGACATCACCTAAACACTTAATGGATAAAAAGAGCATCTATCTGCTTTGCCACTTATAGTTCCTCTGAACTAAAAGGTTATCTACCGGTAAATGGGGACTTTCCATTCGTATGTGTTTGTCTAAAAAGGCATTAGCTATATCCAGTCCTGAATATTTTTACTTCTTAGAACACAACCCTTTGTTTTCTTACTGTACGCAATATAATCTATAGCACCTACAGTAACATTTCCCACTTAACAACTACACCTATAAGGACTGGGGTCTCAACTATGTTAAAGGTTTGTGCTTTCAAGACATTCCCTGTATGGAAAAAGCAAAGGGGTGTGATACTTCATTGCGGCCAGAGGGAGGCACTGTGGGCCCATCAGGTCACAGAACCCCAGTGCTGATAAGGCAACATACTGTACATCACCACAGGGTATGAGGACATGAGGTAAGTGGCAAACATACCTGTTACACCCTCTGTAGTAAAGTTATCTTTCCCTCAGGTCGTGGTGTATATTTGTTGGGGGTATAAAACCATTAGCACAGGGGATATTAAACTGAAACTACATCCAAATCGATCAAATTTATATTTCAAATCTTTCCACCCTCAGGAATGTCAGCTTCAGGAGAATACCATCCTCCTTGTATAATTGTCCACCCTCTTGACTTCCCTTCTCATTCTCTGTGAAATGGTAGTATCTCTGTAAGTCTGAGAGGCAATGAGAACAGATTATAGGACAAGGCCATTGAGAAATAGTTGAGATGCCTTAAGAAACTAAAAGGATTCCAAACACTACTTGACCCAGCTCTTATTTATGGCGGAAACTATGTAGGAATTGATGTTTAAAAGTCCATTAAGTCTATTCTGGTCTTTTCTTTTTCCTTTGCAAATGTATCTTTTTTTTTTTAGTGGAAGACGTTCGATTGCATGAGGGAAAAAAGGCACAGCCCCTCACAAGCTCAAGTCAATGATGATGTGCTCAAAGATTTGTGTGTTTCCCTTGAAGCTAGAGGTGAAGATGAAGTCCCTGCGGTCGGTAGAAACTACAGTGAAGGAGCGTGGCGCCTGGATGTAAACCTCCTTGAAGCGGTCAAAGACTTTCTTTTCATCGTCCCAAAGGTAGATTTGTGAGAAGGTGTAATCGCTTCCCAGGGCCAGGTAGTAACGCTCTTTGAAGAGGAACGGCTGGAGAATCATGGAGCCTCGTGAGGGCAAGGCCTGGATCTCAGCAAACTGTTTGGCACCCCAGCGTAGAACCTTGGAGTCACCAATGTAGCGTGTCATAGCCAGGTAGAGTTCCTCCTTGATCCGAAAGTGCTTCACAGCTACGACGTCCTCCATGTTGGGGATCTCGCCCTGCAGGACGAACTTCTGGTTGCTCCGGCTCCACTGGTAGATCACAGGCACCTGTGAGCGGCTTGCCAAGATAAGGTGAGCCTTCCCATCCAAGTCCAAGAACTCTGCATCTGTGTCGCGGTACCACTCGTGCAGTGACTGGTACGAATAAAAGCCCTTGTCGTTCCACTTGTAGAGGGTGGACAGGCCGGCTTTTGAGCTGTCAGCAATCACAAAAAACCAATCAGAGCCAATCTGGAATGCCTCAATGTCATTGGGCTTGGAGATCTTGGACACCTCAATTTCCTGGAACTTGCTGAATCTGCTTTGGTCCTCATCAAATTTGTAGATGTGGGAACCGCCAAAAAGCTGCGCAACAATGACAAACACCTGTTCCTGGATGACAACTGATTTGCACCCCACAATGGACTGACCTGGAAAGCAGGGAGAAGGAAATAAACAGGCCAATAACATGAATGTAGAGCTCAACCAAGGTATTCTGAGTCAGTTTGCTCAGGCATTGCTGTACCTGTGATGTTATCATAAGTCCGGAAGTTCATTTCTATGTGGTCCCATTGGAAAACCATGCAGCTGTCTGAGCTGGGAGCAGCAATGGTCACATAGACATCATTCTTGTAGCTGAATGTGTCAACAGACAGAGATTCAGATGCTACGGACTGATGGAGGACGAAATCTGTGGAAAGGCACATGAAGTGAAACATAACACTATCTGATAAGATTCTGAAAGCAAAGCCTATGAGAAAACTACACATTTGACTTTTCTTTACACTTCTTTGGGTGACCCGGTTGAGTTGCCTGATACTGATGCCAGTTAAAGTGGAGACAAGGCCGGCTGGCTCAGGTGTTTCTCACCCGTTGAGATGCATTCATTGTGCAGGCTGGTCATATCATTGAGTCGCTTGTCCTTCATGTCCTCCGGTCCGACACACACGACATCCGATACTGTGGCATTGGTGTTCTTCAGCCACGTCATCAGCCACTTGGCACGGCAGTCACACTCAAAGGCATTGCCTCGGAGGTCCCTGCAGGAGAGGAGCACTGTATGTCATTGTAGAAACACAAAGCAGGCAAGCTAGAAGGCACGGATCATGGAGAAGAAAACAGCACAGTACCGGACTGTAGCTGGCATTCATCTATTAAACAAACACATCCTGATGAGATTAAATGAGTTAAGTGAGTGGCAAACTTACAGCTCTATCAGTGAGTCCAAGTCATAGAAGAGGTCCCTGGGCAAGGCTTTAATGTTGTTGTTTGCCAAAGACCTAGAAACAACAGCAAGGAATTAACACTTGAAATACCACCGCTTAAGAATTATTAAATGGAAAAACATGATTCACAGCTATCAAAATAATGTCAGGACGACTCTGACGTAAAAACTGAACAATCTTTGATTTAAAAAGGTTGGAACATACAAGTGAGTCAAGTCCCTGAGTCCTCTGAAGGCATATTTGGATGCAGTCTCTATCTTATTACTCTCAATGAACCTGTGGAAGATGACAAAAAAGCATTTTGGATTTAGTGATACATTGGTGGTGGGGGTTCCTCTAACTTGCATTTTACCTAAAAATTACAGTAAAATGAAATCATTGTACATAAGAGTTATTGCAGATGTATTTTAATACATAGTAATGTTGCATGGAGCTATAGTAATCCTATGTAAAATGTACTCCAGATATTCCTCTCAGAAAGAATAATTTAGACTTTTATGAATATTACTATACTGACATATATATATATATATATATATATATATATATATATATATATATTAATTCCAGTGAATTTTGCGGGCAGTGATAATGAAAATTCAATGTGCGTAGATGGATGTAGTTGGATCAATTATTTGGGGTTACAGTAAGATTAAAAAAATTTTTTTTTCCATATAATTTAAAAGGTTTTAGTTGGGATGGGTGCATCTCTTAGTGATGAATAGATGACATTGTTTGGCTACTATGCCAACAACAATACTGATATGAATCTGTAATACTTTTTTAGAATCTGTAAGTGTACAAATGAGTGGAGATTCTTGTCTGGTACAAATTGAGCCAGAAGAGGGCGTCCGGTCGATACTTTTCTGTCTCATTTGCCTTCTGAAAGACCGCCATCCAAACACATAACCACACGCTCATGATAACATCCCTCGAGGACTATTTTGCCACGTTAGATTAAGTGTGCAATTGTATACATTTGCAGCTGAATAAATTAAATGTTGTGCACATGTTGTGTAGCCAACATTTAGTTATAACACTGAATGTCTTTGTATTACTTTGATTAAAAAAAAACAAAAAAAACAATAGAAGAGCTTACAGATACTCCAGATGTGGAAGGCCTGAGAATGCATCGTCCCTTACAGTTGTTAGAGAGTTGGAATTCAAAAGCCTGTGATGAACAATCAAACACACATTAACGAATGCTGATTGTTTCATGCTAGACATAAAACCGTAATATGACAGATTAAATTTGTCAGATTGTAATTTAGCATGAATTGAACTGACTTAACAGAACAAAGTCAAGTCAGTGACCAAAATGGAGGCAAATGTTCTATTTAATGGCCTCTGTCACCATTTTGGCAGACTGTGTTGCTGGAAAAAGTCAAGAAAAACACGACACAGAGCCAAACTATAGAAAAAAAAACAGTGCTCCCTCTCACATGCAGGAGTAAACCACAGATACTCATATTGTACTAAGACATAAGCCCTCTTATATCAAGATATAGACATTTATATTGCGAAAATAGTCCACTTCAAGCAGAATGTTGAGGAAAAACAAGGAAATATTAAGCTGTGGCAGAAGCTGCACTCTCACTTCAATTTGTGTCTAGCTGCTCATCATCATGAGCGTTGTGACTTTGCTCTGTATCTGCCACGCCTTTGTTGGTGCTGTCATCACAGCAATCACCAGTGGAGTAACAAAGTAGACTGATGGCCTCTGGTTAGTACAATATGTCATGGGACTGCACTGAAAGCTCAAGACTAGATTTCCATTACTCATTCCAGGTGTCCAACCCCTTTAAAGCCATCAGCACTAATTGCTTTAACATTCACCAAACAGACTTTAGAGATGCTTTATTGGTATTAAAGTAATGCACAACAGAAAGATAGTTACTGGACATGCAAAGCCTTAATTATTTAATGCTGTTATAGTACATCCCCAGACTATAGTTTATCATGTCTGTGTAATGATGGTTTTATTGTATTACAGCTTCAGACCTGTACCACTATGGTAGGCTGCACAGTCTGATGCATGTCTCATGTTAAACACCCACATCAGAGACACATTTAAGTTCCGAAAGTCCCCGATTTGAAATAAGTTTTGAAATCAATCTGACCGCATAGATGTATCCTAACAGAACCCTTTTCTACAAGGGAAGGGCAACTCTTCATGGCATCTTATAAGAGAGAGGGATGACATGCAGTCGAAGTACGCTTACAGGAGCTGGAGAGATGGCATGTGTGAAAACATTGCCTCCTTGACCTCGGAGAAAGTCCCATTGACGATACTCCTGAAAGGGAAAAACAAAAAACAAAAAAAAAAACGATGAAGATGAAACCACCAGAGCAAATGAATTGCTGAAAAGTGATCAATCAGAGAAGGAGGAGAGGAGTCAGGGCTGCACTGCCTTGCAACATCAGCTCTTATTAAGATGGTGTACACAATAAAACACATCCAGGGGCAAGTGGAAGGAAACTTAATGAGCTTATATTGCTGCAGATCATCCCCTGTGTGTATATCAATCAGTAAACCACCACAAATAGAGGCTACTCACAAAGAATTGATGTCGTTGGGAGTAATCCTTGGGACATAGGAGGACCCGACGCAAATGATAGATTCCCTGGAGCAGCTGCATGTTGAAGGACATCGGAAAGCCTTCTTCAGATGAGCCGGCTGAGACAGGAAGCACAGCGACACAGAAAACAATGCCCAAATCTTGAGAGTTGGCAGCATCTTTCTTGCCGGGCTTGCATGTGTGAGGTTTGCTGAGAGCACCGATCGAGGCAGATGGCAGCGCGCGTTTCCACCCTGCACCATGAAATGCTGCACTGACTCCCTGATCAGCAAATCAGCTGCAGCTCCCCTCCGTCCACTTTAATTATTTATTAAGTCAGAGCTCCAGTCGGATAAGTGCTGGTTAAACAACCCATGCGCCACACATCTAAAGAAAAAAAAAAAAAACAGGCGATTATCATCTGGTAACGTGAACGTTTCGTGTGCAGTTAATGCTGCTTTCAATGACGCGCTTCAAAGCATGCAAACACGGCTGTTTCTGAACATTGGTGGCTTTTATCGGAATGTGGTTTTTACTGAATTTGCAGATTTACAGTGTGGTGTCACTTATGCATTCAAAGATTTCCAAATTAAATTTCATATGACGTCATTTGTGCACATACACACCTTTTGTTGCCAGTTTTGACGTAAATGGACACATATCTCGGTCATTGGTGTTTTATATGTGTTTAAGAATCAAAAGCATCACACGAAAGTCTCTTTATGAAACCACGCCGTTGTACTGAGACACCAGGAGGTGATATATTGTCACCACGGGCAGTTTTCCGTCCACCAGGCTGTATAGTACCCCTCCTCCATACAGAGGCGCATAGCTGCAGCACCATGGACAGAGCCTCTGTGGCGCCCCGCGCAGAGCTGCTCTGCTGCTGGAGCCTCTCAACTTAACACTGTGGCGACCTGAGTGGTTGCATGTGCAGATTAAGTGCACAGTATGTGTGCAGGAAATGTAAAGAAACACCATACGCATAATGTAGAATGTAATCATTCATAGATGAATAAGTCAACACTCTTTTCCAGGCGTTTGAGAGAAAGGAAACAAACGTCCACACATCATAATGTAACAGAGGTTGGTGCACCAGAATATTTCGAGCCTTGATCAAGTCATTTCATGGGAAACTCACTTAAATCGCCATAGTGTGCATCATGCAAAAGGAAATATGTCTCAGTGTGATCTTTAGCTGCGAGACAAACAAGATGTTATATCGGATTAGGGGCCTGTGCTTTTGTTTGATGTGCATGGATGTCCTCCATTTTTCATTTTCATTTCATGTTTTCATCAAATTTGCATTATTTCAACAAAGCTGGCATTGATTATGTTTACATGCATCTCTGTTGTTTCCACTTGCAAATGCTGTGCTCTACATTCCCCAGGTCAGTTTTCTGTTTTTTAACAAGCAACAAGACTGTTGCTGATGCCATGTGTTAATTGCTACTGGAGATATTGGGGACTCCACACAAATACTAAATACTCAAGTGATCACATGATTAACGGTTTCTGTGACACTGTGCTGTAAGACAAACACAGGCCCGAGTCAATACTGTTACATAACTCACAGGCTGACATGCCAGCTTCGTTTGCTTGGACCAGCAGGGCGCAATGTCCCCACTGGTCCCAGACTGGTGATCCATGACCCCTTTTGGTAATCTATGGTCCTGTTTGTGCCACTCTGACACTCCATCATCACTGAACTGTACCTGGCAGATGCTGAGCGCCAGGAGCGAAGGGCCATTTGTCACCCAGCGAGATCCCTGGGGTGCTTAGACCGATGATTTAGTGTGTGGAGCTCAGATTCAGAGGGAATATTTTCGGCCTGTTTTGGTGAGGAGGGATGAAGGTACACAATCATTTCAGTTGAAAGGAAAGGGAAACAAGAGGCTGCAAGTGTCTTCTGCCATTTTATAAATAATAAAACACTTACATGCTGATGATAAGCTGACTTACTTACAGCCATAATGTGGTCTGTTTTCCCTGCAGTCCTAACTGTTTGAACTATGTGAGCTGTTTCCTTTTTGCAATGCTTCTCATTATCACACTGGTAACTTGATTGCATAAAAAAAACAGACTGTGATGCCTTGTGCAAGTTTCTCAGCGGCAACCTTTATCGGATTTACACACTGCAGCAGAAATAGGAAGGGGGGTCCTTTAAAACTGGCCGGCAGAAAAAGTGGGTCCGACTCTCTCGATCCCCACAGCATCTCTGCAACATCAGCAAAAGATGGGGAGACCTAGCAAACTGATGACAGGGAGCGGAGACAGATGGAAAAAAAAAAAAAACGACTTCTCTCTTCTCAACAGTTCTGCATATTTAGAGGTGGTCGGCTTTGTCCATGTAGGCCTAAACCACAAGTAGCTTCAGAATCAGTCATCAAATCATCTACAGCTCATTATTTCTTCATTCTGACAGACACAGGTGAGGTTCATTGGAAAACGTGAATGCCATCTTCTGTTTCTCAGAGTGCTGCACTGCTGTCACAGTGCACAGTGTTTTTCCACAATATTTCGTTAATGGTTCAGTCCAGCTTGGGAACAGTGAAAGTGTGCTGATACAGCACCCTTATCTGTCTGACTCCAGCCCACTTTCAAAGGCTGCCGAGTGGACTGGTTCTGCTGTTGCTACACATGTATTCTGCCCTGCACTACTAACTGCTCACATGCTGACTACACACTGCTATACCTAAGCACACCTGGGCCCAGCACAGAGGCAGCAACTCTGACCGCTGACACCTCAAGTTCTGACGCACGTGTGGATCCGTACATGGATCAGAACTAAATGTGAACTCTTGAACACGCAGTGGCATCCACTACACAAGCCCAAAGCTAACAATCAACTTTGATAATCCGCAGCAGATGAAGGGGAAGGCACAATAAGAACTCAAACGGTGCAGCATCGAAATATAGATTAGTCATCAGTCAGTGAGGCTTTAGTAGGAGTCTATTTTTGTGCCTCAGGGCGCTCCCTCCTCTGCCTCCTAATGACTGAGATTGGAGAGCAGTGGGAATAAGACAAAAGAATTAAGAAATCCTCTGAAACGCCCAAACATGGAAGAGACTGGTGTGATTAAAGATAACTCCTCTGGGGAAGTTCTGACTGAAAATCCAAATTGACCCTACACTGTACAACACTAACACACAGGATCACAGTTAACTACATACCTCTTCAATTGTTTATGTTACATAAAGCGCGGGTTCACACCGAGACTGGCATTAACCTTTCCTTTAATGAATTCAAGAATGATCTGTGTTTGGTGCACTTCATTGATTATTTGTTCCAGAGCCTAAAAGTAAATGAGCTGGTCCAATGTGCTGGGTAGAAATGGAGCTAATGGCTCAGCAGCATTTGTATCACGTTACAGCACACTGCAGAAGGCATGGCACAACATACTACATTATAAAGCTATACTGTTTCATGTATCAACGAGAGGAAAATCCTAATGTATTCCCAAAACAGAACAGTAGCGGTGTTTTCAGTCTAAAAGACTGGCTAATTGATGGAATACTGCATCCAGTAAAGGGGCTGTGAAGCTTCATATGGCTTTAGTGGAAAAACAAGACACACAGGAAGTCAAGGTCATTGTAAACGGTAGATCCACTATCTATTTTGAGTACAAAATCCATAACAATGTAAAGCATTTTCCACATACACAGACCACAATGAAATATTGTGCTGACGCCTCAGTCCAACTTTAGATCAGTGGTGAACAACCATATGCTCCCGAGAAGCATTTGTATGCAGCCTGTGTCCTTACAGAACCTACTAATTAGTGCACCTTCACAGAGGAGGGAATTAGTCAGCGACATTAGCTTGTGTCATTTTTGTTTGTATTGGGCACCTGCGCACAGTATCATCACAAGATGCTGTGGCAGAGTTCAAGTCAATGTCTGGATTGATAATCCATCAGTAAGTGCCATTGAGATCACGCAGTCAGTTCAAATCAGGTAAGAAGTAAGTGCAGGCAGAAGAGGGCTCAAACTAAGCAGAGATCACTCTCCAGCCCATTAAAATATTCTTATTACAGCTCAGTTATTCTCCAGTAGTGTCCTCCTCGCACAATGGGGAACTACTTGCCGCTGCATTTCCCCCTTTCTTCAGGGTCTTCAGGCACTTGTCAAGCCTTTTGATGCACAGAGTCACATCTTCACGAGTGATACCCACAGCTGAGGCAGCATTGAGGTAAGGACAGGGGTAAGCCTCCGAGTGTGACATGAAGCCACGGAACGTGTGCCCACTTATGGTCTGCTCCTTGCCCAGAGGTATTACCCTAGAAAAACAAAACAAGGATAATGTAGGGCAGTAATGATTACTTAACATGCTGGGAAATTAAACTATGACCTGACAAAGGCTTAAGCTGGTCATGTGACAAATAACTATTATAATGAAATAATCGGACTTTTACAGGCAGTGGGGAAATCATTCATAATGAAGGTAGCCGCCTAATGATCCAATCAAAAATGTGTGATTTGCAATATTTACTTGCATTGGCAGACAGACAAACTCTACTCTCTATAGAAGGAGCCACCCAGCCTCCAACTGTTAGAACAAAGTGGTACTTAGAATTGTTCATTGCTGATCCTTTCTCAGTTATACAGAAAATGATACACTAACTGTCGTACTGCAATGTATGTTTCACTGTAAATACTGTGCTTTTAGGAATTCAGAGTTACATTTGTAAAATGGGGGCAGCAAGAACAAGAGGAGAGCATCACTGACATTTTATCAATTTGTAAGTTTATATGATGGTGAACTTCTTAGAAAACAATTATTTAAACATCCAACAGCCACACAGCAACACTAACATTCATTTGGAGTTTCTGGGTGCCTCAGAAGTGTATGTCCTGTGTTTACTCACCTCTGTTTTGGTCTCCACCACACCCTGCATACCCTACCCTGGCTCTTCACTGCTAAATGCTGCACTGTGTTTGCTAGCTAGTTGCTAATTTTGTCTCTGCGGTTTGGTCCTGGATAGGCTGTGTACAGTGGAGTTTCAGAGCTTTTTTTGCTGGAAAAAAATATCGTGTTGCCAAAATAAGATGCTATGAGTGCAGTTACAGTGAAGTTGTGGGCTGGAAAACCAAATCAATGAGCTAAAAGACACTATAAGGGTCTGTAGAACTGAGAAGAAGTGCTGAGTTAGGTGAAAACAACCCACATACAAATAATCATGTGATTGATTTATTAATCTTGGTTATAGCAGCTTTAAAAAGGGAAAGTGTTTTTCTTTTTTAAAAAGGAGGTTACTCGCGGCTCACCTCAACATTGAGAGTCAACAGTTGCTCAAGGACCTCAAAAACATTTACTCAGTGTCATTTGATTCCAAAACCATTGGAAGAAAAGTTTACTTTGTTTTAGTTGGCTGCTGCTTAGTTGTTGTCTTTGAAAAGTAAAAAGTTTCCTTTACAAACTCAGCTGCTGTTAAAAAGCAGAAATGAGACAGACCACACAGAGTTGCATTATCAACATACTGCGACCATGTGTGTTTACAGAGGCGGATTTTTAAAGTGAGAAAACTGCTAAAGCTACAAAAACTGCTTGAGCTGTAGTTGGTTTAAAAGCTCTGCAATACTGTAAACAATGCGTTTGCCTCTGAAATTTGGCCGGGTTTCACCACCGTCAGCACAGTTTAGACTCACTTTAATGTGAAATCAATTACTGTCTAGCTATTAGGACTGTGTGCATGAGGCAAATGCATTGTACTCAGATGTAGATCTCTATTTATCGTTTTTGCTAGATTTTTGATGTGAACAAAGCCAGTTCCCTCTCACAGGATTCTTAGTTAGCACCAAAAACACTTAAACGTACATCATATACTGCTACAAACTAATAAGGTTTATGCCTGGATGATGAGCATTAAACTTAATAGTCAATGCATTTGATTAGGTATTCTCTAGGATAGAAGATTTGAGTAAGCTCTGCACCCCAACCATGGAAACTTCTTCACCTGAAAGAAATCAAGGAGGGAACGAAGGACATGTGGAGGCTGTTCCCTTTTTCCTTTTTTTCTAATGCAATTGAGCCATGAGTGCATTAGAAAAAACAAAAAACAAACATGAGAGAATGACCCAAATAAATCATTCATTTGGGATATTTGAAATATTTAGATGGGCTTGGTCAAAAATGACTGGAGGGAAAAATGGAATAACAAATAACAAAAGGCAGCCCCCCTTAACTTGAAATAAGGCTGCCGAAATACTGACGACAATATAAATGAAGGATTGACTAATCCTCCTCCCTACCGCTGAGATACAAACCCCACCAGTGAGAGCGAGAGCATGGCTGTCAAAGCTGCGTCACAGTTTGTACCTGCTGTCCCAGTGGAGACAACACCGCTCTGTGGATCCTATTGGAAACATCCAGTTAAATTAGGAGGCAGCCCCTGATAGGACGGGCAGTCTAATCATCTAAAGTAGCTCACGCTCCACCGTATTCAGCAGATCCATCTGCCTGATTGCTGATTTCCACTGGTCTTTTTGTTTGGCAACACACACCTCATCCCTTCAGTTTTTATGGAAGTGGATGAAACCCTTTTTGGCTTTTTTTGGCACGTCAACTCACTCCTGATCACACACACACGCACCTCCACACCCTCTTGTTTTCTATTCCCTCCCAATGTCTCCATTTCCTGGCCAGATTGTGGCTGTACCCTTGTAAAGTTTTCATACCTGGCTCCCGACACTTGCCGAGTGAACAGCATGGAGCCCAGCTGAGTCACCGCCTTGTCGCTCTCGGCCTGGAGACCATCCAGAGACATGGCTGCAGGACAGAGGTACCACACCGAACGCACATATGCGCAATGATGACATTAAAATTAAAGAAATGCACTAATATGTGGTCAGGAATGTAGTCTGGAGAAGCACATTGAGCTCACCCAGTGAAATGGGGTTATGTGGGGTGTGAAGCAGCCTCTCCCCGTGCGCAGAGGCCAGACTCTTCAGCTCCTGAGCCAGGAATGAATAAATCTCCTGCAGGACATGCAGACACAGAGAAGGGGAATAGCAAGACACAACTAGATTGAGCAGGGGCCACATGGAAGAACTATAAATAGCAGCAGAATGCTCCTTTCACATTTAGCCACAGCCTTAATTTAGCAGCAGCAGCCTTGGTTTTATTGCTAATCAAGCAAATCCATCTGCAAGCAGGCCGGCCCATGTCCAAATCCCTCCCCCCCTCCCTCCCCTATTTACTTCTTCCCCTGCCTGTCTGACTACGTTTTTCCCTCCAAGCTTCAGCACAGGCGACGTGTCCACTTCCTCTCCATCTCTGGCAAGGATCTCCGCTCGTGTCACACACCTACCTCTGGGATTAATTAGAGAGGCAGGAGAGGGGCGGCACATGCTTTTATCCTGAGATTTCAGCATCCACATGTTTCAATTTTGCTGACAGAGTGTGATTCGTTCAGAGTCTCCTAGCAGTGTGTGGAAGACTGAATAAGGTCGATGGGGCTTTGGACACAGATGTTATGAGCCCAGGCTAGGCGGGGAAGCAGCATAACAACAAATCGCAGTGTTTTTATTGCAGGCTCCCGGCGGCAGATTCCCCAGTGAAGCATCGCACATTAAAGGATCTGCTCTCTGCGACTGTGGGTGTGTGTCAGCGTACTCTGCTGACTCATACTTTCCTAATTTGAAAACATCAAGAAGGAAAATATTTTCTCTGTCATCAGTTGAACACAAACAGCCTTTCGATGATGTCAAGTGTCTCTAAGTGCCCCTTGTTCTCTAACAACAATGGATGACTTTATCGTCCCTGGAGAGGCGGGGCACAAGCGGTGGAGAGAGTGCATGGCTGCGACTACGCAGACAATAAGTGTGTGTGTGTGTGTGATGGCTAAAGCCCGTCCCCACCAGAAAACACACACATCATCTGCTGGCTCTTTTCAATATCTAGACATTTTCTAAAATGGTTACGTGAGGCTGTAAATGAATCTCAGCAGATGAAACGTCTGAATTATTTAAAGCTTTTGACCCCAGGGGAGATGTGAGGAAATCAGTTCTGCAGACAATATGGAAAACTGGTCCTGTACATTAATTATGCATAATGTGGACCAAGAGAAATCAATAGGCCTTGATGGTGTCGGGTCATCTGAGAGGCCAGAGGAATTTCCTAGATGTATATTTCAGCTACGGAGTCGCTTTTTACTCTAAGGGCATTTTAGGTTTTGTCCACCATACTGTAAGAGTGTTATTTTTAGGTTCAGGTCTATTTTTTGATCATGCAGTGTGTTCTCTGTTAGTATTTTACCAATAGGACCTGTCAGAAAACTAGATGCAATCCATCTGAGGCGAGAAACATCCTGCAGCTTTTGAGGATTAAAGAAGAGTAATTTATGTCTGAATCTTCCTCAGGTCTGAGCATCAGCAGAAAGAGATACACTGTAGTCCCGTACGATTACAGTACATTTAAGGAACAGCAGTTCTGAGGTGTGAGAATGCTGCAGTGCCTACCGTTTGAAGAGGGGGATGCTGCATTGTGAGCAACTCTGCTTTAAAGCAGGGAGCCACCAGGGGATGTTCTCTGAAAACTTCTGGATCAATTTTATCTTCTTATAGCATACTCCTCCCTCTACAAAGCTCACTGCTCGCTCAAGTCTTGCTCCTCAGTCACAATGCAGGTAAGCAAAGAGCTACACACACGCAGTCATAACATGTGACGCACTGCAATTCAATACAACTTATGTAAGCTGTGGTTTTTTTTTTAGTCACAAGGGGACAGATCAAAGAATAGAAACACATTCAAACGGACATTGCCGCTGTGTTTTTATGCCAATATGTTAAAATATTCAACCTTATATGCTGATGTGTGCCTGCTCTCACCTTTCTTTCTGACAGGAGTTTCTTGTAGCCACTGGCTCCCAGAGAGAGAAGGGTAATGAGGACGTCAAGGGAAGGTGAGGCCGATGCTCGACCTGGACAAAAAAGGCCACCAAAGTGGCTTTGCTAAGCAGCTGTAGATATTGCAGACCTAATAATAGGTTTTAAAAAAAAACTCTTCACATTATCTTTTTAACATAAAAAATGCAGCATTAGTGCTGTAGATGTTAAGTCCCACTGGAACTTGCCTGACTGTACTGTATTGCCATGGATGATGGCTAGGGCTGGGGATTATATTGATTAATTTATGTTATTAATGGGTTCCTATACCCAAATACATATTTTTACAGTTTTTAATGTAAATGTAGGAATCATATAGAGAAAATATCTGCAATAAAATAAAACAAAAAGTGTGTCCTTAATGCAGTAAAGCCTGGCAAACACTAACTTTAAAACATCAGGAAAAGGAGGACAGATTATTTTGCATTTTATGCTCTTTTCTATGCATACATAGAATCTGTATAAGAATGCAAATACATTAACTACACATCTACCATTTTAACCATTTACCTCCATAATTTCACTCATCTTATCTCAGCCGTGGTGTTGTTCATACTCACCAGGGTACATCTTGCTTATCTCCTGTATGAAGGACTCATCAAAACCTGCGATTATGGCCCCACCTACTGGAACCATGAAGTTCTTGTCCAAGCTCTGTACAAAGGCGTCGATTCTGCCAACACGAGCCCCCTGATGAAAGGCAGCCCAAGAAAAATCTAAGCATCAACTATATCTGTTACTTGTTAATGAGCAAAGTACATGCTGTATGATGACAGTGGAGATGCTTTAATGTCATGTTTGTACAGTGGTCCCTCGTTTACTGCGGGGGTTACGTTCTAAAAATAACCCGCAATAGGCGAAATCCGCGAAGTAGTCAGCTTTATTTTTTACAATTACTATATATATTTTAAGGCTGTAAAACCCCTCACCATACAGTTTATACACTTTTCTCAGACAGGCATTAACATTTTCTCACATTTATCTCTTGTTTGTTTGTCTTGCAAACAGGCAGCACTTAAAAGTCACACTGCTAGCGATTGAACATTTATGTAAATTTGGCAAGCCGAACGCATTCTGTACTGTACAGAGACACGGCAAGGAGGAGATTGACCTTGGTCTACAGTCCCTTAGCCAATCAGGACGCAGAACACAATGCGCGTTCATACACTGTAAAAAAAAAAAAAGCATGCAAAATTGCACTAAAAAAAATCCGCGAAACAGCGAGGCCGCGAAAGGTGAACCGCGTTATAGCGAGGGACTACTGTATTTAGAGATGAGCTTCAGCTCAAACTGCCACAAACAAACAGCTATTACTGTGCAAGTGAAGCTGAGCACAAGAATTCTACCACTTGAAAATACAAATGACAACTTACCTGTTGAATCAGGTGCATGCATTTGGACGACTGAACTCCATATGCATTGTTAACTACATGGGGAATGTTATATGTGGCACACATAGTGGCCAGCTCCTCGAGCCTAGAAGATAATGAATAATTAATGATCAACTTCATGTAAACTGTACAGGTATATATAAATCAACTACTGTGACTTCTAGAAAAGCCTATGGGGTAAATAAGCACTTATTTTACCTGTCAGGGACGCGCGGGGCAAAGCAGGATGTTGTTGAATGAACACACAGGATGCTCTCAGCTCCGAGCTCCTTGATCTTGTTCTCAACTGCTTCCAAGTCTGTCCGCAACTCATCGCCCTCAAGAACGTTCTCCACCACCACTGGTTCGAAGCCTGATCAACCCGCCAGATTCAAGCCAGAGACAGCAAAAGCATTGGGAAGAACATGCCAGAAGATTTTGTCATCCCGTGAGTAGAAAGAAACTTTACTATTTCAGAACTTGAATATTAAAAAGAACTTGTCACACAAACATTGCTACCTGCTGCCATGTTTCTAAGATTACATATTGATATCAGTATCACCTGCTGTGATCATGGCTTTGAAACAGGACTTCTGGTCAATTCGGGGCCAAATGATGTAGCGAGCGTTGGGTCTCCGATGACGAAGGGTCAGGAAGCACAGGGTCAGGCTCATCCCTGTCGCCATGGGAACAACAAAGCAGCTTGCCACACTCCGGACGCCTGTTATCCAGGAAAAAACAAACGCAAAACCTAAATGACGAGCTGGAGGTGTGGGTTTTTTTCAGAAGCGGGCATTTAGGGAGGTCTAATGAAAGATGCCTTTGAGCTGCATTATGGGAAATGTAGGATCCTGCATTTTTGGAGCCTCACGCATCCTAGGGACTACAAATTTGGACATTTTGGCCTCTGCTGCCTCTATTTTTTTTTTTTACAATTTTGCCTGTCCCTTATGAGTCCCCCAACTTCATGGACATGTAATGCTAAAATTGCAGCCCTGTAAGATTTCTGTTTTTTTGTTGTAGTCAAAACACAACTGTGCAGTGGCTGGAAAATAACACAAATTCAAACATTGTTTGGCACAAATATTGAATGCCCTAAATATTATTATAATATAATCATACATATCAGCTGCATAGTTTGAATGTTAAGAGGTACATACCTGAGAGCTTTAAGATGTCCAACACAAGTGAATTGGTCAGCTTGTTCAGCAGACTGGATCCTGCAGCTTTGGGCTGGATAGCAGCAATGTCACCTGACCTACCTATGCCATGGATCAACCTACACAAAGCAGCTGGATGTCACAAAGGGAACCGTTGAACAACTTCCTAAACTTTGTGAACTATGTAAATCATTACACTGGACATTGTATAGACATCACAGAAGATTGCACGGCTACTTTTGAATATACCTCAGTAATATGTTGAGCAGAGCCAGAATAATTTGGTGGTATTCTATCTTATCATAAATTGATCAGTCTATCAGTTTACTTTGAAAAAACTAGTAAGAGGACCTTGAGTTAAGATTTTTTTTCCACAGCCAACAGTCAATGAAGTCTCAAACACAAATACACCACTTGACAACAATTCTTTGATGACAAAATTCATGGGATCCTTATCAGGAAAGTTTATGTTAAAATTTAGCTGATATATATCATTAGCAGATTTTTTCACACTGTTAAATATCAATATCAACCTCGTAAATCCAGTGTTGGTGGGGCTCCACTGTTATGCACGGTGACCTCATTATGAATTTAATGTCAAACTTGAACCTGTAATGTCGCTTTGCCACGAGGCTGGACACCACCCGGCCTTCTCTCTCTCCCACCCCGCAGTTGCCGAGGAAGTTATTGCTGTCCATCACAGCCAGCTCGTTCAGGAAGAGCTCCAGTGTGCTCTCACTCCATCCCTCCTCCGGACACTTACCCTGCAACGCACACAACGTGAAAAAGAGGCTGAATCTGCAGTGACCCTCAGGACCCGTGAAGGCAGCAGTGGACTTTACCTGCTCCAGTAAGTGTCTGATGAGCTGCTCATGGCTGCGCCGTGCCTGGCTCCCCTGTCGAATGTAGGAGGGTGTCACGATCTTCTCACTCAGGCTGAAGTTCTCACTGTTCATCTGTGTCAAACAAAAAGCTTCATGTTAACTTCATGTCTGTCTGTCTGCCCACTTCTCACTACAGACAAATTTCAGCTTAACACAGATATGTTGGTCAATAAGTAACAATTTATTGCACTACAGACATAGCAGAGGGAGAAAGAGACCCGCTTAGTGAAAACTTGAATAACCCTTTAATAAACCCTTTAAGTAATGATACAATACAGATAAAAAGATACTTTTGGTTGCATTATGGGAAATGTAGTACCCCTTCAACCTCTTTCACTCCCTCCAACCCAGTTACTGAACACACAGGTCTTCTTTGACATAAACAAACAAAAAGGGCTTGAGTGAGTATGAACACTGTGAGTAGGTTTCATGGGACAGTGCTGCTGAAAGCTTCTAGCTTCTGTGTTTACTGGTGCAGCCACCTTGACCTGCACACTCCTGTAAGACTTTCATTGCCAGGGAGGCCTCTCCCCTGCCTGTCTAATGCTACCTGAACTCACTTCACGTTAGCTCAACACACAGGCAGGACCGTCGTGCTGTAAGTTACACAGCTCCTTACCGACAACAGCAGCAGTGAGCCAAACGCTGCTTTCTTCACTTAGCTGGGAGCTAAGTGATAAACGTTACCGAGGCTAAGCTAAGCTAAGCTAATGTTAAGCTAGCTGGTTGCAGCTTCAGGAGGGCCGCTCTGGTAGATGACAGCTGTTGTGTCTTCTTACCTCTCTGCTTTCCTGTGAGGCTGACCGTGTTTCAAACCCTCAAACCGCCTCCGAGCTGACAGCAGGCATGAAAACAGACAGACATCAGCGGCAGGAGGAGGAAAGCATGGAGGAAGACACGCCAACAGCGTCACAGGGTCACATGACCCAGCCGAGCGGATCATGTGACCGACACTAACCACCTGATGATCACCTCAGTCATATCAGTAGCTTTAGAACCATTCACTTTATAGTTTTATGGAAAACATTATCTTCTCAGTAAATTAATTTCAATCTAAAGTATGTAGATAATTATGACTACTAATGATCAAAAGCATATTGTTAATATAATGATTAAATTTCTACAAAAACAGTGATTTACATGTCATTTAAAATTGTTACGCTGATAAATTAGTATTATCAAACCACAAGCCAATGGTAGAAATTAATGAATCAATCAATAAAACTCCCACCTTAAAAATATTTAGATATATCTTACAGATATACATCTTAAGGTGATTAGTGTGATTCTGAAAGCAAAAAGCAGAACTGTACACACATTGATTTGCTTATATTTTGAAACAATGACATTTTATTAAAGAGTTGATGTTGGAATTATTAAAACACTCAACGGCATTTAATTGGATATCCACACACCTAAACGCACACTGTTGATACCAAAGCTTTTAGATATAATTTCTCAAAAGAGACCATTCAATTTAGCTCTTCGATTGAAATCACTAAAAAATTTGCAATACTAATCAAAAAATAAATACGTTAAATTACATAGAGGGTTGATAGCATTAGTACCAACAATAATGCACTACCATAGTGTGGCTTTACAGCAGCAAAGGTCAGTCAAGCAAATCAGTGTGAATGTACTACATCAAAAGTGTAACTTAAGTATAATTTCATTAGTGCCATCACCAAAATAGTAAAGTACTGAAACTAAAAGCGAACATCATGCAGAATGACCCTTTTAGAGTGTTACATTATTATGAATATACTGTATAACTAAATTAATATCACTAATACATTCATGTGGGTGCCGTATCTCAATGTTAAAACTTGTCATGATGGAGCACAGTTTATTGATTTTAAATGCTGCTGGGCACAGAAATGCATTATATTTTCTAAATGTATTACAAGTTTAAAAAAAAAAATCTGAACCAAAAAATAACATCTACAGCATCTCCATAAATGTAGCATTGTAAAACTTTTCTCTCTGATCTCTAATTGAGTACATACTAGCATAAAATGGAAATGAGAAAATAGAAAAGTACAATACTGAAGTAAATGTACTTCGCTTTCCACCACTGGACAAGCTGCAGAGTATTTTGTCCATGTTCTCATCTCTCAGGAACAATCTTTGCAGTCTTCAGCCTCCTAAAGTTGTCATTCAGCCTTATTTTGTTATCATTAATAATAAATGGTGATACTTGAGCACTGAAATAACCCTTTGTGAGAGAAAATGTCTTAAATGAATAAGAACATCATCAGTGCCAATATCGATATGTATCGTGTATGCACAAATATTCATAAAATTAAAAACACAAGTTACATTCACTGTTTTGCACTGTGTGGGAAAATGCTGTGTTAGAGATACATTTCCCTAAAATATGATGAATTTAGAACTGATAACAGCGTTGTATCATCATGTTATGATTTCACTGAAATTAAAACACCAATAAATAGGCAATAAATTAAATTTGTGCCAAACCTCATAAGAAAACCTAAAAAAACCACACACACACAAACGTACTTACTTTTAAAAACACATCATTTAATCCTGAAGGTTGTGGCCCACACTGATCAACACACCTCCATATACAGGCAGATTATTTTTAAATTGCAAAATTGCTTGTTACTATAGCAAATAAAACCAAACCTCACAGATCTTTAAGATAGTTAAGATGTCTCGGTGTAAACAGGTGCAGTTATATATATATGTGGAGAACTTTGCTGCAAAGGGGAGAGAAAGATGGCAATTTGATGGCATAGCAGGGCTCTCAGTTCAACAGCTATGCCAACATCTTGCCTTCCTTCCTGGACCCAAGTTCAAATAGAGTTTGGGTGGCAGAGTCCACAACAGCTTCATCTTCATCCAGGAGTGTTGGCATAAAAAAAAAAATCAACTCGGTGCGGATCATCCTGAAGACATTTTGGATTTGTAACTCAAGACGTGGAGTGACTGGAGCGGCGAGCCAGAGAGACCGACGTTGATCCAGGAGATCTGTGCGTAACTGAGGATGAGCCATAACCTACTGTGGTGCTGGTATTATGTTTTAGAAGCCTTTACAGTCGCCACAGTATGAAAACAATGCGACGACGAGCAGAAAAATCTGATCAAAACTTGACTCACAAAAAGAAATGGGGAAACCCACTCAGAGTTTCACTTTACAGGCTGGCCAGCATACAGAACTACACAGAGAAAACAACCAATTTTGTTGGATGTTAAAATAATAGTCGTAGACCTCTGCGCAGTAGGTTCATCCTCACATCTACCTACACAGGTGTGTGAAAAAGTAGGTCCCATACGCAGCTCTGCCTCGCTCGTTGTCTCAGGTCCATGTGTGCTGGCATCTGGCTTCGGCGGAGTAAAAAGCAGGCTGCGGGTGGGAGAGATAAGTCTGCCTTCCGCCGCCCACTTCACTGTCAGTGGATGACAATCGCAGCTTGCACAGCAGTAGGTGTGGTGGGGGTGGGCCGGGCACTTCTGGCGTGGCCTAGTGCACCTTTGGGCGCTTACGACGAATCTCATTGACCTAATTTAGAGGGAGAAAGTCAGATGCGTGATGAAGTCAAACCTCAGGGCAGATGAGTCTTCCCTAATCAACAAGAAATTCTTGAGTAAAACATGAGCACAACAACTTCATAAAAAGTGAAAACAGCCTCTAAAATATGGCTTAATGTAGCAAAGGGGAGGCGACTGTTCAGTAACCTATCATTTATCAGCATAAGGACATTATAGGAATATTATATTATATCACTGGACAAACTTCTGTCTAGTTCCCAACAGATATAAAAAAGTTTTGTCAGATTCTCTAAAACCAACTATCTTGTTTATTTTTCGCCTGAATACCAAAACACTGCTTCTGTTCACGCACAGACAGAATGGTTAAAGCCAAATAGTCAACTGTCAGTGTACCAGAACTCTGACCTGCTGATCCACACAAAATAAACCATGACTGCACGATCTGGATCATTAATGAATCACACAGAATGATTCAAAAGCTGTCTAGACCAGAAAGCGGTGGCTCTCCGGGACAGGAAACATCATTTTATGACTCTTTATGACTTTTAATTACTAGCTCTTCCTGCACAGACGGTGTGTAGATGTTGCTGCTCTGAGTGCTCAGCAGATCATTTACACACATATCTTTCCCTCATACTGAGGATTAACACTGACTGCAAACTGTTGTGGTGAACTGTCACCAGCCAGAAGAAAGATCATCTGTGTCCCTTCACTGGTGGGAAGTAACATAGAAGTCAAAGTGCATTTACTTAATTTTGTACATTACTTGAGTATTTCCAGTTTGTGTTAGTATATATGTCCATTTCAGCACATTTCAGATAAAGACACGTTGCATGCAGGCCTTCTGCTTGAAGTTGAGTGTTTTTAAGTTGTTGTAGCCTACTGGTACTTTTACTTGAGTACTTTTTACTCAAGACCTGAATACTTCTTCCATCACTGCCCTCCGCTGATGCTGAAGATCGAGCTCTGCAGCTTCACTTTAAATTTAAAATGTAAACTAAACCCAGTTTATTCGCTGCTGCTATAATATAAAGCTGCACTTCAATACCGATGACAAGTTTGTTCCCTTAGATTCAATAATCGTCAAGGAGTTGTTCACAGTCGAAGGTCGGACTGTTTGGGACCACTTTCTAAGCCGACATACTGTATATTAAATGGACATTAAGACTCTGAATCTGAGCTGATGAACAAGATATAATCTTCCTTTCCAACGACAATGTGACAATCATAAAGTTGACTTAAGCGTTGGTGACTCACTTCCGAAGGTGTCGACAGTGGCCACACCTGTCAACTCCCACAGAGCAAATATGTTAGAGTAAAAAGGCAATTATAGGGTCTGACAGGTATAATGTTTCCATTACGTACAGTAAGCATTTGTTTATCATGGTTACCACACTGTAAACAGAAATTTGATGATGTAGTCAGTGCGAAGAATTTATTCGAATGGCTTGGCCTGTTCCAAGATGCATTAAGAAGATCCCGGTTGGACTGACGTGAAAAGTGCAGTTAAATTACTCGTACTGACAGGGCAAGAAATCTGTCAAAAACATTTACTGTATTTACTAACTAAATCTCAGATTACTTCACTGAAAGAACCAAGCATGTCACCACAGTCCAGCGCCTCTTACACGGGTGCCGGTTATGCTATATAGATATAGTTTAATTTCTCAGTAATGTTATCTTAACATAAATATGAGGGTGAGGGGGTGGGGTTATTTCAGGACAGGTGTTTTCACTGGAAAATCAAAATGAAAGAAAAGGCAGAAACATCTAAAACTGAAGCAGCAAAGTGATGAAATCAACAAAACATGAGACACATGTTTATGACTATGAGGAAACCCTCTGTATTTAGGTGTTTGTGACTTTGCTGCAAAAGCTAAAGAGTGTCTGGTTGTGATTATACATAAAACCAAGGTATCAGAATTGTAATAATAATAATAATAATGTCTTAATGCATATATTTTCTATTTCTTTTAATTATTTAATGTGTTTTTTTTTCTTTTTAGGGCCAAGCACATGACACGGACCAATTCCACGTACCACAGCCTGTATAGCCTGAGCTAGTCTGCACTGCCCATTCCTAGATGGGCCTTTATACAAATACACAAATCTCGACAAGAAAATACACACAAACTGAAAAAAAACACACATCTTAACACAAAAAGAGACAAAAAAAAAAACACATAACACATAAAAGACACAGCTACGCAAGAAAATATACATAAATACACACAACCAAATCAGAACATACACACAAAACACAGAACTAGAGCATTAGTGACCATTTAAATTAAGGCAAGATCATTTAGATTAGCTGAGCACAAGCACAAGCAGAGAGGAATAATAAAGTTAGCAAGTCAGGTCATCTACGGTCCTATGGTCACCAGCCTTCCAGTAATGTTCATACAGAAACAACTGAATAGTAAAGTATGAAAGTCCTTTTTTTTTTCTTTCGCCCTTTATAGTTGAACTCTTTAAAGTTGTCATACTTGAGTAACTGTTTGTTACAGGAGGCTCGGACAGATTGCTTCTCTTTCTCCCACTTTAAAATGTCATGCATGTCAACTTGCATGGCTTTTATTGTGGATCATTTTCTCCATGTTTCAAACCCAAACCCTCTCACGGCTGAATCACAGAGCCACATGTGCAGCAGTCACAATTCAGATCAACACAGACCCACTTGTGAGTCATCGTATGGTCTCAAGTCCACTGAGGCCCCTTTTTTAAAGAGTCATGAAAATAGCTCCCCACATGAATCCCCCCAAAACACCAAAACAGGGCAGTTTTGGTGATGACTCGCTTGTGTCTGAGATATTTTGAAACCGTTCTCTCACTCTGCAGCCTCAGACAGGCTTCACTCCTGCCACGCTCGTAACAGGATCAAGTGAGTGTGCAGGATTTGGCCTGCAGCCTCCTCTGAGACATGAGACATGATTTTTTTGCTGAGTCAAACGCAAGCACGCCCTGTTACAGCGAGCGGGTGAAGACACAGAGCAAAGTTTTTCTGATAGTGAGCTGACTTGCTGAACGAGCCGCCCTCGGAGCTGCTAACCTTGCCCTCAGAACCATGTGGAGTTTATTAACTGCTGGTAAATGACTTGAGAAAATGAGCTGGTCTGCCGTAAAATGCTGCCTGGAAGAGGAAAAATCCCCACAGACACTCACTCGCAAATTTAAAAGGAATTTTGATTTTTTTTTTGAGTCAACTTGTTGAATCAGCCTGACAATTAGAGGTGATTTAGATATTATATTGTTATCTCTCAGTGTGCGTATGGTAGAGCCCCATAATGTTATGATAAAACATTCTGGATATAATTGTAACATCAAGTTTCACTTTACAAGAGACTCCACGGTAAAAAACAAATCACTGTACAATTTAAACAGTATGAAAAGCATGAAATTATTATTTAATTGTTTGAATATTATTTAAGCAAAAAAAACCAAAACAAGCTAAAAGAAACTCTAGACAGAACAATAATACTCAAGATTGGTTATTGTAGCTACTAAAATGAGACTCTTTCATGGCTAAAAGTCATCATTCATCAAATTAATTTATTTCTCTGAATATTTATAATTCACATCACTATAATTCACATTACTAAGTCTGATTGTCTTTTTTTATCTTGTCTTAGTGCCTGTGATACATTTGCTGTGCCGTACTACTCTTAGGACTGCTGTTACTATTAACTTCTATCACCACCACCGCATAGTACCTGTTAGGACTTATGGTACTTAACTGAGGTATGTCGTTCCTAAATACACCACTACCACCAAAAATACTGAAACTGAGGAATCAGACTGACAAAGAAAACCAAAGTCACACTGATGACTGAATGGAAGAAAAAAAAAAAAAAATCCCAGGAAGGAGGAAATAAGATACTTCAGAACATGATGGGACAGACTTAAGAAAAGAAGGAATATTTAGGATATAAACTGTAGATGAAATTTGAAAAATATATTTTTTAAAAATACAAAAACAGCAGCATTATTAGCAGTAAGAGATTAAAAACACTGATCTATATTTATTAAGAAATAATGGTTTCTATTACTACATTTGAGAAATATTTTACAAGCACTACAATAAATCAGCACAGTCAGTCACATCTTGCCAAACTTGTTCTTAATCCTTAATATAAATAAAATAAATCAAAATATTGCTAATCTCAACATTTGAGATTCAGTCATACACCCCTCAAAAATAATTCATTAAATTAAATGACTTCTCATCCTCTTTTCACAATCTTAGTCTTCTTGTGACGTTTAGTTTGGATGTAGTGAAAGCCAGTGTCTGCAGAAAAACATGGCTGACAATTAGCTGTTAGGATGAATATTTCTTCAACTTAATCATTATATTTTCCATTAACTGTTCTCACAGATTGCACTTGAATATATATATATATATATATCTTTATTTGGTCATTCAATTAATTTTGGCCACATAGTATAAACTACTTTTCTTTAACTTTTAAAACTTCTAAATATATTTTACTACACTATGATGCCCATTTAACACTTTTTTAACATGGTAAACTGTGACTAGCAGCTATGAGCGACATAGAAAAAGCTCTTCTTTCATGACTTCATCAAACTGACTATATTGTCACGTCTTACCAGCCAAAGTCTCATGTCTATCCAGAAAGAAGAGAATGCCATCCAGAATTCTGAGACTAAATGCCATTAAAATAGATAATCGGAGATCTGTGAAGCCACTGTGGTCAAAAGAGTGCTGCTAGTTAAAGGATTTCCTCTCTGGGGCAATGCTGGTGATTTGTCTTTTTACTCAGTGAAGCTCGGGACTTGTATTATCAGTGTTAATTATTCAGTGATGATTCAACTTGACTCACAGGATCATTTTCCATTGAAAGGTGCAGGGAAATAATCACAGGGTTTACCTGGGAATCCCAGAAAGAGTGAAACACACTTCTGAGGAAGAGATATGATAAATGACTAGGTTTGGAGAATCTGGAATATCATTGAGTATTGCTAGTCTGTATCACATGGGGGTAATGTATCTTAGTTGAGTTACCACAAAGCTTTGTTAAGCTTACATGGAGGAATCGCATGCATGTCTTGTCAGGTTTAGCAATCCAAAACACCATGTAATTCCACCCACTTACCCCTTTGTTTTCTGAAACAAAAATGGCCCTCTGTTTACTAAGCCAGTATCTAACCAGGATATACCCGTGCCCTAATAGGAAGCACTGATGTCGACGTCAAGAGGCGTCAAAGTGCCTCAAGTTGCCTGCCGAGCCACATAGTGCTCCATGTTTGTGCATGTCAGTCTCCCATCGTTCCTCCCTGAGTGATTTGTTGCAAGTTGAACGCAGAGCCTGACAGCGGTTGCCTCAAGGTTCATTCACAGAGGCACAACAGCTTCCCATACACTTGGCACATAGCTGTGTCTCCACTCTACCTCAGAAATACCCTCCCTTATCTCACATCACTGATCCATCATAATAGTTTGACATTCATAGACTTTAAATGGTGGCCAAGGAGGCAGATGTTTGACCCATGTTGTTTCTTTTAGTAATGTAGTTCTAAATATAGAGGTACTTGGAAAACTCTATGACACAATTCTTAGGAAAGGCTTAAGTGATGTCATGACCATTAAGTCTGCTGGAGAACAAATGTAGGTGGGAGGACTATCTGGACTGCATCAAAGTGATGACTCCATCATTATTGTGCAACGTCACATTGTAGTGCACAGGTTTGATCACAAGAGGGAGCCCTATTCCATAACACATACAGTGGGGCAAAAAAGTATTTAGTCAGCCACCAATTGTGCAAGTTCTCCCACTTAAAAAGATGAGAGGTGCCTGTACTTTTCATCATAGGTACACTTCAACTATGAGAGACAGAATGAGAAAAAAAAAAAAAAGATCCAGAAAAATCACACTGTCTGATTCTTAAAGAATTTATTTGCAAATTATGGTGGAAAATAAGTATTTGGTCAATAACAAAAGTTCATCTCAATACTTTGTTATATACCCTTTGTTGGCAATGACAGAAGTCAAACGTTTTCTGTAAGTCTTCACAAGGTTTTCACACACTGTTGCTGGTATTTTGGCCCATTCCTCCATGCAGATCTCCTCTAGAGCAGTGATGTTTGGGGCTGTCGCTGGGCAACACGGACTTTCAACTCCCTTCAAAGATTTTCTATGGGGTTGAGATCTGGAGACTGGCTAGGCCACTCCAGGACCTTGAAATGCTTCTTACGAAGCCACTCCTTCGTTGCCTGGGCGGTGTGTTTGGGATCATTGTCATGCTGAAAGACCCAGCCACGTTTCATCTTCAATGCCCTTGCTGATGGAAGGAGGTTTTCACTCAAAATCTCACGATACATGGCCCCATTCATTCTTTCCTTTACACAGATCAGTCGTCCTGGTCCCTTTGCAGAAAAACAGCCCCAAAGCATGATGTTTTCACCCCCATGCTTCACAGTGGGTATGGTGTTCTTTGGATGCAACTCAGCATTCTTTCTCCTCCAAACACGAGTTTTTACCAAAAAGTTCTATTTTGGTTTCATCTGACCATATGACATTCTCCCAATCCTCTTCTGGATCATCCAAATGCTCTCTAGCAAACTTCAGACGGGCCTGGACATGTACTGGCTTAAGCAGGGGGACACGTCTGGCACTGCAGGATTTGAGTCCCTGGCGGCGTAGTGTGTTACTGATGGTAGCCTTTGTTACTTTGGTCCCAGCTCTCTGCAGGTCATTCACTAGGTCCCCCCGTGTGGTTCTGGGATTTTTGCTCACCGTTCTTGTGATCATTTTGACCCCACGGGGTGAGATCTTGCGTGGAGCCCCAGATCGAGGGAGATTATCAGTGGTCTTGTATGTCTTCCATTTTCTAATAATTGCTCCCACAGTTGATTTCTTCACACCAAGCTGCTTACCTATTGCAGATTCAGTCTTCCCAGCCTGGTGCAGGTCTACAATTTTGTTTCTGGTGTCCTTTGACAGCTCTTTGGTCTTGGCCATAGTGGAGTTTGGAGTGTGACTGTTTGAAGTTGTGGACAGGTGTCTTTTATACTGATAACGAGTTCAAACAGGTGCCATTAATACAGGTAACGAGTGGAGGACAGAGGAGCCTCTTAAAGAAGAAGTTACAGGTCTGTGAGAGCCAGAAATCTTGCTTGTTTGTAGGTGACCAAATACTTATTTTACCGAGGAATTTACCAATTAATTCATTAAAAATCCTACAATGTGATTTCCTGGATTCTTTCCCCCCATTTTGTCTCTCATAGTTGAAGTGTACCTATGATGAAAGTTACAGGCCTCTCTCATCTTAGAACTTGCACAATTGGTGGCTGACTAAATACTTTTTTGCCCCACTGTATGGGAAGGCGCTCCATGAGAAGTGAAGAAAAGCTAATCACTGCTCTTGTATGAAGATGAAACAGTTGTTTTTTTTCTTTGATTTTGCAGTGCTGATTGCTATTTGAGATCGTCATTGAAGCCTCCACAAAAATTAATGCTGAAAATCCTGTTTTTTCATCGCAGCTGAGTTTGGGGAAAGCTTCTAAATAACAGTGGGCCCCTTTTGTTGAAGCATTCACGAGAAGTCGACTTGATTTTCATGGAGACTGAAGGCGACAGCAGACAATGGAAGAATCAAAGAGGCTTGTAGGCTGACAAAACAATGCGACGTATTCACTTAACATCTGCAGGAAGTGTTTAGAGTGTTTCTTACGGAAAATTAAGAGGACAAAATCTTACTGAATACCTGTGTAGGCCAGGTGTGGATCCTGAAACACATTTTTTGCGTGACTTAGCACAGAGAACGCTAACTTTTCATGCATTTTAAAGATGCCAAATTTGTCTTACGTAAGTGTGTCCATATGCGCTGTAGAAATTATTCTTTTCAGCTGTGCAAGTAGTTGTTGAGTCATTATTGGCCACCATTAATTAAATGCTGCGATACAAGAAAATGGCTACTTCAGACATTTGGTATTACACTTCTGTAAATATAAAAAGTGCATTTAGTATTACACCTGGGGGACTTGTTAGAGCCGGTCAAAAGTAATGCAGCAAAGGCTCATGTATGCTGACTTTTATTCTGTTGTATGTGCCAGTCTCCTAAAACACTGGCTCCGACACTTCCCATAATGCATCTCAGTGCCATCTTTCGTTAGAACCCACTGCCTACATTAATAAACACTTAAAATGTCCTTATTTGCTGACAACTCTATCACTTGCAAATGCTAAACGGAGGTTAAAATGAAGTGCTGCCAAAACTGTTAATAATCCACTCCCAAATGTACGAGCATTGACAGCAACTTAAAACCAGCAAACACATTGTTGCATATTTGAATTATCATCTTTATTTGTTTTATTATATACTTTGTGTTTTTACATAAAGAGACATATTTCTTTTACACATATAGATTATATGGTTAATTTGTATCTGTATATATGTACACCTTCAATAAATCTTACATTAACACCAAGAAAATAAAACATTTACAGTGCAAGAATGTTCATTAGTGGTCAACTTTAACGGTCGCTTACCCTGGTAAACCACAACCAATGTCAAGCTCACATGCTGAACTGGTTTGCCATAATTTTTTTTTTTTTCCTTTTTGTTGTTCCTCTCACCATTCCTGCTCTTACACAAAAACACCATGAGAACTTTGGAGAGGGAAATAATAAAACATGTACTGTAGCCTTGACCGGAGAGGTTTTTGGGACATAAGTGCACGGGTAGTCTATGCATGTGTGACCGTAGTGGTGGAGAGTCAGCCGAACTGAAGCAAACGACCTCCTCGGTTCCATCTCCAAAAATGTCTGAAGCATTCTTTCAAGGAGAGGGGGTGAGTAGAAACTAGAGGTGAGGCGTGATCATGTTAAGGAGAGTGTGTGGGCGCTCTGAGGGGAGAGTTGCACAAAGTACATGAGTCATCATAGAGGCCTTATATTGACTCTTTGAATCGGGTTTGTGAAAATGCTCAAGGAAGGATACGATGTGACAGCATGTAACAGTTTAACATATGACTCGATGCAGGGATTATAGTTTTACTTTTCCTGTGCATTTGCAGCCTTTGCCAAATGTCATAAAACATGACGGCGGCATCACTAAGTCCTACTGTGAAAGTCAAGGAAGACTTAAGTCCTCGTTTTCAAACCAGTGTCTGAACAAGCATGTTTACACTGCAGTTAATGCTAATGACATGTTCAGTAGTCGAAAATTAAATGCTCTTGTGTTTTTTACTCAATAATACTATGATACTGAAGGGACCACCGTCATCTTCCTTTCCCATCCACTTTTACAAAAAAGAAAAGAAATAAAAGTGAATAAAATACGTGTGTGTTTGCAAAAAAACAACAGGTGTTTATATTTACAAAGTAAAACCAATGAGTTCTTGGTGTTTCTTTCTGAATGGATGCATAAAAGTGAACATATATAGTTGGTCTAAGCTCAGCTGTACAGTCAGTGGGTAACCAGCCCAAGTTCCTCGCATGCATTTTTCCTCACACATTCAGAGAATCTATTTACTATTATTTTACAGTTAATTCCTACTAAGCTGCTGTACAGAGGCTGTGTTGAGGTAAAGCGGGTGTTTGTGGCCAGCTCTAACAGGAGGGGGCTGCTGAGAAATGGTCGCCCCCTTTTTTGGGGGGGTGGGGGGGTGAGGGGGGGGGGGGGGGGGGTTCAGATCACGTCGGACAGGAGGGACGGGGGGGTGGCTTGGCTTGAGGGGGGGACAGACGCATGGGGGATGCGGTTCTCGACGACGACGCACGGTATATTGCTGTTTAATCTGTGATTTCCACATTCTATGTAGCTTAAAGAGAGACTGTGATTATCATTTCTATCTCCAGTATAAAACACAGATTGGTGTATATTTGTTTGCAGTTAGTTGCAAAATACTGGTAGTATAACTTCTATTCATAGATAAATATAAGGAATGGTCATTGTGTGATGACTTCAAATGCAGATTGCACACATGCACACAAAAGCACCTTTGATTAGAAAAGAAATTGCACAAGTTTGATAGATATCTTTGACCATACATGTTGACATTTTCTACATAGAGACTGAGCAGTGGTTTGCATTAAGAAGTTATGAAACATGTTTGAAAAAGTATACATCTTCGTATACAACTTCTTAAATGGCGATTGGTATTATTCACCTCCAAGTGTCTATTTTTACATGCAGTTGACTCCTTGAAACTACTACCCCAGGAGCTTGACTAGCCGGTGAGTTGAGCCCAGTTCTACTGTGAACAAAGCACTACACATTGACTAATCTAAATCAACCATGACGCTAAAACACTGTTAAGTTCTTTTCAAATGCATTATTTTGACATTGACTTCATTATGGAACTTTAATGAGCCTAACATACTCATGCCTTTTTTTCCAACCCGTGAAAGATATCGAAGGCTAGCATATATATTTTGAGAGGCTAAACTTCAGTTAGGCTTTTTTTTTTCTTGGCTTTGTAAGTCGGTGCGTGTGAAGCATGAAGAGTTCTGTACAATCAGAACGTAAGTTCAGTGGCAAGAGAAAAGAGAAATAGAGGAGCAGATTGTCAAGATGACTAAGTGAACTAATACTGCTACGGTACATCTAATGCTACGTCTAGATATTTCATGAGAATGAATCCAAAAATGAAAAAAAGAAAAAAAAAGAAGAATCCTCTGAAGAGACATTCAGTGGTGAAAAAAGACCTCCGGCAGGGAAGAGGGGAAGCTTAAACTTGCCATTCAGACTGAGCACATGATGAGTTCGGAAATAAAGAAATAACAAAGAAGTTCGTCTGCCCGGCAAGAGCGTTTCATCCCTCGTTGCTCGGGCGCGTAGGAGAGTCTTTTCTGCTCAATACCATCAGACAGGAAACACGTTTGGAACAGAATCTTCATCCATACAGTCTGCCATTTCCTCATCCACCAATTCCTACTCACTCTTGGCGATGGCGTCTCAGTATATTGAACTCATGTGTGTGTGTGATCAAATATGCTCACAATTTCAGCTCAGCCACTGCATTTATTATTTAGAGTTTTACACAGTGCATCTCGTTTTTTTCCCCCCAAAGTTCACAGGAGGTCATTCTCCTCAACCTACCAGGTGTAGTCTTGATTCCAGCTCATCTAGTGACACTAATGGCATGCATAATGCTTCTATATTTGGCTGCTGCACCCACAACCCCCCCTCACCTGCCAATTAAATAATTATAATAAATAAAAATCCACACAGGTTAGGCCTATGCTAAACCAGCCAAGCCAAAGTTGTGTTCCCTTGTTGGTTTAACCCCTCCCCGCCACCACCTGCTCACTGAAAATATAGGTGGATTCCATATTGTGTCGTATTTTTATATTATTCTCTTGCTCGGTCCTCCTTCTTTTTATTTTATTCCTGGAGTAAAGGATCACAAGGGTCAGGTGAGTGCGATGGCAGACGAGAGGGATGGTTGTGTTGGTGGTGGTTGTGGTGGTGACGAGGGAAAGGAAGTAGGTCCTCGAGGGTCCTCAGACGGACACCGGACAGGTGATGACCTTGTCCTCCAGCATGACGCTGACCACCAGGAAGACGAAATACAGCATGAACATGATGAAGCCGAGCAGCTTGCTCATGCGCCACTTGCAGGCTGCGATGGAGATGATGACGAAGAGGAGCATGAGGAAGAGGAGCACGATGGCGCAGAAGAGGCCGTTGGAGCTGACCTGCACCGGTTTCATGCCGCTGAAAAAGGACCACATCAGCCAGGGGAACGGCAGCCTGCGGATACACAAACATATTACAGGCTGTTCTTGACCAGATGAGCAACTTAAAAGCATTTAAGTATTTAATATATTTTTGTGTTTTGGGCAGACTCACCCTTTAAAGGATACCTGTCACTGTCTACTGTACTTAAGCTTCATCTAATTGGATTCAACACATTACTTATCATTCATAATGTTAACAAATGTTATTGGGTTAAAGCTAGTTTGAAATGGTATCCTGGCTAACAAGGATGGCTAACGTTTATAGGGCAACATGCTTTTGAGAGATTTTTTTCCAGTTGATATCGGGTTGCTCATGCTCAGCAGAGCCTAACGTAATGTGCATACAGATAATATGACCCTCAGCACAACACTATGTGACGCCAATAAATCCGTAACTGAGGCAAAACCAAACTGAAAACCAACTTGGCAGCAGCTGAGAATCTTTAGCAGGACTACTGTTCACTCCTTGCACCTCATGTATAAAAGTTGTAGAGGTGTACTCCAGGGCGTGTTAGTACACTGTGACATCACTGTTGGTTGTCGGAAACATGCTTGCACACAAAGTCTGATACTGGCAAAGCCTCTCGTCTTCTTCCGCCTAATCTGCCTTTATATGCTACTAACAAACCAGCGATCGAAGTGGAAGCATTACATGTAAACAGTGTTAGAAACTCACACTTTGTGAATACTGTGCGACAAAGTTTAGTGTCTGACTGACTGATCTATGTTTTCCCCTCTGGGCTTGCCGTACATGTGAGTACCGAGGCCATTCAGGACGACAAACCCATGTTACGCTTGACTCGGCTGCACTTCCTGTGCAAACTGAAGTGCAGCGCATATACCAAAGAGAGTACTAGGGGCTTCAGGGCTCGCCAGATCGGTTCATGTACCAGGAAGTATGCTCAGTGCTTGTTAGCCTGTTAGCCTGTGGATGTTATTCCTGGTTGGCTGCCTGCAGACTTTTGCGAGACTCTCTGCTGCAGCTTGGTTGACAGTTAGACAACTTTTAGTGACCTTAGTGACATGTTAATAATTGTTCATATTGATTCAAACTCAAAATTGCTATACTTCCACTCACTAACTGCATGTTACCTTCGTGTGTCATGCACTCTCCTGATCGCAGCTCAATGCCTACTACACCAAAACCCGAATACTGGAAAGTTCGATATATTAAGCGACCTATATATATATATATATATATATATATATATATATATACACAGTATATACTGAGGCGATACAACATTGCAACGCCTGAGTATTGACCCAGTGAGCAGTATTGCTCCGTCTCAGTTCTCACATACAGCTTTAAAAACACCAAGACCCTGCACAGACTCAAATCACGCTCAGACGTCGTACCCAACAGTAATGTCGAAGATGTTGGAGCCTACGGAGCTGGATACAGCCATATCACCCAGCCCCTTGCGTGCCACAATAACACTGGTGATGAGGTCAGGGATGGAGGTTCCAGCTGCTAATATAGTCAGGCCCATAATCTCCTCTGTAATCCCAATGGTCTCTCCAACCTGCGAAAAAGAAAAAAAAATGGAAACTAAGCTTAGGGGTAAATAAAAACCTAATCTTTTGTTCCAGCTATTTTCAATTTGCTTGTGATGCACGGGAGGTGATGGAGGTGACAAAACTCCAGCTCTGACAATCTCTTTGTTTTGAACAAGACAGCTGTAATTACTTATGAGTGGGTGGATTATAGAATATGGTTTCATTTTAAATGTCAAAGATGGGAAGTGGAGAGAAAAGACGACTGCAGTTTGCCTTTTTTCTGACAAGGATTATGTTTACGTTAGGATTTCTTATTGTTCTGGGACTGCTGTCATGATCAAGTCACCCAATTATTTTTATAACATCATGCTCTAGGAAGTCAACAAGTCTTTGAAAAACGTGTACCTGGTGAGCCCACCACACCATTAGGTAGGAGAAGCATGCAATCCAGCAGATGGCCCCCAGGAAGGTGACGGGGAAGAACTTCTTTGACGACTGGAAGGCAAAAGGAGAAGAGGGGGTAAATTTAGCAGCAAACACACAAATAGAGACTCCACACTTACCCAGATAAAACTGATGGTGTTCTTGTCCAAAGTGTTTTGAAAAGGAGAACTCTATCTCACACACCTGTTTCCTGACATCAGGCAGCGTTAGCCACAGGGGGAGGACAATCGGCATGATTAAGAGGTAGGTGAAGCGCTTGCGGTAGGACTCGGGCCACGACAGGCTCAGAGGCTGGTCCTCCTCCTCCTCATCCTCAGCCTGAGAGGATACGCCGAAGAACAGAAAGAGCAAAAAGAGAAAAAAGGTTACAGAACGTTCATTAGAATGGCTACGTTTGGGTGTCCACGACATCCACACCATTTGGGAGTAAATATCAGGCAAATATGAGGCATATAGCACAATGAGTTGAGTCATGCTTTTCTTGTATTCCTTAAGGGAAAAATGCCGTAAAAAATCATCACAATCCAAGTGTCTCCTTTAGCTTGATAACTTGTCTCATTGGGATACACCTCTCCATAGCAACTATCCAGAGAGGCAGGCAGCACTCTTGCAACACAAGCACTTCAAGAGGGAAAAGACAGCACAGAGGTCTGCAGAAATTGATGGCAGGGCCTGGAAGTGCACGTGCCTTTGCTCTGCGGTGACCTTAAGACAGAGGAGCCTGATGACTGTGATTTTGGAGATTGCACCGAGCCTGAAGGGCTCTGCCTCTCCAGTCATCAGGGGCTCATCACTGCTGACTGCTGATGCCGGCTGCACCGACAGACCCCCAGGGCCTGATTGGACCTGCCTATGGAATGCCAAGAGAGCCGAAGACTGTCACCTCCCTGCAGATCAGCATCAAATAAGCTGTCACCGTCTGAAGATGACACACTTTAAGGCAATGGCAAGAAAGACGACTAAATCATCTTTTTATTTATAGCATTAACCTACCTTACCTGTTCAGCTTTTGTGCCTACCTCTGCAAAAGCAGACTCTCAATTAAACTTTCTGGTACTTGTAAACTTTCATGGTACAACAACAAAGCCCTCTGAGAGAGCAAAGATGTCTTGGGTCCCTTTGTATCCAATTATACAGGATACTAAGGAGCCATAGGGACATGCAGAGAACAGGTCCACACATGCAGATATAAGCAGAATGCACTGATGACCTAGAATCTCTTGCCCTTTTGAGAGTGACATTAGCCGAGGCGTAAAGAAACCCCCAACAAAACACAGGCAGATAAAGGGCGCAAAATACAAAGACTGGGAAGAATAACAGATGTTGATAACAGATGTTGCTCAGTAAATAATAATTTTCTCAAGAAAATTAGTCTTAACAGCTTCAATCACACCAGCTAAGCATGCCCAGAGAGTGAAGCAGAAATCTTTAAAGATGGCTACAGCTCAAATCATGAATCATATGGAGCTTATCCTGCTGTGACAGCTACTGCTGTTAAGTATTGCCTGGTAACCTTGGTAATCAGAGCTGCCAAACAAAAGGCAGCGCCTGCATCACTTATGCTCAGCATTCTGATTTCTCCTCCTCTCCATATCCAGATGGCTTCATTGTTGTCTTTTAAATACCCTAAAACCAAAAACTTGAGGCTTTAGAAAGATCAACTCTGCCCCAAAGCTGCTGCTGCTCATCAATTTAAAGATATATGAGGTTTGCATTTGTGTTACTGTGTATTGGCTGTAGTATCTGAGGGATAATAATAGCATCTAAAGGTTCTTCGTATGTTCTAGCAGGGACAGTTGCATTGTATTGCATTACCATTTGCCCTACAGCTTTCATGGATATGTTGACTTCATGCATGTGACTATTTCTGGCTGACACTGCACACTATGAGTCTGTCATTTGTCTATTTATGATTCGCTTTACTTGATTCTCTGCTAAAGTACCACGTAGAGCTGATGCTCCCTACTCCGAGTTGGTCTCCAAATGCCAGACCCTTGGGGGCCTTTCCTGCCCCGTGGTGCCTCAGTTGGCAACACTGCCAACTCTGAGCTTTAAGGCACTGACTTTTACCAGGCACCACAGAGCTGCGAGGGGAGGCGTGACATTTGCTATTTTTTTTCTTCCCAAAGGGAAGCGTGTGCACTGGCACTTGGTGTGAGGCAACGCTTACATTTTTTGTCTGGTCACAAAAAGTGTAAACACATACCGTAAGCACAGCTGCAATAACGCTGCACTCTCATACATTTGCATTACTTTGACTGGACAGAGTGCGGCATCTATCAGAAATTACTTTCGGAGCAGACAGCTGTCATTCGGCGATTCACACCTTTTATTGTTACTGTTCGTATTAATCACAGTTTTAACCTTTGGTTTAAGCCTAATTTTTAACTGTCTTGTCTGGTTTTACTTTGTTTAGTAAAGCACTTTGTAATGTTCTTAAGAAAAGTGCTGTACAAATAAAGTTATTCTTTATCATATTTATCATTATTACCTGGTTTGGTGATGTGGTTTAAAGAATGATAAATCTGCGTGGTGGCGACAGGGTCTCGGTACAGGACTTTCATCCAGGAGGTGGAGGTTTGAGTATCAGACCAGTTGTCAAAACAGGTTATCTAATTAGTAATAGGCTTACTTAAGTGATATATTCCAGTTCTCTTCTATTATTATCAGCTTTCATTCCGAGTTTGGTTCAGGCACCAATACGACTTTGTTAGGTTTAGGAAAGGATCATGGTTTGGGTCACGATAATAAATCATATACAAATATAAACAATATACAAAAACCAGTGCTTGAGAACCACATATTTAGTTAAATCCTTCTGTCGGCAGCATGGTGGTGCTGTGGTTAGCACTGTTGCCTCACAGCAAGAAGGTCCTGGGTTCGAATCCCGGTTTGAACCCGGGGTGTTTCTGTGTGGAGTTTGCATGTTCTCCCCATGCTAGTGTGGGTACTCCGGCTTCCTCCCACAATCCAAAGACATGCACATTAGGTTAATTGGTAACTCTAAATTGCCCGTGAGTGTGAGAGTGACAGGTTATCTGTCTGTCTCTGTCTCTGTATGTGGCCCTGCGATTGGCTGGCGACCAGTCCTGGGTGTACCCCGCCTCTCGCCCAAAGTCAGCTGGGATAGGCTCCAGCTCCCCCCGCAACCCTGACGGATAAGCGGTATAGAAATGGATGGATGGATGGATCCTTCTGTCTTAGGGAAGAAAACCATAAATGTATCTTTGGCTTTTTCTGCAAATGATCCACTACCTACTTTATTTTAATACTTCTTCAGAAACTACACTCATTCCTTTAAATAGTTTGACTATTCAAAGTGTCACATCAATGTGTTGCGTTTTTCATACAGAGGATTCGTCTTTTTGGAATATAACTGCTGTCGCTGTAACAGCTGCCGTGGGATGAATATCGGCATGTGCAATTTGGATTTATTTTTTTTAAACAGAGGCCCCATCTGGATGTGAAATTCTCATACTATTTAGCAAAAAGAAAAGCAAACAGACATTCAAATCCGATGTCACTTCCATCCTCATACCCATGAGAAACCCATGATACATGCAGCGTTTATTTCAAACGGTTTTAGTTGTGACAGAGGAGGTAGGATGACTCATAAATTCCTGCCGGTTATAATTTTCTTTAGTTTCCCAATATGTTATCTAAAGAAGCAATTACAGGAGATTTACACTCATATAAATATTCAAAAAATGCGATGAAAGTAGATAATCCTAAATATATTTATACAGAAAGACAATTTGATGTGAGTCACACCCAGAATGTGCTCATCATCCATCCATCAGAAAAAAGCATCATAAAATTAGAACCAGATGCATGCACATTATGCTTAAATGCTATACAATATCGCTTTCATGAAAAATGAACCCTTACATTTCTGCTGTCTTGGGAAATATTACAGTATCTGATCATTTCTGCCAGCACGGCTCTGAAGGGTTTTAACAACAAATAAGGGAGCCAGGAAATTGTGCTAGAAGTCTGCTGCAGATTTTAATTTGACCTTAACTATGTCCTTATTCTCCAATCTTGGTTTCCAAGGCATCGGGGAGGAGGTGAACAATTAGTATGATGGGGCCTCTGGCGTCATATGAAGGTGTGAGCTCTTTCCAGCTACTTCCTGGCTGACACAGAGAGGTGCACTATGGGACAGACCTCTAAAAATAGCAGCATGTGAGAATTGGGCATGCCAATAAGCATCCAGCTCTTCCAAATGCAGTGAGTCACCGCATGGAAATGTTTTTTTTAATAGTCCATCTATCAGGTTTTCTGTCTTACCTCAAAAAGTTTTGAGTTGAGTCTAAAAAATGTCTTAAGTAGGCTGCAATGCCTCCATTTTTTAGATGCAAATATTTTCAGCTTCAGGGGAGTGATGACAGTGTCATCAGTAAAGACTATTATTAACCCAAGAGCGAGAGATCAATCTGAAAACAACTTGGTGCAGTGGAATAGATCAATACACACATGGTTATGTTGTGAATCAGGGCTCGTCTTTAGCATTTTCTTGTGCAGCCTATTCTGAGAACCGCCTATATGCTTCCACACCAGCCTGTATTTATAGACTACTGTATCTTACCTTGGAGGGCTGATGTACGGCAAAGTGCTACAGCATCTATTTTTTAGGTGCAGGAAGAGCTCGTTTTTCAAGAATCATTCAGTTCCCTCCAACTAGACGTGTTTTTGAAGACGGAGCTTTGGTTCAAAGGGGGACCGAGATTAAAATCCTTATAGTCACCATAGTTTTGTGGAGACCTTTTGTATACTTATATATTCCAGTATATCTGCAAAGCCTTCTACAAATCCATGCAATACAAGATCAGTTGGGAAAAAAAGGATTAATATAGTGGGTTAGTAGCTTGAATCAAGGTAAACTGCATCAGATTAACCCAGAGAACAGTTGATGAAATTAGTTTTAGGCCTTGAGAAAAAATATTAGGAAAACGTGGTTGTGTAGAGCTCAGATTTGAAAACAATGACGCAAGAGAAAAAACAGGGAAAATATGCAGCATTTGTGCAGCCTCACTATCCAACTGAAACTAGTGGTTCATTTTTAGTTACTATCCTTATTATCAAAGCCACTTTTTGATGCTGATTATGACTAGGATTTCTTTTGCTAAAGCCTTCAAATGCATTTACACACTTAGCTCTTCATGTAGTTGTTTGCATTGTCGGTGGCGGAGTCCGCCATTTTCGTGCTGGATACAAACGGTGCTCATTGGGGATTCACAACAAATAAAGCAAGCAAATACATATTCAATTTCTTTCTCATTTTACACGTCATGTTATGGCATAATCTGGAAAAACAGAACTGGTTCAGTCATTGAAAAGGAAACATATTTATGTCTGTGCAAGAATAGCTACGGCTATTTATAAAGTTGCTTGTCTTTCTCTGTTGTATTTCCGACACAGTAGCTGGGCGACACACCCATCTCCTCTGCCTGCTTCCCTCTTAGTGTGTGACTTTGAATCGCTGCCCTCTTGCCCCAGGACCGTCTGCTGGCCTGGCGGGTCGTCGTGTCCCGCCGCCATCACTCATGCCAGCGCAACTGCTGCAGGTGCCATTCTGAGGCTCTGTGCCTGGCCGTACGTCGAAGACTGTGTGTGTGTGTGTGTGTGTGTGTGTGTGTGTGTGTGTGTTGAGGCATGTGTGCGGGTGTGCTCATTTCAAGCACCCAGCGGCGGGGAGCAGCAGGTGAGTGAGGAGTGTGATTACAGAACTCAGTGGGAGGAGGCGGGTCTTTGGCAGGTCTGGCTGAAGATGGAGGAACTTGCCCTGGTGCATGCTGGGAAATTATCAGCAGTACTGACCTGTGCCATAGTCAGTACAACCTTTCCATCAATCACAACTCAAGGTGGAACACCGGTCCAGATTAATCAAATATTCAGAAATGTCTCTCTAACTTTGATATCTGTCTCACAGTTTTGTCGCCTTTGTCGTTAGTTCCCGTGGGGATGAAATTAGCATTAAGGGCGTTTGTGCGTTTGCGTGTGTAGTGTGATTTCTTACCGTTTCCCCCTCTTGTCCCGCTGTTCCATTCATGGGTGGTGTCACTTCCACTTCCACGCTGGAGCTGTTTGGAAGGTTCTTGTCTGTGGGGAGTTTGAGGTTTGAAGAAAGCAAAAACGTTTAGAGGAACAAAAGTCGTCAATGGCTCAAATAGACATGAGCTGTTACAGCTTGAGACGGTAAGATCTTCATCAGTGTCAACCTTATGGACACATATTTATATACTCAAATATATATATATATATTCCCCTCCAACAAATGCAACATGAAAGTGCTGCTTTATTATGCACTTTTTTACTTATGATACACTTTGTACATTTGTGATTTACTTTAAAATTTTGAATGCAGGTATGTAATAATAATAAGGTGTTCTTACATAATATACTATTGCTAATTTTAGTTAAGTGAACTACCTGAATTTTTTGTTTTACCACTACTGTCTTAAGCATTGAATCGACAATATGTAAATAAGCCATTTTGTTCCCTGTGAATAGATGAATTCAAAGTTAGTTTGCTTTTTTGGTCAACAAAATTTGTGGTATTCAATTTAAAATGATATAAAACGGATGAAAAATGTATTTTTTTTACATTTAACAAGCAGGAACCAGTGAACGCTTCTCATTCTATTTGATAAAAGGCTTAAATTCTAATCAGCTATTGGATTAAGGACTAGTACGCTGACAGTTTCACAAAAATCTCACTCTGTCTCTGTCATTGTGATACAATCTTTGTCTTTTAACGACAATATCATTATTATTATTAAGTCTGTTCCATTAATAGTTATATTTTTTACTTATGACAGTGAGTTAAATACTTCTGAGACTAAGACTCATTTTAACACTGAATGTAATGACCAAAAAGTGTTAATTTATGTCTGAACAAGTCTGCGCATGTGTGAAGCGGTAAGCTCTCATCCATCTCCCTCATCATTTCCTGGTGGCTGATATGACTCCATTTCATTGGAGGCCAGACTTACTTAACAGCCCTTATTAAAATACAAAGAGCCGAAAGCCATGTAATCAGATGATAAAACTATAATTGCTGTGGAAATTGCTTTAATCCAAGTGTGGTTGTGACAATTAGAGAGATTCTCAGATAGATAATGTGACTTGAAGCCACAATCGTCCAACACATGACCTCATTCCCTCGCGCGGATGCTAATATATAACAGATAAAGATGAAAGATTTATGAATCTAATCACATGCCTCATACACTGAACTATGCTGACAGTAAATCTACGACAGACACCTCCAATGTAAGATATGCGAGGCCTGAAAAGTAGAGTATGCTGTGATGACTACCTGTCATGCATTTTGATTAAGATGGTAATATGTTAATGCAGCACTGTTAGCATAATTGTGCCTTGTTGATAAACATCTATGTCTCGCTTTGATTCTGCTGCTCTGACTACAGCGTGGCCATGAAAGCCCTTCCTCTGGCCTCCTGTTTGTCCTTTGGTCCAGTGCTCTTTGAAGTGAAAAACACACATAAATTACACTTGGCAGTGACTGTGATTGATTTAAATACTGCTTGAAGACAACACTTGCAATCAATTTGGCAGTTCTTGATAATGTCATGCTTGTTTAACATCGGATGTGATGCTCATTAACTGTTTCAGTGGGCAATCCTAATGACGAATATAAGGAATATTAAGCTGGGTAAAGCCTGTTCATGATGTTTTAGTGACAGCAAACTGATCTCTGTGGATAATTAGCTAATAGTTAATTAAAGGAATAGTTTGACACTTTGGGAAATGTGTGTATTTGCTTTCTTGCTGAGAGCTGGATGAGAAGATTGATACTTCAAATATGAAGCTTCAGCCAGCAGCTGGTCAGCTTAGTAACACGTCTTTGTACTTTGTTGAAAGGCTAGTTTTGTTACCTTTGGAGATATGACTTGCTGTTTTCAGTCTTCATGCTAAGCTAAGCTAACCAGCTGCTGGTGGTGACTTCATATTTAGACGTCACCACCACGTCACCAAACGTAAGTGTGGTATGAACTTTCTCACCCATCTCGCAGCAAGAATGTGAATGAGTGTATTCACCCAAAATGTCAAATTATTCCCTCAACATTTCTAGAATATTAAAAAGCTTTTTACCTGAACGGCTTGCCACTCCATTGGCCTTCTCGCTGTCCTCCACTTGGCATTTCTTTTTCGCGATCTTGTGAAGGATGGAGGCCTTCTCTCGAAATTTACCTGCAAAAGAATCGCCACGGTGGTTAAACATGGAGCGGAAAGCTGAATGCCGCAGCATCTTCAAAGCCTCTCGACCTCATCCCAGGCAGAGCTCCTTCTGTGTCACCTTTGACCCCAGATGGGTCGCATTTCAAGAGCACAGTGCATATACAGGGTGGTGGCTTTACACAAAACTGCCGTTCAAACAACAACAAGAGTCAATATGACGTAGTATATCATATACTGATGATCCTGCAATGTCCTGGTCCTTGGTGGAGGCAAAGCCAGCAGGGAAGGAATCTCTTGTGAAGAGATCTGCCTTCTGGAGATCAGATTCATTCCTGTTCTCGTATCAGATCAGAAACTCACAAGAGATGCCAAAGGCCAGTTGGAAACTAAAAGCAACCAAAGATTTAGCCGGGGACGGCATCACAGCATATCAAAAAGAGTTCATTCATAGGTTGAAGACACCGTAGCCCTTCTATTTTAGCAGTATTTGAGTGCATGAAAGAAACATCAGCTCGTTAAAAAATTTGATCAATATATAAAATACATTTTTGATACATTAACTCCATCATACTGGAAATGCGATGCTGTGACGCAGTAGACCGAAATAAAACCAGTCATCAATTGAACAATACGACCTTGTGGCTTACATAAGCAGCGTGCCCTCTTGACATTACAAATAATGGCTCACGCAAGGCAGTTCTGCCCATGTTGTAATGACTGGCTGGTGATGACTGGCTGCTGGCTTATCAAACACCGACTTTCCACAAAATCCCCATGGCCCAAAAGATCCCCCAAGGACACACACACCAAAAAGAATACAGTGCTGAGACGAGAAGAAATACGAGGAAATGCACAAATATCATTTAGTGCAGGTTTAAGTATGTTCTTATGTTGTAGAAATGACATTTTAATGTTTGTTGGCTATGCAGGCTGGGCGGTTTTTACTTGAAACCAAGCTGTAAGGGATGTTGTCTCATCAGTCATGTTTTTTTGGTGTAAAACCTCTTATGCATCATTAACCTCAGTGCTGTCATGTATCCGTATTTAATTTCACCGACTTCCTGCACGTGTCAGATTTTGCATGCGTGTCCTGCCTACTCCCAGTCAGCCCGTTGCAATCAATGTAAAAGATTTTTTTTTTTCATTTTAAAGGGGGCATGGCTGATTTGTCAGTGCTGGTGATGCGTCGATACATACTCCACCCAACCATGTCAACACTGTCTGTGACCTTCTGGCGAAATCATTAACCACCTCAAGTCACCGCCGGCCTTCCTCCTGTCTCCTCTATCTCACCCTCCGTTGCTCCTGTTTCCCCCGCTCATCTGTCTTTGGCAAATGGCCTCTTTCTTTCGCTTTGTCTTTTTGTTGTTTGGCAACGCACAGCCCCTTCCCCGCCTCTCTCTCTTTCAGACACACACACACACACAAGGACATACACACACACACACACACACACACACACATGTGCAGTACATTATCACAAGACAGTATCTCACATTCCACTGCCTTGATCACTCACCTTAGGTGGCTGCGTGTGTTTATACAAATGTGGGTGTGATATCCTTGTCTCTGCTTGGGGATACAAGCAGTGGGGTGGGGCTTTCTGCGCTAGGTACTCAAGGGAAATTCTTTAATGCTGAAGACAACCTCTCTGGCCTGACGTTTCAGTACGAGCTGCCAAAATGTTTCTACAAAGACATTCAAGGGCTGCGAGCAGTTACAACAGAAGCTGGGAAGTTGGATCTGCATAGCAGATAGACAGGTTGTAATGTCACCTTTTATAATACCTAATCGCAGACACTGCTATCTGCTTTGGGATAATCATCACAGAATGCAAAGGAGAAATGTAGCAACTACCAATAAACTCCTTTGGCTTTCTTGTCCATTTTAAGCCGTTTGTTTGAGGAAATAACTTAATTTTGATTGTTTACAGGCCATAGCTTACAAGAATGACTTTCATCACTAGCTAGCTTTCTGTCTGTCCATCCACTATTAATATTTATATTGAAATCAACATAATAAGGTAATTCAAAATTAAGACACCAATGGCACATTTCCACCGCATGGTACAGCTAAGCTCCACTCTACTCACTTGGAACCTTTCATTTAAGGTTTTCTATTGGCAGAATGAATCACCTCGGCCGAGGTTCCAAGTGAGCTGAGCTGATATTAAGATGAGGAGCTCAAGGGCCGAACACAAAACAAAACCTCACAGTTCCCTCAAGCTGCATGAATCAAAGTGAGCCTAAAAACAAAAATGCCAGAAGGGTTAAGACAAAAGCTTTAACTTTAAAAATGTTTCCTGGGAGGTCCATTTAAGGTGCACACATTGTCAGAACCACCTAATTTGCATAATGATGAAGCAACGGCAGAGTCTTAATAACCAAGTCCAGCCCTTTCCTTGCCATCGGTACACAGCTGCTCATTTTCCCTGTCAGCTCCGCCTGCTACAGAACCACTGGGTGGATGAGTCACTCCAGTTTGCCGAATTCAGCAACGTACATCTTACGTGTGCACCCGCTGCTGGTGCAAGTGGAACCTCCAAGTGAGCTCTGAGGCATGGGTGATGTACAGTATTTCTCAGCGACGCAGATGGGTAACAGGGCCAAAGAAAACAAAAAAGAAGAAAAAGAGTAAAGAAAACCTTGTGCTTTGTGTTCTTTGAGTGTGAGGCATGGGATGATTTGCTGTGTGTGGTTTTACCAGCCTGCATAACAATAAACGTCATAAAAATTTGACCATCTAAAGAAGAAGCAGTCTTCTTTCTCACAGAATTACACATAAGAAACATGACTTTAATTTTTTCTTAGATTTCTTTGAAAAATCTTAAATAGAATAGAAATCCATAGAAACACTACACACAGTAACACACAATATGTACGTACATTTTCTCTGGGCAGAAAAAAACTAAAAAATAAGAAAATGAAAAATAAAAATGAGAATAAAAAGTACAATTAAGAAAATGGCATGGTCACCATGATTTGCACTTATGTCAGTGAAATCTCAGAGAGGCTGTCAAACTTAAAAGGAAGAACTGTGCAAACGGTATGTCGCAAGCAAACAAAGCAAAACATGGGGTTGGAGGTGCTGCTTCATGGTTAAGATGGAGAAAAAAAAAAACAAGAGGAATGACAGAAGCGAATCAAGTGAAAACTTTCAGGCTTACCTTCCTCAGTCATTGAGTGATAATATTTTAGTTTCCCATAAGTCCCAAGCTCTACAACATCACAGCAAAAGACAAGGGTAAGGCAACGAACACACAGAGAAAAGGAAAAGAGTGAACATGACAGAACAAGACAAGTCCGCTGGTTCTACATCACATACTGTACAAACACTCGCACAGGCACAAGGAGTGACATAGAGAAAGACAAAAAAAAGTCTCTCCGAGTCATCGCTGCATAAGTGCAAAACAGACCGGCAAGGGTTGAATTACAGATTAAATACATTATAGTATTACAGTAACGGAGGGCCATTAGGAGGGCTAGTTGAGAAGATTGGCGAGAAAAATTTACTAGGAAAATAAGGTTCATGAGGTTCATACAATGATATATTAAAAAGACAAACAGAACAGGAAAGTCAGAAGAGAATTTACTGGGTCAACATGCAACAAAAAGATGAGTCCTCCTCTCCTCTGCACGCATGCTTATTCAAAGGCTTGATGATTCCGCATTTTATTTCCACAATGAAACCCGAACAATTAATTTGATTCCCTTACTGTAGCAGTTCTTAGTGCTACAGTAAATAGATGGTCAGCACATCTGCGTGATGAATTAGCCCAGAATTCAAACCTGCAGCAACAGCTGAACGTGAAGCAGCAGAACAGAAGACACCGGACCACAAGGCTCTAGCTTGGAGCGGTTCTGTCCACTCAGGGCGTGAGGATTAAGAGTTCAGGCATTGCTCTGTTGAATTTTCCTCACCAACATTCTTTGGCCAGATACTGGTAGAGCTGCTACAAATAAGATTCAATAACTGCTGCTTGTTGTAATATATTGATGTTTACAGAAAAAAAACAACAACAACCAACTACTGCTTTCGACCACAGAAATAATCCCTATGAAAAAGCCAAACTTCATTTGGAACACCGCCCTCATACCAAATACCGCTTTCAAAACACGTGTTATGAAGAATGTAAATAGTAAAGCGCTCACTGTGCATGTTGGCTTCCATATGTGAAGCACTCAGTAACTGTGTGCTATGTAAATAGAATTATTACATTGAAACTAATGTAAATTAATTTACTACCACGTTGGCTGTGTGAGACAGAGAGATTTCTAATTGTCAAAATACTTCCTGGTTCATCTTTTTCTTTTGGCATTCGTGTAAACTGACCCATTAACTCTCCTCACAAGCACAGATTTCCAGTTTTGTACATGCGGTAGGTGTACAGTAAGTACTGTTTGTGCCCACACCCACACGCATTCACTAATATCCAGCTCTGTCCAGGAGTGGGCAACGACTCCACTCACATGTGAGAGGATTATGGTGCAAATCTCATACCAAATGCCAGACTTGGCAGCCTTGAAAACACAATCTAATGAGACGAAAACACATCCCATTGCAGTGTCTTGCTCATCTTCTGCACTCCCAGACAAGTGCCTCAATCCCATATGATTAGGCGATTTGAGTTTGAAGTGCACTATCACTGTGAGGCCTGCCTCTAACTGAGGCTGCTCTGAGGGCAATTACCCCACGACACAATCACTGCCCGCTCAGCCGTCTCTTTGCCCTCTGCGGTCAGGGAGAGAGCAAGGGAGGCTTGTTGTTGTTTACCAGGGGCCCTCTTGTCCTTGTGGTGTGACCTCTAAACCTCTGGTGAGCTGTGTGCTAGAGTGTGTGTGCGTGTGTGTGCATGCCCGCTCTGTCTGCTGGGGGTTGGGGTGTCAGGGAAATTCACAGTCTGTGCTGAAGCAAAAAGGCTTTTAACATTGATTCTTTCACCCACCCGACGCAGGGTGAGCTCAGAGGCCGAGGGAGGGGGGTGTGACATGTGTGTGTTTGTGTATAAGTGTGTGTGGGTGGTGTGGTTGGTTGGAGGGATGATGGTTTGATGAATGCTGGTCGGTTGATCACAGTTGCATAACTCCTATTGAAGGTATTGAAGGTATAATGTCATATTTGCTACATAGATATGTGGTGAACTTAAAACTTTTTAAAGGAACAGTTTTCAGAAATAGTCTTCTGGCTTTCTGAGGATAAGATCAATGTATCATATCTGTCTGTTTCACACAAAGCTGGAAGCAGCAGCTGGGTAGTTTAGCTTAGCACACAGGCTGGAAATGTTGGGGGGGGGGGCAAAAAAGCAGCAGCTCTAGCACCTCCGAGGTGACAATTCTTTGGCCAAGACTCAAAAAATGAGATATAAAGATATGAGGTGCTAATTAGTGAGCTTTAGAGGAGCTAGTAGGTGGATTTTGTTACTTTAGGACAGAGCCATGCTCGCTGTGTCCCTCTGTTTCCAGTTTATATTTGACAGATATGAGTGTATTTCCCAAAATGTCAAACTATTCCTTTAAAAACCGCAGACCCCCATAGACAGAATATTTTGAATTCCAATATTGATGGAAAATAAATTGCTCTACTTTAACAATAAATGAAAAGATATCTCATTACTGTCCCATACATTACAGTATTTATCTATTTATTTATCATTTATGTACAGTAATTATTATGTTTGCCATTTTCTGCCACTTTAAACATGCTAGAGACAGCAGAAAGTTAATATAGTACATCTGCATAAATGGAAACTATACAGTATTTCCGTTACACAAGAGGTGAGAGGTCAATGACAGACTGCATTATTGAACCATGTGATCAATGGGGTCCTGGGTCACCACACAGACAGTACTGCTGGCAGGGGGGTTGGCAGCAGTATGGGGCAACTGGAAATGTTGGCTAGATGAATGGATTTACATCTCACACTAAACGGCAATTAAAATAAGCAAAGATAGAAAACTCAGAATTTTCCTTTTGCTTTACTTCCTCGTTTGCTTATTCATTTCTTCATGAATAATGTCCTCACACACATAAACCTCATTTGATTTCCCTCCGTGTCCGCATGGATAACTTCCAATGAAACAGTGGGCCACACCCTCTTTCGCCTCACCAGTTTACCCAATAAGCAACCTGTCTGCCAACAAGGGTGTATCATGGTTTCACTGTATGACCTTGTCCTCTCTGTGCTCAGCCTGCGGAGGACTTTGGTACGATGTCTACTCAATAAAAATCAACGATGTCAAAGATGTCCAAGGCCACATTGGCACTGTGAGCGATCTTTCCAGTCTATCTCAGCGAGATAATGATCTGCAGGAGAGAATCTGATGAGATCACTGGTCTGTGCCGCCATATTTATAGCGTGGCACTGCATCATCACAGAGCGGTGATGTTATGTAAAGACGGGGAGATTTTTAAAACAAAGTCAGAAAGGCCACTTATTCATTTTATCTTAGCTGTGGCAGATTATTGTTGAAAATATGTGCATTTTGTGCCTTTACCACTACTGTGCGGTCACCTTCTTTAACAAAGAGGTCCAATTCATCTATGGATATGCACAGACTCAACACCAGAGCTCAGATCTCAGGGTGATAAATCTTATTGAAGGGTTTGAGCCAAAGGCATGCACGCAGCATGAATTCTGAGTGCTGTTTTGGGAGGCTTGTTCCAGCCATCCGCTGAGGGCTCAGACAGTAGAGTGAGAGCCACTCTGCCCTTCTCCCTCACCATCTCTCTTTGTAGTTCAATATTTGATGCCACTCCTAAGTGATATTGTTTGTAGCTGCACACTGATGGAAAGAGATGCAGGCACTTGTGCGTGGAACTTACTGTACCAGACTATTACGATGTTCTCTCCAGTGAAAAACATGCAGGATTAAAGGTCTATTATTAAACTGAAGGACATACATGATAACAAGAACAAGAAAGCAGCTGTTTTTGAACATAATTTGGATGCTGAATAAACATCTACTGAACTCTTCAGGAGCAAAGGTGAATACTTAATAGTTCGGTGAAAACAGCTAATTGTAAGAGGCTGTAGAGGAACACTAATTTTAGTCCACTGCCATTAATTGCTCCGTCAGGCTCTTATCGACTCTGAATCCTGATGAAGGGCATGTGAGGAGGCTGAGAAAACAGCTGACAACTTTTCCCCATATGCTCAATGGACAAATCCACGATCTAAGCACAACGTGGTGGAGTCGAGATACTCAGGACACGATACATCATCTTCTTCCTATGTCACTGGCATGTTTAGCAAAACGTAAAAGACAAAAGACCTTCACAAACCAGGGAGCAGAAGACAGCACGGACAGGAAACAAACAAAATCACTCCTTTTGGGCTTCTGCCTGTCTTACAAAAAGCAATAATACAACTAAAAGGAGTTCATAAGAGGAGAGAGAGGATCAGGGACAATGGGGAAAACAATGCAGAAATGGTCACAGAGGGTTTCCAGGGAGAATACATCCACAGAAGAGAATGATATATTTAAAAAGGAGAGAGTCTGCTGGGATGGACAGTACAGAACTGACATACAGCACAGCGGCGCTTGGGAAATGTATACATAAGGGACACGTCGGGCAAGAGAGTTGCCTCCAGGCTGTTGGAATGAAAACAAACAGATTTTTTTGTTGAGGGGGGGTGGGAGATACAGAAATTAGAGGAGTAACTCACCAGAGTCAGCAAATTCTGAGGGGACAGTAGAAGAAAGAGAGATTGGAAGACAGAAACAGAGAAAAGATAAATCCAGGTGATATTTAGTGTGATAGCACACATGAAATCATTGGTATCATTCTAAGATGAGAGTCAATAGCCCATTTCATTATGCTAGCAGCATATTGAGTTAATAATTTGAACACAAAATTATTTGATATCTTGGGGACATATGCTTTTCTAAGTTCTTGCCGCAAGTAAGAAGAGAAGACTGATGCAATTTTCCACTAAATATGGAGTTGGGGCCAGGGAATGATTAGCTTAGCTTAGCACAAATATACTGGAAGCAGGGGGAAACAGCTCGCCTGGTTCTGTCACAACACAGAAAAATTCAGCTTTTACCTCTAAAGGTCACTGATTCTGTGTTGCTTGCTTAAAGTGTATGAAAACAGAAGTATAAAAATAAATGGTGGTATACGCAAAGGATCACTGAGTCAGTAAAAGAAAATAGCTTCATACATAACGCGCCTGTAAAATCGCAGTGAGCTTAGCTTAGCCAAAAGCCACTACAAGGATTAAACAAACAAGATATACAGAGTTATTAAGTTAACTTTTGACATGCAGTTAGAGGGATTTTCTTACTTTTGGACAGAGCTAAGCGTCTTTATGCTAACCTAAAGTAACCTTCGCCTGGCTCTCGCTTCATATCTCACGGATAGATACTGTATGTGAGTGGTCTCATCTAACTCTCTGCAAGAAAGAAAATAAGCATAAATCCCAAAATATCTAATTTTTTCCTTTAAGAGAGACACACAAGCGTGCCTCCACATGTGGTCTCAGACATCCATGAACATTAATGAAGGTTTTTCCTGTATATAGTATTTTAAAGATCACCAGAATCTGGGCATGTTTGCAAAAATGAAACCTCCTTATGTACCTTGTGTTGTAATAAATGACTTGGTGAAAAGATGATGTAAGACTATACTTGACTTTAAATCTGTTAGATCAGCCACGATACAGATTAAATAGGAGGAGTAGGAGGAAGGGAGCAATAAAGGAGCGAACAGTCTGCGTTTAAACCAGGAAAAACCTTATAAACACAAGCATGTGCGAGCACACACACACACACACACAAACACACACAAGCGCACACGCACGCACACTCCTCTAACTATCCCCAGTCTAAAAATCTAACAAGTGAGCGGTAACCAGTTCCCAGCACTTGCAAACCAACCTCAGACTTTAGTTCGGCTCGGAAGCTCAGGCGACTTTATTTTGAGAAATGTCTATGAAATATGGATGGAGGCCTGCCGGCTCCCCCTCAGCCCCGCTGAGCTACACTTAAAGCCTGAGAGCACACAAGGACAAGCAGCACAGCCTCCGTCTTTGATGAGTGCACCTGTTTGTCTCTACACGCTACGAGCTCACCAACAAAATGCTGCTTTGCATTAATGATATCAGTAAACGTGCATAGAGCCAAGCCACTCATCTCTGAATGGGGCCGACCTTTATTGGGCCCTTACGGTAAAAGGATCAATGAAATATTTTAACGCATTAAACAAATAACATGTAAAGACTGCATTTTAAAATGAACTCAAGACCAATATCAATATTCCATATTCATTGGAGCCTGTGAAAACTTCCAACAAGCTCCATGGAAACTTCAGCATGATATATTTGAATCAAACTGAAGCCCAAAGTGTTACTTTTGTTCTCTGTAGTAATTAATTCAATCCTCTAGTCATGTCGCGCTGTCGCTGTTGTTTCAGTGCATTTATTTCCAGTCCGTAATTTGCCAAAACACTCATCAGTCAAATCTGGTGTAACATCCTCGCATTTCTGCTGCATTCATAGTGGAGCAGAATTTGACCATTTTAAATCCACTTAAAGAAACAACATATTCATTAACACCTAGAAAGTTCATTTTAACAACAAAGCAAACAAAAAAACAGGTGGCTTCAGACTTTTGAATGTACAATCAGGTCTATTAATCTTCATGCCATCAGACAAGCGGTAAATGTTTCAGCCTACCACCATCAGTGCATGTTAGATGCCCCTAAGTAGACCAAATGACGAATGGCTCTACAAGGAGAGGCTGGGTGGAGTATGTACATCCCTCTCTTGTACATATAAGACTGGCCATACAGACTTTCATTCCCCCAGCAGGCTATGATTTACATTTTAATCACTGAGATGGAAAGATGAATACACTCCTTGGCTGTGGATTCAGTGTACGACGACGAGTTGATGCATGTTAATGGGCACTTTATGGCCCGTCTCGGCACAGCTTATTAATCTTTCCTGAGCTGACTCATTCTAGGTTTGCCTTTCAAGGAATGTACAGTCATTTCGGAGAAAGCTGAAATGCCTCCTCACTAAAGAGCGGACCTCTGCTAATGCGATCACATCAATCCAGAGTGGAAATATTTTGTCTGGACATCTTTGACCTTGTGTTTTTTTCCTGTAATAATACTTAATCAGACTATACGCACTGTAAACACATTTCCATTTAATAAATATTATTATCCAGTATACAGGAATTCATTTCAACATAAATATATTTTTTTTAAGATTCATCACGTCAAGAGATACTGCTTCCATGAAAGCCCATGTTATTTATCTGAACACTTTTTGGATGCCTGGTGCTGTTATTCGTAAGAATGTGAGCTCAAGTTCAGTGCGTGAACATCTTTTGTTCATAACATAGATTTCCTTCAGAATTTTTGTTTATTTTTGGGTTTCCGGTACATCTGAAAAAAAAATCCTAGGTAATTTTAAGAGAAAAAGACAAGAATGATGAGTTCAAGGTAAGAAACCTGAAAACAGACCATTATGAACACCGTGCAGCATATCCTGCACGTTACAGACGTGACAGCCGTAATGAAGACTTGTTTTCTCTGCGCACTTTGTCTGACTGTCTTACCTTCACTTAAAGGGTCCAACGTGTGAATCATCAGCTGGAAAATGCTGTTCCTCATCAAGCTGTTGTGCAGAGAGGCGGAGCTGCCCCCCCTCTGAAGCCGAGGTCTGGCCTGTGAGAGGAGAAGCAAGGTGTCAATCAAACATCCTGCTGCCTGAGACAGGACTTTTTACTTACTCTTTTTACAAGAAATATAAATAACTTTGGTCCAACAACTGGCTCTTACTTCTGTCATAAAGTACATATGCTGATATTAACATCTGTCTGTCAATTGTAAGCACTTTACTAAAGCCAATTCTAATCCAAGCTGTTTGGAATATGATTCCCTAATCCTCTTTTGCATAAAACCCCTAGGCGGAACCTGCAACCGAGTAAAACTACTACAAAGTGTCTCAGTTTCTTGAAGATATAAGCTCCGTGGGTTGAGACAGGCATTTACAGGTTTAAGTGGCATATGAGTTCATTCTCCTAAAACAACCCTCGCCAAGGTCACTCCAGCAGTTGATGTTGAACTTGAGAACTGTGGGAAATTAAGCACCGTTGCAGGCGGCAGCTGTTTGGAGTGCCTGCCCCCCCCCCCTTTTGGCTGCCCACAGGTGATGCGTAGGCACAGGAGGTGTCGGCTGCTAATTCGCAGGTCCATACGGGTGTGAGCGGGAGGCAAGGGAGACATGTAGACTGGCACGGCTTGTGTAAGATGTGGCTTCTCGGGGTGACCCTGAAGATTCTCCTTCTGCTGCTGCTCTGTTTTATCGGCCTCCTTTACAATCTGGATGAAAACTGAACACCTTGGAGTGCTTTTTGGAACTATACAAGCATTAAAAGAGTTTGTGGATTGTCTTTTACATGCTGTGTGAAAAATGCAACTGTTGCAAAAACCGACGGAGCTACTCTCTGCACACAAGGAGGCTGAAGGTTGGAGATAACAATGTACATGTCTTGTTTACAGTATGGTGGGAGAAACACAAGTTACACTAGTAACACAGAAACAGGGACGAACACAGAAGCAGAGTGTCAATCAGACAAGACCTACCGACAACTTGCCGTCATCCTCTGGTGCCCCAGGACTTGCCTTCTCATCCAACACAAAGAGAAGAGGAAGTAAAAGGGGGGAGAGGGAGAGAGAAAGAGAAAACAGGACATAGATGTGAAGCATGCCGCACACAACCACACAGACAAGATGAAAAGACAATAGAGAGAGACTTTATGGCACAGTTACGGTGATGGTGATGACTGACTGTGATGTAAGTGGACAAGACTTGAGGGACATGTTCCTCCCCCGTGCTGTGCCAGCCTACTGGGTCAGTCAGGCTCAGCAAGGTTAGATTGTCTGCTTGAATTTCCTCGAAATTCAGTCAAAATTGTCATTTCAGTTTCAGTCATTTGAATCAAGGAAGTCACAGGGGGACTTTTGGCATATCTTGGTACACACTATCAAAGTAGAGTAGGGTAATGGTCGAGAGGCACAAAAGTAAAATATCGTTGAATAGTTTGACATGTAGGTAAAAACACCTGATAGGAGAAGCAGTCTTTTAGCTTAGCTTAGCACAAACACAGGAAACAAGGGGAAACAGCTAGCCTGCTGTGTCCAAAGCTACCAAAATCTGTCTACCAGCGCTTCTCATCATGCATCAACTCTTCCAATTTCATCAAAACTACCCGCTCCATCTGTAACAACATCAGGCAATAGCCCTGAAGTGAAAATCCCTACGCTTTTGAGCAAGTCACTCGTGTTTCTAGTTAAAGTTAGCAAGAAAATAAATAATTTTATTTCCCAAAATCTCAAACTTTTCGTTTAAGTAAACAAAGCCCTGTCTTATCCTGAGGGGTCTAAAAACTTTGAAACTGGCAGAAAGTAATCTGCAGGGCAAAGTTTTAATGTGATAACTTTGCTTCTGAGTGTGGGTGTGCCAGATCATGCCAAAGTGACTCCAGTCTTTTAACAATCACTCAATTCTCTGCTATCATTCTCAGCAGGCATATTTGGCATGTGCATTAGTATAACACAGTCTATTTTTGAAACAAAAGCCTTTCGCCAACTGCCTGACTGAACCGCGCTCACTTCATCTCCAAAAGCGTGTGTGAAATAACACTCACTTAAGGGTCTGTTTCTAACTGCAGGGGACCACACACAAAGCTTTTGTTCAGATCTTAGGATATCAAGGCTTTGTTTCAGGAGCCTACACGCTTTTCAGTCAGAAATGTGGAAATGTGAAATGTGGTGGCACTGGTATGTGTTGATAAAGTGCACAATGCCAAATGGAATGCAGAAAATTATCCAGTTTGATCTTGTGAGTGTTAAAATGCAAAGCAAACATACAAATTTGAAAATGGGGCCTTCAGGCTTGTCGATGCAGTGATTCATTTGCATGCTAAATGACGCTGCATTGCATTGAATATCATATCTCTTGATGATTGTGCAGGAAGGAGGAGTGTGGTGTTAACTCCGGTTCATGAGGTGAAAGATTATGTGGGTGTCAACATTTGTCCCAACAGACAATTACATTCCTTTTGTTCCTTTGTTCCTTTTGTTGATTACAACAGAATCACGAGCCTTCCAAATCAAATAAAATCCATCTCAACTTTTAAGAACTTTTACATGGTAGCTTGTTTCATTTTGAGAAAAATCCACTACTGCAGTCATTGTGAATGTCAGCAGCATTCCCACTGTGTCCCACTGTTTCTATTTAACAGCTCATAATTTACCATGTATTAGGTTTGCCTCTGTATAGCTACAGAATAATTACAGAAATGACAGAGCTGAAATTAAACATTTGCCAAAAAATTGAGCAGAAGCTGAGCTAATCCTGAGATTTTCCACAGAGCTATTCAACTATAACCTATTTTTTCCCCCATTCCATATCTTCGGGGTAATTCCCTGCACACTCGAGGTATAATTATTCTATTTCACTCCCTATCACCCTCCTCAAAGGCAAGTCAGGAGGGTTAGGAGAGAACAGGTGAATGTGCCAGATAGAGATTACGCCGTGGGTCGCTCATTAAGCCAGCGTTAAATATTATGACTAATAATCACATAGGGAGATTAGCATGTTCTCTCGAGTTTGTGCGTTCTCTAATGCCGGCAGATCTGTCTTCCAGTTCTTACGTAATGTCACATCAGGATCATTCTTGGAAGCGGATCAGTTGAGGGAGATAAATGTCCCTCTGCAGCCACATGCGTGTAACGCCGTTTTACGGAGAATTATTGATGAGCAGTGTGACATCATGCAAAAATACTTCCGCTTTCACCACTCAAATTGCCCACAGCTTAAAGGGGGGAGGAGGAATCTGAGCACACTGGTAAAACGCTGAAAGCGGAGCTGGAAGTCCTGACTTTTGAACATCAGTGGCGGATTATGGGTCTTCTCATATGCAATCTGAGTGCACAAAAGGGGTCTATTTCTGGATGAATTTGATTTGCATTTCATTTACGCAGGAGAATAATAGTTTTTTTCTTTTTACACACAGTGTAGTTTGCCAATGGTGTATTTGATTAAATCCATCATAGCTGTGCTTGATCCTTCAGATCCTTGATATACTCCTTAATATATCCATGTACAATGAATTATGATAACAGCAATCAGAACTACATTTTATAAATCTCATGAGCCACTTTACATATTATTTTCACTTAATTTCCTTTTCAGCGCTGCTTGGTTTCCTGAGAGTCTGCAGGGAACTAAATTCCAAAATCTAAATATGGATCTCATAACAGCAGGGACCACTACTGCCGCTCACTTGGCTCAACTGGCATTACCATACACCATCATAAATATGACACATAAACTATGAAAGCATCCACTAACCCACTGACAGTTCATATACTGTCTTACCTCAGTTAAAATACTACAGATGTCTGAACTTCATTTCAATGGTAAAGCAACAAAAACTGGCGGATTGCACACTTTTTTGAAGCTTATTTCTTAACTACAATGATACTAATAGTGGACTCAACAGTGGAGTCAACTTTAGATCAAAGCAATGCTTTGACAATTAGGGTTTTTTTGTCACAAGTTCCATGAGAAAGTTAATCCCACTCTCTCGTCTGGAGGCGAAATATTACGCTATCACCAGGATACAGTTAGCTTAGTTTAGCATTATGACTGGAAGCAGGGAGGAAGAATTATTCTGGCTCTGCATGAAGGTGAGAAAATCCAGCCACCAGCAGCTCACTACTTTATACATTATATTTTGTATGTTTAATCTGCCAATGTTCACCTATTTCTTGGTGGTGATTGGTCAGTTGTTGCCCAGCAACTGCAGTAAAATTGTTGTTACAAGCATTTGCAAGTTGCGCAGCCCCCACTCTAGACTTTTCTTTTTAGAATTTAAAATATAGAAATTAAACATAAGTATTCAACTATAAATGGCAACTGGTACAAAGGTCCAAAGGAATAATATGCTAAAGCCAAAAATTAAGATTAAGGCTTGTTTGGACGAAAGTTACATTACAGTCCATCTGGCATTTCTTGTATGACAACTTGTTACGTATTGAAACTGTAGTTGATGTGCATATGCTATAAATAAAGCATCTGTGAGCCTGTGCATGTAAAGTCATGTGAAAACCAGACTGTCAGTTAAGCAAACTTGTAAAGTGAAATCTTGCAAAGCTCCGGGCATTTGCCTGCACGTGCTTACAGTAGGCAGCCTGTCTATCAGAGCATGACAGAACACCCTTCGAGATTTGTCCATCTAGATTCATCGTGTTAGAGCTAAACTGTTGAGCGGCACGACTGAGCAGCATCTTTCTCTGCCTCTCCCTCTCTCTCCCCCCCGGTTTGCCTGGAGACGATAATGATGATCTTCCAGGAAAGGAGGGAAAAGATGCACAACAAGTCAAGAAGCCATCCACTTGCTAATTAGTAACCCCTTCATTTTTCTAACAAGCAGAACTAATTACAGGATCTGCCACGACGCTGATTTCCCACAAGGCAATGCTCACCAGGACTAAGCCAAAATTGCTTCCTCTTACTCCCCCCTCCCAGGCACCAATCAGACTCTGGCTTTTGGGAGACACACAGGGGAACAAAAACTGCTGTGTCATTTTTGCAAGTGAATGTAATCACCCAAAGCTGGGTTTCATCTGGAACAAGTCATTTTTTTCAATTCCCTATCAGAACTCCATGTGCTTGTGGTGTATTATAAAGACTGTGTGACTGAATTGTGGGTTAATAATAATGCTTTAAAAGTGATTTATTCACTGATTCATCGGGTTAAATTTAGATGGTGCATGTGCAACATAATGTTTTAGCTGAGTCAGTGCAAGAGGTGGAATAATGACCTCCTGAAAACCTGATCAAATCTGTAGTTTGTCATTCCCATCGGATCAGAGTTTTTATCTGCGGATGCGGTAAACAATAAAAGGCTGAACGGGGTCTTTGTTTTTAAGATTGTGGCAAACGATGAACAAAAGTTTCTTCCAGGAATCTGTATTTCTGTTTTGCTGCATGTCCACTGTAATCCTGCTGCAGCACTCTGCCCCAGTTTATTTAGCTGCCCACTCCTGTTTATCTGCATGGTATGAGAGTTTTTGTTAAAGTTACTCCTTGTCTTTTGTTTTGGTTCAGCTACATCAGTACTGGTCCTATGGCATCGTCAAGTTTTGATGCTGAAAGACTTTCGTTTTACAGAGAGAAGTGGTTCCCAGCAGGGGCAACCAGACTGAACTCAATTATTGACAGAGGTCCAAAGCTAGCTGCCCTGAGGCAGCTAACCAGTCCTGTTTTTTCCCGGTACTGGTCATGGGGTTAACACGTCTACTGTAGCGTCCCCAATAGTTTCCAGTTTTCTCAGTATTGCCATAGCGTTCATGTTCATTCTGCCAACCACTGTTGACGTATTCCTACGTACATTAATGAATAGCGGAAAAACTGTGACCGTTTCCTTCCCTCTCTCTTAGTGTCACTGTAGCTGGCATGACTTCCCAGTATAATGCAATATGCACTGATGACATCATGGATAATTTCACATATAACATGCTGTAAAAGTCCAGCTATATATAAACAGACAGTCAGTGATATGAGAGGCAGTGCAGAGATGGGACAGCAAAAATGGAGACTGATAGGTAGAGGCATCTGGCAGAATTTGTTCTCCACCAATGTAAACTGAAACCAAGATACAGTACTATGCTGTACTGAGTTCACCTGGATACTGGGATCGTTGTCAATGTAATTAGTGAACAGGAACTCACCCATAACATAATAAGGAATAATGGCTGAGTAAACATGCTGGCTCTCCAGCCTGGACTTCCCAGACATGATATGCAATGCATCCTAGTGTGCATACCGTGGGTGCTGTGGGACAGGATGTCCAAACAGCTGATTTCTCTGTCAATTGAAATGCATCCAGGAAGTTTTATTCTAAGTGTGTGTTCACCAACCAGCAGACCTTACTTGGCTGATTCATTTGTAATGGCTTTAAAAATGTTACAACAGCCTCCTCACAGCCATTTTCATTATTATTTTAAGGCCAAAAATCTAGCTAATTGTCACTCAATACTTACTTAATACAACATCATTACTCCACCCTGTTTGTGAGCCCACTCATTCCTTCTGAAGGCTGAAGGCTCACAAATATTAAGTTCTTATTTTCTAAGAAGGCTCAGTAACAACTAAGGAGGAATTAATGCATTTGTTGGGGACTATTTTCAGCTGCGGATTAATGCACATTTAGTGTTCTAGTGCCATTTTTGACAGCAGGACTGTGTTTAGGGAATTGAATCAAAATGAGCTACGTTGTGATGACGTTCATTGTGATGACGTTCATTGTGATGACGGAGCATGTCACCCAGTGCAAAGGTCCTTTTTAGTTTGAAGACAATAATGAAGGATGTCAGGCTTTGGATACATAGGAAATTGTCACTTTTTGGTTTTCATGGGATCTGATGACATTAACAACCGTATAGAATATCACTACATGTGCATTTCAATTTCCTTACTTTAATATTAATTAGCAATGCCCATATCATTAGGAGATTCTGTTTTGAGGTAATCCTCCTAGGTTAGTAGACAGTCACCTCCTGTTCACACACAGAGGACCCTCATCTTAGAGGGGAAGAGGAGGTGGAAGTATGTGGAGGAAGCTTCCTGATTACCAGTCAGGTTGGCCAGTCACGTGTAGTACATAATATGCCGAGTAATGTGCCGATAGAGCCCCCGGAGGTCACCTTGGTGGCCTTGAGTGGGGATGGGGTTGGGTGGAGGGGCAGGCCTTATGCATCATGCGTCCGTCAGTGATGGACATAAGTGGCAACCCTCTCAGACAAGAACGGAGGAGGAGAGGTTTTCAGCAGATTCACAGAGCCCCCGAGCGTTTTCTAATTAGCTCATTAGAGACTGTCTGATTGCAATCACTTCCATTTTAAGAGTTTACTCTCTTAAATTTGGTTTAAAATCTGTACAGTGTCAGGACCGCCTGCAACTGAGAGATCTTAACACACCAGAACTTTGCACGCCGCAGACAACATCGCCCTGATTCCGGGTATTGCATGAGAAACAAGTCCGAGTGATGATGTAATGTTCAGCTGCAGCAGCTTAGCGAGGCTGATGTTGAGGGTCACAAACCCCCCCATGTAAGGCCCGCCGGTCCTCGGCCACCTCTAACCATATGCACGGTTTCCATCTCACTGGACTATGTGTGTGTCATTTCATACACCCACGAGATAGGGATCTTGGTGCCCTTCACATGATGCTTTTACAGTGCAGTTACATTAGCTAATTCGACCCCGCTTTCAAAAATAGCCCTTGATCGATAAGGCTTTCAGTTTCTTGCAAGCCTCAACGTTTCACCTTCAGGCTCTCCCTTGGAAAAAAAAAAGGGTGGGGGGAAAACGGCAATCTCTCATTTCAAGTTTTCCAGAATTTCTTTGTCTGGTGTTACTAAATCTGGACACAAACAAGGCTTGACCTTCAGGGCCTTGAGCTACGGATATAAATAGACGAGGGTCATACGTGTGTAAATAATCACGTGTCATTCATTCATTATAGCAAAAACAAGCAAGTAAATAAGAATATAAAACCACAACAGCTCATATCGTACCTGGTGATTTGAATAACTGTGAACTTCAGGAGCTAAAACAATGGACAAATCGAAGAGAAATTTAAAGCTGGAGCTATTCAGACTGTCTAGGTCACATCAAAATACACACTCGTTAAGCATTAAAGACTAAAAGCTTCATGATCTGGGCCTGTTGAGATCCACTCCTCTGTGTGGGCAATAAAATGTGGCAGCTTTGAATGATCTGGCAGTTTGTGTGTAGGCCAGGTCCCCTGAGCTAGATTAAGGTATCCCCTTTAAACAACTGTCTGCATTTGCTATCTGTCCCAAGAATTCAATGTAACCCTCCCTCCTTGTTTTAGTGTGCTGTGAGGAGCAGTTATAACCCTCAGCTACGTAAAGGCACGAGTCCTTAATTTCACCTAAATGTACAATCAGAAGGGGAAGGGTTACAGGCTGGGGGTAAAGAGAATGCATGAAATACAGCATTGTGGCCACTGTTACTTAAATGTGCTGAAGACCACTGAGGTAGAGATGGTGCTGTCCATGGTACTGCACCAAAGGTATAGCAAACTAGTGCATTACCACCAGGATGAAATCAGTGAGACAGCTGCAACTATTATTGACAGTCCTGATTAATCTGCAGATCATCATCATCATCATCATCGTCATCAAGGCGCATGTATACTTTTCTTTTGGTCATGTAAACATCTCTGAAGTGGACCAACAATGGCTCTACTTTGCATGTATAATGGTCTTTTTAGGGCAAAAATAATAAGCTTCATTGTTTTAGTTATTTTTAAAGCAGACTACATTGTGCTTTTAATAATTACACAGATGCTGTAATAAGTGACAGGGTGACCTTCAAACCATTAACAACACTGAGGAGGCAGCGAAGAGCTTCTGTCCACTCAGATAAGAATGGAGGGGGAAGCCAAATAGTACAATAACCAATCGAGGACGACATAAAAAGCAGCCATCAGCACCTGTGATGCAAATGAGAACTCCGCTTGCACAATTACCATTGAATACAATTAAATAGGATTTGGACAAAAGCAGAGCGTCGATGAGGAACGACGACTCTGCCAAGTGAGCTCGCACAATAATTGGAGACAACAGAAGAATGACGGTAAAAGAAGCGACTCTGGCTCAATAGGCCTCAGCCCCAGTTTCCCAAAACTTAACACTGTGTGTTTTGATTGGTACGTCACTTTTATCTGAACAATGCCTTTATCTCTATTGATTGGTCTAACAGCCAAAACAAAAAGTGAAACCTCCAAATCCTCATCACTGGCTATACAGTAGCACTCTCGCTTCTCTCCACCCCCCCCCTTACTTAGACAAGGAGCCACAGCTGGAACAGATGATAAAACTTGGACTCTTCATCGTCATGGTGAGATCAAAGTCGCAGGCTTTCTATTTTTAAATTATTGGACTCTGGCTCTGTTGTTGCTGGCTGAGCTCAACCGCTAAAATGATTCTATTTCTCTCTGTGAGGAGGTGCCATATATAAAGTATGTGTTTGCAGAACCATGCGCATAAATGACCTTAAAACTACACCAATGACAAAGACAGTTCCCCTTAGCTTTTTCACAGTTAAACTTGATCAAACCATCATTTTCCCTCTGCTTTCTCATATGTCAAACTATGCTTGTGTCTTCACTGTAGAGTGCTTCTATTTGGTTGATTCTACCTTTCCCTCAGTAACCTTGAGCCTGCATGGAATGCATACAAGCATTGTCGGCCTCTACCTTTTTTTTCATTCACTCTCAACTAAGGTCACTTCTACAACTTCCCTTTTTAAAAGGATGCAATCGCGAAAACTCTCACTGCTTTCATGGAAATACACAGTACAAATCAAGGACGACTGCACACACCGTACAAATGATGCAGCAAAAAGAAATTCCATTTTTAGAAGTCCAGTCATAATAGCCCACAATCTGTACATGCCTGAAATTGAAAGTGAGGTTAGTGTTTCTGTGTATTGCACAAACCATACTTTTAGAGTAATTAAAAATAGGAATTTCAGCAGTATTTCCTAGAAATTAGCTTGACAGCTGCTTTTATTATGGCAAAATCCATTCCAGCCCAAAGAAGTAATCTGAAACAGTGTAGTTTATAATTTGATAGGAGTTCAGGAGTGCACATCTGGATTTTGCTGAAAATTAGGTTGGCATCCGTCATAATGGGAGATAATCCCATGAACTCGTCACAGACGACTAAAATAAACAGCTAGTGACGGAGTTGATGCAGCGCAGCTTGGTATTATGATTTATGAGGTGGGGCTTTGCTAGGTTTGGACTGGATAAAAATAGAAAGAAATGTAAAAAGCAGCATGCTGGATATTATGTGAATATAGAGGTGTACACCATCAGCACCCGTGCCCAAATGCACGAGGAGGAAACGCAAACCTGCTGCCTGCACAGAACCCGCCTTGTAACTGATCTTTGAAGCGCATCCTGATGGAAGATCTCGCCTCTGTAACTCTATTTATAGCTTGGTAATACATCAGAGGTCGCACCTTCCGTCTCAGCAGAACCAACATCTGCCTCGATACACGCCAGCTTATCCGACGTTGAGAATAGCAGGAATCTAATATTGTGGTTGGATGCAGAATCTTACCTAGACTCCAATCTGTAAGCACTATTCATTTCAACAAGTACATGACACTTTTTGCTCTTTTTTGAGTCGCCTTCTTGAACGCCTCACTATTGCCTCATCATTTAATTTGCTCATTCTGGTGCCGACATCACACCCATATAGGTTTAATGTGATGAACTAGTATAATCAAATTTAGCTTAATCATATATTCTAAGATGATATTGGCTGTTTGACTGCTAGTTGTTCAGTTGTTTGTGATGTATTGTCAGATGTGGCCACGCTCGTCCTTTAACTTAACTTATTTCATTATCATTACTGACAAACTGACTTCTGGAGTGTCACCACGATCATAGCACGTAGAAAGGGGCTTGTCACTCCTCTGTCTTCCATAAAACCATAGTGCACAAAGTGCTGGCTAATCTGATCTGCCTGAGCCAGTATTTTCAAAAGCAGCCGGTCAGTCCATCAGCCAAATAATGAGAGAGGCCACAAGATAACAAGATAAGCTTGGGCTGGCCTGGTGAGGTGGTCCCGAGGAGGGGGCGGGGGGGGTGTGCATATGATGAAAGACCCTACTAATGCCATGTACAGACAGAGCGAGCCTTCGCTGCTGTTCCTAATAAATCTGACTTTATGCCACGTCAGTCCTAAACTGACCTCTTTAAATGAGGTTTTGGAAGGGTAAAATCTATTACAATGGCTAAAAGGAAAAAAAAAAAAAAAAAACACTACTTGACTTTATTCACTGTGGAGTGTGGTTACGATGCCAGCATTGATTGGCTCGGCTTACTGCTTCACTCTTTTGCACGCAAACAGAAAAAGAAAAGGGTTAGACAAATGATTGCTTCGGTGGGACATCATCAGCATGCAAAGCCAAATCTAGTACACACACATCTGTTGCTTTTCCACTAGAAAATGGCTGAAGCAGAGAAAACCAAGAGCTGATGGTTGTCATACTCCTCCATCTTGCACTGCCATGACCATCCAAGCTTTTGAGTCTAAAGCAGGAGCTTCTTAGCTCTATGGCGACCTTGAACTGTTCCTCTACAGCCCGTAGCAGGAAGGGCTTACTGAGTGTGAGGGTGTGAGATGTGGTCAGATGGGACGGAAAAGGCCACGTGTGTTGAAGATCTCCTTCCGCTCCTCTGTGCGTACCGAGTCACCTAGTGTACAGTAATCAGTGCTGCCGTTAAGTCACCAACTGCATCACCAGACAAAGGAGCTTAACTGTAAGGAAACATGCAACTATTTAGAGCAGCGATACAGTGAGAAGATGCCATCTTTGACCTATGAACCCTTGTAGCTCCTGGGACCAGGATGTGTGACACAGTAGTCGCCCTTTGGCATTAATGCACAGGGGCTGACTTGACAGATGTGACACGTAGCACACTGCATGCTGCAAACACAACAAAAACAAACAGACTATAGCCTCAAACATTCTCACCAGAAACGACATATTTCAAGCTCCACAGAGATAGTATTTGTCGCAGAGATATTACACTGGAATGTTTTCTAGATTCTAGGCAGGCCACTGGTAGCCTCTTAAGTTAGTACTAAATTAGTATTTATAAATATTCATAATTCCTTTAAGCTAGTAGCTGTCGTGTGCCAAAGATGCAGAATTGTTCAATCCAGATGACAGCAGGTAAAATATATCCGGTCGGCCTGCAGGGTTGCGTCTCTTAGGAGTTAGTATGGCAGAGGTGGCAACCTAACTCGCTGGGCTAAGGCAGAGTGCGCTTGTTGTGAGATTAACCAGCAGCTAAGCACTCATTAGGTAAACAAAGGCATTAGGCACCAATCAGGGCAGAACTAGTAGGTAAATACATCCTTCCAACATCTGTTTGGGTCAAAGATGAACAAATGAAATCACATGCCATGCACTGGGATCAGCGGAACTGTCAACTCTGAAGCAGGATTTACAAGAGTTTATCAAGGTTACTACCAAATTTGAGCTAAAGCTTCTATTATTATTATTTGTATATTATTCAAGGATCCAATGGCTATGTGTATGAGAAAGGGGTCGCTCATAGTGACCAATCAGCAGACAACTGTCACCTCACTGTTTCCCTGACGTCTGTCAGCCCACAACTTTACTGTCTGGTCTTGCCATGCTCAGAGCTGCTGTTTTTAAAAAGCTCGAAAAAACAAGTGTACACTGCCTCCCCACATCAGACAGACGGGGTGAAAGCACAGGCCTTTGCTATCCTATTAAAAGGTTTTCCTACCCATTATGGAGCATTCATGGTTGTGTTAACTGCATTGAGAGATTACCGCAGATTACATTTGATGAGGCTAACCACTGAACGACTGCAAAACAACGGCTTTAAGCAGACCTAACATCCACACTGAGATCTGACAGTTCTGTTTGTGTTGTATCGATAATGGTACACCTCAACCCTAGGCTAAAAAAAAAAAAAAAAAAAAAAAGACACCTGCGTCGTCAAATGATCGAATCGAAAAGCAAGACCTGCTCTCACCGCTTAACGCTCTGCCTGGGAGCTAAAGCATTATTTTGGAGAAAATAAGGCAAACAAAGCCATCTATTTTTATGCTACCAGGAGCAGAATGAAAAAGTTACACAAAAGAAACTTTTCATGGAAATAAAAAAAAAAAAAAAAAAGAGGACACGCTATGAGTGGTTATGTAATGAGACGAATGGCAGCGGTAGCAGAAAGTACAAAATTGATTGATGACTTCTTAATGCAGAACATCTCACAATTTAGTTTTACATGATATTTATTGCACAGACGATGGCCAAATGCCACTTGCCAACCAACCTACACACTTTAATCTTTAGGGTGACACCACAGCACCACTTCTCTTTTGCTGCTTGTGTTTCTGTCTATCGCAGCGATGCACCACACAACGGGGACATCCCGATATCGTAATGCATGGAATAATCTCGGGAAAGCCCAATTTAATCAAGCGTTTAGTTTAGGGGCATGGCATCAAATGACACCCTATTGTCCTTGCGATGCAATACACAACTGAGCAGCACTGTATGGAGGATTAAGGACACCTTGGAGCTCAGGCATGACAGGGAAATGATTAAAAAATATGCTCTCAGTACAACAACAGTGAACGTTAAAAATAGAAAATGCACAAAAGCAGAGCCTCAATCCTATTTTGACATTTTTATGAGTTAACTCACTCATACTTGTCCTTAGTCCCCATTTCCATTACTCATGTATGAATTTACACACACACACACACACACACAGACACACACGCACGTGCTAAATTGCCTATTAAGTCTCAAAATAACACTTGTCTTGAAATACACGCGTCCCCAAAGTGTCAAAGCTTGATTAAAAAGGGTGTTTAGATGATTATATTCTAATAATATTTGTGCCTTTCTAGTTCTATTAACCCTGTAGACTCAGACTACAAAATAAAGGAGGTTAACTGACAACCTATATCTGGTAAAATAATAGCTTGAAGCTGCAAGTCTTTAGACTTTTAATCTCATTTATTTCATGTTTTTTTCCCCGATGTTTTATGTGTTTTCAAGCAGGGTGCTGAAAGAAGGAGAGAGAAGCTAAATCTGCTTGAAGCGTCGCAGGAGATGACACATGATGGTGGGGTTTGATTGGTTCATCTGTCTCGCACTATTTTTTCTTCCCATCAAAAGTTGTTTTTCACCACACACACACAGACACACACACACGGTCCTATTGGCCAAAGTACCCAGAATCCATTGCAGCTCAAGGTCACCTGAGTCTTCTCTGGCACTCAGCCAGTGCACCTCAGTTCTCACTCTTTTCTTGCACATGAGCCTTATATCAAATTAGCATGGCAGAAATAGGACTTGCAGAAAATAACTATGTTCATGCTTGCTTTTTAAATGAAGGGGAGCTTTAATTTTAGCGTTTTGGTTTACACACTTTGCATATCAATTGGCGATGGTGGCTTCCACGAGAGTCTTCCTCCCAACATTGTGTAACTTGCAGTTTAAATATCCTTTATGTACTTAGAATAAATCCCGATTTAATTAAAGCTTTATAATACAACTTCCTCAAAATTTCATTTCCATTTCATGTCACAAAGAAATCTAAATCCGTCCGGATAATCTCTACACTAGTATCAAATTGCACTGCAGTGTCTTTTGCCCTCAAGTGTCATTGAGGGAGCGAATGTTATGTGAAGTAGCACAATGGTTTCGACTGTTTTTGTCTATTGAGATTCCCCTGCTTCATACTATTGAGTAAAAAGCAAAATATTGTGCTGAATGGCTGCACATGAAGAACCTCCTCTGAAAGCACAGAGCGAAGGAAAGCGATTTGCTGAATGTGGTTTGGCACATCATGCTGTGTGAGGTTTACTTTAAATACAGTATTTAGTACGTGGGAAATCTTTACCTGAGAAAAAAATTGCTCTTGAGATTTTCCAAGGGATTTAATTGTCAGATTAGGACACAATTTGTAGAGCTTAACCCAGAATTACACATTTGACTCTGTTTTATTAATCCCACAGTGGAATACTGTATGCCAGCCCAGTGCAGCATTGCTTGTGCCACATTAACACACAATGGTCAGTTCAGTTGTTGAAAGCACTGCATGCTAAACACCCACTTTTCTGTTATTTTCCTTCCTCTAAACTAATGAATGTACGTGACAAAAGCCAGCTTCTTAAAACATATGTTTGGTCCTCGATTGTTGCGTATTCAATGATTTTAGAGTGCGGGATGCCTCATTTGAAAATGGCCATTAGATTGATGAGAACAAAAAAAAAAAAAGATGCATGGAGTTAAAATCATGTCTCCACTAACAAACTGGTTACACAGTTGGCTCAACTAAAACAACTATTAGCATAAGCCCAACTGCAATAAAATAAGCCGCTGCGTGATATGTGTGACAGGATGTGCTCGGAAGGAGAGACATTCAAGGTCATTTCCACCAGCCAAAATACTAAAACTCATTAATATGCACACCTACTGTAACATCCTCATAGTCTGACATTTCATTTAAAATTGTATTGTGAGAGGAGCTGGTGGTGAAGGGAAGTGGGAGAAAAATAATCCGGATCAAGAAACCAACTCACCTTGGGCTGTACTTCTACTTCTACCACTTGGTTCTTGTTCATGCAATTTTTGACGAAGCCCTCGACTTTGCTGTTGAACTTCATGAAGATCACATAGGCGGCGTAGCCACTGAGCAGCGTGATACTTTCCCAAATGGAGATGAAGTTATCCAGGAAGAAGATGATGAGAAGGATCAGGCCCAGGATGTAGAAGGAGACGTCACGGAAGAGTGGCCACCACGTTAGGTTGAGGATCTCCTTGGAGAAGATGGCGCACATCCCAATCACGAAGAGGATGTTGAAGACGGCCGATCCCACGATGGTCCCGATGCCCACGTTGCTGTGTGAGATGAAGACGCCGATGATGGAGGTGAAGAGCTCCGGGGCCGAGCCACCTGCCGCCATGAAGGTGGCACCCGCTACGTCATCTGAAATGGTCAGCTTCTCCGTGATGACTGTCAGCGCCGGGACGAAGAACTCGTCACACACTATGGCTAAGGCAATGAACATGTAGATCATGCCAAACATGTGGAGGACCACGGCTCCTTGGCGCCTCTCTGCAAGGGTGAAAATGTCTGGTGGGTACTCCCCCTGGCTGTGGTTGCTATCTGCTGTAGATTTCATGGCTATTGGCATGTCGGCTGACACGTTGGGATCCCTCTGAAGTTGGGTGAAAAGTAGAGTCCTGCGGGGGGCCGACCGGTGGAGACTCTCTTGGGGGAGCACTGGCTCACTGAGACCCCCTGAGCTCCAGGTCAAGGCACTGACGGAGACGGCACTTACGGCCACCAGGCAGAAGACAAACCCTAAGATTCGCACTGGCCTCAGCTTTTTCCGCAGACACCCGTGGGCCTGCCGCTTGCAGGCAGCACCCATTGTGGGCCTTCGCTCTAGAGAATCCACGCAGGGTTGATCTGAACCCATGTCTGACCAGCTCGTAGTGTCCTCACTCTCAAAGGCTAGGCAGGAAGAGGGGAGAGTGGGGAGCAGGTTTTACCGAAGACGATGCATGGTGTTGTCCTCAGTTTCAAATGAGCTGAAAAGATTGTAGGAACTTTCCAGGGTCTGGTTTGCCAAATGATGTCTTCATATTAGCCTCTGCTGGTCAAAAGAATGAAGAAAACATTAATCATTGAGCCAGGAAAGAAAACCAAGAGTGTAAAATTAACAACAAAACCCCATGTGATGAAAGAAGCTATTTAGATATTGAGCACACAAGGTTTATTTTAAAGATCTGCTTTGTCATTTTCAGTCTGTTGATGCTACACAGACTTAATCATCAGAAAGTTAATCTTTGTCAGTTTATCATGTAACACATTTGATTAATGCAGATTCTTAAATGCGAGCCTCTGCTGCTTATCTTTCTTTTTTTTAATGGAAATGGACTGACTGATAATGTGTGATGGATTTTTGGCCTTACATGAATTAAAAAAAACTATTTAATAATTAGCAGCTAAATTAACCAATGATCATTGTTGCTGTGGAAAAGTCGACTAGTCTACTCCTGACCACTGCCGAAAAACACATGCACATATCTAGAAATGAAAAGTAAAAAGGAAATTCATGTGGAATATGAAACAAAATATCTGATACAATGCTTGACTTTCAAAATATTATTGTCATTCTCTCACAGCTCTCTGATATATTCCTGTAATTAGAACGAAATACATATAATAGAACAATAAATGAACAATTTCTAACTTTTCAAGTTAGAGCATTTCCGTGTAATTGAAGTGAAATACAGTCATTCACAATTTATAGTAATTCGCGAGAAATTCCTACCACAAGCTGCAGACAAACAGACAGAGAAACTTATACGGGCAGACGATGCTGCTGGTTTAACAATTCCGATTTTGAATTGTGCCAACTTGAGGTCAAAAATCGGAAAGCTGCTGTTTTTACCTGAGAAATATCGCGAAATGAGGAGGCCGACTGTTTACGGGCATCACTTGGCTGCAGTCGGTGAAAATGGTAAACGCTATGACGCCGCTGCTCAGGTGAAAGCGCACACAGACACACGCATCCTGTCCTGTTTGACTTTCCAATGATGCACAGCCGGCTGCGTCTCAGCTCAACGGTGCCACTTCCACAGACAACTCTTTTCCCTGTCTGTCCTTCAATAATGCCTTCGCCCTTTCGGCTGTGTCGCCACACAGCAAACGGAGAACCGTCATCCCCGATCACCTCAGCCCCACACTAGTTTCCCCGGCTTGACGCGTGACGCGCGGGGAGGCTGCACACGGTGTCATGCCTTACCTTTACCAGAGGCGAGAAAACAGGCGCACGGCACAGCAGCGGCTTTAAATTAGGAAATCCTCTCCGGTGCCCTCTTGCTCTCATTGAGCAAAATGTGACCGGTCTCCGCTCTCCGACGACAGAGGAGGAGCTTTGGATGTGGAGGGGTGGGGGAAGAGAAAAAAAAACCCCGCTTTTCCAACTGCGCTCACCTCTCTCCCTCACAGCAGCAGCAGCAGCATTCTTCCCGTCTAGAATGACAGGAGAAGAAGAAAAAAAAAATCAGCCTGTCGAAAAAGCCTCGCTAGTGTAGCAGAATATTGTGCTGGGCTGGGCTGACCACGTGAACCGCCTGGTTTTTTTTTTGTGGTTTTTTTTTAATAAAGCCAGGTAAGCGGCAGACAGCGCATCCTTTCCTCATGGGTGCACGCGGTGGGGGCTTTGGTGATGTTGCATTTTGAGGGAGGAGTTGCCGTGGTTACACAGCAAAGGCAGTATTTCCATTGATTTTTTTCCTATATTATTCCTGTGATGATGACGGAACAGGTGGGTAAGCTCCAGCTCAGTAGCTGATTTATGTGCGCGCCTCAGGTCATTTCAAGGTTATTTGCCAGAGGTGGATCCCTCTCTCTCTCTCTTTCTCTCTCTCCCTCTCTCTCTCCCTCCCTCTCTCTCTCTCTCAAAGATAAGGCTGTGATGTGCAGCCCAAGGTGAAGCTTTCTTTTTTTAGTTTTTACAAATCATGCATTTTTACACTTAAGCTAGAGCATACATTTTCACTTTAAAGGCTTTTTTGAATTATTTTTTTTAAAGGGAACAGGGGCCAGCTGCGCTCTGTCACTTCCGTTATTCTGTGCAATAACTGAAGGTTATGTGTGGGACTATTTCTTTGTCGGATGCAGTGACTTACTGTGTGTACCACAACTTGTTGCACTTTGATTTCTGTATGGCCTAAACAACCAAGATATAGCATAATTAGTGAGAGTTAGAGGTGGAGCCAGGCTTGCTGTTTCCCCATGTTTCTAGTCTTTATGCTAAGCTAAGCTAACCAGCTGTTGGCTCCAGCTACATATTGAACAGACAGATGTAAGAGTGGAATTGATTTGATCTAACTAATGATCTAACACTCTAACAAGACTGAATGATCTGAAAATGCCAGACTATTCCTTTATTATGTCTAATTTATTCATGTATACATTTTAAACGTTTTGGGTTCCAATACCAAAGCGGAGGTTCCACATTAAAAAGGTTACACATGCTTTGTGTGTCACTTTGCTTCATTTTGAATATGTCGACCAATACCAAGCCTTTATTTGACATAACCGTCATCCCTACAGCCCCCCCCCCCAGGTCGCCATGTGTCCCCCTCATGTCAGATAAAACCTCCCGACCACTTAGCATTAGTTGGCAGGCCAAACCCTGCTGGATAGACGCAGACACGCAATCTCTCCACAGTGTGACAAAGTATGTGCGACACTAATGGCCTCGTGCCGTATAATAAATCATGATTCAGTGACCTCATTGATTGCCCCCCTCTCCTCTGCTCTCGCCGCCTCACCACTGTAGCTGCCTCTTGTTACCTAACAGGAAACACAGAGGACGGCAGCACCTCACATTATCAATACTGTCCACTGTGGTTCATATTGGTCCAGAATGTTCTGGCTAAATTAGCTGATTTGGGTATCCATATGTGATCCGATATGTTATTGAATAATAGGCCTCTGAATTAGAGAGCACTTTCATCCTCATTAAAACGTTTCTTACAGAAATATTTTCACGTTTTGGGGAGTACACGTATTCACTTTCTTGCCAAGACTTGACGAGTAGATCGATACCACCCCCACATCTGTCTGGGAAATATAATCTACAGCCGGCAGCCAGTTTCCATAGCTTAGCACAAAGGCTGGAAACAGGGATCTTAACTTAGAAACACCAATCTGTTTATAAGGGTTTATGTGGCAGACTATGTATCAGCTGGGAGCAGTGACTTCAATAAGCCTCAACATTATCGTGAGTTTGCCAGCCGGTTGGCTGCAGCCTTACATCCATTCACTGGACAGATATGACAGTAGTATCGAACTTGTCACTTAAGTTTCCCCATTTCCCAAAATATTGAACTATACCTTTAATCATGAAGACTGAACTTCCCACATTGTAATGCAAATCATAATCCCCTCTCACAGAACGAAAATGCTCTCGAGTCCTGCAAGTGAAATTCTGTGACACTCCCAGAGGGCTATTAATGTTGTCGCAAAGTGATTGAGTTTGATTGCCTCACTACATCCAGAATGCATTGGTGTTTGGAGCTATCGCTGCAGGTCATCCTCGTCAGTTAGCCCCAAGTTTTTCCATAAGCGTAAGCTGGTGGTGGTACTGTCAAGCTGATTAAAATGTGGATTTGGTTGGTGTATGAGCACATAAGTATGCTGCACCATAGATTTTACGCACGAAGTTCAGTTAACTCATCGTGAGGAGTACCACTCTTCTGTGGCTCTGTAGGGAGCTTTGTCATCATCACAGTGATGTCATCTGGGCTTGAGACTTTTAAAGCCTGTGCTACAAACCTGAGGTGTGGGGCTCAAAAGAAGAGGCCATTTATTAGTCAAATTATGTCTTATGAAAGACGTTATTCAACTGCATTATGAGAAATGTAGGATCTGGATTTTTTGGAGCTTTACCCATTTGAAAAGGATAAAATTCTGCATATTTCAGCCTCTGCTGCTTTGATATTGATCACTTTTAAAAGGTCGTCTCTTGTGAGTCCCCAAACATTAAGGAAGTACAATATTAAATTGCTGGGATAGTGCTTTATGTTAAAGCTGCAACAATTGTCAATTGATGGACTGAAGAAAGTTATTCAGCAATTGATAATTAGAATTTTTGATGAGTTATTATTTTAGTGATGTTTGGGGCAAAAATGGCAAGCTTTTGATGGTGCAAGATTCTCATATGTACTTTTCTTAGTCTTACATTATTGTAAATTAAATATTTTAGGGGGCTTGAACTATTGGGTGGCTCAAACAAGGCATTGCCTTGTGACATTAGTTGAAATCCTCCTATATACTGAATGATTTTTACAAAATAGGCCTTTGTAATGTGAGCAGCAGAAAAGATTGCATACGTCAAAGCCAGGACTAAGCACACCTGACTCCAGGGAAATGTGTCTGTAAATCAAAAAGTTAGTTCGAATAGTCACTGTACAGCACGCAGACGCTGTCACAATAGCTGGTTCATTTGTTCAAAATGGATTTAAAAATACATTTAGCTGTATGAGCACATGTATCAGATCAACCCACGCCATCATTACAAAGTGTCCTGTCAGCCTGTGACCCCAGCTCATCAAGTTAGATCTGTCAATACTTTGCCTATCAAATGAGTTCCCATCCAGGCTGTCAGCTCTTTTTCAACAATGGCCCCCCCAGTGCACACGGCACCTTTCCACCACTCCGCTGCACCGACCACTCCTGATCTGGCTGCATTTCCAGCATAAAAGTGATGACTTGTCACAGGCCATGTGGGTTGTGGTGGGGAGGAAGGGGGGTCTGGAGGGGTGATGGTGGCAGTTGTTTTGATTTGTCTGAAATCTGTGCTCTGACAAAAACAACAGAAATTTCCATGCTGGCCCTTCCCCCCACCCGGCCCACCCTCGCTTTGGCCCGGCAGCTAAATCCGAGCCTTTGTGTCCCACATAGTTGTATGGATTTGTCAGCAATGGGGCAGGGGCAGGGGGGGGGGGGGGGGGGGGGGGGGGGTGATAGATAGGATGATGATAACCAAGCAAGTTTTTCCGGTGAAGAGGGAAGGACAATTGACTGAAGCAAGGTATTGAATTAGCTCTGTCAAACAAGTCATTTTTATTACTGCCAAAAGCTGTTTGGTCCTGTAAATGAGGAAAGCAGTGAAATTGGAGAGTCCCAAGATAAGCTTTTTCTAAGAGACTTGCTCCAGATTAGATGTTGAAAGCCTCATATTAACAACCCCCCCACCACCACCACCACAAGTCTGTACAAAGAGGCTTGGACAGACCACCTGCCCCTTAGGAAAATGTGGTCAGCAAAATGAAATGGGCACAGGCACCAATGGGATGCTCAGGTAGTAAATAGTGAATCAGCCAGGCTCTTAAACTGGCTGAGCAAATGTATTCCAAAGGACAAATGGCCTGCCCCTGAGTTAGAACACAAAAGGCATGATTGTTCAAAGATAAAGTGGGAGAGATCAATTAGCTGAAAACTGGGGGTGGATGGGAATATTCATTTTAGCAGTAGTAGCTCTAAAGAGATTAACGAATTGATAATCCACAGGCAGGTCTGATCACTAAGTGCTGGATCTGATTAGATACGAGCATGCAGTGTGAGAGTGAGACCCTGCTTTTACTGGTGGTCCATTTAAAAATACAGTGTGCCAGGATTTTAGAAAATTATACTGGAGGTAACAAGTTCAAGCAGGCCCTCAAAACTTTTTAAGAGGTCTGAAATTTAAAAATTTTTGTTTCTCATTTAATTGTTTGACTTACAGCCTGTCCTGTTATTGTTTTTATTGATTTGGAATACTATAATATTGTATTGATTGTAAACATACAATACTTTTACCTCCTTTATCGCTAATAAAGTTTGGTGAGAAAATTTGGTTACATTTTTGTATTTACTCATTTATGTATTTCTTAACTTTTCTTCGCCTACAAATGGTCAGGAAAAATAACCTAACAGGACTAAGGGCGGTGCTAATGAGTGAGTGATGTACTTACAGCACGAGGCCTACTTTAAGCTAAATGCTAACGTCAGCATGCTAACATTTGCACAATGATAATGCTAAGATGCTGACGTTTGGCAGGTATGATTTCCATGATTTTAGTTTAGTCTGCAAGCATGCATTCAATACAGCATGTTCATTTTGTAAATGATGGTCCCATTTCGAGTTAAATAGATCACAAAGCAGGGTACACTTTAGGGCAGGAATACCTTGTGATGAACCAATTGTAGGGGGGTCATGCCTATACCTAACCAGAATTAGAGGTCTTAGCTGATGGACCGTTGCGTTTGATACCGAAACCAAGATGGCAACGGCCAAAATGCCAAACTCAAGGCATCAAAACAGTTCTTCCACCTCTTCTCACCGCAGTTATTACGATTCATCCTGAGTCGAACATCCAATCTTTCCTGAGACATTTCAGTAAATAACATATGTTAACCTCAGGCTGGTGCTACAGGAAATGCCTTTTGAATTCATTCTCTGAGGACCATGAATGTCTGTACAAACTTTTATGGTAATGTCTACAGTAGTTGAGCTATTTCATCGAGAACCAAAGTAGGGGGCTGACTGGCAGTCCAATATTTCTATCCATATTGGATCCAGCTCCAATATGTAGTGGAGAGAATGTACAAGTGTATTTTGGCCAGGATAAGTTTAAATGTACTGCGTGGGAGAGTCTGTAAGGATGCATTTTGTGTCATCAGCACACACTGGAAGCTCTGCAGAAACTATAGAATAAGAACACTCCATATCATCATGTTATGGTTGACTGCTAAGCTACATTATGCATTAAAGAAGGACACATTATCATAAATAGGTTTCTCAGCTTAGGCTATGTGTAAAAATCCAATCAATGTTTGCCTTTTGTGACCTTACAGCATTTAACTGTTGTAGGACAATGCTCTGTGAGGACAAACAGGACAAAGGAGTCAGATTGATTGCTGTGCGGGGAGAGTAGAGGCGCAGAGTTCATGTGAAGGTTTCAAGGTCTGAGCGAACAATAACGTGACACTGAAGCATCTTTGAGAAGTCTGATGTGAAGGAGGACATCATTGATACAGGATGTGTGCTGCATTATAAGGTTAATCCTTATGTCAACAGCCCCACAGATGGGCTGACCTGCTGGGCTGCAGTGGGGATGAGGTTTTCAGTGCTGGGGGGGAGGAATTGAAAACCATTGCTGCCTTTCTGACTGCGACAAGTTGGAGAGAGGAAAGAGTGTGGGCAAAAACCGCCAAGCGGGTAAAAAAAAAAAAAAAGGTTGAAAAATTTTTCATGCTCTGATGTCATTAGGAAGGCGAAAGCAGAGCTGTAATCCTATTTTAATCGCAGTGGATTTATTAAACAGGAGCAGCAGGTTTAAATCTCAGCAGATTACACAGAAGGCCCAAGGAGATGTGGTGAGGGGGGGTTGGAGAGGCTTGCGTAATCAAGTGCACTTAAGGTGATATGGTTCATTTTTGACAAGTCAGGACTGATTGAGGAAGAGGGGGGGGGGGGGGGGGGGTTGTGGGCGTCGGAGTAAAGTCCGACGGCTTTAAATAAACTTCTAACCATCATGAATTTATTGATATTTTGCTGGATTACCATCTAAATTAAATATACCACTGAGATGTATTTTAGAATAATTACTTCTGACAAGATTAAGACAGGCTGCCTGCAGATGTTACTCATTATTTGGACATGTGTGCGCCTCAGTGTCCCTTGGAGTGGGCGCAAATCTCCTTGGCACCCTTTGTAAAAGACCTTGATTCTCATGAAGAACGGGTTAATCCCAGGTCGTGTAACATCTGGATTTAATCAAATCAATCCCTTAACAGAGCATGTAGAACAAGGCTGGACCCCCACCGGTAATAAAACGTTCCCAATCAAAACACAGTGACGGTGGGTGTGTGTTTGTACTAATGCTCGTCACAGATTCACGCAAAGTAGCTTGAAAACAATCAGCCAATCTTGCAGCTCGTGTGTGTAACTCAACATAAGGGACTTTTACAGGAGACAATATCATGATTGAAGTAAAGAAGTAAATCATCATCATGAATGTATTAGTTCAAATGTAAATGAACTTTTCCGTTAACCAATGAATCAGTGCACCAAAATGAACTTGTCAGGGTGAAAGTCCAAATCCAGCCCATGAGGACTGCTGAGTAAGCAGAAAACCAGACAGTCGGTCTCATGCCCTCAAATCAGATGCATAACGTGCCAGCGCACTGTACGGAGCCTTGTGTTGTCACTGAACTTTGCCTTAGCCAAATGCTTCATCTAAAAGGATGCCAAGCTCACCATCTGTTGGCTGAGCTTGGCAAATGTCTGCTTGTGACACAGCACCTCTCTGATAGGGAGCCATTTTGAGCCATTTCTCTGCGGTGTGCATGCTGCAGATTCTAATGCCTGGATGCTGCCCGTCAGTGTGCAAGGCACAAAACAGAGCAATGTTGAATGCATTGTGGGAGATTTTTAAGGTGTCGGATGCTTTTTGAAGAATAGGTAAATGTGTTATTGCAACAACAATCAATTTTGCTAATTGATTACAAAGTCAATACATCATTTTGACACTGTTTAGATGATGTTTGATAAACTAAGCATTCTGTTGTTCAAAGTCGAACAAAATAATTACAGCCTTAATTTTTCCGAAAACATTTATATTAATATGATATTACAATAAATGTAACTGGTGCACTTTAATCAAGTTGGGTTTTACTGTACTAAAACTATTTGGCTAACCGTAAAATAACCAACCACCACCACGTGTTAGATTGTGTCTGCGTAAAATGTAGCTGGCAGCCACAAAGCAGGCAGCTGCAGGGACATTTGCATTGAAACGTAATCATTCATATCCAAGACATAAAGAGGCTCCCTAATCAAACATGTTCGTTAATCTTTGGAAAACTTTCAGTGAGCTTCTATTTTGATTGTATATATGATTTTTCCAAATATGCAAGTTAGAGGGACTTTGCTGAAACTTAAGAGGACTCAGTGGTGTGTGTATGTATACATCTGTGTCAGACAGATGGAAGGACCCTCCCAAGTTAAATAATTGGAGATCGTATGTTTACAGAGTTATGTTTACAATGTCGATGAGTTTGTGTGTATTGCAAATTATAATATGTTTTGCACTCTGGTCCAAAGTTTGAGGGAGGATCCTCTTTCTCCCATTGCCACCCAGCAAACTGTCAGTTGTCTTTGAGTAGCACACCACTGCTGCCATCTACTGCACAATCCGTGTATCGCTTTTATGTTTCAAATACCACTTTAGATCAGTCACCAGTCACTTACGTTGCTCCTTTGTGATTGTGTAAAACGACTCAGTCTCCATCAAAAATAGGAGGAATAATCTCTTTCTCATGCCAAAGATTTTGACTGGTCAAAGCAGGAAAACACAAGTGCAACAAATCACATTAATTAGGGCTGTTGAGCGTTGAGGTGTGTCAGTAAGTCGTGACGGCAGGACGGTACAATAGCAGAACATTGGAAGTTGAAGATGTGAATGGAAGGTGGCCATTGTCATTAATCACCTGCATGCTTTTCCTGCTGTGAAATGTCAAAATGAACTGGCAAATGGTTGCTAAACACAGCCAAGAGATGTTTTAAGAATGTATTATATACAGTAAACTGAAACTGGTTGCAAGAGTGATCCGTTTTGGAGTGGATGGTGGACTTATGTGTGTTGCTCGCCTTTTTTCTTCTGGTTTATCCCAGAGTTAGATATTGCTTCAACAGTTGCATAGAAAGATGGCAACTGACCAGTCATTTGTATTGATAAGGCTATATATGGGGATCTGCTTTTGCTGCTGCACCTTTTCACCTGTGGGTTAAAGGATCCACTCACTGAAAAAAAAAAAAACAGGGTTTGGAAAGGTTACATCTGTCTAACTTTCACATTGGACAGTGTACTCTTTTATCTCATCTAACTGTTTCATTACCTAGCAATCGTCTGTAAAGTAAGACATTGACCTCAACATTATTTTTTTATTGTTTTTTAACGATTAGATAATGAGTGAGGGAACAACAAGGTACAGTAGGGCTAAATACCATTTTACCTTTTAATGCTTTACTGTAATGTAAAACTTTAAAGTTGAATTATTGCTTTAACATCATTCCTGCATCATTTGTCGGTGGTTTTGTTTATTTTGTTACAATCCTCACAGTGAGGATAAAAGGAGCTATTGCAATTTCTTAAAATGCATCTTAGTAACTTCATTAACAAGCTCATCATTGCAAATCCTGCTTCATTTTTATCTCAGCATGCGTGTGTAGTAAAGCGGATACGCCAGCAGGGAGCAGAATAAGAGGCAGCAGCATGGAGGAGCTTTAACCTTTAACATCCGCCTTGCTCCTTCCTCTTCCGGTTACTGCGACAGCAGGTATGGCGGCCCCTGCTTTCCTCTGAAACATTATAATTTTACTATCCGCTGTAATCCTACGTTTTGGTAGAAACTGTGGGTGATTTCAAGCAAATATTATACTGAGAACAACTCTCTGAGTCTAACAATGTGATAATTTTACTGGATGGTTGTCTGTATGAGACATTTTAAAGATGCCGTCCCTGGGTCCCTATGGCCGCTACCTAAACACTGGGCTGAGTGTGGAGGATTAGCTGTAGCTAACAGCCACGCTGAAATAGTTTAATACAAATTGAGATTTATTTAAAAATCCCGCTAAAGTAAAATAAATAAACTAAATTTTAGCGTCAGTGTCTAGTAAACTACCGTTAGTGTTAGCCGGCGTCACGAGCCGTTACATTGGTAGCACGGCTAGCAGGGTTAGCATGCTAGCATCATGCTGAAATCTTAACTGAACATTGTGTATTTTTCAGCTTCAAGATGGTGCAGCGCCTGACTTACCGTCGTAGGTTGTCCTACAACACCGCCTCCAACAAAACCAGGCTGTAAGTGGACTTTCTGCGGCGTCTGTTGCCCAAACTTCGTTCCTGAATCAGTGCCAGTAAAGTTTGATTAATTGGCACCGTGTTGTTGTGCAGGTCTCGGACGCCCGGTAACCGTATTGTGTACCTGTACACCAAGAAAGTCGGCAAGGCCCCCAAGTCGGCATGTGGCATCTGCCCAGGAAGACTGCGTGGAGTAAGTAAACCTGTTGTCTTGTCTTGTGTGATGAACCAGAGTGTGCACTTGAGGTCTGCAGGGCCCACATGGGGCTGGTCTGGTCCACACTGGCACCAATCAAGCAGAACCAGCTCTGGATGTGATTGATGTAACAATGCACCAGTGTGTCAAATGAATGAGGGAATCCTGTTGCCTCTTGATTTCTTTATCAAAGCATGAAGCTAAATGTTAATTTATACTCTACGTTAACCTGTATTGGTCGTGGTTTGGTGCTGATGAGATGGGGTGCATGGTCCTGCTGTAGCCTGTAAACACAGGCCTTGTACACAAAATCGTACAAAAACAGAGATGAGCTAATGTCTAAAAGCATGTTAAATTATGAGCTGTTAGTGTTTTTCATGTGGGGGCTTTCATGGAAACTCTTTTGTGACCACAGTCAAGGTTTGAACTTGTAACAGTGTCACTGACGCATGCAGCCACTAGATGCCATGTGATGCTTTTCTTGCTCTGTTTCAGTCAGGAGTGTATTTTAACATGCCTATATCTATTCAGTGGTTTCCCCAGCTGTAATAAGAAGAATGTCTTGCTGTGGTCCTGTGGGACTGTAAGCAGGCCAAGTGATCCTAACACACTAGTTAATGCTCTGCTAACGTCATGGCCATTTTTCAGTATTTATATTAGAAACTAAGAATGTATAGTTCGCCTGTTGGAAATGTTTAAGCTGTTAGAGTGGAAGGTTTCTGTAATCTTTGGTTAACTATACTCGCTGCACAGGCATTTAGTGAGCTAAAATGTGGGAAGTGGTTTGGAAATTTGTGTTAAACAGCACTCAAGTGTCATAGCTTGAATTGCCAAGAATAAATAAAGCATCTAAAGCTCACCAGATGTAGAATTTTTAATTTGCCTGGATGTTTTTTTAAACCAGCTATTTAAAATACAAATACCACACTAGTACACACACTAAGGTGTCTTAAAGAATTGTTGTCTGAATTTGTTGGCTTTTGAGAAAGATCTCACAAACCTGCACTATTCAAATTAGTGGAGAACTGCTGGTTAGTCGTATTGTGCCTAATCTTTTGTTACCAAGTAGTATGTTGCACCTGAAAGCAGCATGCCAAATTAATATTTTCATGTTCAGTCAAAATAAGATTAGAGCAGCATGTGATTTGAGGAAACCAGCAGTATAAAATGTACAACATAACAGCTCACTGACCTCTAAAATCATACAGGTATTACATTTATGACCAACCATTATGTACTTTTGCGTTTGGTTGGATAGCAGGTTGCTTATATCTTCATCAGGATGCCTGTAAATATTTCCTTTTGTTTCAATTTAGTTTGAGCATGTTTAGGATGATTTTCCCTGCTTGTGGGGTTGTTTTGTTGTCTCATTGTGGTTCTGCTCTGTCCTGGTAGATCCGGGCTGTTAGACCTCAGGTTCTGATGAGGCTCTCTAAGACCAAGAAGCACGTCAGCCGGGCCTACGGAGGCTCCATGTGCGCCAAGTGTGTGCGTGACAGGTAAGAGAAGCACTATCGCCTTACTTTGACAAGAACTTTGGGTTATTTGCTTTGAATACAGTTCTACTTGTCACTGCTACTCAACAGATAAACAAGGTAAAGGGAAAAATGAGTTCACCGACGATATGACTTTACAACGACTAATGCATTTTGTCTACATTGTCTCTTGCTTTTATTCTCAGGATCAAGCGTGCTTTCCTGATTGAGGAGCAGAAGATCGTTGTCAAGGTGCTCAAGGCACAGGCACAGAGCCAGAAATCTAAGTAAAATGTGTATTTGTATTGCCACAATAAAAAAAGGACAAACAAATCCATTTCCTGTTGTGATTTGTAAAGCGTCTGTGTTCATTTGAAGGAAGGAGGGAAATCTGCATGAGTGGGGTTGGTGCAAGGAAGCTAAACTTTTTTTTTTTTTTTTAGTTTGTCTGAATTCCTTCCTTCTGGTTAATTAGAATTAGGATTTATTCCAGATATGTTTAAATGCAAAAACTACTAGAAGTTAGGATTTTACCAACATGAACATTTTACCTTTTTGAGTGAAGTTTTACGTTAGGCCTAAAACATGCTCTACAATTTAACAATTAAAGCTTTTGAATTCCATCACTTTGACATAGATTTTCTGAAAACCTAAAGGGACAACCACATGTAAACTGGTTATATTAATTTTACACAAGAAAATTGCCAAAGATATGAATTTTTTTTTTTTTTAATAAAGCTCTTTGTGTTTTAAGTTGAAAATGTAGCCCCTTAGGTTGCAAAAGGACTCTGATGCGCCATAAAGCACAGAATAACTTATGTATTATATGCTGTGTCTTGGAAAGACTGGACTATTGACACCCAGAGGGCAATTTGAAGTACAGGTGGGCAGACACATTACTTAAACAGAACGGCAACAATATACTGCCCTCCCAGCATTGGTGCTCACGGCAATTCAAATACAGAAATTGCAACCCTCCCTACAAACGACCACATCAAATTTAATTATTGCCATAGGAATAATATTTTCTTTGCCTGGTTGGTTCTTTTTTTGGGTATCAATACTTGTGGCCACAGTGTTGACAGATACCCAGAAACAAGATCCAACACAGGTAAAAAAAAAAAAAATTACGGATGTATTATCTACAGTATTAAGAAACATTCATATGAACTAAAGTGGACCAACTCAATTATATTTATGAAAGGGGTTGACTGGTGTTGTGTTCACATGTATGTATGTGTTCACATAAATGATGATGGCGGCCACACAGAAGGGGAGTGGGTTCACAATCATTCATTCGTTCTTCAGTTTGGTTACTGTCTCTTTAAGTGTACGTCACGCACGGTCTTCACCAGCTTTTATCATAAAGTTATTGTAACAATCAGGTAAATTATTTTTTAAAGACACCAGCTCTAAATATCATGAATATAAATGTGCTTTTAAAATCACTTGAATTTAAACGCTTTGTAGAAATGACAGGCTGTAGAAAAAAACATGTACTTCCGGGACACGTCAACAAAGTCGCTGCGCAGACGGAGCCGAGCCAGCGGCAGCAGTCCTGTCCTAAGACACGATTCCTCTTTAAACCATGGAGACTTTATACAGTATACCGTTCGCCGTGCTGGAGTGTCCCAACATAAAACTGAAGAAACCGTCATGGCTGCATATGCCGTCGGCTATGACTGTGTATGCGGTCGTTATTGTGTCTTACTTTCTCATCACAGGAGGTACATGGATCCGCTAAGCTAGCTAATGTTAATGCAAGGCTGTTAGCTCGTTAGCGTTAAACTTTCACGTATCAACATATGATTTAGAGCTGAGTCTCATTCATGTGTGTTTGGGATAATGCCGGATATTTGTTGGCTTTTGTTGCATTCGTAAATCAGCTTGCTAACGTTAAAGCTAGCACAGGCGCAGCTAGCATCTTGGGCTAGAGAGTAGGCTAATTTTGCAGTTAAGCTAACACCAGAAACCAGTTGAATGCATCTTAATATGTTAGATATTTTCATGATGGTCACTATCTCTTAGATAATCAGTCATTCTGTTATACTTAACATGATACATTTGCTCATTGTTAATGCTACATTTATGGTCTGATTGATTCATCATCCATCATCTTCCTCCACATTACAGGTATCATCTACGATGTTATTGTAGAGCCACCAAGTGTGGGTTCAATGACTGATGAGCATGGACACCAGCGGCCAGTGGCCTTCTTGGCATACAGGTATGTCAGCTAGAACACTGTGAGCATCTCAGTAAACTTCAGCTAAAGCAAGGCCACCTTTTGATAGTAATGGTTAAGTAAAAGATTAGTCACACTACATAATGCATAGCTAATGTGAGTGTATTTGTTTTGCAGAGTAAACGGGCAGTACATTATGGAAGGACTGGCTTCCAGCTTCCTCTTCACCATGGGAGGCCTGGGCTTTATAATCCTGGACCGCTCCAACGCACCAAACATTCCCAAACTCAACCGCTTCCTGTTGCTCTTCATCGGCTTTGTCAGCGTGCTCCTCAGCTTCTTCATGGCCAGAGTGTTCATGCGCATGAAGCTGCCGTAAGTCTGAGGGCGTTTCCGGCTTTAAATGAAGGTCGCCACCAGTGGTGAGCTTGTCTTAACTAACGAATCTGTTGTCATTTCAGGGGGTACCTCATGGGCTGAAGACAAACAGAGCACACTTGATTTGGTTGGGCAGAGGACGTGAAATGCGTAAGGGGGGCCCTGACAGGCAGTTCAACTAAAGTTATGGATAAACTCGACCTTTGGATATAATCACCAACCATTAAGGACCGAAAGCACTGACCCTGCTCGAGAAATTAGACCCGGCTGCACTGACAGTCTGTCCCATTAGTGTTCAGTGACTTCCTCTCCTCTTTTCTCCCAATTTCCAAACTAACCCATGATTACATACATCACAGGCACATCATCCTCACCAATTTTGTCATGATTTCTTGATAGGACTACAATGTCCAGGTCCCTCTCAGTATAGTGCACCTGTAATTTGATTTCACTTTCCTGAAAGATGGAAGTGCTGTGCAGCAAGTGAAATTCCTCCGAGCCACTGCAGAAGGAAAAAGGAGAGGAAGTTAGTGAAGACTGTTGGCATTGAGCCACTGGTTTGGAATCAGGATTAGCACTGTATGAATAATTTAGAGGGAAGTCTGAATAATGTCCAAGTTTCATGTTTTTGTAATTGAATTTAAAAAAAAAGCCTTGAACTTGTCACAGTTGAATTTTTGTACAAGGGTGTGAATAAATCTTCTTTTCAGAGCTCCTTGTAGTCTTTGTGTGTATATACTGTAATTGGCTCTCACAAATTTACAGCAGTTTTATACATAAATACATAAACACCCAAACTGGGCAAAGACTGCAGTTACTGTATCTCCATTTTGTGGCTTGTTTGCACTTGCAGGATTTATGAGATGTAAATATCACATGAGCACTACTCCGGTAGGTGGTGTCATTGCTCCACCAGGCAGTAGTGTCACCACATTGCATTTAGGCGCACCCTCCAGCAACAAGACAGCACTTTACAGTAATAAAGAGTCTGAGAATTTGAGCTTTTTGACACTGGATGGTGATGCATCTTTGTTTTCCAGCTTTGTGGAAACATAAAAGATACAACTTCTGTTGAAATAGCACATTGATAACTAAATATGAGGCTACCTGTATGCTGTCAGCTTTGCCTGAGAGTAAGTTGAGACTTTAAACTCCCTGCTAATTATTCTTTGGGATGTTAACAGCAAACCTCAGCCTTGAACTGCCAAAATACAGACAACACATGAACGGTTCACAAGGGGTAAAGACACTGGATCACTGCCGTACCATATTAAAGTACCATTACTCTGTCCCTCATGCAGCTTTGATTACTGTCTGATTCATCCTCTCCTGACTTAAACGCAGAAATTAAAATCTGCTGAGCCTGTGGTGAAGACTGTGAGGAGATGGTACAGGGATGTACTCAGGCAGCTTGAATCCTGTAGACCAAAGAGGAGGCCTACAGAAGTGGGGACTGAACCCTGTACAACTTGTCCAGAAACACGCTGACAAAGGAGAGCAGACGAGCAAAGAAAAGATACGGCGTAAAGATGAAAAACAGACTTTCAGCCACATGACAAAGGACAGTCGAGACTGTAAGAACAATCCCTGCCCTCCATCCAGGACATGTACTTATGCCCAGAAACATCGCTGCAGATCCATCACACTCTGGATACAACCTGCTCCAACTCGTCACCTCTGCTATGTGCTAAGGGCACTGTAACCAGACAGACACAGTAACAGCCTCTGACCACAGGCCACCACTATGAGGAACACTTACACCAGTCATAGAGTCAAAATACATCATTTAAAATACATAGTGCTTTAACATGTACAAATCCATCATTAATATTCATATATTCAATATTTATTCCTGCACACTATTTGTATTTGTTCATAATTTACAGAGACAGTTTCACTTGCATATAGACATTGTATGTTGTTAGGCATCGTTGCTTTTGATATATATTTGCTCAGCTTTATTGTCCTTGTTTTCAGCTCTAAGTCTGCCTCTATCCTCTTGTAAATTATTCTTGGAAATGTGTGTGATGGTATGTATACACATACTCGTATAAGGCTACTTTTGTGTCTTTGTTATGCCCTCAAACAGAACAGGTTTGAGAGCAGAGTTTGAGTTTGCAAATCCAAACGTTTGAATCCGAACACCTTCATTTTATCAGTCTCTTGAATGTATCTACAAGTTATCAGTTTTCCTCTTTTTTTCCTTGTTTGTAAGTGCTTCAATGGACAAAAATCTAAAATATTAATTTAGAAACAAAATAATCCACACTTGTCTCATGACACATCCTGCATGTTCATGAACACCATACATGTACTTTATCACATTTATTTTTCTCTGGGCATTAAAGGAAGAGCCTCTCTTTGGCCAAGCGCTCTAATATGAGGGTAACAAACTCAGAGCTTTTGGAAAGTGCATCCAGTCTCTGTTAATAAGGAACATGGGAACACTGGTAAATAAGTGCAGTCTTGTCAAACAGTGCCCATGTTTGTTTGGGTGAGGCGGAGTGGAAGAAGATATGCTGTAGGCCAATACTAAGTCCATGTGTATCTCACATACAGCTGATTGAAGCCAGTCCTCCTGAAGGCCGAGGTCACGGTCAGACTCTCCCTTGAGGATCAATAACTGTGACATGCAGCACTTTCATTCAGTACTTTATTCAACTCACACTGATTCATCACAAAATGTGTAAATAGTATCCCACAACTACAGTAAGTAAAGTTTAGAATCATTAAATACTACATTTTGACATGATATGTTTAGATGGATCAAAATTATGATTCCCTGAAAATCATGGTCACGTGAATTTTGGCAAGGATTAATAAAAAAAAAGAACATAACATAGCATAACTAGCACAATTAGTGGATCTTATGCACCAAAGTAAAAGCATAACAGACATGTTGTTACGCTGAACAAGTAGATTCTTGAGTCTAATTAAAAAATAATAGTACCTGAGAATGCACTGGAATCAATGCAAATAAACTTTTAATTAGGTTGCATGTTAAGGCACTTTTTTGCCCAGCTGTTTGTCACCTCCAAAGTTTAGCGTCAGCTACCAGCTCTGTGATTATGAAAAAAGATCACAGCTCTGACTCTGACAGCGGTGTTATGTCTTGAGGCGTTTGGTTTGTTGAGGAACTCCTTGACTGCTGCCTCTGTTGTGAGCTAACCCACTGTGATACTGGTGTCCATTTTCATCAGTTGGCAGCTTGAGATAAAAACCATAAAGGGATAAAGTTGAGGTGAAAATCAATGAGGTTAGAAAATTAAGAAAACTGAGTTGCGGTTAAGCTTTAGTTCAAAAACTATCTTGGGGTTTGTTGAGTTCTGTTGGATGGACAAAAGATAGAGTTTAAAACAGGGAGCAGAGTCACTCTTACCTTTCTCTTGCCGCCTTCATTCTCTGCATTCAGTGTGTTGTGCAACGTCAAGCCTAATGCTTCCTCAAGTTCTGGAAAAACAGACACAATAACGTGTGAATGACAGTGCTTTCAGCTGCAGCAGGCTGCCATGATGCCTCGATCGGGCATGTCGCAGCACCACCATGCAACAGAGCACCACAGGGGGAAAAAAAAGGGAAGGGGGGAAAACGTTAAGTACCTGTGAGAATGACGTCAATCTTCTCCACCACAAGGTCAGCGTCCGCCGCACTGAAGCACATGGGCGGCTTAAATTTGAGCACATTGCGATGAGGTCCGTCAGCACTGAGAAGGATGTGCTGCTCCTTCAGCCTGGACAAAATAGTAACCAATTATTCTGCACTTTGATTTACAAATCTGAACAGAGGGGTTTAGTCAACTAGAAGGCTCTTTTTCCCAGCAGACACTTTGACTGCTCATAGCAGGAAAGGCACAGGTGGAACTGATAATACCACTGATGGCTGGTGCCCATAAAGCCATGACAGTGGCCCAGCGTGCACAATAGAAGGCACACCTCAATGGATGCAGCCTTCATTACTGTTATTGACTACAGCCGTGTTTTCTCTGCTGGGACAACATGCCAGTCATAAGGAACACTGCAGTTAAATTGGGATATCAGACACTCAGGGTTTGGTCAGATCACTTTGAAATGCCGTTAGTTACTGAATATAAATTACATGGCAATGTTTTTAGTCTAGAAGGTAATAAATTGGATTACAAAAAATGTAATGTACTTTTGGATTTCACAAAGTTTCACAAATATTCTTCTTTGTATTTTAACATCTCAAAACCTTTACAGTGCAAATAAAAAGCATTTTGCATACCCAGCATTTTCAGCCGGTCAAATCAAATGACCCTTACAGAAACAGCACTGGCACAGACGACAGATGTACTGTGTGTCTTCTGCAACATGTGGGCTGCTGTGTCTTTTGTGTAAATGTTGTGTAAGCGTTTTCAATACTGAAGGAATGGAAGGCTGGCACAAGTCAATAACATTTGGCTATCATGAAAAAAAAGGCTATATTTTAGAGAGTATAAAACAAAAACTAGTAAGTACATTTTCTTTCAAATGTAATTTCATTTATTTACTTTTATATTTAATATGATTATGTCATCCCGACTACATGTAATTCATTACAAGACAACCCTGCAGACACTCTATGGTTGAGTCAGTCAACAGAGTTCAATGTATGTGAGCTCACATTTTTATTACAAAGCACACTGATGCTGTCAAGCAGCTACATGAATGAGCTCTCTCTTAATATCATAAACAAGAGTGACTGACGGGTGATTTTTACTATTCAGTGTTATTATCCCACCATAGGTTGATGAGCCTTTCGTGTGATTTGACATGAGTGATCTTCACAGTGCACCAAAGCCGTCATAACGCTGGTGGAGCTTTGTGCTTGGATTATAGCCAGAAGGACAGTGGCAGTTACCTCAAGCGGTGTAATCTAAGCAGCCTCTCAGCTTTAAAATGCTGCAGAATATTGTTTGTCATTATCAATAATGACATTGAACTGAGCTCTACTTACTTATATATGACTTCCTGGGCTTCTGCTGTGGCTGGAGTGAGCTTCAACCTGTCCCTCACAAGCTCCACCCCAACAAAGAGGCCACGCCCCCTGCAGGACGTGACGCCATTTGGGTTAGTCGTGTCTGACACACAAAGAATCCTGCACACATCTGCTCACTTCTCAGAAGGGTCAATAGTCGGCTATTGTCAAGATACACAGAATGTCATTTGACGTTTGTTTTTTTCCCCAAACATGTTACAGGTAATATACTCCACATTAAGCCTTTAAAGTTAAAACCTAGCATACTAATATTTGTCATTTTCAGTGGTAGTTTGTAACAGTATAATAGCTGCTGTAAGTCCAAGGTAAATCTGTCACAGTCTCTCATAATGTTTACCCGACAGTTACTGAGAAGTGCAGTGCCAATGTGTCACTAAGGAGAATTGTGGATTGACTAAATTATATGTTGACTTAAACATGATATTAATGTTCTGCTATTACTAAACTCCACAGTGTGCATTGTAATCAGCAGTATTCTGGTCTGTTTCACACACCGTAACTGTGTGTGTGTGTGTGTTTACCTGATATCCCCAACCAGTGGGTGCTTCTCTTTTTGCTTTTCCAGCAGATTGGTCAGGTATCGGCCCACGCGCAGTGCATTACCCTGGAGATCCTCTTTCACTATCACATCTAGGACAGCCAGACCGATGGCGCACGACACTGGGTTGCCTCCAAACTGAGAAATTCAAAACCAAACACAGAGGGAATATTACACCACGGTTAGGTTCACACCAGCTAGGAAATCAGCTGCTTGACCATCGGGAGTTTCTGTACACTGACGACAGAACCAGAAGACAATTTAATGCATTAAATATGTAACAGACGCACAAAGGAGCAGAGCCAGCGTTTTGTTTATGCTAAACTGACTGAAAGACAAATAATTGCACACACTCGGCTCAACTATTTCCTCCAAACTGCAGCTGAAAATACATTAAATCTGTATCATTATCCCAACTTTTTTTCCTTTCACAGGAAATAGTTGTAATCTGAGGCGGTCAATGAATAAAACTGTCTTGAACGGAATGTATTTCCCCCCATAATGTGGAAAGCAGATGTGTCGATACGCCTGATGATTGTAGACAAGAACATCATCTCAAGGACGAGGATGGGCCGGTGCCATTTCTGGTCAACTGGGGAGAAAAAGTAAAGACTGTATAATGTGTTCTCGGCTGTCTGCCTTTGTACTTTTCTGTATTTTCTGATGACGTGATGTGATGTGAGAAAAACTCACCATTTACATCAACCATATTGAAAATTTAGCACAAGAATGGTACAAAAGAAAACTGACTTCTCCGCTGTGCTCTTACTGTGTTGAAATACTCCATTCCAGATGAGAGGAAGGCCTCAGCCACCTCTTTGGTCGTGACCACGCACGACATGGGGTGGCCGTTGCCGATAGGTTTTCCCATGGTGACGATGTCAGGTACGAAGTCGTCTCCCTGGAGCTGGAAAGCCCAGAAGTGGGTCCCGACACGCCCAAAGCCCACTTGGACTTCATCAGCGATGAAAATGCCGCCTGCCTTGTGGACGTGTCTGCAGACACAGGTGTGAGGATGAACTCTAGTTAGTGACTCATTCTCTCAATACGGCTCACACCCACATAAATCCAACAATAGTTAAGACACAACAGGTTTGTTTATACTGATTTTGAATAAGTTGATCATCAAATATTTTCTGGTGCAGCTTCTAGAGATTATCTTTTATCTTAGTGTTTAACGTAGCATTCAGGTCATCATTTCAGAATGACAGCTCTCCGCATACTGTGTATGAGCAGCGAAAAAAAAATACTTTCACCAAGTGCAAACATGACTGACTCTCTGCAGTAGCTTCGGTACATACTCTGCAACTTGCTGGAAGTAGCCCACGGGGGGAATGACCTGCCCTCCGCAACTCTGCAGTGACTCAGCTGTAAAAGCAGCAATCTGCATGAGAGCAAAGCACATCAGGTCTGTCAGTCTAAAGCCAGACTGGTAAACTGGGAAAAAGGAGGAGTTCAGGCATCTTTCACTTGTTTCACTTTTTTTTTTTTTTTATGATGGCAGTGCAGAAACAAGAGAGAGGCCATCATGTAATGCTTGGACAGAAATGAGCGTTACTGTGGGTCACTGTGGAGAAAAATGAAATATTTCTTTGTGTACACAGTTGTGTATTTTAGAATATCAGCAGAGTGCAACATTTAATCACATATGTGTCTCTCAGTACCACAAAAAGGAAGGTAAAAGTGTTATTGCTGTTAAATCTCTGGGCTGACATCCCGTCCATCCCGTCACTGGAGGCATGGGCATACCCTTGGGTTGAGTGTTTCAACAAACCATTAACGGCCAACAAACTTGGACACTAAGAGTCCTCTACACATGTTCTTGTGATCTGGGATATGAGCCTATAAACAAGAATCCTTGGCCTGAACCTGAGAATTAGGAGAAAAGATGAAAGAGGAGAGAGGGGGAGAAAAGGGAAAAGGTGGAAAATCAATGACTGTCTTGTATCATTTACATTGTCTTGGCAAACTCTATTACAGCAGGCTTCAATCTGGAAGGCGTATACCAAAATGTGGAGGATATTGGCTCATTGATCAACTTAAATCACACAGTATGATGTGTTGTACAATAGAAGTACCATCAGAGTCTTTGCCCATGTCTGTCTTTGATATCTCACACACTAGCACACCTGTTTCTTTCTAATTCAAGGCCATTTCCTTAAAAAAAAGAGTTATCCCTTAAAAAGACAACCAAGCAATGAATACAAGGAGCCATATGTTAGACATTTCTGCAGCATCCATCTCGTAACATCTGTTGACACGACATCAGCAGCACCAATCACACACTGTACCTTGCCTCCTTTTTTGTGGACTCTGTTTATTATATCTTTGACTTCGTTTGCGTATGCTGTGGCAGGGTCCGGGTGGTCCGCTCTGTATTTGCCTCTGTACACATCTGGACTCGGAGCCTGTGTGGGGGACAAGACGTTGGCATGACCACTAAAGCAGATGGACGGGCAGCGGCCGCCTCCCAGTTCTACTGTGTGCAGCACGCTCAAACAAAAGTGACGATAAAACGTCAGTGTTCGTGGTAAATGACCTTTCTGTTTGACAGTAGTGTTGGGGGACAAATAGCTACTCACAGCTGGAAAAAAGTTGCTAACTACTAAATGCGGACAGTCGGCAGGCAGCTCCAGCAACGCTTCGCAAATTATGTCAAAGTATATATATATATGTATATATATATATATATATAGATACAAGTATCTATATATATATACTTGTTCTTCACTCATAATTAAAAGTTTAAGGAGGAGGAATGTATCAGAATGCTGTCTCTCTGATCTATCTTGCGTATTTATCTACATTTTAACACTGGTCCAACGTATGTCAAAAAACATTTGGCCACACTTGTCCATGCAGGCTCGTGAATCTGAATATTTACGTGAGTGTGTGTGATGTTGCGGTTTGAGAGATGCTGAGTCAATTCCTGAAAGCGAGAACGTTGTTATCTTTGTGTCTACGTCTCGCCCGGAGATGTTGGCCAGCTGGTGATTCTCCACCTGTGTCTAAGATCATGAATAAAATATGCAAGCTGGCGAAACAGGCCGACTTGCCCCACCTTTGGCATGTAACACTAGAGCTGGGGATTCCACAAGCTGCCGTATCAAACTACCCACAGGGCAGTAAGGGCTGTGGTTTACTCCAATTAGCTGAGCATAATTTGAGTAAAGTCATACCCCTTTGAAAAGCACTATAATTAGATCTTAGTTAGCTATTTAGTAAAATACACAATAGACTTGCCTCTGTCTCCTCTTTTCTTAGCCACGCACATGTATCCCCTTGCACGCATGGGGGTGAACACTCTGTAACCTGCCAAAGCCCAGTAGCCAAAGACTCATGGTGTTTTAATAGCGTGCAGGCAGGCAGAGAGGGAGAGAAAAAGCACTCACCACATGGACAAATTGATTCCGCTCGCCGTCTGACAGCTGGTGGAACTTATACGGACTGATGTCAATGAGCGATGAGACATGGCCGTGGTACGCACTGCAAACAAAGCAAACACAGGCCAAGGACCAAATCAGCCAGTTACATTATCACATCTAGTGTGCAGCTGATAAAACATGAATGTATTAAGACAGAAACATAGTTTCACAGTGCAAAAGGATAATATAAATAAATGACTGAAAGGAAAAGGACTTTCACTACTCATTGCTGTCTCTATGCTTTCATTTTGCTCCTCTGGCTCTGCCCCAGGTGTTTTCTACTAATCCTCGGGCATCAGCACTTACTTTTCCAATGTGATGATATCTTTGTGGCCTGTGTATTGCCATGCCAGACGGAGCGCCAGGTCGTTGGCTTCGGAGCTGAAGTTCAAAGGAGCAAGGGTTACTTTGAGTTACTCAGTCACCACAAAATACACAATAAGCTTGATGTTTGACTTCCCACTACGAGGTCACACCTATTTATTACTACTGGTGATTAAATTGGAGTTTCAAGCTTAATTATGACACAGAACTTTATGTTGACACATGAAAGCATCTTCTCCAAATCTGCTGCCACAGAGGCGGAAGTGCAGTCTTGTTGAAGATCTTGTTTTAAGCTTTCCCCTAAAATCAGGGCCAAATAGTATAACTTTCCTTTCTTCTCATCAGTGTGAATAACTGCACTGATTGCAGAAAACGTCTGCTGTGATAACTAGACGCCTCTGTTTTGTCAGGTTTATAACTCCTCTCATAGCATTTATTTCCCCGTGATAAATGCTCAGTCTGGTATTGAGTGTATATGGATCATTATCTACTACATAATTACCTCAACTAGATAATTCCTGTTCGCACTGTAGAACTCCAGCCAGTGGTGTAAATAAGTAACCACGCTGGACATAACGTCCAAAGCTGGACATGCACTATGCTATGCAAAACAGTATCTATTTCATCTGGGCTGCCGTTTCTGAATTGTTGTTCCTAAAATGTCCCGACTGGAGGAGTATGCATGTTGTTTATGCAGTGTGAGAGCATGTAGACATACCCGGAGTTGACAAAGTAGCACACAGACAGCTTGTCAGGCAGTGTAGCCTGAAGCCTCTGGGCATACAGTACGAGGTTGTCGTGCAAGAAACGCGAGTTGGTGTTGAGTAGTTCCATCTGCTGAGCTCCTGCCTTCACCACATCTGGGTGACAGTGGCCCACTGAGAAATGGAAGAAAGGACGCACATGGGATTAGAACTGGTCCTCGTGCTCAGGACGAAAACACACGCTTCACTCCCTAAATTGTCTGACTGTAATTTGAGGTCAAAACATTCCATTAAAAGTGGTTGTATAGGAGACGAGTTTTACATTCCTGCCTGGCTGCAAGAGGCACAGCTTTAGTCCTTCCGCATAATGTCTGCATTACACAACCACTTCGTGAAGTAGATCAGGTCACGCCGTAATCCTCAAATACAATACTTTGCTTGTCTTTGAATACAAATTTGAATGCAAGCCTATGGCAACTGTGCCTTCACATAAGAGAATAACTCGCTTATGTTTAGCCATGTTTGGTGGAGGTGATGACACATTGCATATGCGTGTGTGTGTGTGTGTGTGTGTGTGTGTTTACCATGAGCTACGTTGTTGATGCAATCCAGGTAGCGCTCTCCTTTATCATCATACATATACTGGCCTTTGGCTTGCACAATCTTGATAGGGTCATGGCTGAAGAAGATCTTACAGGACGGCCTGCCGAGGAGCTCATGTTAACATTTGCAGGTGTGCAAAGTGTGCCCTTCACTCACACAGTGTGTGTGTGTGTGTGTGTGTGTGTGTGTGTGTGTGTGTGTGTTGAGCTATGCTAATAAAAAAAAAACATCATAAGCTGTAACACAATGTAATACACACAAATGAACTACCACTGCAGCTTCCTCATGTAGCACTGACTGTTTTCACTTCAGTGACAAAGTAAAGGTGACGTTTTAACATTTAAATGTCACTTTTGAATTAGCAGCGTAGCAACAAATATACACACTGATTCATGACTTTTGTTACAAAATAAGCCAAATATTTGGTTTGTTATGGGACAAATTATTAAAATTAAAAATATAAAAACGCTCAACCATTTCATGTTGCGTGTCTAGAAGTCGAGTAGAAAACATACTTGTTAACGTTTACAAGGGATTTGCATTCACAGGAGTTTTCATTTTTCACTAAAATCTATGTATGACTTGACGGCTGCCACCTTGGCTGCAAACTCTGCGGCGCAGTTTCAGTGCAGAATGTCAGTTTTCTTACCCAACATGCTTCTTCCTCAGCTCGACCGTCTGCTTCTTGTCAAACCTCTCCGCAGACATCCTGATGTTGTCAAACCGGCGGACTGCAGCTCACACGGACACTTTCCTCCCCTCTCACTCTGAGACCAGACACATCTGCCCGAGCATAAACACCCGCCACACACACACACACACACACACACACACACGGAGCCTCGTGCTGCCACCTAGACGGGAATTTACAGTCGGCAACTTGCAGAAGCCTCTAGGACATTCAGTAATAACAGGACGCACACACGCACTGGGTGTGTGTGCGTGTGCGTGTGGATTTCTAAAGTACATTCACTCATACATAACACTAACAACAACAACAATAATAATAATAACAATAATAATAATGATAAATATTGTACGTTTTACACCACTTATTTTGTCAAACAGCTGTACACTGGTGGAATGTAACTAAGTACAGTACACCGTCTCTTTCAATGATTTTTCTTTATTTCTATGATTCGCTATATTGTAGATTATAGTAATCTACAATATGAAGTATATGAATATGAAGATGTCAAAACTATGAGGGAACACACGTGGAATTATGTAGCAATTAAAAAAAAAAAAGTGTTAAACAAACCGGAATAGAGCCACTTTTTACTCTGATGACAGCTTTGCACACATTTTTTGTTTACTACTTAATTGTTCCTTCATAGTTTTGATGTCTTCAATATTAATCCACAGCGTAGAACATAATCAAACTAAGGAAAAACCATTGAAAGAGAAGCTGTGTCTAAACGTTTGACTAGTATTTACTATTTTGAGTATGAGTTTAGCCAATTTATGGCACTGCTCCATTGCAATTAGTACATTTTACCCCACTACATTTATCAGAGGACTGTTCTTACTGGTTATTTTTTCATTAATTAATTGCATCCAGAAATAATGATGCATTATTAATTAGCTAAAACGTGCTCCACTCCACCAGCTACACTATTTAAAAAATCTTGTACTTTTAAGCATCAGTAATAATAATTCAATGATTTAAAATGTTGACACCTAAAAAGTGACTCAGTGAATGTACACATTGTTCTTAATTAGTGAGGATTAGTACATATAAAAGAAGCCATGTTGCAGGACTAGCATACATTTCCCTCATATACTGTATATGCTGTGCAGGCGTGATGCACAGTTGGGTTAAAAAGGTTAAAAAGACACCGAATGGGATATTGAGGAGAACCAATAAAGGCAAGTCAATTGTTTGATGTATCTGAAAGACTGTTTATTTGGCTCCAGCAGTACAGTCATATGAAATGTCATCTTGAAATATAGTCGTGTGTAAACACAAGGGTCTTTAAAGAAACGTCAATCAAGTGGGTAAAAAAAAAATGAATAAAACAATGCAGAAACAGAAACTGAGCAAACTGAGCACGTCCCACAAATAGAAAAAAAAATGCAGTTTTAACTGAAAAAAAGCCAAAAGGTGGATGTTGCTTTGCGTTTTTGCTCCTGTACCAAGAAGAGTGTGTTTTATTTTGGAGAGTATTTGGCAGTATACTTATTTCAGTAAGGCTGCAGTGCATTGGAATTTCAGATGAGTATGACTTTGTTAGCTATTTCAGCATTTCCAGTCTGAAATGATGAGCAACGTGTGGCTCATGGGTTTGTGTTACTGTTTCTCCGGAGGAAAAGCTGATAGAGCGTCTCTTCAGCAATGACAAATACACAGATGTGGCCCGTCAGTGAGCCGTTATGGAGCCCCTCACCTGCTCTGCTAATACTCATATGGAAACAAATGTTTGGGCACTTCTGCTAATAGCAGAATAAACTAAATTTGAAACTTTAACCAGGAAACACAACAATCAAACAAACCCAAAGAAATCAATCAAATAAAAAAAAAAAAAACAGTTAAAAAATTAGCTGCACATGCTAAAGATACAGCAACTTGTGAGAACAAATACTGTAACAAAGGCTGGAAATCAAAACACAACATAAAAAAAAAAAACACGATGTAAAGATTTTGTAAATATTAAGTAATGGAAATAACATTTTTAAAACACGAGTGAAGGGACAGTATTTGAGGAAATATTTAAACCAACCAAAACTTAATATTTAATGACAGGTCTGTGTTTACATTTGTTTCTTTGTCTTCTGGTAAATAAACATTATCCTTCCAGGTAGTGGTATACAGGGTAGCATGACTGAGCAAATGGAGCTACAGAAATCACAGTTATGTGATATTTCAGCTGCATTTGATGCTACACACATTAACCAAAGTATAAATTGCACTTCTTGTCAAATGAGCACACATTGTAACAGTACATTAATAATCCACTATACATATATCAAACTACATTCAATGCAAAGAGAGAGAGAGAGAGAAAGAGAGAGAGTGAGAGAGAGAGAGAGAGCGTGAGAAAAAGCTGTGATATTTGACTTTGAGCAGTTCATTGGCTGGGCCTGTCAACATCCAGGCCATCGGTACTTCGTTGTCATAGTTAGCTTTTTGACACACAAAATGAAATAAAAGCAGATGTATTCCACTGTAAGGCCTATGAGCTGAATTCAATGCACAGTGAGATCACACTGGTCTGTAAGCTGTAAATGACCACCCTCCTTCACACTGGACCTTTTTTGCATTTACAACTGTTACGTGACGCCTTAGCGTGATCCAGAATTCTTCCTGACGTCAACAGAGGCGCAGCGGAAACTGACATCGGAAGCCAAAACAACTGAGAGGAATGCTGTTTAGAACCAAAATGCCTTCATTTAAGAAATTATAGAAAAATAAATAATGTACCACTTAAAATACTGAGACAAATACACAAATATATGCACAAAAAAAAAAACTGAAAATTGTAACATACATAAAACCCCAACAACAATAAAGAAACCTGTTGTGTAGTTCTTGCCACTGGTAGAGCGCATCAACTGAGCTGCTGACCTCCTATCAGATAGCACCATTATAATCTATACAGATGTGCATCCGTTCTTTATAACGATGAGATGAACTGTACAATCAAACAGAAACCGTATGGGAATAAATCCTCCATGAATGCACCACCACAACAAAATGTTGGTTTTTCACATCTGTCCTTACAGTAAATCACTCATGCATATTTCTACTGTTGAGTATCACCTTGCATAGCACCTACCATGTCAGAAGGCAATGTGAATATAAGAAATATGAAAACAATGGTGAAAAAGAAACCTTAGGCTGACTTACTGCTCCACTTTTTGCTCCATTTGATACGGAATGTGACATAACTGGCCACCAGTTAGACTGTGTGTGATAATGGAAGTTTACCAATTAACTGCATTTGTCCGATTTAGCTTTACTTACACTGTAATATATGTTTCCCCTATGTTTAAGACAATGCACAAGATGTACAAGAGCAGCTTAATGTTTAAAGTTGAAACATAATCTGCTTTGACAGGGCTGAATGAACCCTGAAGCTGTGCTTAATGCTTCTGATACACGTCCTCAGATCAATGCTCATTCGCAATATTTAAGAAATCCTTAAGTGATAAATTGTGTACATGCAGTGAACCGACAATACTGTACAAATAACATCCCATACAGCGAGTCCAGTATGAACAAGTAGAACACTTGTTACAATGTTGGATGCCTTTGTGCACACACAATGAGCTTCTTCGAAACCATGAGTGAGAGCAGAGGCTGTACAGCGACTGTGGATGCAGTCTTGCAGGTGAAGCTGTGACCTACATGCTATTTCAACATCCTGTTAAAACAACTCGTGTGGAAAACAGTGCGCAACGTGGGTCTTTTCAATCCTCTTGCAACTATTCCTACCAAACAAAGCTTGCCCTCCTGACACAAACACCATTCCGATAATTCAAAATATGATATAAAGTTGTACATTTCTGATAAAGGAATGAATAAAAGCTTGAGGCACCAAAGGCTATTATACACAAAATACAATGTTAAAGAATGAGAGCAAAAACATCAAAAAAATAAAGAAAAAGACGTGATTGCATTCTGTTAGCGCTCTCAGTAGACATTGAAGAGTTGCCTGTTCGGAGAGGCAGGCGCTCCAGCGGATCTCCGTGGAGACCGGTGAGGCCCTCGGCGGCTCTCCATGAGCTCAGAGGGGGTCCCGAGCAGGCCTGTCCAATCTCAGATCCACGTGAGCCTGATTTGTTTTCCTATCAGTGCAGTGAGCCCGCCGAGCCCTCCACCTCTCGTTCTGAGCCATGCGGCTGCTGGGAGGCACCACACCGGTGGTGATGGTGATAATGATGATGACGATGATGCTGAGCCGCATGAGTGCAACAGTGAAAACCTGCTTATATCATACCCTCTGCAGGCATCACCACAATAAAGCAACAACAACCAACAGCTTTACTTTCTGAGGACTTTCAGGCTACCAGCCATGGCGTGACTCCCTTGGGAAGATTAAAGGAAAGCAAAAAATTACTAATTCAGAGCTCTAGGGTTGTTTTTTTTTATGTTAGTGTTGTTTTTCTTTTCTGCAGAAGCCATGACGCAACCACAAAACAGTGACATGTATGTACAATACATATAAATATAGTTTCAGTATACTACTCATGCTTTTGTCAGGGTTGCAATGTTCTGTTTGGCACAGTCTCTTCTTTTTTTTTTTTTAGTCTTTTAGAAAATGGAGCTGCATGAATGGGTGGTGAGCTTGAGACGAAACAACACAAAACACCTAGCGTTTGGTGTTAGAGAGCCAGTCCAGATCCACTTCCTCCTCCTCCTCCTCCTCCTCCTCCTCTTCCCTCCACGTCTCCTTTCACCCCCATGAATCTGGCCGGGCTGCGACGCTCCAGTCTGAGCCATGCAAAGACTACAGAGACAAGTTCTGCCAGCAGCCAAGGATCTGAACTCCACCACGATGTGGATGTGAGAGAGCGGACACACACGGGTTTCTTTTTTTTTTTTTCCACACGGTGATGTGAGTAGAAGCAGCTTAGGGCGTGAAACTCGGGTCGGTTATCTCTTTTTGTAGCATTGTACCCTTTTCTTTTAGACTTTTTTTTTCCCCATTAAAAAAACTATAAATACCATAAAAGAAGCATTATTTACAAACTCCATGCGTTTCAGGTTAGAGTGATCACTGCAAGAAAAACACAGGAGAGAGAGTGACATGAGGATGGACGTGTTTTCACATTGCTGAGTTGTACAATCTGGTTTGACAGTGACTCGCAAATTGTTACGACATGTTGAACAGAAGAAAAACCAAGCAAACACTCAGAAGCTGAAACACATGAAAAAAAATTAACCGACATAGAGTGAACAAGATATTAGAAGCACTTTTCAGCCCATTTAAACAGGAAAGTGGAAATCAGTCACAAACTATGGTTTTGGTTCCCCTTTCCAAACCTATTCCATAAAGAGATGTTAGCTAAGGATACAAATGGTCATTTTGCTGTTGCTTTTAAGTAGTTTAGATATGGCTCTTATATTTTGTTCACTCTGTAAATATGTTTAAGAAGAAAATAGGCATTTGTCTTACCTTCTGCCAGCATCCAGGCATTGGTAATCCATCTGGGCCCTGTTTAGAGGAGAAGAGCAGGGAAGAAAAAAAAAACTGAGGACTGACAGAGCAATGGGAGGTTTGCTGTTAACAGATGCAGTTAGCATGATGACGTTACGTCTGATAAATGAGCCGATTGAAATACGCAAGAGCGCAGAACAGATGATTTTAGATCTTCATGGCCAAAAAGGCATCCGATTAATGAGCCCAAATCACACGTGGGAGATAGTGGAAAAGAACTCTCACTGAGACCTCATGGCCACTTCTCTAAACCTCATTCAGGCACGGGACACAAACAAACTGCCAAATAGAGTAAAATCAAGCTGGAGGCAAACCTTCATCTAGTCACATGAATTACACTATTTCTTTTGTCTTTGCATGGTGATTACAAACTGACTGGTTACTGTTGCCTCATAGGATTAAACATATGCAATTTCTAGGTAATGAAATCTTCGAAACTGAAGTAGTTTGTTTCATGTGGAGCTCCTGACTGAAACTGCACCAACGTTGCATCAACTACAGTGTTTGCATCATATATCCATGTTGAAATATTTACTCAGATGCTATAGTGTCTAGTTTAGGGAAGGAATTATACTTCTCTGAAAGGATCTTTATGTAACAGGAACTTCACCTGCAGTCACCTCTGTACTATCCTAGAGCTCGAAAACTGGTTATGACTGTATGTAGCTTCTCAGAGATTTAGTCAGACTTTGATCAAACTAGACACTAACTCTGCAGCATTATCACAGGTAACATGTCTCCTTTGCCTCTGAGCGTGATGATAAAATCATATGAAATATTACATGTAATGGCAACTGCGAGAGTTGTATTCTCATTCATGCACATAATACACAGCACAATAGAGCTCATGCACAATGATGTTGTATGTTGATGATTCATCTCTCTGATTTGACTACAGTTGAATTTCAAACCAACTATAACAAAATCAGAGAGTTTCGTAAAATGTTCGTAAATGAAGTTATTGTAGCTGGTTGGAGTAAATGAATGTTGCTTAATGAGAGGCTTTTGTGATATACGATTCTTACCTACTATTAAGTCATTTGTCAACACACAGTAAGCTTATAATATCACTATGGCCTTTTAAAATGAGTTCTCATATACTTTAAACACTAACATTTCTACCCGTAGAGTTAGAACATCCATGCATTGCACAGCATTGTTCCAAAAGCAGAAAACATCATAGAAGGCATAAGAGAACAAAATCTTTCATTTTCTCATCTTGAACAGGTCTGGAGCAGTAACCAGTTTCTTCTATAGTTTCTATAGTCTCTTCTTGTCATGGTCTGGCCCAATTGGTACGAATACAGGAAGGGGAAAAGGGGAGTTAACAGCGTAGAGGAGGGGTCCGTGTGCCGGTAGCATGGGCATCAGTAAGGGTTAGCATCAGGTTAAAAGGTAACTGGGCCATAGAAGAATCAGCTGGGAGGAAACAGGATTTAAGCAGATTTTTTTTCCAGTTTTAATAAAGGGAATGGAGGGCTTCAGTTAGAGGGATAGATTTCAGTGTCCATCATATCAATAAACGTGTTTCTGTTGTGTATTTCACCGTAATTATGTGTGTCATCTAAAAGAGGCGGCTTGCAGTCAGAAAGTTAGTGAGGTATATGTTGGCTCATGTTGTTGTTTTATTTAAATAATTCCTAAATGGAGAATGTAACTGTGGTTTGAATAAGGTGTGTTCATGCTTGTCAAGCTCTCAAGTCATGCATGGTTTTGGTTTCAGTTGTGACTGAAGGTGAGCGGCATGCATGGGTAAGAGGAGGAGGAAAAAGAGAAATACTGTACCAATTGGCATGGGGCATCCAGCCCGTCCAGACCTGGCTGCCCTGGTTCCCCCTTTTCACCCTTAAATCCCCGGAAACCCTGTTTGCAAAGATGACCTAGGAGTGTTACTGGGAGAGAGGTGGGTGACCCTCAAACTCCTGCATTCGTCCTCTACGACGGACGCAAAGGGGGGACGAGGGAGGAGCCTCCCTGTGAGCTTGCTGATACCATGATCCAGCCCAGTTATCTGTTTTTAAATGGCATTTTGGGTTTGAATTGCCTAATTACAGGAGAGCAACAGGCTCTGGGTTTGAGGTTGCTACAGTCTGGTGGAAGCTGGGTATCTGTTTAGCCACAGGGCGCTCATCCCCGTTTGGGACGACTGCTCTACACGGCTGGGAGGCAATTTCCAGCTCACAGGTGGGACATACCAATGGGCAGGGTGCATCTAATCCAGGGGCACCCTGTTCTCCTTTCTCGCCCTTAGGCCCTTTTTTGCCCTTCTTTCCCTTCTCCCCCTGTGGATACAACGTTTGGTCAAGTTAACATCATTTTTTTGAACATTTGGGACAGCACTGCTATTAGGAAAAGAGTGATTAAAAAGGAAGGCTATGGTCCACAGAGGTGAAATGTTAGATAGGAGGGGGTATCAGACAGTATTGGGTATTCTAAAAACATTCCTCAGGACAGGAGGAGGACAAAAAAGGGGAATAATACAGCAGGAGGGAGGGAAAAACAGCTGATCGCCAAAAGGGGTGTCAAGGGCACGAAGGATGAGAAAGAGTAGCAGGGGAAAAACCTCCAGAAAGACAGAATTAAATCTACTACACATTGAAAAAGTTCAAACTGTATCCATTCATGTTAGGGTTGGGGTTAGACTTCTTATGTCAATCAGTGCAGGCATAACAGAATCACAAATTACAGAATAAAACTGTCAAAGGTACCTTTCTTTGTACTAAAGTTCACAGGTGTAATGTCACCGGTACATGAGATCAAATGTGCAATTTTTGATACATAATTGTACTTTTAATGGTATGAATTTCCTATTTGTACTATACTGTGCTGTGCTTTGCAAGTGCAAGTGTGTTAAACCTCATATTAGTACTTATAACTCACAATGACTCACAAGAAAATAAGCATTTATTTTTTTCCATTTAATTCTGCCATCCATAACCTTTAAAATTCAGAGTGCTGAACACCTGGAGAAGAAGCAGTGCTGAGATCTATGCTGTGTTGGAAAACAGTTGCTAAACACAGATATTCACAGAGACCTGAGCATGATTAATGCAAAGCATGTTTATCTCTATGTACCGAGGAATGGGATACAGTTTCTCAAAGACGGAAAACATCTAAGAAACACATGAGAAGTGTTAGTGAGTGTGGAAACACAAAGATTAAGTACTGACAGATATAAACTACTGGATATACAAGAAGGGGTGGGGGCGTTATCGACAGGCTCAAGAACCCATGGTGAAATGTTCATGCGTGGAAACAACAGAAATAAAACAATTATGAATCTGAAGAGCCTGTTGTCAATGGACTTGTTTGGTTCAAAATGTTGAAATCGCGCCTTTTGATGCCTCACAATGAGATTTGACTTGTGATTCTGAGAAATGAGATGAAAAATCATTGAAAAGTGGAGAACAAAAGTGGGATAGAGACAACTGGGGATGGTATTTTATGCAAAAGGAAATTTTACATTGTACGAAGTTGTTATCCAATTATTCAGTGAAAAATGAGGAGTTCATCTCTGCAGAAAGTAAAAAATGCTACAAGACAGACTTGAATTAGCATGTCAAATATATCTGTAACAGTATAAGAAATTCATTAGGAATCATTAAGAAATATTTTAATTCCTTTCAGTCACTATTACCTCTACTAAACTGCACACTACCTTTAATCAATGAATGAGAAATTAGGAGAAAACTAAACTTATAGTATATCATAAACTGTAGCTCAATGAAAGACCTCCATTTCCTGTCACTGTCCATTGACATCAGTCCTCTGTCATGTTAGGGGGTCGACAAGCCATAATAGCCTATCTACATCTACCTTTTCTCCTCTTTCCCCAACGTCGCCTTTCTCTCCCCTTAAGCCTGGCAACCCCTGTAAAAGTACAACTCCGCTTAATGAACCTTTACTGTGCAAAGACAAGAGAACGTTTTCATGTCCTGACAAAGCTGAAGAAAACACATCACGACCATAAAAATAATAATGATAATAAAAATCTGAAGCTGAAAGAGGGTGAGGAGTAAAATGAATTGAGACCAAGAGAGAGTGGAGGGATGTGCAACAAGAAGACATTCGGTCTTAAAGTAAACGTTACTGCTGCTATATCTGGGGTTTTTAAATATTCTATTTAGCCAAGCATACATATAGAAATGGTATTTTAGAAAGTTCAAGAGACTCACATCCAGGCCTGGTGTTCCAGCAGCTCCCTGAAAATAAAGAACATTAGTTGTATCATCATTGCATGGATGACTTTCACAAATGCAGACATTTACGCACATCTAACTCTCTCAGCTAAAGCTGAACAAACAGATCATAACTTGTTGAATAAATAAAGGAGGAGACAGACAGACAGACAGACAGATAATCATACTTACAGGTAGTCCATAAGGTCCCCTTGGTCCTGGCTCTCCTTGTGCTCCTTTCTCACCCTAATACAAATGAATCCGTGTTGCAGTCACATGATTTATACAGTGCGTAATCAATTTAAAATGACCCAGTGCGAAGAACACGAAGTATTAAAGTCAAAATGCTAGGTCAAATTCATATATTGATCTTACTATGTCACCCTTCGGCCCAGCTGGACCAGCTGGACCTGACGGCCCATCCATGCCCTGCAAAGAGTAACGTTGTCACGGTGAGTTTACATGATTGGACGAGTGCACGTATTTCAAAATAAAGTTGGTTTTCCAAAAAAATATCAGATGGAAAGCAAAAATCCCATTTAGCATTCATATTTGTACAATATTCCCATCGGGTTTGACCTAAACCCAGCACACAGAGCTGCTGCTAGTACACGTGCATTGGCCACAATGGACATTTACAACACTGCTGACACAGTTAATGTATGAGTGTGTGTTAATGCTGAGTTAATGCAACACGGGACAAAACGAGAGCCTGGAAATGCCTGCCATAACTGTGTGGTGGCTATCCTGAGAATTAAACTCAGTGTCGCTTAATTCAACTCATGACGTCTAGCTGAGATGTAAATCAACAAAAGCTTTTATAATTTTCTTTTCAGTCATAATGAAATACAGTAACATGGGGTGATGGTGGTAAAAAAAAAAAAATGAGGGAAAAGGGAGACTGTATGGAGGATGTGAGGGAGAGAGGTAGGCAGAAGTTGGGTGGTGAAGCCACTTGGTCACATGACACTCACCCCAATTCCGGGCTTGCCGTCCAAGCCGGAGGCTCCCTGTGTGGTTATGGAGGTATGAGTGACATGAACAAGGCGGGATTAGTACCAGATGAACACTGTTATTAGGACAGGTTGATGGCAGGGTTTACAACAACTAAATTACACTGTGTTACAGGGAGGTCAGCAAAATAGTCAGCCCAGACAAATGAAAATGAGGACAGAAAATGGAGGTCATATAAATACACACGCACACAAACAAACACTCAAATGTGTGCACGAATGCACAGCCAGAAATCAGACAGCGCTAAAATAGAAGTGATCCGTCTTTATGTCAGAGGAAATAAAGGACAGGGCTTTGTGGTTGGAGATATCCCATGGTTCACTGCTGTACTCACAGGGAGACCTAATGGTCCACGGTCCCCTTTGTGTCCTGGTTCCCCTCGTATGCCCTTCATACCATGCAAACCAGGTTCCCCCTATAAAAGCAAGGGGAGTAATGGAAGTAGGTGATGAGAACACAGTGTTGCATCACCGTCTTCACAAATGTACAAATATCTAAAACAGATGCTATTTGCACCTGGGTGTCAGTAGTCACCAACACTATTTTCTCCCAGGTGTAAATAGCCACATTGGCTATTAAGGTGTGAATGTTGGAAAAGTGCTATTTTGTGTGTTTAATATATAAAAGTTGTCTGACATAATGTGCAATTATCTTCCAGCGATCCATCAGCTTGTAACCGCACCCCTACATAATTATGTTTGAATAAAACCAATTTTAAAAATCACAAAAAAGAGACTGATAGTTAGGCGGACTAATAAGGAGTGCTTGTTGTGGTGTAATTTACCTTTGGTCCAGGGAAACCATGGGGGCCCTGAAAACATGAAAAGATGACAACACATTAGCTTGTTGTTGGTCTCATCATCAACTATCTCATATATATATACATACAGTGTATACTACATTTCTTATTTTACACAACTAAAACATTTTTTAAATTCTATTCGTTCAATCTCTGATGTATCCCTCTTTTCTTCATTTTGGAAAAATCAGTTAACAACTTGCATGCTGAAGAGAAGTCATTATGGGATGGGACAAGTGGAACAGGTGCAGCACTGTGAAATTTCCCACACAGTTGTAAGCACTGCTGAGTGCTCAGCCCTGTGTTTTTATGGATCTTTTGCTCCTAGGCGACATTGATCAAACAAACACTGCTGTGGAATTACACGCAGGACAAAACTGGATGACAAACATTCAGCTGGAAGGTGCAGTCTGACAGCTGACACCACCTGTTTGGTGGCTGGAGCTTGTCTTGTGTCTTTTAATGTGATTCTGAATACTTCCAGGCGTGGTTTAGCCATTAAAACTCTTTCAGAGAGGAGTGGTATCTGAGGGGACTGTTGAAGAGTATTAATATTTTCCAAAGCTTGGACTTGTTGTGACAGGAACCCCTTTTTTACTCTGTAAAGCACTTTGTCATGTTGCTAAGAAAAGTGCTATATAAACAAAGTTTACACAGTGCTGTATATTCTCAGTGTGCATGACTGCTTATTGCATCTGTAATCACAGTACTCTACCCCGTGTTTTCATTCCTGCAGCACATGAAATTTAAAAACACGTACCAATAAATCAGTTGGGCTCGGTTACTGTACGGAGCAGGAACGATTTTGAGTGGTGACGCATCATAAAGCACCTCATTGTAAAACATTCAGCTATTCAAGATTTTGGATGCACAGTATATGGTCATGAATATGTACTGAATCTATATATGTAGATTTATGTTATGTAGTTAAGTTTTGGGATGTTGAAACAATAAGTGCAGTATATTGTCCACTGATGAGGCTTCGCCAGTGGACAACACTCACCATGGGTCCTGGGGGTCCATGGGGCCCTGGTGGCCCTGGAGGGCCGCTGATCTGCAAATAAGTATGGATAGTTGATTACTAAATCATGGTTCTACAAGGGGATCATATTTTGAAGTATTAGAGTATATTTAAGGCGAGTCATCATGAGAAATGCCTTTGATGTGACTTACTGAGGGACCTTGCGGACCAGGTAGACCTGCGTCTCCTTTGTCTCCTTTTACCCCATTGACACCCTAAGCAACAAACACTTAATTACACATGCAGGTTATATCTAATTTGATGACTGAAGAAAGATTTAGGAGGATTTATGATCTTGCAAAGTAGACTAAACACATGCAGAGTCTTACAGGCAGACCAGGTAAACCGGTCCCTCCTTTCTCCCCTGAAGCTCCAGGCATTCCCATGTCACCTTTGGAACCTTTGTAGCCCTGGAAAGGCAGAGGAAAGAGCAAAAACGCACGCAGAGGGAATTAAAAAGGAACTGCTGTATTTTAAACTATTCACTATGTGGACATTTCAGGAAATGGGTTTTCATTTAGTAATAAACAAAGACATATAAAACATCTTAGGTCTCCATTAGGTCTGCTTATTCCTCTGAGAAAAAAGATGTAAGTAATGTTCTTCATCAACCAATTCAAAATCAATCTATATATGATTATAGATAATTAACTCACTCTTTCCCCATCAAGTCCAGGGAGACCAGGCATACCACGATCCCCCTGTCAGAGGAGAAAAGACATTTTTTTTGGCCGAAGACAGACGAGCCAGTTAACGTGAGATTTGCACGTTTAAGGAAAAGTGAGGTCTGAAAAATGAGGAGAGGTGCAGAAGTTTACCTTCGTACCCTGCGGCCCCATTGGCCCAGGAGGTCCAGGAGGTCCCTGAGCATTAAAAGAGACACGGGTGGAGATTTAATTGGGGCTGATCAAATTAATGTCAACGTCTGGCTTGAATACAGGGAACTACACTTCATCAACAATGGAACTGACCGTCACAATGAAATGATTTTCAAACAGCACAAATAATGTTAGCAATCAGTTATGAACTATGATGTTCAACTGAAAGACACATGCCACAGTCAAAAACATGTTAGCTGGAGCATTTAGATAAATAATTATCATTAACAGACGAGAGTCACTTATTTTAATGTTGCTTTTTTTTCAGGATTTTATGTTGGATTTAAACCTTTTATTCAATTTAAAGAAAATATTTTTGTGAAGATGGACGACAGTCTCTGTGTTCACACCTAAGATTCAGTCAATTGTAGCTAAATGCTTCGATCAGAGAGGTACTGTAGCTTCAGAATGAAAGGTTTGTGCTACCGCTGCCTCAATCAATCAACTAACATTAGTTTTATCCATTCAAAGCACCAAACACCAAACAAGGCAGTGGTGGACTAGCAACGCCCACTCTGCAAGGGATAATTACTGCTTTTGTCAATGGAGTCTGGTGGTTTTGAAGTGAGTTAACAGAAAGGGAGAACAGCTTAAGTTCACTGTGCAGTGAAAGTATTCTAAATATACTGTACACTGGAACTGATATTGATTGTTTTAATTGGGGATTTATTAGGTGGCTAAAATGTGTTTTTCTGCTCACTCTGCCCACAGCGGTACATTATAGCGTCTGTGCTGGGACTTCTAACTGCTCCTGCAAACTGTGGACGTGCTGACTGCATCATACAACCCCACCTCAATAATGCAAACTATCCCTTTAACCCGATGTTTGCAGCTTTTCTACGCTGGAGACCATCTTGTTCCAGCTTGAATACACATTAATTGAGCACAGATTTTGAACAGAGGTCCTTATGGAGACCTTTAAAGATAGGGCCAAAGGATTAAGTAATAAAGTAGGACCCAATTTAAGGTCTTGGTGCATATTCCCAAACACATTTTCAGTCAAATAAAGACTAAGCACGGCCTTGGAGTTCACTTGGAGTTACACTTTGCCTCTTTGGCAATCCAGCTTTAAGTATAATGATGACTGCTACTGTTCAGTGTGCACTTGATAGGATTTTGACTGAAAGTGGACTGAGTGAGCTTTAAAACCATCTTTTCAGATAATTCCTCATGAGGATGTTTTAAAAGGCTGCCTTACTGACATTCAGGGACACAACCAGCAGGTCAGGCAGCTTGTAGGACCGATGACACAGAGGCACAGACAAACACTGAATGCCGTTTCATTCACTGTTAAGCAAACGTGCGTCTGGGTGAGGGAGCACAAACACAACAAGGCAGCGCAAACCAGGGTTGGGTTGGGCCCGTTCGGGGACAAAGATGAATCACTTGTGGAGATGACAAAATACACAGAGCCTAATTACCGTTACTGTAATAGTGGTAATCTTCTGCAGTAGGCCAAAGGGGTGGAAACGCGGAGGAGGTGAGAGATAAGATTGCACATGTCATACAGGAAAGAAATCTTTGTGTCAGCACATTTCAGCACAAGTACACCCTCAAAATTAATTATTTATTAAAGAACAGATGTTAGCCTACACCCTTTTACTATTCATTTTTTATTTGTAAAAGACATAACCTGAATAGTGTTAGTTTTAGGGACTGCACTTTAATTTAAGGAATACATTTTAAATTTTCATATGAACTAGAGACATAGGAATTAGGACCCTATTCAATGTGGGGTAAGTATTCAAGATAAGGCAAAAACAATGGTCAATATGACATAACAGAATTACCAATAAGAGGGTAAATTTTAAGTTAATAGGTCACCAGATTAAACAAAAACAGTTTGTGAATGGACACTGTGCCATCAACTCCTGCAGATGTAGGTTCTTTTGAAGAAACAAGAATGAGGGAAATGAGCTGAGTTAAGTAATGACTTATCTGACCTGTAAGGCCTCCTGAATGTTTCCATTGTAGTCGATGATTTCAGTGGCTCCTTGGTCGCCTTTCTGCCCAGGGGGCCCCTGCATATTTTTGACATTCAGACATAAATTGAAAGATGTTGACGTTAAAGACGTTGTTTCATAGTGCGCACGTGATTTATACAGAAGATCAGATAAATATAACACCAATGTCAGTTTTCCTCTTTTCGAAAAACTGCTAAATTTGGATTGGTGCCTCCTAGTGGTAGTCACAGTGTGCTTACACAAATAGCATGTCATGGGAAATTTAAGTTTTCACTGTTAATGAGCATGCAACATCAAGGAATCAGTCAAAGAAGGGCAGAACAGAGGCATTAATTGTCCTTAATAGACTTGCTTACCCTCGGGCCAATAGATCCCAAGTCTCCTTTATCTCCAGTCTCTCCCTAATGTGAGAAGTCAAACACAAATGATTAGTTGTTCTTTTTATTCATATTTCTGCATTGGAGAGGTCTGGTACAAGGACAGGCACAACAGCACCAATAATAATACTACTGCTTCTCTGAATACCAAACCTGAATACCTGAATACCTAAACCTCCATCAGCATTGAATTCCACTTGCAAGTGTGCAGGTACAAAGCTTTGCATCTGCTTAGTCTTTGTCTGTGAGGTTTTATGCTCTGACAAAATAGCATGTTTAATAGAAGTGCTTGACGTGAGATATTTCATGAATACAACTCAACAGCAATTACTAAAAAACAAGTCAGCAACAACACTCAGTGGAAGAAATCCAAGATCTGGACCACCAGCAAAACCTTATTAGAGCTTAAACTAATTAAGATGCCGTGTTCACTAAATGTAAAGAAAACACATCTGCCATGCTCACCTTTGACCCTTTAGGACCTGGTGTACCAGCCTCTCCTTGTGAACCCTGCCATGAGAAAACACAGAAGATGACAAGGGTCATGGTTTGAGGGACAGTATAAATACGAAAAGCTAAGTACTTGAGTTATAAACATAATATTGAAATAACATAAAACAAACTCTCTTCATGGTGTCAACCCAGATTCGTCATAAAAAATATTCAGTGCCTTTAAAATGCATATTTCACTGAGGAAATATCATCAACCTCTCATTCTCCTCCCAAGAGAGCAAGACACAGTCAGCTTCACTAAAATAACCAGCTTTTAATATGCCATAACTGCCATGCAATGGAGAAAGTGTTTATTTGAACTCTGGCATTGATAAAGGAGGGGTTGCACTTTGGGGTTTCTAATAGGATGTGAAACAGATCTGTGGGTCGTCTAAGTTTAGACTGGAGCTTAAGCTACCTGCTGGGTCAGTGCCAGACATAAACAATGGCAAACTCATTTAGATTTGGTTTACTTTACACAGACTCCAGGGAAAGCCTTGAACTTATGACAAGCTGTAATGGTTTAGCCAGCTCTCTATGTTAACATAACTGAATATTTGATGAAGTGAATGAACCCTTGCTTTGGGGATGCCTTCAACTTTTCCTTGTTTAACACTCTGGGAACATTGTGCTTAAATCAGTGAGGCTCTAGATGGCAGCAAAAATCTTTGAATTACACGGGTGAAAAGAGCAAGAACAGCCAGAGGCTCTTACAGACTGCTGAATGAACCAGTTTGTTTTTACAGAAGTCATGCCATTTGTGGATGCACATGTCCACATGTGCACTGGAATAACCGACCTTTGGTCCTAATGGTCCAATTTCTCCTCTTTCACCCTTCCCTGGTGGCCCGTGGTCGCCTCTCTCACCCTGTGCAGGCACAAGAACAAACTGCTCAACAACAATGGGAAGTTACTGCTGATCTCCTGAAACCTGCGTTCAATAAAGCATCATCGGGGCGCTGATCAAGGCTTGGGTTCTTTTTAGTGTCAGTAAAGCTGTGATGCATCCTCTGAACATCAGACATAAACTTCAATCTCCTGCAATGCTGTAACACTGTATATGTCATGTTATGGAGTATTAAGATGACAGAATTTCTACTAGAACAGCTCCCCACCCTTCTGGAGCGTTTGCTTACTCAACAGATTTACATGATAAATCGTAGGTATTTATGCCGAGTCTGCACTGTCTGGATCGTGAACCTTGACAAGGTGAAATGTTATTTTTTAAGAAAATCCCAAAACAAACGTCTGCATGACGCCTTCTTTGTCCTTAAGTTGAATATTTAAAGAACGCATATCCTATGTTGAGTAGTTGTTTGCATTTTCTCTCAATGTGGAGTGACTTCAGAGAGCCAATAGAGGGCGATGTGGTATAACTCCGAGCAACAACTCTGCATTACTAACCACTGATACTTAAAACCAAGTGGGACACAACCATTATGCAGCAGTGTTGAGTCAATTAGGCTTTGATTTTCTCTTCAAATAATTGCTCACTGATGATAACTTAATAGCACAGACATGAAAACAAACACAGGCTTTTAATTTGTTGGTCTCAAACCCTGTGAGAAGACCTGAACACGAGGAAAATCCATCAGATAAATTATTTGCTGCGATGCTCTTCCTTTTCAGCTCTACCCTGGCATTTGATTGAGCAACAGAGATACACCAGGGGACAATGCGAGAGTAATACATCTTGATTATCGACGCACTGCAAACAGCCTGATGCAAAACGTCAATCTGACCATTAATTCTAGTGTGTCTGGATTATCACTGCTGGCTCCACGGTGTGATAATGTCATGACTCAAAGGGAGCGGTGAGGATTAGCTCATTCTGACCACTTCCAAGTGACATTTTGAAGAAACACAGGCTTAATCATCTTGGTGAAGTGATAATCAGTGATAATGAGACCATAAACACAGAGGAATTATTGATTTCAATGATGATCACACTGACAGGATGTGATAAAAATCTGTCATAGCTGTTGCAAATCATTGTCAGTGGCGTGCAATACACACTGTGACACTCTGAGCAGACAAATACCTCTCAGATTGTGACAAACTTGTGCAGTTACTGTGGAAAGCTGCAGTCACCCACCTTAGTTCCTGGGAGTCCCGGAAGCCCTGGCTCTCCCTGGGGGCCGAGGAATCCTGGCTCACCCTGAAAAAAACATCAGCAAATATTACTCGTTTTTCCACGGGGCACTTTTGGTGTAGCTACTACCTCCACCGGCTGCTAATGAGCGCTGAACACATACGCAAGATGCACGGCCAAACATATTCAAATCGACAGGCATGCACTTACTGCTCGCACACTTTCACACGCGCACACACGCGCACACACACACACACACACACACACGTGCATTAATCACACATGGACACAAATTATCAGTGGTTTGCTAATTTATTCCCTTGGTTCACATACATTAGTGACTCCCTCTTATGAGCCTTCATAGACGTTACGACTGACCTTGTTAGAAACTCATCAGGGCACACAGGAGTGCTCTGCCTCAGTGTGTGCAAAAATCCGCTTCTCTGCCACTGATGAAGCTTTAACACGTTTGCATTTCACTTATGAGGAGTGAGCTTCCAGTATGAGGTGTGATGCTGGATTTGATTTACATCACATCTGATTGTGAAATAACTATATATTGCTTTACCATGTGCAACCATGAGTTCCCACCTACAGCAGCTCAGGCACTCTGGAGGCCTTTGGAGAGGTAATGGACACTCACTTCTCAAACTTTTAAACTTTGATTGGATAAACAGCCAAGAATGCGGAGCAGAACAAAGTGCAAGCCGAGCTCAGAACCTGCGAGTGCTACGTTAGCAAAATATTGTTAGAATCCATCAAGCATTCAGGCCCCTTAAGTAAAAACAGGAGTGTATATAAAATGTAAAATGAAAGGGCTTTTTACAAGGCCAGCACATTACAAGCACACAAAAAGAGAAAAACAAAACCCAAGCAACAAGCATCATCTCATCATGCCCATGTGAGCATTCCTTGTATGTATCCTTGTTATTTCAAGCTAATGATCCTGAGATATATTGTGGTGGTTGCTAGTCTTCAAGTATAAGATGGCAGTGAATTATTATGTGCCTTCTGAGCATTTAGTTCCACCATCTGCTGCTTTGTTTTTTTTACAAAACAGTAAAAAAAAAAAAAAAAAAAAGCATCTTAAGTAAAACAAATAGTTTGAAAAATTCTAAATGATCAAATATGAATCAGACTTCCTCTCCTTAACAAGCAATCATTTTGACACCGATTTTCTTTTGATGCCACTTTCAGGAAGTAGTCTGAGGATGTTTCCAGGGATTCAGTGTTTCAATCACTAATTCATAAACCTCCATACTGTTCACTGTTCAAACCTTAATGAGTCAGTTTCCTCACCGACTTCTGGCATGTTCGGATCAAAAGCATCGACTATTTGGCTTTGTCAGGTTGCCTGAGCTCCTTATTTGTCGCTGTGCTGTACACACAAATGCTACACTGTGCCACTGGAGCAGATGGAACTGGGCACAAATCCCACCAAGCAGGAAAAGCAAGATTATGATGCTGTGGATTTTCTCTGATGGGCTGAAGGGGATGGACAGGGACAACACCGGGGGAATGACTGGGGACAAAAACAGCGAAGCATTTACCTTTATCCCTGGGAGTCCAGGCAGCCCTGGAAGTCCTGGCTCTCCCTACACAGGAAGAGTGTCACATGTTACAGCCAAGCCAAGCTAAGCTGAGTCAAGCCTCATTTGTTGGCTCTTCGGGGTTCTATTAAATCTACACTTTATTTTCTATTTGTGTTTTCTCTGGCTATCAAGCGGCTGTAATCCTGAAGAGGGGCCTGCTGTCCATAAGTGTATGCTGACTGTCATTCGCTTGTGGTAAGCGCTAGCAGAGGGTACGGCACATGCACTTTCAAACCAACTCATGCAGCCATGGCTTGACAGCGTGATTAGTGCTTGTTATAACACTCAACCCTTCACAAAGTGCAATGGAGTTGTATTTTTATGATTTTATTGGTCTGGGCAGGTGTGAAAAGTTCTGGTTTCTGGAGGGAAAAACTGTCAGATACTTTGGATTAAAGTTGCAAAAGCTGTTTGAGCGAGCTGCCGTGGCTTCAAGGTCGTTAGGGTTTGGCAGTGCTGGAAGTCGAGAGTTGGCCTATTTCTCTGTTACCAAGGTCAGGTCATTGTCAAGTTGAGGACTCCAGACTCCCATTACATGCAAGTTTTGAGTAACGCGCAGTCATTTGATGCGATCAACTGTGGAAACTGTGGAGGTAAAGTCCCTTGTGACGCCTCTGTGAGACTTTCAAAACAAAATTTCTGACTCTGGATAATTTAATGCTCTATTAAGACCATTGCATTTATGGCATATGAATAGAAATGATTAGCGCCGCACCAGAGTGATCAACTTTAATGGCGTTCTGGGATCAGAGAGAGGGCTGTAAATTTCCATTGTGGCTAATGAAAGCACTATGAAACTGATGAATAAAAGTCTTTCTTGTGGACTACTATTTCACCAACACTTGATTGCCATCCAGTGGTAAATTTAATGGGGAAGAACAACTCATCTGGTGATCGCCATTTTGATGAGAAATACAATTTGTAAGTGTGTCAGCATAAGCAGAATGGCTGTAAAAATGGGAGACAAGATAAAGCAGCCAAAAAATGAGTTAGGCCACCAGTGTTTCCTTTGCAGCACAGCAGGAAGAAAAAGACATTTGCTGAAAGCCCTTCTGTCTGTCTGGAACCAGTTTGTCCACACAGAGAAAAGAGAGGGGAAATTAATGGGGTGCAGCATTTGGGATTAAAAAGTGTAATTAGATGGAGCGCTGGTGCAATCTCGGCAGCAGTCTGGTCAAGAGACAAGTAATGGCTTTTACTTCACAGGAAAATAGCTCCTCTGCTGCTGCATGCTTGATTTTATTAGTTTCTCATCAGCAACTGTTTCCTTAGCAATATTCTTCTGATTTCCTTCGTTGGCTTGGAAAGTGTGTCAAGCTCTAGAATAAAAAGGCGCTGGGAGAGAGAGAGGTCATACCAACAAACACTGCTTAAACAACAAAAACTTATGTGATTGGACTGATGTGAGGCAAAGTAATAGGATGTACAGGTCACAATAGAATGGAGGAAAAACACTGCAAAGATTGAGTGTATCCAGAGTTTGTATGATACCTGGGACCTTGGGACACCGGCTCAACACAAGTATCAAGACAAAGTAAATGTAAAATGAGTCGAAGCACTGTGATGTACCCAAGTTCAAGTTCAAGTGTCTGTTCTGCTGAGCACCCCCCCCCCCCCCCCCCCCCCCCCGTGTACAGCCATCCTTATCAAAAAACATTTTAAGCTGTGAGGTTCAGCTGAGTTTGGAATGCTCTCATCCAAACTATTTTATCCTGAAATGTGTTCAGCTACTGAATGTTTATTTCACTTATCAATTTAGAAACAATTATTAGCATTATCAGACACTTCATTTTGAACAAAGCTATATTTAGTCCATATGATTAAAGCTGCTATAACTATTTCCATATATGCTCCACCATCTATCGACTGTGTCCAAAAATAATGTGTAGCAAAATACATTTCTTACCTTGTGTCCACTTCGTCCAGGCTCTCCTGGTTCGCCCTGTAACACATGCAAAGAGTTTTCCTTTCACGTGCTTCAATTCTCAATTGCACTAGTTATTGTAAATTCATTACTAAGTTTGTGCGTTCTTCGTAAGTTCGCAGAACTCCAAGCTTGTTTCAGTTGATGATAAAGCTAACGTTAGCTTACCTAACTGACGGTATTTGGTCTCTTGGGCTGACATTACTGGCATAATGCTTTGTAATTCAAGGTATATTGAATAAGTTATTTAGGAGATGTTTCATAAAAAAGTTTACATCAGTATGAAACAGAATTTTGTTCAAGTATCAGATCAGATATGTTCACTATATTACCTCAAATAGGTCATACTGTATATTAGCATGCTAAAAATCTTAACTTACGTGACACATAAATATCCATCTAGCAAGTTTGACATTACAAACTGCTGATGCTTAAAAAGGATGAAGAAAAAGACACTGAAAGGCCTGTAGTTAGTTTTGCTCTCACCTTGATGCCTGCTGCAGAGGAGCCGGCATCTCCCTGAGAAAAAGGTTAAAAAATACAACAAATATTAGAAAGAGAACATGGAAACTGTGAAAAGTGACAGAAGTTATTACAAGACTTGACGGGGCTTTGTGTAAGGTCGCAACAGGAACGAACATTGGCGTGCAATTACAGTTCCAAATTATGAAAGAAGCCCATTTTTTACTGAACAATGCAGAACATAATTTTGCAACTGCTGGACAAAATTGAGTGAAAATCCAATTAGAAAGAAGATTGCCTGCTACTCTGAGCAACATTCAGACTGAATGTACCTTGTCGCTGAAGCCTGAGACAGCAACCACGCTGCTGGAAATCATTTCATTGTTTTTACACTGTCAGAGTGCAGCTGAATACTGGCGATGACATGAGGTCTAACTCTATATAGAAGAAGCAGCATAGGAGGTAAGGCGCTTGACAGATATACTGCACTAATGGCAGCCATTTAAATCCTTTTTTCATTACATCTCTTCAGGTAGGGTATTGAACTTGAAGGAGACAGAGCTACTTATATCACATTTTTCCAGCAAAGTCATCCAGAAGCCAGGTCCTTTTCCTATGCACTGCATTAGTGCTGCAGTGTACAGTAAAAACATACATAAAACAAGAGGCCAATAAGCATAATTATGGGCGGTTGGTGGGAAAAGAGAGCCGGGAGTGGGAGACTGGGTCTTTAGCTCTGGTGTGGACTCTGTGGTTTCACTAGACATACGCCTTGCGCTCAGAAGTTGCTGAAGGAATGCCTCTCGCCCTCAGCTTTTTATGGCAGTCATTATGATGCATAGCACACAAGGCATGCTTAATTGCGGCATTTCTTTTTTGCAGACAATAAAATGTGTTACTGTTTACAGCTGGGCTTTGCATGCCGAATGGTGCCTCTACCCCTATCTTAAAAGTTTTCATTCCAAAGTTTATATGCGCGTTTTCTTATATCTTTTATGGAGACTGCAGAAGATCTGAGAGGATTAACTTTTACAGGTAGCTGTGTAAACACGCTCCTCATATTACATTATAGAAAATGAATGAAAGGTTTTCACACGGTGAAGTAAGAATGTTTTTGGTAAAATACTTCAGAAACAACATGGATGTCATGTTGTGGTTGACCTACAAATTATAATAAACCAGGGAACTTTTACAGAGGCCCATTATTCTGACTTTTCTCATGTTTTGATTGAATAAACAAACATCAAAGTGAGAGCTGGTTTACACCTGTTTCTTTTTGGCAGGGATGGGTGCATGAGAATGCCTCACATCTGTACTTAATACAACTTTTAGAATAAAACTTTTACAAAAAAGAAACCAGAAAAAGATCTCACCTTGTTAGCTTCATAATCGACTAAGCATCATTAACATTTCTGCCATCATTAATCTGAGACTATAGGGAGCTAATGTTGTAAAACAGCAGCTGACAGCTGAGTTTGAATCAAAAAGCCACCATGACCTGTGTAAAAACAAGTGTCAGAGGATGCTACACAAGCAATTAACACCTCTCTCCCCTGCTGCTGAACTGATAAACCCCGAAGACGCTTTCTGTCATGACAGACCCAACAGAAGTGACACCAAGCCTGAGGACCAAGTGAGAGTTTTCACAAGCTTCATCCATTCCAAATGAAGTACCACGAGATGGAAAAAGTGGTGGAGTTGGGAGGTGAGCTGAGGTGTGGCACAGAGTGCTGAAATGTCCCAATTGGGCCAATTACCATGGTGAGGCTGCAGCCTGTGATTTAACCACAGAGCAGAGCCGGACGGAGAGCTGTCACCACAGCTCTGCTTCGTTATACGCACCCAGAACTGTCGCTGCATATTGCCATTTAAAGACAACAGCATGAGGATCTCATAATGTGTACTTGGTAAATCAGGCCATTTTCCAGCTGTTTGCCAAGAGAGCGCGAATGAGATGGAGAGGATTAATCAGCGCGCAATGAAGCTGAGACAGACTTGTGACAAATGTAACCATTAAATGTCACCACAGACCTCAAAACATGACTCCTACTTCATATTACAGTCATTAGTAAAGATGACCGAATTTAGCGGCCTCAGCTGAATATCAGCCTCAGTTAGAGTATATGTGAGGGAGCAGGGATTATGATTGGCTCCCAGGGCAGAAAGGCCCTGCCAACAGTTGAAACATGGCCAGTTCACAAGAGCTTGGACCGGATCTTGGGATTGAAAAATTATACCAACCACTGTGCCATGCCGGCCCGAGCCAAGCGCTCACAGCCTGGAAGTTCCCAAAACCAATTCAAGAGTTTACTTTATTTATTCTTTAAAGGAATTTTCCTATCTCTGAGGTCTGACTTTTTCAACAAGGAGAGTCACAGTTAATTTCACAGCTAGTTAAATACTTAGGCAGAATGCATCAGAAGTAAATGAACTAAAGCTTTTAACTGTGGTAATGATTTGTTTTAAATGAGGCTGGAGATGGACATGCAGAGTCTGTTTCTCTTCAGTTGATGATGCATAATGAGAGCAACACAGCGGGTAATGTGTTACATAAATGTATGCTATAAAGAGTGCTGGAAATTAACAACGCACATTTACTCAAATACTGCACTTAAAAACAACTTTAAGTTATGTTTTACTTGCTTCTTTATATTCCACTACGATTATTTGATCACTTGATTTACTAATGACTTTGCCGATCGAGATTGTGCATCCAAAGTATATGATTACCTTAGAACATACGATGCATTATTATAAGTTAAATACCTTGTCGTTGAGCTCCTATTGCAACTGGCTGAGGTTTTATGCATGTGTGTTAGTTTGAGGTAGTTTGATTAAATACTACTTTCGGAAAAAGTTCAATTGTGAGCACATTATAAACTAAACTTAAGTGGTCATAAAGCTCACTAATTAACACGTTATATCTTGTTTGTTCAACTCGTACAAAAAACTCAACTGTAAAATCCAACAATTGTTGCTGTTTTCCGGGGGAGTACGTGCCGGGTTATTTGGCCAACACCAGTTGCCAGGCAACCAGTGGAGACACCAGGAAGTTAAAAGTCCTTGCCAAGGAATAGTTGGGCACATAACCACTCGTAAAATGGTGGATTGTCGTTTTTACTGCTCAGTTTTTGAGCAGATTAAACAAACGAGATATAACCGGTTGCTAAATGAGCTCTGGAGGTGCTGGTAGGGTGGATTTTTCTTACTTTTGGACAGAGCTGACCTTGAGGTTTTCCTGTTTCCAGTCTTTGCACTAAGCTAACTTGCTACTCGGTCTAGCTGTATATTTAGTGTGTGTAGTAAATACAGTATCAATCCTCTCAGCTAACTCTCTGCATGAAAGCGAATGAGCTTGTTTCTCAAAATGTTGAACTACACCTTTAAGTAATTTTGCAATAATTCAAACAATATACAACCAAGTGACAAACGGTGAACTCGGGTACTTTTACATTGTGGTATTACTTATGTAAAGGATGTGAGTACTTTCTCTATCACTAACCATAAATCCACAGAACATCCAGTTAATGAACAGTGTCATACTGTTGATGTTGTGCCATCTACCAAATAAAACCTCATGCTTTTGTCATTCCCCATCCAGAAAGTAACAGATTGTGTCTCTTAGGATGTGAGGCAAAGAGATTTTGCATGTGTGCATGTAAGCTTGTGTCTAAGAGGGAGCGCGCATGTAACGGAGTGTGTATGTTTTGTCATTTAGTCTCTTTCTCTCTCCGCAGATCCCCCGCTGTCAAAACAATCTCCCTTTGTATCAAGCCAAGCCCGGTTCGACCGCTTGCGCTGCCATTTCTCCTCCCCCCTCTGCACTCCCCGAGGGCTCGCTGCTCACCATACCGAAGCTTTCGCTGTCTCACCTCTCACCCCGTGTTACCACATTTTCCCCACAGTGCGTGCTGTGTATTGTTAACTTTGGCATCTTCAGTATAGAAGACTAAAGATGCTCTCTCCTCCCCTGCTCTGCCCCCTGTAGTCTCTGGTTTCCTCTTCCACCAGTGAAACAATAATATCAGGAAAGAGCAACTGATCAGACAAAACTCAGATGACAGGAGGCGTGAGACTTTTTTTGTTTCTGACCGGCAATGAAAAATCCATTAATCATCAGAAATCTATCAATCCTCAGTGTGTGTTGACATATGTTAAACTCATCTGGGTGTATACTGAGTCATATCTCGTTGAAAAACAATTATTCCTGCCATATGTTGTGCACCAGTGTTAAAAACACTCACTTTTACATCCTGACACTGACAATCTGAGGTAAGCCCATCCATACTAATGAAAAAATCCTCACCATCTCCAGGTCTTCAGACCACCTTCTGTCTCGTTTTAATCGCGAAATACTTAAATATGCTTTTGAAGAATGAATGACAGGTGACTGGCTACAGAAGTCTGAATTCCCGTGGTACTCAATTCCACTTTTTTGTTCTTTCTCCTGTAGCCAAAAGCCATTTTTTTCACTTTTACTGCATTAAGGTAGACCAGATCAAAGCAGTGCTCGAGCCGCAAACTTTTATCGCCCTCCGCTTTCTTTTCTGTTCACTCATTTTCCACAGATGATATCCTGCATCTGTTTCCCTCAAACTGTGTCTTTCTTGGCAGCCGTGTTCAGCAGTCTTTTAAAAACCAGAGTACCCATAAAGTGAGAAGTTATCAAAGTTGTTCTCTGCTGAACAGCAATAAATTGGCAGTGACATTTTGAGTACACTGCTTCTCCCCCGATGCTGGTCCATCAGTTATATTTTGTTTTTTTTATACCTAACTCGGTATTTCTAACAAAAAGCAGCAGCTCCAGTGTAATAAAAAAAAATCACAATATTTTGTTCCTGCTGTCTGTTATTAGCAACTGTGTTTTCATTCTTTGGCAACTTTGGGACGAATCTTTATCTTTTCCCAGAAGTGTGAGCAATTTTTGCACGGGCTGATGAGGAGCTGAATCAACGTTTTCAAAGAACCGTTTATTCCACTGTGTGATTGTTTTGTTTCTGAAATGCTTCACGACAGGTTTGAAGGCTAAAGAGGCCCAGATTTCTTCTTGAGGTCGCCCAATACAAATAAGGCTGTGACCTATTTTCGTAAATGCTGCCTTAACAAAATAATAACAGCAAAGGCAGCGTGACAAGTCCTGGTTATGATGCATGCTCTGCCTGTGGACATGATGTCAGAGCACTAACGCAAAACAAAAAAGTCTTTTCAGAAAACAAAAGCGTTTTGGACGGAAACATGAATCTATTACTTTGGCTCTGAACAATCTGTCCAGCAGAGCTCCACTCTGCATTTTGTTGGAGATGGATCCCAAACTTGACAAGCTGTCTTGATGATAAATGGTCCCAAATTAATGCAGGAGCCATCCAACCAGAAAATGTAGTGTTAGCATAGTATAGCAATTAAGTCCACATTAAGCTCAAAGGATGCTTTGAGTGCCAGGGTGATTGCTGTTGTGCAGCATTGACTAAAGCTGATGGCACTTGACCTCAGCGCCTTCTGCTGCTCTCCACAGATCTTCCCTCAGATGGCCAACATTAACTTTTTTTTTTTTTTTTAATGTTTTCCGGCCGCAACCAGACTCGCTTTTTTTCTCTGTGCAAGTTCCAAGACATAAAGAAAGAAAATGAAAAGTAAGGTGGTCTTTCCATACCTTCTCTCCCATTTCACCTTTTGGCCCGTCCTCACCCAGATCGCCCTGCGTCGAAATCACACAGAGGAAATCATCATCATCATCATCAATTCAGTGTACTGACTGTGTCAAAGCTGAAAAAGGGAGAATCTGTTTGTGAATCTAAAATCTGCAGAAATTGACTGTAAACATGTTTGCCAGATTGTTTAAACATGCATAACACACAGAAGGACTTTGACAACTCTTCTTTTGCTGTAAAACAGTGCAATGGGTGTTTGGGGGGGGGCAAGCAGACTGCAGCAGAGATGAAGTACCATTACTGTACATGTGAAAGCCACTTTGGTCACTAACTGAGTCCTCACACATGGTTCAAATTGAGTGATTTCAGGTGACGTAATACACTCTGTGGGGCGTTGTAGAGATCCAAAACTCCTTCTAACTTTCAACTTTACCTCTGAATTAACAACTTTTTCTTTTTTTTAGCTGTGTTAAATTTGCCTGGCTCTTTAGTTGGCAAACCAAACACCACAACAACAGTTTATGTTAACGTATCTGGCTCCCTTAGAAATGAAAAGGTCATAATACCTCGGAGTGAACTTCAATGCTGTCTTTGGCAGGCAGCTGGCCAATGCACTTTTGATAAATCTGCATTATTTTACACCAAGTAAGCGATATCCTAATGGATCATGAATAATATAATGAGTAGCAATTTCATGGATTTGAAATCAGCAGTTAAGGTTTTGTCCCTGTGGAGAATATTAAGAAGGAACTTTGAGAAAATGAGCTAACTAAAAAGGGGAGTACACTTGACATCAAGCGTTCGTCTATTAGAAGTTAAAATGACTAATAGCACAAACTCAGGATTTAAAAACAAACTCATTTTCCTCTTTAGATAACGAACAAAGCCAAAAGCAGCAGTTTAATTGTATTTAATAATCAAATCTGGCTCCTCTTCAATGAAAACTTGCAGTGCTTTAAAGCTGACGGACGCAGAGTGGATCAAAAGGGACTCAACGAGATTGAAAATAGCAATATTGATTTTGCGATATTATTTTGTCTGTTTTGTTTTATGGATGAAAAAATGCTAGGATGAAATTTGAAAGGGTCATAAGCCAAAAGTGTGCAGAAACTGGCTAAATTTGGTGTTGATGGGTCCCGGATGATTTCCCTTTTCAGATCTTTTGAGTTTATTCAGACCTTTTCTTTTATCTGTTAGCATGCCTGTCAATCTTAATCAGAAAAGGTGCATTAACAAAAGGTCTGCACATGTATCACGGGTTCTCAACAGAAGAGTCTGTCTGATTTATACAACAAACAATTGCTAAAGAAAGCAGAATCCATCCTGTCTGACAGCACCCACCTCCTGCACCTACAGTGTCAGACCTTGCGTTCAGCTTTCTGAAACACCCACTGGCCAAAACCAACAGACACAACCGCCCCTTCACACCCTCAGCCATTTCACTGCTGAACTCCAACAGTAAAAGGAGTTACCTGCTTGACCGGCCAACCACACTGGGTAAATATTGCTTTAATTTTAGTAGTACTTCAACTTCTTATTTACTTCCTTCTTCTCTTCTTTTTTGATATTATGTGTTATTACTGTTTTTACTGCTGCACAATCACTCTGCCCTCTGGGGACAAATGAGTGTTCTACTTGACATGAGAAGCGAGCAGTGGTTATTGGGGGACCGACTATGTGGCTGCACAGCCTCATTCAGGTGTGTTAGTGATGGGGAATAGGTCCCTTGATTTTTAAGGAAACTCAGAACAACGACTAAGAACTACCGCCTGAGGGCCGGTTTTGTGGCCGATTAAGAACACTGAGTCATCCCCTCCCTCCCCCAGCCTGTCTCACCCTCTCAGTCAGTGTTCACACCTCCCACCCGCTGCTGTCCAACAACAGCGAATGAGGGCACTATTAGAATTAGGGAATGGAGAGAACCAGGCTGCTTTTCCTCACTGTGGCTATTGTGTGGGCTCAGTCTCTTTGGTCTCCTCCAGGGCTTGGAGTTGGAGAACTTGGGTTCAGTTTTGTGACTCACTGAATCACTGACTCAGTGACGGGCCAAATCCTAGAAGGTAGTCACCTTAGAAAAAAACAAGCTGGACTTGTGAAGTAAAGGCAGAGCTGCCGTCATTTTATCACAACGGCTGTTCTAACACATGGCGGGATGTCAAGACTGATGTGAACAATAATGTTTGGTGATCTGATTCGCACTTTACCTTTTCACCTCGCTCTCCCATTTCACCCTGTTGGGAGAGAAAGCAGAGTATTAAAGACAGAAAAGCTCAGGGAGAGTTGGGTTCAGTTGGGGAATTATTGCAGGGACTGAGGGTCAGATTGTATCTGGGGTTAAATTCATGTTAAATTATGGAAAGTCTCTAGTGTTAAGGCTGTTTTTCCCCCAGACAGACCCTTGAGTATCATCTTTTTGAAGAGTTTTTTAAAGCTTGCAGTCATTACTGAACACTGTCAATCTTAACAAGCCAGATTCCTATTTCACCACAATTTCAATTAATTAAAACTCATACATATCACTATCACATTCATTTACACAAATGGATATCTGAGAAGAAAGTAGCATGTTTCTATTGAAATACAGACAAAAACAAATCATGCATACATGATGTCCACCAAAAATGGATGAAAAGATATACATGTCCAGGATAATATGTAGCGAATGTATCACTAGGTGTCATCCCGCTTATTACACGGCTACTTGCCACAGAAATCAATAACATGAGAGAAAATAATAATTTAAAGATGATTTCACTGATTTAAAAATGATTTTATTACTACCGTTATCAGAACTAATGGCGTTTATACAGAAATATATAAACTGTAGAATTCCATGATTGACCAATCAGAGTTCACAGAGCATTCGCAAAGCCGTGTAATAAATATATGTATGTTTTCTAAAGAAGAATGAAAAACAATATGTATATATAAAGAACATAAAATGAAAAACATGGTTTAAAAAAAAAAACATGATCGAAAATGGCAAAAAAAGTGTCCAAAAGTTAAAAGGGAATGTCTCTTTGATGAGAAAGGATTAAAAAATGTAAATGACTTTGAAACAATAAAAAAAAAATGATCGCATGAATTTACAAGAATAAGAGCACACAGGATGTGTGTGCACCAGACCTTGGCTCCATGGATACCGTCCAGTCCTGGGATGCCAACATCCCCCTATGGACAGCATAACATATTCAGTGTGCTGTCTCAGCAATGTGAAACCGGATTTCAGGAGATACAAAAAGCTTCACATTTTTTCCGTTAAACAGAGATAACCTCTAACCTCTACAGAGGTGAAGGTTGTGTCGTCACTGAACAGGTGTTATGCATTTGTAGGATGATTGATAACGGAGCAGTAGATATGATCGATAGGGTTTTTTTTTACTATATTTGACCCTCCACATGCTAACACTGAACACATTTTTATCAACATATGAAATATTAAAACCACAAACTCTAATCTGAAATCTAAAGAGGATAAACAAGCTGATCAAAAGCTTAATTATCTCTGGTTTGGTTCTGCACATGGGAAAAAGGAAAAGCCACTGAGAAACCAACCTCAGTCCATCTGCTGCCAAAAACATTTAACCTTGTGGCCTTTGCAAACCTACCACATCATTAGCCTCTCAGAAGAGAAGCAGCTATTCCTCAACCCAGAGAGACAACTGCAACCGGATGACGCTGACTAATGTAGCCAGGATGGAAAATAAAGCAATTGATTATTCAAATTAAAATGCATGTCCATGGGCAGTCCAGTACTGACCATACTGTGAGCAAAACTGGGTGATTGTAAGAACTTTGATTTTATTTTAGCAAACAAACGTTGCTTTTTCTTTCTCGGTTTCTTATTGCTTTCATTTTCCTCCCAACGCTTTGTTTTCATGAAGCATTGTGAGAATATCTGTGTGTATGATCCGTGTAAAGGGAGTATCCCCTCAGTAACACGCTAGTAGTGAAACTCTTCATAAATACAGGAATCTTGCATCATCTATCACGGCCACATATGGCAATCATTGCCATAATGATGATGATATATTGCCATAATGATGATGAGCCTGATTAAAAAGTCCTAAACTGGGGCTGATAAGGTTGCATTAGTGATCATCCTCTTTTAGTGCATATCTATATCAGATCAATATGGTCTGCCAGTCAACCTGCCACTGCTGGCAAAGCAGCCTTTAATGCTTTAGACTTCAACTTTCTGCATGAGTGACAGTTACATACCATAACAGATTCTCTTTTATAACTGCACAGCACAGCATTGGAGTTCTATTTCATGGGTGCTGGCAAACCCCACTCCCTACACAAGTATGGAATTAGGCCTTCAGCTTTTGCTGTCTCCAGAGTCAGTATGGCTTTCACTCCAAAATGAAACTTCTTTACTCTGGTTCCTATTACAGCCATGCGTGCCTCTCCGTGTATATCTGTATAAATGCATGCCTGAGATTCAAAAGATGGCGCCTCTCAAATCATCTCCCCATTTATTCCCATCACTTATAGCGTAGTTTGCTCTGGAATAAATACGCTTTTTCAGTTTTCCCTATTGTGAAACACCTGCACTGTGTCTTCATTATTCGGTTTGAGAATGAAATGCAGAAATGAGCTGGGAGTGTGAGCAGATTCGCAGGCAGCTCAAAACTCTTCTTTGTGGTTGAGACTTGAAAATGCAGCCCAGGGGATTTCTCCCAAATAGGATCGCGGTTTGAAATTGTCAGAATGCATGGCAGAACCTTTCTAATATGAAAAAGTGCAGCACATGGCCACAAAGGCTAATGAAAACTGTAAGTATGTGAAAGTGAGTCTTTAGAAGATAAAATACTTTCAGGTGTGGATGGAAGTTAGCTTTATGGACTTGTGTAGTATTTTATGAGGGAAGCTGTGGACCATCCATCCATTATCTATACCATTTATCCTTCAGGGTGGCGGGGGGCTGGAGCCAATCCCAGCTGACTTTGGGCGTGAGGCGGGGAACACCCTGGACTGGACGCCAGTCAATCACAGGGCTGACACATAGAGACAGACACACTCACACCTCCGGGCAATTTAGAGTGACCAATTAACCTAACCTGCCTGGCTCTGGACCATGTTCGGGCTAAATTTAGAGCCTATTTAACTGAAACAATCATTATCAAAATCATGATTTGCTGCATTTTAGAAAAATCTACAACTTCAGACCCTTTTTAATAAAACAAAGTAAAATAACCTCACATTTTTCTTGCAAACCTTTTTATATTAAAATAATTATCTGTCACTCTTTGTCACTTTTTTTCAATGAAAAAAAACCCAACTCAATTCTTAATAAAGAATACTTTACAGAATCTCTCATTTTTCTCAGTAAAAACTAGTATAAACAAATAGTAAGCAGCCAAAAAGCGAAGAATAGAAATTCTAATCACAATTCTAAAATATATTGTCTGCATTTTGCTTTATATGAACAACCTCACCTTCAGTCCATCAGCCCCTGGGATGCCAGGAAGTCCGGGTGAACCCTGAGAAATAAACACAAAGACCTTTAAGTGTCTTTACATTCAGCAATCATAATGTATTCTGCTAACTGTAAGACTGCAGAGTTATGGTTAACAAAGATTCATATGTACATATGACAATGTAATTTGTCTTTCCACTAGACTACTCAATGCCAAAACCATCCATTCGACCAAAGACCCTAAAATTAAAATAAAGTCACATAGTCATGAACAAAACTATATTACATCAAAGGTCGACACAACACACACCAGACGTTGGATCACACAGCCTACAGAAACGCCTCTGAGCTGGTCTGTCTATTGTTCCCCACTTCAGCACACACACCCAGTGTGTGCTGATCCTACAAATCCAGGCCAGAATAAATACTGCATGTCATATTTCAAGAGCTTCTAAGTTATGGAAGGTACAAGCAGAGGGCAAGACTGAGTTTCAAACCGAGAGAAGAGAAAGTAAAGAAAAAAAAGGCTTCGTATATATATTCTTAAGTTTGCATGTACCCCATTAACTTCCTTACAGAGGATGATTCAGACTCCAGGGTTGTACCAAGGGTGTTTTAATGAACTCCTACTCTCGTGCATAGTGGTTTGCTTATGTTGGCCATAATAAAAAAGACTCACAGTTACCATGGTCACAGTTATAGATGTATCAGAGATTGTGACATGAAAAATGGTATAAATACTTGAAGTAATGAAAAACACTTTTCTTATATACCCTACACGTGGCTTGTGATGGAGGACAATGGAGAGTGGGTGATAACTTCAAACATATGATTCACACTCTACTTTTTTATCATGTAATGACCCTAAATCAATCATCAAGGTGATGAAGCTTGGGTAACTGTTGACGTGGCCCCTCTGCTAAACACACTACACTGCAGCAGATCTAATTGAGTAGCCTGGGGGCCTGGCTTATGAGTCATTAACACAGCGGTGTGTCATCATTGACCCCTCCGCACACCCCCTCCTCCGCCGACGGGAGGCCTTGCCGACAGATGACAGCACAGACAGGAAGTGTCTGATTGGGTTACACTGAACAAACACTGGCAGCTACCTGATGGCTGGATATGGCTTACATCTGTTCCCCACATCAGCGCCGCCAGGGACCCAAAGCCTGTATCGCAGCACTTAGCTCCAGGTTCTCTGTTCTGCGTCTCTCTCCGTCTGTCACTCTTTTTCTCTCCCTCCTCATGTTGTTCGAGCCTAAACTCTCCTCTCGTCTATTTACTTGCCCCGATTGTGGCCCTGTATCGCTAATCTCCAAGTAAACATATTCAACACCCGGCATGTTTTTTGTTTTTTTTACTATCAAATCCAAAACATTCTTTTGCTGCTAAAGAAATTCTCTTTTGGTTTACATTAGAATTTAAAAACTGAGGATTATAACAGAGTTGGCTTCAGTCTGAAATGTATTTTTGATGTTATTCAGTAGATAACTAAGTCAGAAAATGTTATTCCATTTAATCTAAAAGAAAAGTAAGAAATGTCGCTGGAACAAGGAATATTTTTTTCTAGACTTACCTTCGGCCCTTCTGGCCCGTCAGGCCCCTACAAATGAGAAGGGAGACAGAGAGTGAGCGGGTGGGAGAGAAAAAGAACAAAAAGAGTCCATGTCAGATTAAATAATATGATTTGCACAGCCAGCACGGTCACAGCAGAGAGACTGGCAAAGCTTGTGGTAAGATTTCATGCAGTGAGCACACACCCTTCAGGCAGAAGAGAATCACAATCAATCCCTTGTTTTATTCTTCGACACAGAAGGAAAATCGACTCACTCTGTGCCTTCTTTTCATTGAGCTTCACCATAAAAATGAATCTCTAATGAGTCCATGAAAAACAAAAACTTTTATGGTTTTATCTTTAATGTTGATCCCCTTCTTTATTCATTTTAACGACTGTTAAAACTTGTCTCGTTTGGCTGTTTTGCATTCTGAGTCTACAGTCCAACACATAGAGAGGTCATTACCTAAATGGGCCAGTAGTTGGAAACCTTTCAAAGCTATTAAGTTAGACAGGGCAAAAAAGGCGCCACATCTCTGACATCCCATAACTGAGATTCAGCTCAGTGATAGATGTGTCTGGGAGGACAGCTTCTATTTTCAACCTGCTGTTTACCACACTGAAACTGGAGGCCATGTTGGATTGACAAACTCCTCCACGAGAATCTGCCTAAAAACAGCAGGACTGCTTTATAGCTAGAGTGAGAGACCAAGGTGAAAGTCAGCTCCTTCCATGCTGGCCTTACTAGACGCTGAACTATTGCAGTACCCACAGCAGTTCATCAACACCTTTGCGCTTGGCTGTTATGACACCTCTCGTTGGCCAAGATTTTTCTCACTGTCGGCTCAGGATTTACAGTAAACGGTGCTGTTTGGCTCATCACTCTCAGTTGGGTCAAAGCCAGACAGACCTTGTGCCCCGCAAGCCCTCTACAACAACAACTTTCCTAGCTTTATTCATGTTGATGCAGTATAATTGGCAAAAGCTAAGATTTGGTCCCCTGATGAGTGTAAAAAGGTTTGTGCGCCTGTATTCAAAAGTAGCCAACGAGGACGCATTCAGGTTGAAATGTTTGACTGTCAGTGCAAATTTTCATGAAGAAGTTTGTTAGTTTGGTAGTGGCCAACTTATGCCTTGTGGCCAAGCACCAACAGCTGCTTGGCTTAGCTAAGAGCACCATAATAATGACCTTTTCTGAGAACAAACTCGATCTTTCCATATCTTATTTTCGTTTTTGTTGTCGAAACAAGCCGATCACCAAGTAACCAAACCTCGAAACTTTCCCATTTACAAAACCAGCCTGTTAAAATCCCTGCAGCAACAAGTTCTCACATTTACAGAAATGGCCCACACAGTTGCAGCTCATTTATAGTGCATTCCATGTGCACTTATAACAAAAACCTCAATGAACAACTTTCATTATTCTAGCCAACCCAAAAAAAAGGTTTTCCTCCTGCTTGCCTTTAAAAGCCTTTGTTAGCTATCCACAGTAGGGCTTGGTAAACATCTTTATGACCCACTAGGTATGTGAGAGCATGTGCCACTCGCCTGAGCGCTAATTAGCTTGGCTACATCTGAGAGCACTCAGGAGCTACTGGCTGAAAAGGAGACTTTTCACAAAGTCAAGAGCCCTTGAGGAAGTCTTCATCCTGGCTCTGTTGTTCTCAGGTTTGTGCCCTGACATAGCTAGAAAATTAAAATTGAGAATAATCCAAACATCTTTGTTAGATTGGAGAATTATATCAGCTAAAAGTATTCATCAGGATAGCACATGTTCAGCCTATCGCACCTGAACTGCCTCATTTAACATTGATACAGGAAAAGAATCCACAAACGTGCAATGTCAACAGGATGCTAATTGAAGTTGAGCATCTGAGCACAAATACAAAGCACTGAATGTTTGGGGCTTTCATTCATGTCTCGGAAATAAAAAACAAAGAAGCAATTGCCAGGTCTATTCCCACACTAAGTCTGCAGTCGAACCCTCAGCCACTTGACGAACTTCCAGAGTGTGCATTTCTCCTTCAGCATTCACAGGAGAAACATTTCGGCCGATCAAAGCACAGAAAAGCTACATGTTGGAGCTTTGGAGGGCATGTTAAGAGCTTCTCAAAGTTTCAGTTTCACTTATAAGATGTTTAAAAAAAGCTATGCAACATAACTCTTCTATTTACATTAAATTACAGTGTTTTCAGCTTTAAAGGAAAATTATTTTATGGACAACCTGGGTCTTATTGTCTTAAGCTTGGCCAGTGTAGCTACAGGTTAGCATAACATTGTGCTCACCACCACCACTGCAGAAACTATGGACATGTGTGCTTTATTTAAACCATGCACATGACTTTTCTTTTTGTAAGACCTTTCAATCACACTAGCTTTACTGCTACTACTGGTGTAAACAAAACAGCCGCTAGCAAGAAAATGCCACATGTAGGCCACCCAGACAAACCAAAAATTTAACTGAGAAGTTATAACATTTAAGGTTAATTCAATTTTAGTCCTCACCTTTATCCATACTGTTAATTAACCGTATTTGATTGGTTTAAGATTGGACTGTGTGAAAATCTTGTGACTGTATTCCCTTTGCTCTCACTGGACCCTGGTTTCCAGTCGAGTGTGTGTCCATTTTACCCACAATGACATTGTTGATTACAGTATTATGCTGAACTAAATTCCAGATTACTGCTCTGTCTGTAGGTATACTGCCTAAATCTATGACTATAAGACCCTGGTTGTAAAAGAAAAGAGATTTTTCCTTGAAGAACAAACAGAAATGCTCCATAGGAAAAAGCTTCTTGCCTATTGATGTCGACATTCGCCACAACATTGTTTGAGTCCACCGAGCATGTCCTGCGCCATTTACTCACATCTTTGCTCCTCATGTTTGGCTTCACATTAAAAGGAAACTTAGTCAAGGACACCAAAATATTATAGGTATGTCCTCATTATACAGACATATTAAATAAATTAGATCCCTACATGCATGCTTGTTATGTATATTTTAAAAATGTCTAAGGTGAGTCACGGGTGCATTGTGGGTAGTTAGGAACGATCAGAATGTAAAAAGGGGAGCAGCGAACTTCTGCAACATTATTGAAAATAACACCAAAAAGCAGATGGAGGAGGTTTTTTTCGGTTACGGATGGAACGCCGCACACAATGCATCACTGGTTTTCCATATTTAGTCTTTTTGAAGCAAAATCAAGCCCCAAATGAAAACTGTGTGTTCTGCAAGCCACCTTTATAAAGCTGAAGACCCCCTTAATTTCCCCCAGAGAGACCTTATGGCACTGATGATTTTGAATTGAGTCCTGAAAATATTTCCTTTTTCTTCTTCTGCTTCTTCTTCCTCCCCACCTCCCCCCTCCTCTCCCTCCTCCTTGTTGCTCCACAAGAGCTTAATCCTTCTAACCAGCACCATATGTCCGGGAAGGCTGCTGGAAAACTCTGGAATCTACTTTTGCCTCTTTAACAATAGAATCTACATGAAAAACGCTGAGCTTTGTCAAGTGGGCGCTAGCTCCTGGAGCACCGTGAAAGAAGCAAAAGTTGGTTGAGGACCGACCCCGAAATCCCTACCATGACTTGTGCAGATCTAACAGTGCCAATCAAAGATTATCCTTTCTGCCTGTTGCACAAAGTGGAGCCTATCGGTCTGCTTGCTTATGCACATCTAATTCATATTGATTTTCAAAGGCCACTCAAGGTTGTGGACTGGTACTGTGTTTCTGGGTGGATACTTTCTAGTATTCCCTCTCCAGAGGTTTAACAGCCCAAAGGATCATTTACAGAAAGGTTGTTCTCTAATCCATTATCTTATCTTTCCTTTTTTTATTCAAAGAGCAACAAACAAACTGTTGTGTTCTGGGAACAGAAGCTCTGAAATGGCAACTTCACTGTGTTTGAGCGGTCATGTCACATCTTTTTACAACCTCTGAGACATGCTCATCCCACGCTGCTTTATGGGGGGGGATTGATTTCCAAATGATGACATTATTCCTTGTTAAAAGTACATTAGTGTCACGCTGTGTATGTACTTGTGAAATAGTATTCCTCGTTTTACGAATTACACTGTGCGGCACTTATTTTTTATTCCTAAACTCTGTACGCGGGGCCTCAAAGCTCATTTAGAATCATCTTTTCATCTTTTGGAGAAATACTCCAGCTGCTGTCATGAGCGGTTGGAGACTAATGGGAGCACACCTGGGACCACTGGGAAATCTATTGCAAATTACATATCATGGCACTATGCATTTTGAAACAAAACGGCGCTGCTTACATAGCTATGAGCACAAGGTTGGATAATGGGTGAAACATATAATTAAAGCCAACAGAAGCTGAAAACATCTGCATCATAAAAGCAGACATGTAGCGTGTCAAGTGACCTAAAAATGATTAGCAATTTTAACTAAATTGCTCTTACTCTCTAGTTAATGTGTCTCTCTCGCCACCTTTTATTTTCTCTGTCCATTTCTTTCAACTTTTTCCACGCTCTGGAAAAGTCCGAGGAGATGGAATCAGAGATGAAAGCGCGTGATAGCACCTCCTCTGTCAGCTTCACTTAGTCTCCCTTGAACTCGTGAAAACTGACATCACCAAGCGTTTTCGCATGTCACGTTTTCCGTCCTTGCTTTTTCTGGAATTTGGCTTGACCTGTTCAATGTAGCTTTTATGAGGAAACTTTAATCAAATGCTTTATTTGCTGAATACCACAAGTGGTATCCAGTTGCCGTTAACTGGAACAGCTTATCCTTACTGTATAAGGGGATTTTGTGAGAGAAAACAAAAGTTTTTGCAGGGTATCATAAAGTGTGTAATATTCATCATAGTACCCATAAACCACCTTATGAACATCTCATAAATGTACATTTAAAAAAACATCCCATGTAAGAATATCCCTACATGATTGCTTTATTAGTCAAAAACACAATTTAAAATGAATTAAATCTTTTTAAGAGCAAAGTTACGACTCGCATATATACTACATAGACAAGAAACATTTTTATTAAATAAGAACACTGCTTTCGTAATTTTATATAACAAAGGCAGTCAGTGAAGGCTATTACAACAGCAGAGAAATATATTTAAATGAATTAGACTAGCTGCCTGTGTGCCAAGCTAAGCTAACAAGTTGCTAATGGTGGCTTCGTATTGGCCTGATAGATACGGGAGTGGTATTGATCTTCTCATCTTACTCTCAGCAAAGATGAACATGTACATTTCCCAAAATGTTATACTATTCCTTTAAACAATGCTAAATGCAGTGATGCTAAACTGCTGATGTATCATCGAAGTTCAGCTACAGATCATGATCAAAATGCAATTGCGAAAAGAAACGTTTGTGCTTACCATGGATCCTGTGTCTCCAGGCTGCCCTGGATCACCCTGTAGCAAAGACAAAACAGCCAGTTAATGGAAGAGCATAGAGCATTTGTCTTTCTTTAAACATTAAGAACACATTAGGTTTTAAAATGATTATGAACACCATTCTGACCACAAGAAGTCAAATATTCTGGTGAAAAAATACATGATTGTTGAATTCCCCATTTCTTTTAGTTTTTGGCCACTATGGTGCATAGAGACGAGGTTGCCAAGTAGAGCTCAACATTGTTCTGCTTGTATACCGAGTTGGCTGCAAGGCATTTATCATGCTGTGGCACCTGTACCCTTCGCTGTTTCTGTCCAAAAACCTTGTTCTAGTCTCTGCTTTCAGTTCAGGCCTGGCTCTTGGATGTTCCTGCAGTTCTCAGCGTATAAAAGACACACATATGCCACGTCCAGATTTCTATGCCAAGGCCATGCTTGAACATTATTACATTTTTGCCTCTTTGTGACATTTAAAGGACAATTTTTGCCACCCTCCTTCTGAGAGATCCACGGCAGAAGAAATAATTCATGGGAGAAGTAAAGCAGCAGAAGTTTAATTTCTTGGGAAAATGCGACAACTATAGCAACTGCAACTGGAAGAAATAGAAACAATATCATCAGAAAACTTGGAAAGAAGCAGATAAACAACACTTAATATTTTTTCACTCCCGCTGTGAATCCTGCCAAGACAATAAAGATCAGCTGGAGCCCTCCGAAGGTTTTATGGTAGAACATAATTGACAAGGCCTTTTCTGTTTCTTCTTTCCCTCACAGGCAGAGTTCACATAAATTAGTGTGATGCCAGTGACAGGCTTAAAGACATGGAAAATGTTATGTTATAATGAAAAACAACCAAGTAAACGTAAATCCATACAGTGAAGCATTCTCTTGGGAGCATATTCGTGTTTAGCTAAAGACGTTAGGGCAATGAACTGCAACGTAGCTTGTCTAGTCTTCATTAGAAAGGTTCTCACTGGATAAACCCTCTTGGCACTGAGTAAAAGTCAAACTGAATATGAATACAAAAAGAGCCACACTTGTGTTACTCTTAATAGAAACAATGCAGTGTTTTTTAAAGGAAAAATTCACAGAATTTTACTGATCCATTGCCATTACCATTGCAAAAGAAAATCTATGCTCAGTTTAATCACACTTCCTCTGATGACAGATGAAAATCAATACTCACGGGTAGACCAGGTACACCTCTGGGTCCATCTTTCCCTGTGTCCCCTGGAGGCCCCCTTGGCCCAGGAGGGCCCGGTGGCCCTGGAGGCCCAGGTGGTCCTGCTTGCCCTTGATCTCCCTGTGTGGCAAAATAACACATTTAAAACATTATTACTCTGTGATAATGCTGGATCCACGAAGACTGGAGCCACTGCAGTTAAATGATAATGAAGAGAGTAATAGAATGACCTTGTGGGTGGCTATGGGCTGCCTCCATTCATAACATGGAGGATAGTTTGCATTGCGGGTCTTATGGCTAAAGGTAGCGTACAGAAAATGGATTTTGGAGATTTATAGCTGACATAGTAATTCCCAGATGCATGTACTCCTAAATGGACTAAATTAGTTCAATGGGGTTTTTGCATTTGGCACTAACTGAAAGAAAAGTATGTCTACAATAATCAGGGTGAAAATATACTGAAAGTGTGTGGTCCATTATTATACTGGATTATAAGAAATTCTAAGAAAAAATTCAGCAATCTATCTTGCAGGGAAAGTGCATTAAGTAGTGCCAGGACAGTTATTCATTTTACCTTTAATAATCCCTTGTTTTATGAAAAGAAATTTCCATGTTTCCCTTTAACAGTAACAGAAGGAGTAAAAGAATACTTATGACAGGTCTGTCTGAAGGCTTGCATGCAAACTGCAGAATGCCCAGCGACAAGTGATTCGGTGAGACTTGGCAGGATGGACAGAGAGACGAGTGAGGACACAGCCACTACCTTAATGAGCCGCCGCTTTATGAGCTGCTGGTCAGCGGAAAGAAAGCCATGATTGATCTTAGGGAAGACCATCTGAGCAGGTGTGTGAGGTCAAGAGGTCGTAGGTCAGAGGTGAGAGAAGGTTGAAGAAGGATGAGGTCCCAGAAGAAGAAGAAGGAGGAAGGCAAATGCAAAAAGAAACAGATTTTGTTAGAAAGGCCTATGTTCATGAACCCCAGTCCAGCGCCTTCACAGATGGGGGGAGAAATCCACACTTTTCCAGCACAGAGGTGGTTTGCTTCGGAAGTCTGGTTTTTTTTTTTTGGAGCCAGGGACCGTAATTACCACCTCAGGGGTGCGAGGGCGCCACAGTGGGCTCACAGTCCCCAGAAAAATGGGAATTTCTCCTCCTCTGTTAAAGTGCTGTCATCATCTTCATTGCGCCTGCTGCTAAGTCAGACCCTGTGAGCTGCACACACTGAAACCAACGGGGTCGACCTTCTGAGTTGAGGTTGATTTCTAACCTTGTTCCTTTCAATGCATGCATTATTGCTGCTAGTGTCCATTGGTATTAAGTGGCTTCATCCATCGCTAAAACAATCCTCAAGGCCAAATTGGTGGATTGAAGGATTTGTGGTGAACCATGGGCAGGAGCTTTAAAAAAACATTTTGCCACTTTAGTTCATCATCGAGTATTCCTCTTGGAGTTCCTTCCATTTATTCTAGCATCAATGGACACAAGCCAAACCATGTCTTGGTTTTAGGATGCTGATGCTTGTTCCAGTCAGCTGCATATTACTGGGTTGCAAAAGGCCACCTTTGCTCTAAACAGGGAACCTGGAATGTAGCGTATTACAGAAATGTCGAGTGAAATACTGGTGGCAGTGGGAGAGGATAATGATTGACTGGCCGTGATTAATTAGATGGGGTTTATCCTGTGCCAGGTCTATCATCGGGCTTTGAGAAAAAGCAGCCGACAGTGATTCATTCACTCCAAGTGTGTGCTGCGGAGGGGTCGGACTGAGCAGCTGGGCGGCACCACCACCGACAAACCTTGACAGTCAGGATCTGATTGCTGTGCAAAGCAGCCAGCGTAGGGAGACCAGGCAATCCCTAAAGGGACACACAGCAGAACATGGCACAACACACGCATGACATTCAAACACTGGGTGAACAAAAAACAGTTGAAGGAGGAAGAAGATAAGCATCCTACGTCTAAATATAGTGACATAATTGTGAAATAACCTACATAATATGAAACTGACCTACACAACACCAACGTTTTTATCTTAGACATTCATCATTTAAACATGTCCAAGTTTACTCTCTTTTATGGCACTAAGATTATCCTGTGTCAAGTGTATGCCGCAATGTCATAGCTAAATAACCATTTCCTGTTGTGTTCCTCCAAATATACAGACAAAACATTTGTTGAGATGATTATCAGAGAGCAGACTTTGAGCTATAACATGCTGGTAAATTCACGAGCTGCATTGTTCATAGAGTTTTGGGGAACATCAAGGGGTTATGATGTTCACTGGAAATTCAATCAAATGGTCTCCAATTCCCTTGTCAACAATCGTCCTGACAGATGTGATCCACTCATGAAAACTGAATAAAAGAAGAAAGCATTAAGCCTTCTCCTCGTTCAAAAGACACAGGGATTTATAGCTGAATGCTAACTTTCATCTGAATCCAGAAACATTGAAATATCTTAAGTTAAACATGGTTTAAATGTTATACTCAAATAAACGCACTCCATTAAAAGGGAGGTTTTACTACGTTTTATGTGGATGTCCAATCATTGTTGACGGTAAATGTAGTCAACTGAAGCAATAAATACATCAGTGCATGTTATTTCTACTTCAAAGCATGAGTTCTCCTGTTGTTCTCCATGCACCGGTGCCGTCATTTCACATGTACAGTGACATAGTTGGTGGCCAGAATGAGCAACAGGTTATGTCAGCTTCTTTCTTTTCTTTGCTTCTCTTGCAAACTTGATACATTTCTAATAGTGAATATGGCATCCCAAAATATGAGTTCACAGGATGTTATGAACGAGGATACATGTTACAGTGTTTTGGCTGACTCTGTTGTATTTATCCAAACTAGAGTATACGACGAAAATGCAGTACAAGGAGGCACTGCTGGTATCAGGAGAACTCAGCTTTCTCATTCAACATGGCATGCACTGAGGTATCCATTGCTTCAATTGACTACAGTGCCTTTACCATCAACACTGATTGGACAAAAACTGGCAAAATTTCCCTTTAGGGTTTATCATGAATCACTTTTTGGCGGGGATATTATGTCCATATTTGGACATATACATTTTCAGCCTGCCTATCACACAATGTATTTGATCTTTTTGTATTTGAGTCTTTTACAGTTACATTGGTGTAAAAACTGAAACATGAACTGACCGTTCACAAAATCCCTTGACAGGTGTAGCAGTAGTAACTAACGGGGATGGGACTTAGCAAACAGTCAAATGTAAATGTTTTTAGGTTTAATACTGAGTATACAGCACAAAATGAAAAGATTGCACCACATTGGCTGTACAGTGATTGCATATTCTATTGTTTATCTTTATGCTGCAGGTTTTGCTCCACTGTAAATAACCAACCTGAATAGACTGATGAAAGTATTTCTCAAAGACTGGCACACTAGCATAAACATGTCCTGTAAGAGATCAATCTTCTATATTCAAGCTTAAGATAAAATCTGGCCTATCCAAACATGGCTTTGGTGCCATCCCTCTGGTTTTCCGAAGATAATTCAAAAAGCATGGCTCATTAAGAACATGGCTTTCAAGGCAGGCTGATTTAATTTAACCCTGCAGCAGAACAGAGCAATGGATACTCTTACACTGCAGACAATAGCCATGCTGTGTGTAACTGGGATCGAAGCGAAAATATTTCTCAAGTTATTTACAACCTCAAACATTTTGAGGACAAAGAAAGAAAACAGGAACTGGATTATGGTCAGTAGTGAACGGACAATACAAAGAGTCCAAGGCATGAAAATGTAGTGTGGTGCACGTGCAGCTTAGCACATGTGACTGCTTTCTGGGTTGTATCATTTTGATACATACTACATTACATAGTAGGGGAACCTGGAGAGAAGCTGTGGCCAGGTCACAGCATGCTGACAACCTCACTGACCAATGTGTGTTTGAAATGTGTAAAAGAAAAAAAAAAGATCTGGCTAAAAGCCAGTAGTTTGGTCTTCCTCTGCAGGAGATGACAGAAAGAGGAGAAAGGCTTTACTAGGTGTGGGTTAGAGCTCTCCCTGCCTCCCTGCCTCTGTACTGATATCTGTGTGTGAGAATGATAATGACATGGCGGTTGACAGAGAATCCTAACCATTTGCAGATTGTTTTGTTTTGCTTTTCTCCTCCAAAACGGATGTTGGTTATTTGGTGAGGAGATCTATTGCTATGTATCTGCCTGCAGCAAGATGACTGCAGCTGTAGTAAACAAAAAGCCAGATACGAGGACAATCAGCAGCAGCCGTCAAAGGACACTGGCCAGAAACAGCATCTCCTCGACCACACCAAACACACAAAACATCCCAAGCAAATACAGGCTGCGGCATTTTCTGAATGTCTATATGTGGAGTGGATTACCAATTCTGTGCACAGATGGCTTCAATACATTTAAGAGAGGAATAATAGATTCATCTGAAGCCTCAGATTTGGCATAAATCTGATGCATCAAAATTTATCTCAAGCGAAATTCTTTTAAGGCTTCTGATTTCGTGTGCAAACAGACTGTAAAACACTTCTTTGTTCGAGACTGAAAAGTGAAAGTGGAAGTTACATAATTGCTGCCTCTTTATCTTGGAAGAGCATTGCAAATTGATTAAATCCCAAGATGTTAGAAGCAAAGACTGGACAAACAAGGGCAGATTTTTTTTTTTATTGTGAAATCTCTGGAATTTTTCCTCTAACTGACCCAGGAATTCATCAGACTTTGCTTCACACCTGTAACTGGTGCCATTTGTCAAAAAGACCACACACCTTTCTTGGTGATGCGCATAGCCAGTCACTCCTGTTAATTATATCCCACCAGTGGAGCTCGAGCGGTGGTCGCACATTTGTTTGTCAAAACTGGCCAATTTATTATTTGTTGCTTGGTTAACCTTTGGCATTTGGATGTGGCCTTTGACCTTTAGGGCAGACAAATGGCTGACCCTGACATGTGGGGAACAGGCAGAGGAAGTGTGCATCTGTGAGGAAATTCTGTTGGCCATGTGGCAACTCTCACACCATCTTTGGCCACAGAGGCTGAGGGGTTTTGACTTGCCCCTAGAAGACATACACATGTCTTGTAGATATATATGTATAAATGCAAACAAAAGTAGTCCTTTAAATGACTCCGAATTTAAATCTGTTTGGATTTGTAACCAGGCAGACTGGGATGTGTAGAGGACATATTCTTGACATGCCCTATTGTTTACATGTACCTTCATATGGGTTTAATAGCCTCTTTGCAGGGCATGAAATGAGCTTCATTTCTAGCCAGATAAATAAAGTGAAGGTCAGGCAGCACTTGTCCTGGTAAGTGTTCATTTATTAAGGAAATCTTTCTTATACCGTTCCACTGCATTTACCTACTAATCTAATGTGCAAAGTCAATATGGCATTCTGGGAAGGTAATATGATTTGCTGGTGACCTAGACTGTTTTCATGTCCCTGTGGTCCTTCGTATGTGACTGTGACTGTGTGTTAATTTGTAACTGTTAGGGGACAGTTTTGCTGTAATTGGAAGTTAATGAAATGCTCTCTTGAAATGGACAGTTTATTTATTTACTCTACAAGACAAATTGGGCCTGGCTGGTCCCTGTTACAACTCTGTCAGCCATACTGCTGTTTCCATAGTGTAAATAATTTGCTGATAGAGACAGATGACTCCATTTCCTGGGTTAAAAGGGTACAAATTATAGGCAAAGCCCAAGAAATTCTATCCAAAAACGGTGATAATTTACTCCAGTCAATTCAGCCAGAGAGCAACGATACTTCCTTTCTGCCTGTTTGCAGTGGCTCTGCGTTTGCAACTAATGAATATCTGACACTTTTTATATCATTAAAAATTAACAATGCATATCAAGAAGTTGGAAGAGTGAAACCAAGCAGAGATCCGGAATCTCTTTGAACTTAGCCATTTGTCATTTGAGGAGTGCCTTTGTGTAACATAAGATGTATCACTTTGAGACCACTAATCAAGTTTCACAGGGAGGGTCATTTGTATTGACTTTCAAATCATAAGAAATATGGTGCTTTGACGTGCACAACTCGCCCGCAGGAGAGCTGACAAAGTTAATTAGTAACTAAGGTCTGGGTGGGCGCCAATACAGAATTGAGATCAGATCCACTTGGGAGATGGCTGGTGTTTTGGTGACAAGACAAACATCTGTGTTGTTGTGTTCTCTTGTCATTGTGCTCTGACCTGTACGTGCTCTCTGTCCTTACGGAAATCAATTACAGGCATTTAAAGTAGCTTTGACTCCATATGATCTACTCCTGATGACAATAGCAGATACAGAGGAAGTAAAAAGTGTGTGTATGCATGTGCACATGTGCCCCTGGTTAATGTAATCTACTTTAAACAAACCTGTGCAGTCAAAGTCTGTTTTTCAAAAGACTCATTTTCTAACCATTATTTGAGAAAAATGAGGGCGCGCTGGCTGCTAGGTGGAGATAGAGTAATTCATTTCAGAGGCTGTCAAGCACGGAAAAGCACTCACATCATCATCATTTAGAAACTGCACTTTTATAGAAATGTCAAACTACAGAGCTGGAAATGATTAAAGCTCTGAATACGCCATGTCACGTCGAGGATTGAAGTGAATCACGAGTAATTATAGAGACAGAGCTAGTTGGCTTTTGATTATAGCTGAGATTCAGCAGATATCTTATGCTGATGTGCAAAAGATTGTACTCATGTTCAATTTGAAGACAAGCGGTCGAAAACTATACCACGCCATGCATTCCAAGGTATCTTTCACGTTTGTCTGCCCATTCTTTATGTAGAAATAAGCAGTGCTGAAATGCGTGTTGTATTTGGCCAGATGGGATGAACACTATCCCAGGAATTTCATGCATCTCAAACCTTTAGCCCACAATTCTGCTGGAGGAGACACACACAGTCACATTCATCAGCAAATCACAAGAAGTCGGAGTAAACCGCATACCCGTGGTCCTTGGTCGCCTTGATCCCCCTGCGGAAGGCAAGACAAAGAATTGGTCTTGAAATGCAAAGGTCGAACACACAATGAACACACGCAGACGCGGGCACAGTGCTAATAATAAGATGAGACTCGCACTGAAATCACTAAGGCATATTTCAGAGCACATTGATAAAGAAAAATAATACAGGAAACCTCAACTATTCATTGTGGTAGAGAGTAAAATCAATTATGATAACATGGACTGACGTGATCGGGTATGAGAGAAAGAGAGAGAGAAAGAGAGCAGTGGTGTGAGGTTTGGTGGGTTTGGTGAGGGGGGCTGAGTGTGGGCAAACTGCTTTGCCAGGCCAGATTTTATGCCCCAGAGATATTTGGCTTTCTGCCGTTTTTGGGGGTAGATCTCTGTGGACGGAGTGCATTCCTGATGGAGAGAACGTTTGGTTTCAAATCAACCTGTGTGTAGAACACTGTGGGTTTATCACATTAGAGTGAAACCGAACCAAAAGTACACTTTTGTTTGAAACAACTGAAGGACGACCAAATGTTGGACACTGAATTATAACCTTAATCCGTCTAGAATCGGATAACTGAACATGCTTAAACCATCTCATTTGATGCACCCCACTCTCTTGTTGGCTGAGCTACAATTTAGCCACAGCAGTAAAATGAGCTGAACAACTTATCACACATGGATGGGAATTTTGCTCAAACAAACTTCAATGTAATGCCTGAGCAATTTCAAATAAAACAGCTCTCGGTATTTTTGCAATTTTTCATTGGGCAGTCATTCCAACACCAGATTTTAATGGGAAAACAGTTGTGAATGGCCACACTGATGAACGCTGTATTCATCTTGGGTGGGAGGAATGAGCACAGTTGTTTTTGATTTCATTAAACTGCAGATGAAGCGGTTCACATGAGAGGCATGAACATGCATTTAATCAGCAAGACTCGGTTGTTCACAGTTGTCATAATGGATACTGGATAACCATCTAAATCTGGTTTTATAAGCCATGCTTATGGCTGTTATTTTCTGCTACAAGAGACACCAAGTAAGAAATCGTACAGTTGATTCATGATGTTGGTCAGCGACAACAACCAATGTCATTTCACACCGCACATCACCAGAAATCATGTTACCAAAGAGTGCGACTTGATGCTAATGACAATGGTTTCTGTGTCTGACTTCACCTCTGGTTAGCTTTCGCACGCTATTTCATATTATGTCTTGTACTGTAATCATCCATTAATCATAATGGCTTATAGTCCAAGTTGTTGCTCACTTCATACAAAACATGAATTAATACTTACTCTTGTCATTGCTGGCCTGTAAAAAACATCAGATCTTCCCCAGTAGCATTTTATAAGCATTCACTTTAAGTGTTTCTATTATAAGGGAATCCAGGGACTTTATCAACTATGATGTGAATCAGGGGGATCTCATGGTTTTAGTCTTACAAAGCAACATGGGTATACATTTGTCCCACAGTCCTGCAGACTTATAAAGAGACAGTGTGGTTATTTTGCATGCTCCACTGCTGTTTTATGGAGGAATGCTCAGTGAGGCATTTAAGGGCTCCAACGTGGGCTCTGGCTTTCAGTCATTAATGTTCTGAGCTGTGGATTTGTGAACGAAAGGAGAATTTAAATATTCAGACTCTGAGACTTGTCAGGATGACTTAAGAGGAAATTATTGCTGCAAACGCAAAATGACACTCTTTATGGACAAATAAATGGTGAGTAGAGCAAAAACAAAGATTTTTTTAACTTTTTAAAAATCGTATGGTGGGCTGGATATTAAAGACTAAAATTTCACATCTTTTAAAGGGATAGTTTGACATATGGGGAAATAAGCATATTTGCTTACTTAGTAAGCCTGTACAGTAAACATGAATTTTAAGCCAGCAGCTGTTACCTTTGGACAGAACCATGCTAGCTGTTAACCTTCATTTGCAGTCTTTGTGCTAAGCTAAGCTAACACGCTGCTGACTCTAGCTTAGCTTACAAATTTGAAAGAGGTATCAATCTTTTAACTAACCCTTGACAAAAAGGTGAATAAGTGTATTTCCCCAAGATGTCAAACTATTGTTTTAAGAAGTTAAACAAAGTATCTTAGTAGATCAACATTACATCGATGAAACAAATTAAACAAAATATTCAATTACTCACCTTTTCACCCTTCAGACCTGGAGGGCCCTACAAAGAGAAAAAAATAATTGTTCAAAGTTTTTAAAAACACATGAATAGGAAAAAAAAAAAAAGACGAACTATGGTTCATGTCAGTTATTTGTAATCATTCTGGTGCCATGGCACAATTTAGTAAGACACAATACACTGCAACAGCTGCAGCACCAGTGTGACCAATCACGTTAGCCAATAAACAAACACAGCTGCTTAACAAGGCTTGAACTTGATCCAAAAGATTAACAAATTGAGTTGTGATGAAACTAGCATTGTGTACTTTTTGACATCTCCTTCAGCATTTGATTAAAACGCCCTGTCACAGAATGGGAACTGGTGCCTTATGCATTGTAGACAGCAGAGCTTATACAAACATACCATTAAAACCAAAAACGGGCCCAAATCAACCCTATGTTTACTTAGAGGATCAAATCCAGCAATCTTTAACCAAATATTGGCAAGAGCATTGTAAAAATGTGCACACTTTTTTTTCACACAGCAGTTTTTGTGAGGCAGTTGTGCATCCAACTCCTGTCAATCAGCAGGCGTGGGCTCCTGGGTGGGCTCTGTAAAAGATCATGGGTGAAGTAGAGGATTTGACAATGAGGTGTGCATCCATACGCTGGAGCCTAATGAGCTTGTGTTCAAAAACACTATTTTTAACATTCAAGTGGAAGGATTAAACCCAGCCTGCTGGGCTCTCTTTCTTCCTCTGAGTTCGAGCTTTTGGAAAAAACTTGGTTTGGAAAAATTAGTATTAGATCAATGTCAGCAGAGTGGCTAACCGACCACCCGCTTAGCGACAATGTTCCTGAGCCCCTGCAGAAACTGAGAAAGATGGCTGTGCTATGTACACGGATACTAATCTGTATTTCACATGAAAAGCTATCTGTCAAATATATTTGATGCATTAAAGTACATTTTCTAGTGCTTAGATGAAATTAATATTTGAGAACAGATGTGAATCTTCTACAATCACTTCCAATGTTTGGGAAATCGTGAATCTCCTCTAACTTCATTATTTATTACTACCATAAAAATGTCACATATGTCCTCATGGTAAAAATTACCAAGTTGCTTAACTACAGTAATGCAGTGATTGCCTTTCCAGGATAATACTGGTCAAACATGGTTTATTTCCAAAGATATCAGACCCACAGAGAAAAGAGCACTGACACTAATCCATAGATTGATGACATTAGTATGAGCCACGTGTTTGGCGGGCGTTCCTGTGAGTCCATGGACCAGTGACCCAGAATAGCAGACTTTCAGACACAGACAGGCTTCCACTGCACTGGCACACATAGCTGTCTAAAAGCGAAATGCTTCAGAGGTAGTCCAGTAGTTTTCCTCTGCCAATTTCTACCACACTGCTCTGGGTGAAGTGAGTTGTAGCCTGCTCAGTGCCTATGGACATTATTTTTGATGCGTAGTTAACTATCCATAGCTTTTCGTTTATGTATATTTGTGCATGAGTTCCCTTCTGGATCTGCACTAGGCCCAATTTCCCTTGGTCATGAACCTGTACAGAGAGCTTGTGTGGTGCATCGTCCTATTTATTCACAAAACTGGCAACTATGTTTGCTTCCACAAGCCCAGATAAAAACTTAAGGGAAATACAGCTTTAATACACACATTCATCTTAGGAGCTTGGACCTGCTGCTTACTTGACTGGCCATAGAAAGAGCCATAACACACTTGTAAACACAAAATGCACCATTATGAAAACAATGTTTCCGATTGCGGTTCCCTGGGGGGGAATAACAGAGGCAACATATTGGAATCAAATGTGACTCTTACTTTTATAACGATGTAGATGCATTCCAGAGGGGCTAAATAAGTTTCCAGCATGTTCCTGAAAATGGAAGGCAGCTAAAGAAAATCAGTGCAGGCTTTTTGTTGTGAGGGAAAATTGCCTTTGGACAATAGGAGGCTATTGACAAGCTGTTACTGCAAACATATGAATGGTTGCAACAAAGAAATACTTAAATATACCCACTGCAGCTTTCTGCGCAAGCCCGCTTAGCGCATTATATCTGGCACTGAAAGATACAAATAGTTGGCACACGAAATTACTGGGCTAGATGACTAGGCACCATAAGTTTGTGGAAAGAAATGAGAACGCAGCTTTATACGATTTGGCATTTCAATAAATCCAGATAGTTTCATGATAAGTGCAGCAACATAGTGAAACTTGATCAAATCCATGCTGAACTTCCATAATTGGGCAAAAAGCACGTCTACATTTTGTTTGTGAGGGAATAAATAAGGAAAATGAGTCACAGCTTTTAGATAGATTTCTATAGTAGATAGACAAATAGGCCAAAAAGGTTTGATTTAATAAGTCAGTGGATCCCTACCTTTTTGATGTCCATCAACACGTCAAGTAAACTCGTGCCTTACCTCTTCCTTATATTCTAGCTATTAACTTTAACCATTTATCCATCACTTTTAGCAAACTCTGTCAACTTTGCAAGCCAAAGAGTAAAAACACCTCATATAAGTAGTGATATAAATGTGTGGCAAATATTTACATTTTAAAGCAGCATCTTTTGATAATCCTATCATGTCTGTTGAATGATATCAATGTCAGCTGCATTTACTGGTGGATTTGTACTTCACAAATGGAATACTGCTTTTGACACACCTAACCATATCTTGCCCAAAAACCTTGTTCATTTTCCTCTTCCATCTGGTCGTAAAAGCATGTGGAAGTGATTTTGCTACACAGTCTGCACCTGCTCATTATACGGCCCATCATTTGCACATCACTTGGACAGACAGTACCCACTGGAGCCTTTCCAAAAAGGTTTAAGCCAGTACAGTGAGGGTCTTTTATAGAGACTATTAAACAGCTCTCCTGCAAAGACTATTTCAAAGGAGCGAACTGTACTACAGTAGAAGTGCAGTGGGTGTCTATTTGTCAAGCAGTCTCTGCAGCTTTGTGGTTTCAGTCTGCCCCAAGGAAGGTTTCTAATCAGCACCTGTGTACGCTTTCCACATCTTTTTACTGCTTCTGCTCTGGCACTTTTTCAAAAGCAGTCCTCGAGCAGGTGCTCCACGGCACATCACGCTGCTTCTGTTTGATCAAACTTGTTCACTGTGTGTTAGCAAGTTACTTTCATGAACATCATTAACCCTATTTAGTGCTTTCAACACTTTCACTTTAAGATTACACTGTACGTTTAAATGACTGCATGCATGTCTGAAAAACTGCAAAACTATTTATAATGCTCTTGAAAGGAATAGCTTCGACAATCTGAGAAACGCAATTCATATCCTTGCAAAGAGTTCGATGAAAAGACTGATGCCACTTAAATGGAAGTGTGATGCTACAACCAGCAGCTGGTTAGCCTAGTTTAGCATAAAGACTGGAAATGAGGGAAACAGCTAGCCTGGCTCTGTCCAAAGGTAACAAAATCCTATTTCTTGGAGAGGCGCAATAACTGCCTCAAGTCGTCTCGTAAATGTGAGGTTGCTATGCATCCAGCGGAGAATCCCTGAATGTTAATGCACAGCAAGTTAAGACACCCTCTGTAAAGCCACAACTTGCCATTTTCACTGTTTGGTTTTGTACGAATTAAACAAATAAGATACAATGTGTTGACTGTGAGCTTTAGTTTTAGTGCCCCACCCTGTTTCTTTATGCTTGTCTTTATGCTAAGGTAAGCTAACCAGCTGCTGAATGTAGCTTTACACTCAGAGGGGTATCAATCTTCTCATGTAACACTTATTAGCCAATAAGTCTATTTCCTATTTAAGTCTTTCTTAAATTTCTTAACGATTCCTTTGCACATGTAGCTGTAAACATGTCATTTCAGCATTTCAGATGTGGTTTACACACAGACAGTATTTCACTGTTCCTGTGGGATCAGGAACAATTATTTACCAGAAACCTCTAAAGAGTAAAGATTAGTTCCCTGCAAGTGACTTCAAAAATAACAAATATGCCCTTCATATGTGTGGTGATGAACTGAATGCAGTTGCCCAAAGCAGAAGCCGTATATCTACTTATTGAAAATGACACATATCACGTTGATGGTAAGCCTCACATCTTCTGCTGCTTAACGCTGGGCAAACTTATGTCGAGCTTCCATCAAGAGATGATTTGTTACAGAACATCCTGTGCGCATGATATTGTCGAGTTTATGGTGGACCACTGGATCAGGATTAAGGTTTTTTTTTCTATCCAGATACATGCCTAGCTTCGCATCCTAAGCCAAACCATGACCACTGTCTCCTGCAAAGGCCTGAATGAGCTGTTGGTATGAAAAAAATGAGGAAACCCCTGCCACCTTTAAAACAGAGTGGGGGATAATTATGGAAAGGTCTGCAGGGAAATATGAAAAGGCAAAGGGAACTGGGGCCAAACCCACAAGCAACATGAACACTGCCATTCAAATCTGACAGTGTAAGTTACTTCACTCCATATTACAAGGAAAGAGTAAATAATGTTCAATAAAACAATCTTGGCACTGAGGCACATTTTGTATGTGGCTCCTGCAATGCTGATTATAAGGACGTGAAAATATTTCACAACTAGATTTTCTGTGTTGATCTGTCTTCAATTGTATAGAGGAAGTGTTATCAGAATTAGTTTTTATGTCATGCTGAATTAAGTGCTGTATGTAGCTCCCTATACGACACTTCCAAACACATTTACCAATTCCTAGTGTAGGGTGGATGTTCTGGTTTCTCCAGTTTCATATTTTATGCCAAATAAATTATTTATGTGCTCCTAAGATGCCTCTGTGGCTTTTCATTGGATCTATTATGAAAAACAGTTTCAAGAACTGTGAATATAGTATCAAAATATCTACTTCGAATTTGTATTTATTAGTTTCCTTTCTGATTGTGCTGGTTAGATCAAGTTTGTTCAGTGTGTGATGGGATTAGGAAGGATGATACTGTATATTATCTCCACTTTTATCCAACTTCAGTGTGGCTGACTAGTCTGAGGAGTTAAATGCTTGTAATTCACATGACAGAATAAAGGTTGAAGGTTATAATGTTCGGTTTGCGTTGAAAGAGGTATAGATTCAGTGGTATGGTCATCTCAGAGGATGTAGTTTGTTGTTCTGCATTTGTGCATTGGTATAAATGGGGTGTGCAAAATGATAAAAACACCTGCCAGTGTTCAAAATGACCAAACAGTTGAATCTCCATCTCTCCAAAACAGTTTCAACACAAACTTAACATCATCATCTTCATGAAGGGAGGATTTATTGTAAGGCTATTGCATTAGACTGCACTACTTTTAGCTTGGTGTAGCTAATAAACTGGCTATGGCTGTGTATATTTCCATTGTTATTCGCAGGATAATGTCCTGCTTTCAAAGGCCTGCTATCAACAAAGTGACATAGTTCAACCTATAAGTATCCCAGGCAGAGTTCACACCAATTCACAAGCTGAAACTTCTGCCAGCCTGATTTCACATTGTCACACATGGAAGTCAAGATACTCTATATCCATTCTTCACATTCCCACTCTGCTGTAATTTGACCAAAAGATGGTGGATGAAAGTTTGACAGTGCTCGTCTGACTGTGCAGTGTGGGACGAGAGGCTGGCTCACGTCCATAGCTTTAGCTGTTGTTGACATGAGCAAAGTAATTCTCGTGGGTTTGGCTGCGAGCTGCTGGTAAAATCTGCCTAATCCAACAAGATGCAAAAAGTCAGGAACAGGGGATATGCATGTAACCTCTGTCTGGACTTTGCTGTATTAGTTTTCATCACGGTGACCTGTTAAATGTATCGAGGTCCAGGAAATCAATCCATCAAATGGAGCTCATATCCTCGTTGTAGAACCTGGGCCAACGGGGCTGGCAGCAGTTGCTGTAGCCTGAACTGCCAGCCACATGGATCCAATCATCTCACCCTGGAGCACTGGCATCTCTGAGAGCACAGGCCAACAACTACCGCTTTTACAACCTCTTCTTTACGGGCATACGGTTTTCTCACACAGCTACACAATATTAATAAACATGTGTGTACACAGGAAGTTAAGCAAAGCAATCCTCCAGGCACCAAGTGTTGACAGGGAATAAGTAAGTGCAGAGGGGGGCAGGTGAGGAGTGCTGCTCACCACAAAAGTGGGAAGAGGGCAGAAGTAAAGGGTCTGAAAGGAGTAGAGCCTGACTTACGCACTTCACACCGTAAAACGATGCATCATGTTTGCTATACTAAAACTAAATCTGAAATATTAAATTCAACCTGGCTGATTTAAAGGAATAATTTGACATTTTGGGAAATGTGTTAATTTGCTTTTTTGCTGGCTCTGTCCAAAGGGAACAAAAGCCACCTTCCAGCACATCTAAAGCTTACTAATTAACACATCCAGCACATAATCCATGGAACACAACATAATGCCTTTTTTACACTTTGATTTACTGTGAACATCAGTGAGCTCTAGAGGTGCTGCTAAGCGGATTTTGCGACCTTTGGGCAGGGTAGCATTTCTGTTTCTGGCAGCTTGTAGTCTTTATGCTAAACTAAGCTAACTGCTGGCTAAAGCTTCACATTTACCATACAAACACACAGGACTTGCTGTCTTTGCACAATGAAAGGAAAATAATGTAGCATTCATTCTCTCACAACATTTCCAATAAGCCCTCTACCATCCGAAGCTGAAATGTCCCATCTGAATACACAAATATAATCAATTGCACCAATGCCAGAGTATAAATAGGTGCAAGCCAATTGCAAAAATACACTCTTAGCCCTTTACAGCTAAAAGCCTGTGGGCACCATTGGAAGTGAAATCTACTAAGTTTCAAACATACACAAACCGAACAGAGTAAAAGACATCCAGTAAAAACATATCTATCTGTACACCTCCATCTGTTAGTTCTGCATGGGAACCCTCAATCATATTACCGTGGGCCTTGGGGGAACTTCTTTTTCATGGCGGGAAACTAATGGAGGACAGGGATGTGAGTAATCAGAGCAGAATGGGCAGGAACGGATGACCACAAGTGGCTGGTGCTCGTCGGGGGAATCTGGATGCAGAGGTTAGGCAGGGATAGGAAAACCACACTGGAAAACTGACTTGGGAATGGCATCTGGTTCCCATATCCACAGTGTATCACAATTAGCCGGCAGAAAATGACTTTAATGTGTGTGTATGTGTTTGTGAGTGTGTGTGCGTGCTTGTTGTTATGTGGTGGATGTTCTTGTGGGAGCAGGGACACTGAACCGAGGAAAGTGAATCTGATAGTGGGACTGGTTGTAGGTGTCTGTTGTGTAAGCACAGTGTCAAGACGCAAATCAAACGTGGAGAAGATTCTAACTGACAATTTCAGTCAGGGAAGGCCTCATCTCTCCTGAGGAGGGGAAACATTTCAACAGCTTTAACCAAACTGTAAGCATAAAAAGCCAAACATCGAAGCCAATTTTTTTTTTTCCTGCACAATACGTAAGCAAATTTCTGACCCACAAAATTCTTGTCGTGGATATGAGATGTTGAATAAGGGACAATGTTCCAGTTGGAAAAGCATTTCTTTCACTTCTTCTGCTGATTCAATTAGAACCACATTGTGGCAGCTCTACATTTCTCATCATTTGATGTTATGAGTTGGAGGAAAATTCCTCTCAATCAAAAAGCTGTCGACCTTTTTCTTAAAATGCTAGCATCGCATTCGTACTGCGCTAATTCTCCTACCACGCTCGGGCAGAGACCGTGAGTTCCCCCTGTGAGTATTCAGCCTGCTCAGCCAGCCAGAGTGCACTACTGACTGCTTCAAATCACTGTGAGTAAACCTCACGGTTGGCCCGAGCCCTGCCTCCCATCATTTGCTGACAGACCAGTGCTGCTGGTGGGCACAGCATGAGCAGAAGACTGACATCCGAAAGGTCAAACTCTTAATGTTGTCACATTCAGTGACAGTGGTTCTCCTCAGGCACCATTGCCCTTATGAGCCCAAATAAATGCAGCCATGTCTGATAGATCCACTTGCAGCTCTCTCTTTAGCGCCAAAGCCTCATTGTGTCTCTGCTCATGTGAAACTGTTAATGGGCATTTTATGTTTCAACTTCACAACTTGAAACATAGCGAAAGCTATGCAAAAACATCTGAGCATGCAGGGCCTCCTTCAACTCTGGAGTCTGACTTTAGATAAACTGGCACCTTTTCCACTTCCGTAGGGCAGAAGTGATCAAAGTCCACCTGGAATATGTTTTATTAACAGATGTGGAGCTGCGATGCATAACAGATGAAGGATGAAGGGTTGGGGGCGCCTCGGCTCCTCTGCTTCACCCCAACGTTGCCTCTAATCCCTGTAACGCAGCTGCATAATTCATACGTTGTGACAGATCATCCTCAACCTGCTTCGCTGGAATCTCAGCTGATGAAGCAGGAAGGTGGAAAACTACTTGTCAAATACAGATACACAGACAGAACCAGCTTTATTTACCTCGTTGCTAACATGACTGAACTCTTGCAAGGGCTTGTATGCTGTATTCTAATTGGTCGGGCTTGAGCCTCCAGTGTGGTGCAGAGGCATGCTTAGCCTGCTGAAGTGGGTTTGATATTTCCAACATTCTATCATTTTCAAATATTTCCCCTTTCTTCTAACCAGATTTCAAAGCAGGCTAGTTTCTTTCTCTGTCTGTGTAATTTTGATTTAGTATGGCATACAGTCTGTGCTAAAGAAGTACAGTCGGCGGGTGGTGTTAGTGGGTACTCGAGTGCAGCCTCAAGGGATGGTGTTTTATGCTTGATTGGTGCTAAATGGTGTGCACATACAGTGGTGGGTGTTTTGGGTTGATGTTTTGACACAAACCGCCCTTGAAGAACCACAGGAAGATGAGGAAAGAAGATAAAAAATGAGAAGCAAAGACATGATATATTTTGCCTTGGCTGTCATTTTACAGACTTTACTAACCTTTATGTACATAAAAAAACAATTCTCTGGTTTCAGTGGCAAGAAGAGGCAAAATAATCTCCTTGTAAACATTGCGGGGGAGACCAATATCGGTAATATGTCTCCTTTCATACTTTCCCAGTCTGTCTGGAGGACAGGGAAGAAGCTGTCCAACTAAACATCACTTGACAACTGACCTCATGATCCCACGTGAATTTGACAAAAAAGCCAAGCAGTGGAAAAATGGAGGACATGAAAACAAAGCGAATCACTTTTCCATGTCTAAACGCCAATCACGCGCCACAAATGAGGAACTTTCCTGATGAGTTTTGATTGAGGAGACCTATTCTCTTTCTTTCTCTGCAACCGCAGGTCTCTGTCCATTCATCAGCGGCTGAGTAACGATTAAGTCACAGAGATCTGTAATGGCTTCAGCAGCGGTTGGTTTGTTTGGCTCAGAGGGCTGTGTACAATTTATGCAGTGTTCCCAGAGTTATGGAGGGAGCTGTTGAATATTCATAGCGACGTGTCCCCTGCCATCCCTGGGGTGGGCATAGCGAAAGGGAAACCACATGAGATCACTTACTACTGTCTCTTTTTAAAGAAACTGGGACTGAAGGTTTTTTATTTCGGAAACAGATTTGGTGACCATTGGGTGAGTCATTGTCAGATCATTGCATTTTTGAAGACTTGTCTGTTTTTAGAAATGCAGTCAGTCAACCAAACTTTTTTTTGGTCAGTACTGTAAATTATAGCCTTTTTTTTGTTTAGTGCAGAATGAGCCTGGTGGCTTTGCCTACAGTAAAACTAGGACCCCTACCAGACATTTACAGCACCTTCTGCTACCTATAATGACTTCAACAGAGTGATTTGTTGGCCACAACATGAACACTTTGCACTGGGTTTACTATGTCACACCCAAAGGAACAAACCCACAGGTAGTCATTTACTGGCAAATGCAAAATTTCAGAGACGACACTTCTTAGGCTTCAGTCGGCTCTTGAGTCATCTCACAGAAAGATTTTATTTGTCAGCTGTAAGGCCTGGTGCAAGAGACTGAAGAGTGAGACCACCTGCACTTACTTACTTTCCTAGAACCCCAGGAGCGAGTGTCTGTGAAGGCTCTGAGGATTAACTTACAACTTTTACGGCTCAGTCGGCACACGCTATTATACCTATTCAATCACACTTGCCTCTGGACTATAAATAATTTTAACGGAGCACATGAATACAGTGCCTGCTTGACCCGCTTATACAGCGAACTGTCACAAACCGTGGTGCTTATGTATGTATGGGTCTGTCTTCATCTTTGGGGGAGCTCTGAAGTTTTCCATCTGTTAGGGGCAGTGAATCTGTGATCACCCGGCAGTGTAATGAGGTGAGATAATCTGTTCGGGTGCAGGGAGCTGGCAGGGATGGAGGCTGGTAGCAAGGATATTACAAACCAGACTGCCCAAATAACAGGGAAAAGGCTCCTTATTAGGGGAGGGCAGGGATGAAGAGATTATTTTAATAATAGAGTCAGACTGTGAGGTACAGCTGAGATTCTGGTAGCACATTAATCATAATCAGATGTCTTTTACATCAATTGTAAAAACTGTTTTGTACTCATTTGCTTCACAGATTTTAAAATATTAATCATTACATTTTTGCAGCATACTTAAAGGAATAGTGTGACATTTTGTGAAATATGCTTTTTGCACTCTTATGCCAAGAAAGTTGATATACCAGAGCAGCCATTTCATTTTGCGTTGCATCAAGATTAGAAAAAAGCAGGAAACAGCTCTGCTCAAAAGGTACTAAAATCCACCTACAAGTACCTCCAAAGTTCAATAATTAACACTATAAGTTAATAAGTTTTCTTACCTTTGAAAAGAGCCAGACAAGCGGCTTCCCCCTATTACCTGTGTTTATGCTAAGCTAAGCTAACAGCCTGTCGACTTTGAGCCATAACGTGCAGAATACACAGAAAATGTATTTCCCGAAATGTTTTTAATCTCTTAATGTGATGTAAATTGTTTTTGAATTCAAACAGTTAATACACATTTGCTGGATTGCATCATGCAGCCATGTTTTACTGTTGTATTTTTTACCTTCACATGGGTATCACAGTTGGAGAAGATATGAAGCAGGCATACTTACAGGAGGTCCTGGAAGAGAGAGGAAAAAAATACATGGTTAGTGTGTTTTCAATCAGCGATCCACTAAAACCACACATCCAAATAACTAAGACAGGAAATTAGGCTCTTGCTGAGAAATATTTATTCGGGGAGGAACATTTCATAAAGATGCATCTCTTTGATGACGTGTTCACTTGCTATGCAGACTAAACACACTTTCTACTTCTACCAGCATTTCTACGTACGCTATAAAACAATAATATTGTGATAAAAAATCTATTTTCCATGCAGTTGAGCCAACAATGGCCACCAGGCCTAGTGATCTCATTTTTTATTTGTAAGTAGCTCTAATTTCACTACTACAAGGGGTTGCATGCTTGTTAAAAAAATCTCCCCGCGTTTTTGTGAGGTGACACTCGTCTTTTTCCCAATTACTGCTGCTCAAAGGACCATATGCCAACACACTCCAGGACTCCCCAGAACCCTGCAAATCATTTTAGGTCTTTAGGTACCCAGCTGCTTTAACTCTGAAAAAAAAAAATGATATTTTTCTTTACAAGTCCTATGTCCTTGAACTGTTCTTCTTCATGTCCAACGGAACGTGAAAATCATTCCAGCAGCTGCAGCATTTAAGGCGCCGTGTGCTTGAGACTCGCTGGGCTGCACTTCTGTTGCGTTATTTTATGGATTGTTGAGTTACAGTAGACCACTTAGCTTTTAATAAACCTGCTCAGCTGTGTGTTTGTCATGCCCCACTGTGTCGAGCAGCTTGGTACAACGTTGCAAATCCCATTCAGCCGTAAGGTCTAAGACTTCAAATTCTACAATTGATGGCCGTAGTTAGATGGGACACATTATTTGCTGGAATATAGTCCAGGTAAAACTAAATAGTCTGCAGCATAATGTTAAATAATCCACCCTAAAAGCTCCAACTTCATTTAGGCTGATTTCCACTGGCACGTCTAGTCTTCTTGTCCACAGTTTGTCATGCTCCTGTTTTTGCTACTGAAGTCACTGGACAGGCACTGTAATGGATATGTGATTGCTCACATTATGGTGCAAGTTGTTATTATGCTCTATCTGGCACAACGGTTGCGGAGTAGTGGCAATGGGGCTTTCACAGTCACGATTTTCAAGAAGAGTCCAGCATTGTACGGAGAGAAAGAGCTTTTCTTCATACTTGACATTGATGCACCACTGTGACACTAAATTGCTCATCAGCACAATTAGAGCATCAATTCCTCTTTTTGTGAATTCAGGTTCGTGAGTAAAAAAAGTACTGATTATTCACATAAGGAAAATATGGGAGGAAACTACCAACATGTTCCAGCATTGACCACCTGCTAGAACAGTTTGAGAGTGTGGCTTTCACTCCTACAAAAACTTTTTCATCCTAAACTGTCATGCCACACTTTCCCTTTCCATATGTTAGCGGTAAACAAACAAGAGATCCTAATGAAGTATCCCATTCATTTTTAATGCACAAGTAAATATCACCAGTCATTTTCCTATTTGTTCTCTCTGTCGGTTGCAGCCAAGTCTGAGCGAAAGCTTCCCCTTGTCTTTGTAGAAAGTAAACTGCAAAACACCTCACCATGAATTTGTGGGAAACTTGCTGTGGCTTAGTTACTTTTGGTTAAAGCAAATCATGAATTAAATATGCTTCCCTTCAACATCCACCAGTGTTGTGAACTTAAAAGAGGGAAATTGGATTTGCAGAAGGCTTACACTGCAGAATGCAGCACGTCAAGGGCTGAATTTTTCAGATGTATAAATAATGCCTCCTAAATATTTTTTGAGTTTCTCTCCTGTGGAACGGATACACGGGCTCCAATAAAGCCCCATGGTGCCATCATATTTGTTTTGAATACCTCTGTGAGTTTCACACACAACAGTTTCCACTTTTTATGCTCGCCAACATATCCAAATAGTAAATGTAGCAGAAATAACTGAGCTATAATTGCATGCAAATATGCAGAATTGCTTTTAGAGCATTTAAAGTGCCTGAATTTAAAAAGACATCCTCTGTACAAGGACTTCCAAAGCATTGCTTTTGTAAAGTCATTTAAATGCCACGAATGCAGTTGCAAAAGCTGCACATAACCAGTGAACATGCAGATAAAAAACTGGTTTGACCACTGCTTAACTTTATATTGCATGGCATTAACATAAAAACAGTCCCATTGGCAGGTAAGGCACTATTTCAGGAAGACAAACTGTCCACATCTGTCTGATTTCACAACATACTTCAGCCTAGTTTAGTGCTGTCATTTGGGCTGTTGTACAGAATGGTAAGGACCTGTCAAGCCAATTGCTCCCTATTGTCTACCCTTAATAGACCACTGTGCCTCTCCAGTCCAGACACCGAGTGGGTACCATTGGTTGCTCCTTTCCAATTGATGTTTCAAAAGGAAACGCGAACATTTTGCTCTGGCTGAGCAGAAAAAAAACTGTCTTTGCACAATGGTGCCGTTTGAATGTTTACTGGAAAGTTAAGCGCTGCATAAACAAAGGGTGGCGGCATTTCAGATCTGCAGCCAACCAGAACATTGAACTGTTGTCTATCTGTCATTTGATTTCTCTTTTGGTATGGCTTACAAACCATACACAGGATTACGTTAGTATTATGTAAATCAGAAAAAAAGAAAGGCTGGGAGCCACACCACACTGATCCACATTTCAAAATGCAGAACGTGGCCACAACAGAATTCTAAATTAATTAGGCAAAATCAAAAAAAAGAAGGAAGGAATAAAATCTTTGATACTCTAGTAGCAGACTTGAACTGATTAGGTTGGATTCCTGTGACTTTAAAAAAGTTGTGGCTGGATTTGGTGGTAAAACCCTCACAGACAGTGTTTGTTTCTCAGGCTGTGAAACCAAACCGCTCCCTTATTACTCTACCCCGCTTAAAATTGGGACCTTGCTTTGCCCTGTCTCTCTAATTTCTTTTTACTAGGGTAGTACTTTTGTTCCAAAAGCGCTGGCTACGCTCTGCTGCACTGCACGCTCAACGCAGGAATGACGCCCCACTCCAGAGCCCATTATCACTTTCACTTTCGCTATCAGGTGAACGGAGTGTGGACGAAGCTCCCTGCCAAGTGCATGCTCTCGCTGTAAATTTAATTTGTGGCGACGCTTTCCGTCTGTGGCAGTGTCGCAGCACAACATGTCCTTTTCCTACATACTCAAGGCTTCGGCTCAGCCAACTTTGTTGAGTCAGCTCAGGAGAGAGTGTGTGGGAGGAGGGAGGGGAGATTGGAGATCCTGAATGCATTACGACAACTTGTTGCTGTATTTGTGGAGGCTACGAAGCGTGGGCTATTACAGACTATACACTGGAGCACATCATAATACATCATGTCTTGGATCAGCATAGGGGTGTTAGAGTGTCTCAGAATATAGACATGGATGTGATCAGCCTGGACAAGTTTGGGCATCACTTTGACTTTCTCAAAGTGTGCCGTCTCCTGTGAAAATCTAGTGTTTCTATAGCAACTGAAACTGAAACAATCCAAGTGAACACAGAAACCACCAGGCCACAAATTACACATCTATAACCTATTTTGGCCTCCAAAGATATACAGTGTTCTTTTACATGATTGTAAGTGCAGTATGATTTGCTGATGTCCTACTGAATTATTTCTTGAACGTTTCTGGATTGAGACTTGAGACAGTAATCTTTGACCACACACACACAAACACACGCAAACGTACATACCAGGTTCTCCATTGCGGCCTCTTCTTCCTCGCTTTCCCGGAGGTCCTGCAGAGAAGAAGAATGTAATACATTTTTGTCAGTGATTTGATTGTCTTTTTGCTTGTACAAGTTTCGTATTCTGCAGGCAAACCGCCCTCCAGTGGGACGAGGAAGAGTCACTGAAAAATATTGCCTTTGGACTACAAACACCTCAAAATCTCAAGGTTCATTAGGCATTTAGGCTCTATTTATACATAAGGTGGAAAAAGGAAACACACACTTTCTTGCCACACAAGTGCGCTTCATGCTGACATCTGTGTTTCTCTCTCCTTTTTTTCTGTTTTTCCTTTCAGCACGGATGCCCTGGTTTTTAATTTGTTTATCTAGACAGTGTTTTCCTGTTTGCCACTTCCCTGTCAACACAATCAGTCTGCTAAAGCTCAGCTGGAGGAGTAAAACAATTACACGCTTTGCCAGGTTTTACATGCTGAAGACCTGACTGGGTTGTATTGTATGCAGGTAGATCTCAAGTTTGGAAAATGGGGGTATTTCTCCCAAAATGACTTCTTCCTCCCAGCAATACATGCAGTCTTTTCCTGAGGCTGGCAGCTGGAAACTCATTTTCAGGCATTTTGTTTGCTTGCTGCCCAAGAAAAGTGCATGCATTCACAGTTTAGTCAAAGGGTAAAGCCATGACTTTTAGACTACCTGGAAATTAAAACTTGAGCTTTTATGGTTACACAGTAAAACATGGGAACTCTCCTCATTTGAGGACTTGTCAGTGGCAATGGAACGGATAATATCTAGGAAGGAAAATTGCTCTTTCCACTCAACATTAAAGGGGCTGTCAGGATCAAAAAGATTTGAAGTCAATGTAACCAAGAGGAACAATCTTCCCTGTCTGGTTCTGCATCACAGAAAATATCCAGATCCAATTTCAGGCAGCAACAATACTTTGAAGAGTTATTATGCAAATCATTTTGAAAACTCTTTTGACCCGCATACCGCCAAAAGACAAGGATTTTGTCGTCATGTTAGAGGTTCAAGATAATAACAGTAATGTAATGGGCTTGCTGAAGGTTTCTGAACAGATTCAGAGTTTGACATTAATTGCCCGGGTGTCAAAAGTTGCTCCAAGCGATGATTTTGTGACATTCGGCTTTGTTCAGCAGCTAAAAAAAAATAGGACTTAAAATACAAAACAACCACACTAATTACTAATCGAAATAACCTGATCTGAACTCCAACCCTCAGCCTGTGCAAAGCCTCCCTCTTTATGTTCCAACATGTCATCAAATCAATGTTCCTTTCTGTTATTTGCCAGCCTTCCTGGTGCCTCTGTGAATACAGCTCTCTATAAAGGAGTAAAAGTAACAAAGCAAAGAGTAAAATGAAAAGAGCAATGTCTTTTATGCAGTGTTTGGCTGATTTAGGACACCACAGATGTGTTACTGGGGTGCAAAAAGCAGGATTATGTTGCACAACTCTTTGTATGATGCTTAGTCCTCAATTTGATCCCACTGTTTGGCTCCACTTCAGCATCCAACTCTGCTCCTTTTGGATGTTTTCCAGGATAATGTCTGGCGCTGCCAGTGAAGGGTCCATGCACAGTTTAAAGTATGTAACCACAGGTGGAGTATGACTCTCACTTTACTATGGTTCACATCAACCCTGCTTTCTCCATAGGTTTGTTTTTTAAGGCTTTAAAAGAAACAGAAGGGGGTTTACTGCACTTGGCAGTCGCTTCATTATTGCTCACTTTGAAATGACACTTGACACCTCTGAGAGGAATATTTTGCGCAACGATACGACATCTTCTTGATTTCGGTGGTATATATTTGACAGCTGCTGAGAAAACACTCCCCACATGGGAGCTGGTGGTCCAGACAAAATACCCTACATTATTTTCAGATATCATCAGGATTCACAATATTCATCACAATATTTTTCATTCTAATTATAGTGTGTAAGGAGAGACTCCTTTACAACCCAACTGTACCATTAACAAAAAAAACACCTTTGTAGAAAGTATGCCAACAATAACACTATAAAATTTCAGTTTATGAAACACACTAACTTAAAGTCCATCAGGACCAGTCAAAACAGGCTTTCACATGTTTTTTAATCAATTGAGAGAAAAAAATGAAAGCATTCTATGGTTATAATTCTGGTTATAATTGAAACAAATAGGACTCAAACTGGTCTTAAAGTGCTGAGGGATCTTAAGCTGTCAAGGCAAAACATCATTCTAACTCAAAAGCATTGTCTTATTGTCTTGGCCTGCTATTTTCTCAGAGTATCCCAAGTATGGTCATGGAACAGTGGCTCCAGAAAAAGATGTGGCAGGGAATTTCATGATGCGGGTCTACAACTATGAACAATCTGTTGAAACCTTTTCAACCTTTTCAACAGCTTTTGCGCCTGAAAGTGAAATATATCAAAGTGAACTTGATGTTCATTCAAATGTTTGGTCAGACAAAGGATTTGGTCAGACATAACAAAAAGGACCCTGTGGTGTTGTGCATTGTGTTTTTACATTGAGTTATTTGGTGGCTTTTGTATTTTAGAGAGTAAACAGAATAAAGCCACTTTTAACAATTCAGGACCGGAGCTAAAAGGCATCGATGTATGTGCTGTTTGGCTTCTTTTTTTCATTCTACTCTACAGTCTAGATTTAAATGTCTCTCCAACCTTTGGTTGGATTGCCATGAAACCTTATACAGACATTCATTGTCCTCAGAGGATGAATCCAACTGACTTTGTAAAGCTTGTGGTAAAGGTAAGGTCAGGAGATCAACATTCATCATTTCTGGTTTTGAATGGAAATATGTCAGATTGTCATATTGGCCATCACCCATTAAAGTCTTTCACATAAGAGCAGTGATTTATTTTTTTAAACTCGTCGCCTAAAAGTTGAGACACTGCTCAAGTACAGTAAATCATATAACTTCTCAAACGTCCTCATTGTATCTGTTAATACAGTATAATGGTAACAGATTGCGACGTGAAGGGCACCAAGTTAGCTGTAAGAGCAGCATGAAACCATCAGCACAATGCTTTCATGTTTCGACAATTACTCATTTTCTGCTTTTTCACAAATAGTCAAACAACATGAAGTGTTTTACAATCCCACAAAACGTTTTTGTCCAAAATACTGTTAATAGTAGTCATTTTAATGCCATTTGGCAGAAAAGACTCCAATGTAATTGGCAGTATTGGGAAACATGCTGTTTTTAAGCCATGGCTGTATTGTTTCTGAATACTTTTGCTCATGGTCTTCATTACAACATTATTTCAAAGTTACGCATTGCTTGACATAATAAACTTCTTGTTTATACTTCATGCATTTGAGACAAAATTGCATTTTACCACTACCCATCATCCGTAAAATATTGATTGGCCCTGAACAGCTAACAGAGCTGCACCTCTGCTCCATTTCTCTTTTTCCTCTAAATCAATCAGCTGTACTTGAACCAGCCCCCTGCCTCACTTATTTACAATACCAGCATTGTTTCAGAGCTTGATATACGTAATCAGACCACTCAATGCTTCTCTCGCTAAGTAGCACAGCTATTCTTCAGGAACAGTTATGCCAAAAATAGCAAACTGGGTACCAGCGCTAACTTCCAAAGTAAATCTGGTTTGAAGAGAATTGGCTTCAGACTTCTCAACAAACCCAACTGCACCTTTCTGAGTAAAGTGAATAAATTCAGATGTTTGTGCAAGCAAGATTTATGATCATGCAATAAGTGAAATGTAAACTTTTTGTGTAAGTGAAATCAAATAATCAGAGACTGATCATTAGAATGTACCAATGTATATTATGGGATACAGTCTTGCAGTTTGTGCATCACTGAAACTCACTATTTCACTTTCACAACACCTGCTTATTGAGATCATGTCAGTGCCAAATATATAAGGGTTTCATGTTTGGTCCGCTGCACGTTCGCCACAGTTAATTTCCAAACTATTTTCCCTTGCTGTCATAGAGAATTGTAAACAACCAGCCTATTTCATGGATATCAAAAGTGCCATTTTCTGACCTTACTGTTTATATATGAGTCATAAAAATACAAAGTCCAGCATGAGTGTTTGTAAGAAATGTCACTGTGGTCAATACTTCCAGGGCCAATGTTTTCAGAGACTGACATAAAATCATTTTGCTGGTGTTTGGTTCAGTCATGGTAAATTTTACGCCAAGGGTTGAAGGTGCCCACAAGGCTAAAAAGTCTTTGAATCATTTGGTTCATAAAATGTTCTGCATCCATTGTTAGCAGTTTTCCTTTGTATACTGTGATATAAACAGCATTTGATTTCAAATACCAGCCTGAAATATGTCATTGTCATTATTGTCAGATTCCATCATGGTGTAAAATGGATGTATACTTCACTATTGTGTTTTCAAACAGGTCAATATCTTTAAAACTGTCCAGTTTCATCAGTGTCTGTCAACTTCAGAACTTGAAGCTGGGACTTTGGTTGACTTAAATGTTCAGAATATTTCTCAAAAATAAAAATCTGATGATCAATGTCTTTACAAGCATTCCAAGGATGTAGGAAGATGTAGTCAAAACAGATATTAAAATAGTCAATTTAATCCCACAACATGGATGGATGAGTTTATTAAACCTGGCAACACTTGGGTATCCAGGTCAACGGAACTAAAGCTGCACAAAAGCTGCACAAAAGCTGGCTTTGTACTGTACAATCATTTGTTACTTTACAAGTACATTTTTGTGGAAACGTCTGGCAAAGAGGACAACAAATCTGATCCAAGATCCCTGTTACTATGCATGACAATGAATAAATCAATACATGAAATGCTAATTCATGGAACACTGCGTCCACTATCCAAGGGAAAAAATGGAAATTGGACCACAATTTTACAATCAGCCTCATCCATGAATGTCACTGCTCTCTTCATCTTCATGTGTATTGCCGTCAAAATATGAATTGCATAACCGAAAAACAGCGAACACAGAGAGCTTCGCCAGGACAACAGCTTTGGAATAGGTGCACTTTTTCAGTAGAATTAAGTAGAAATATAGAAATAGTAGAAAATATACTCATAAAATGTCAAGTCTGCTATTTTATTCCCCTCAAGAAAGGGCTCATCATAAACCCAGTGGTTACTTTTTAATGCTAATAATTTGTGTATTGCAGGAGTTCAGTGGTTCTCGGCCTTTATTGTCTGATGTCCCCCACAGCCTTAACAGACTAGTAACCTGAAGTAGCTCAGTTAGTATATGTACAGTTAAAGTGCATCCCAGTTTGAAACTTGAGGAAGTCTAACACAGCCAACAGATAACAGCACAACAAGATGAAGATCTGGTCTGTGTCTCCACCAGCTTCAAACCTCTCCTGAGGTCATCAGTCATGGGTATTGTTGAGAAAAAAAGGAAAGTCCCTTTGAACTTGTGACCCACCAAACTGGCTCCGGAGAGGAAGTCCTTGTAGTGCTCAGACTGACCTTCTTAACCACTTCAACTAATCCCTTAACTTCCTCAAAACCTTTCAATTTGAGAGCGATGAAGAGACAGAAAGCAGAACAAAGAGTTTCCTCTTAAATATCAAGTTTTCAGTCCTATGGAAGATTCCAGAGCCTTAAATGTTGGTACTTAAATTACCATGTCAGTCCCCAAATGTTATAGCATGACTGGTGAGCTCTGCTGGTCTAAAGTTGGTTCACTTGACCCTATTAAGCGGTATGTGCTTATTTATCATAAGAAATGCACACCATCTATTTCATGGCTGTCGCAGCTCTGAAAGAGGTCAACTGAAGGCTGCCCCCATTTTAACAAAGGCACCCAAAAGCTGATCTGACACATGTAACGCAAACTTTACCTCTAGTAGTATTTTTATTTCCACATGCAGACATGAGCTATATGGATGTTTGCGATTTATTTAGAGTCAGCTTCACATTGTGTCATTGGAAATTAGAGGTAAGTTTCCACATTCCTGCAATCTGATACAAGAAGCAGACTGCAGCATGGTTAGCATGTAATGTTAAGCCAGTTCAAAAAGCAACCCTATTATCAACCTTGTTTAACGGCAGTGGTTCTTTAACAGCCTTTAAATAGGAGCCATGCTGTTTGGATTATTTTTCTTGCGGACCGAAGATAAGTTGTGGATTGTAAAACAAACTTGTATAGTAGTTTGTTAACCTGTTTGAAGAGTGCTAAGCTACTAGCCATTAGTGTTAAATCAAGGCTTCTTTATGTTTTTGGCAACACAATATAAACACCAAATTCTGCAGAGGAATCCGGGGGCCTATTTTAATTTTCCCAAGACCCACATTTGAATCCCAACTTGACCTAGAAAAACAATGTTCTAAAGGATATCTCACATTATTCCCTGATTTTGTGGCATATATCTTCATTATCCTTATTTCCAGCTGCACTTAACTCCGATGCAACCATTTCCTGAATAAATATGATGATTATAGCCATTTCCTAAATAATTCTTTGCAATTATATTTAATCTGTTGCCCAGAAAGGAGACCATTATGTCTGATTTTTACATTTACTCATTGTGCTCTTTTGGCGCACTTATTTTGTCACCACATAGTATTCTCAATAGCAGGCACGCATGCGCACACACTGCATCTACTCAGTGTAAATGTTGACTTTTCAATAAAATTTAGAATATTGTTATATCTACATCGAAGTGTTTACATTGCTACTAAAGACAGTGTGATTTGGTAGCTGGAAATTTACAGTGTGATTTATACAACAACCGTTGAGCAAGACGTCTCACTGATTAGGGGCTGGATTAAATCTAACAAACACTCATGAGGGGTAATGAACAGTGACGCCTGCTCCACACACTGTAATAAAACTCAGCTCTGCAATTTTCAATTTCAGGACACCATAAAAAAAAACAACATTCTAATATACTCAAGAGTCCGTGCCAGTGTTGTTATCATTATGTTAAAGTTCAAACTAATTCACAGTACCAACAGGACACTTGTTAATGTCAGACAGTCCCAAGACATCGCCCAACAGGAATCTGAAAATAATTACATGAGCCAGCATTCATTACGATGCAGAGAGCAGCAACTGATTAAAATAGGAAAAAAAAGAAAAAAGTTAATGATGCATCATTTCTCCAAGCGTGTCTACGTGTGCATTGGTCAGAGGATGCTTTCAACTCCAAATTAATTCATTTCTCCACCCATCCCTGATAAATAGGGCAATGTTGTGCCTGTGCATGTGAGCCGGTGTGTGTGTGTGTGTGTGTTGGTTGGGTCCTGCACTGTGTTTGTCCAGATGCCAGTTATCAGTTCATTAGACCATGAGTCAGTCCGTCAGGATGGATCTATTAGGATAGTCCTCTGTCGCTGGAAGCTCCATTGACACTGCGTCAAGCAGACTGACGCTTCCTGCACCACCGCAGTTAAATAGACTTGCCTGGTGTTGAACTAATTACAGACAAAGTAACAGTTTTTGGACTTGCGAATCTCTGCATTGATTGAGTAGTTAGACGTCTGCAGTGGTGTTTTACAGCTAACACCTAAAAAAAGAAACACTCTCCCTTAAACACATTTAACACACAGTTTCAGGGACTGAAAATCATTACAGAACAAGCAGCTCTTCTCTATTTCTTTGTCAAACACAAACACTTGTAGAAGACAAATGGCATGAATATGACTATGGCTGCCAGGCATGCATGGATCATCTACGCTTTTGCTCTGGTTCAGTGTCAAGGCTGGAACGCTCCTGAGGAGGAAGCAGGGCCTTTGAGAGAGCCTTTTCATCACCTTCAGAGATCAATGTGTTTTCCTCTGGCAACAGGCTGAGTGCTTGGATACTTGAGACCCACCCCGTGCACTACACACTGCAATTATCCTCCCCGCAGTACTGACTGTGGTTGTGATGGAAGCAGAACACACTCCCTGATGAGGAGAGGTCAGTAATAAGCCAATCGATTGGCCAAGTCCCATCACTTTATGCTGTGAGTTAAATTGGCACAGGCGGCCAGCCTGACAACTCTATCAGAAAGCTTTGCCGTAGGTTGAGGACATTACTAGTAGCACAACCTATGCTTGTGTCAGAGGGAGAGTTACTTTTGGATAATTTTAGACTCTTAACTAGACATTTGAGAAAAATCCAACAATCTCACAACCTGAAAATGAAAAAGGGAAACGCTAGGATGAGCCTAGCTTGGCTTGGCCAGACTGAAGTGTAATCCACAGTGGAAATGAATGGTTCCTTTTGAGTGTTACCAAAGTTATATCTTGGCCTATTCTCCCTGCATGAACAGCAGCTTAGGAATCCACCAGATAAATAAAACCCAATTTAAAGTGTCCTGACAAAGTGGCCATTTAAAGCCAACAGTCTAGACACCTTTCACTGAACTATATCGTCTTACACCTGCGCTCCAAAGAGAGCCACTAGGTGTTGGAGGGATGTTAACAGAGTCTGGAACAGGAGCATGAGCAGCCAATATCTAAAGGAGCAAAAGTCTAAACCGATGTGTGGTTTGTGGAATCTGATTAGCACAAGCATAAGTGTAAAAAAAAACCCACCAAGGCCAGGAGTTAATTAATCCACTCAGCATATCCACACAGAGGAGAAAGCAACCTCAGCCTAACCTAGCAAACATTGATTGGCCACAGTCAGAGGCTGATTTAAGCTTCTGACCTGAGTACTCCAGTAGTCAATCAATATCCCTAATTAGACCTTGAAATACTGAGATGCAGAGGCCAGCAAATAAACCTGCAGTGTACTAAATTTAGCTGTTACTACAAGATAAACTAATTGGGTCTTTCAGTGCTGGTAGAATCCAAATTTATCCTTTTGGAAAGTGACTCGATGGCATCTAGATGAACATGAAAGAAAGTGAGGACACATGGACGCGTGGCAAAATGACTCCTTTCTGGGGCTCAGCCAGCAGATGCTTTTGAAGCTTACCAAGGGTGTGTTTGGTGAATACTGTACCAAGCATACTGATGGCGACATGCGTAGTATCACATAGACGTGGGTGTGTGTGAGTCTGTGCTTTCTTCTGTGCGTGCACTCGAGTGCTTGAGTCGCTAAAATAGTTGCAAAAGCATTTCTGGTCACTGGAAGAAATTGTCAAGTGGGATGCCAGAAGCCAAAAGGGACATTCAGTGCATGATTAGCATCAAATGATCCCTCTCTTGTTCAAGTTCAAATGAAATACTTTATCTGTGTTTAAGACTTCTGTGGCTATTGGATGTCACATTGAAATCATGTGTAACTCTATACCTGCTGCTAACGGATGATGTGACTGCTGGCTGACCTTATCGTCACCAGGGATGTGTGAGCCAGTATGCGCAGTGTGCGTATGTGTCTGTGGTGTGTGTGCGGATGGATTTAGAGGCGCAGAGTTGTATAACGTGGACCACAGGGCCCCAAACTGCTCAAGGACAGTCATCGCCGTTCCTCAACCGAGATGAAGTCAATGGAGAAAAGCCAACTGTACTCAAGTCAAAAATGTTATTACACTCCTCAACTATTTTAATACACTGGCATATAGTGCTCTCTGTCTGATTAACTGCCCACTAACACAGCGGGTGCACCTAAAGTAATCTTTAAATATTTGCATTATATCTGGTATCTCTTTGGGATCATGCAGAACAAATGCCATGTATTTTTATATAGTATCATGTAGTTTCTTCATGTATCTCCTTTATCTTGGGGATTTCACTTGTGTCACGCAATGCTTACATGCATTTTTTCTGTGCATATGGAATATATTCCATGTTGTTCATATTTTTTGCTGCAATGATCCTTTCCCTTCATTGGAACCTCAGTGTTTAATTTCATTAGTACTGATGAAAACTGTCTAGAGTACCCAGGGTTTCTGGGAAGATATTTTACAGTTGACTTTTTACAAAAAGACCCAGACAATCTATTCTCTCAATCAGCTGCCAAAGTTTGAACAACTGGTTATGTTGGTTGAGAGATTTCTGTCTGTGCTGTTTTTGTCTCAGCTTTTCTCTCTAGTTTAAAGTAGATGGGCCTCAGCTATGAAAAGGTGGTGTCACATATTTGTGGATTTCGCAACATTTGAAGCAGAATCTGATGACAGTTATGGGGTTGCTTGCCATTGTTGCTGACAGATTTGCCAAAGCGAGTGTTAAATTTGTGCTGTATAGCGCCCTCAAAAAAGTCTACCATGGATTGAAAAAGAAAGCATCGATGGCAGGTTCACTAGTTTCGGTAACCCCACAATGCAATGCATAGCCTTTTGTATCAAAGCATGATTTTACACCTTTCAGTGACAGTGACTTTTACTGTTAACTATAGTGTGTCTGTTGTGTGGGGAGCTGTGAATGAAGAAGTGATTTCAGGCACAGCTATTGTCAAACACACCACCCAAACAGTCCTGATGAAGCAGATTAAGTGCAAATGTTCAACTCTGTTTTTGTTTTATTGTCTTTTATTGTTGCTTACTTAGTCAAAGATATTTTAATGTCGCAGTGAACAATTTCAAACCTATTGTTAGCGTTTAGCCTCATTTTTGCTTTAAAATGTAATTTTTAATGCTGTGACATCCACCAACAAAATTCCATTCACCTCCATCATATCAGGGTGGAGTCAGAAATAGACCCAGACAAAAAAAATATATCTGTATGGCCAGATACCATACCATTTTTTATTTGGGGTGAACTTACCTCTAATCTAAACTAACACTGTTTCACATTGGTCAGCTAACCTGTAATTTCACTGAGGTTTCCATCTCCTTTGATCTGCCCTCTAAGCTTGTGAGTGCAATAGTGTTTTTATTCTCTCCCCTGCTGTATTTTATCCCTGCAGCTCCCAAGGGCTTCACTTTCACTATCCTTCAACTTATCAGCCAGCGCTGGTGGTCTGAGGCTGGTGTTTACTTGAGCGTTGCATGACCCATGTTGGATTATTCCTGAAACAGTTTGTGCATGCAAGCGTGACGGGTACCGGCTCTTATGTCATAGATACCCTATCTTGTCAACAGCAAAGGAAAATGTATGATAGAGAGGCTGTGATGAGGAGCGAGCGGAAGAGAAGCTGGGTGGGAGATCGCTTAGTAGAATAAAGGGATGAAAGATTTAAGGGCAAAATGGAAAGTCTAAAGTCTGGAGTGGAGTGTTTTTGAGTCTGCTGCGTGAAGTTGTTGGACTCATTGTTCATATAAAACTCCACAGTCAGGGCAGATGTTACGGTTGTTACGCTCCTGCAAAGTAGATTGGACATCAAATGACAGCTAATGGATCTTCTTCTCATTTCAGATGAAAGAATTAGTAAGGCTGATGTAATTAAAATCTGAAACTAGAGTTTCATCAAAATTAAAGTGCTCCAGTGAACTCTCAAAACTGCCCGCGCTAAAGACGAGAGCCAATTTAGCCCTCTGCTAGTCACAGACTGCAAAAAAAATAAAGTCAAATTTTTCCTTTCAGCAGTACAGCAAATCATAGAGTAATGGTGGCGCAGTATGTCAAATCAGCTGTGGTATTATCTGTAAGTATGAAGTCCAGTATAAGGGAGGTCTCTTCTCGACTGACTTGCAGGACCTGACAGACTGAGATGGGAGGGTGATGCTCCAATAGGACAGGTAGGCGTAGAGTTACCAGAGGCAGCATCAGGATACCTCTTACCAACCTATATAACATGCACAGTTGGCCAAAGTGATGGCAGGAATCCTCCTGTGTATTCCTGCACGCACATATCTCTAACACATCTGACATAATGATCACAAATCCCTTCAGAAGACTGATAAAGACGACCTGACTACAGAATTTCATGGCTTCCCTGAATGCCTTAAATGAACTACCAACAGCGCAGATGATGTCTGTGAGAATGCTGAATGCACCAAGTGTCTCCCTTCGTGGGTCCTGAGTGGAAATGAAAATAAAGTGTCATCATTGGGCTGTCAGCCCCAGACTCTATGAGAGTCAGCCAGCTCTGAATTTATTTTCCCAACTCAGGAAACCCCTCTGCCCGGCTCTCAGGGATGTGCATCTCTCCTCCCATTTTCCAAAAGACATCCCCATAACAACTAAATCAAAATGAAACACTATTATTAGAAATTATTATAGACCACAAAATATGGTAACCTCACCACTATGGACTTGATGGCTTGTAAGAAAAAAAATAGATACATCAAGAACACAAAACGTGCAGCTAGAGTACAAGTCTGAGTGAAAATGAATTGGTAGGGAAAGCCAAATTTCCCTGCAAACGAACAAGGCTCCTGTTTTTCTTACCTCTGTCAATCTTTCCTTTTAAAAAGAAACACACAAACCACTGCACCTTTAGTTACTTTTGTGAGCCATTAATTCCCCTTAATGAGGGCAATTTTTTCACAAAGCAATCACAGTTCTTAGCAGGCCTTCTTCCGGAGCTGAGTCAGAGCCGACAACAACAAGCTTTATATATACACCTTGTTCATTGTTACTGCGGTACAAAGTGAAAAAGCAATTTTTCTGTATTCAGTCAGGGGAGCTTTATAAACAGATATAAAAGTTAATTCACTCCTCTTACCTTGTTTCAGAGGAAACGTTTATACGGGAAATTGTTACATGGAAATTGCACCTACATACATAACCGCTCAAGTACAAGTCATAGTTTATGCTGTACTCTTTTTTTCTCTTGGAGCAAAGGCATTGCTATTAAAGGAGTAGTTCTACATTTAAGGAAATATGCTTTTTCATATATTCAGTTTTGTAAACACGCTACATTACAGGAGCTATAATTGACCTTTCACTGTGACTTTAACATATAGATATGAGAGTTGCATCAATCTTTTATGTGACTCTGGGCAAGAAAGAGAGTGCATGTAAGTAAAACCAACGGCAAAGACCGTAAAACACGGCATCCGCTGCTTTCATGCTCAACATCAAACGCAGGGCACACACACACACCACCATGCAAATATAATCAAAACATTGGAAAGCTTAACGTTACATGAGGAAAAGCATTAGTGTAACTGTATTAACCAAAATATTTGGTACCAAATAAGTTAGATACCAAAGTGATGGCATCAAGCTTGTGTAAATAAAAATGCAGATCATATGTGACAGCTGGAGGACTTTTTCTGTGATTAACAATGAACTGCCCGACACGGTAACACAATGCCACATGAGAAATAACTGGAGGAGATTTTTCATGATCCCTTCAAGTTCCACAGAAAAGACAACAAAGAGTGTTTTGAGAGTGTTCAGGCAAAGTACCTCTGCATCATGTTTCCTCTCTTGTGTCAGTCAAACTGACCAAGTCAAAGGTCAAAGGAGGAGGGGGAGGGATGCTCATCCTCTTGGGATGACTTGTAATCCCGACCTGTAGTTTCAGGTGGTGGTGGGGCCCGACTCGTCATCAGTGCACATTTTTCTTATTATGGGTTTGATCCTGAAGGGTTTTAGCAAAGAAGCCGCAAATACCACCGTGATAACAACTCCTCAGCTCTGAGCCGTGGCATTGGCTGCCTTCAAATAAACATTCTCTTATTTTATACATTACACAAAGTTTACAGTATGTATGTGATACATGTAGTTATTATATAAGCAGGTTTTTATAAATATTTATGTAAGCTTTCCTATAATTTTACAGGAGATTTGGGGAAAAGTGATAAAATGCAGGTTTGTGACCAGAAGGCTGTCAGTTTAAATCCCCAGACCGTCTGTGAAAATACAGTATGTGTGGAGAAAGTAAATGAGTATAACCCTCCTCTCCCTCAGTAACTAATTTCCAAGTTCCCCCCGAGCGAAGCACTTAACCCCTGACTGCTCCAATGGAGCTCCTCGGGAGATGATAAAGAACTGTGGTTTTACTGGGCAGCCTGCAGGTGACACAGCAAAGCAGACTGTTGCTGACAAAGAGCGAGCACGTTCAGTCGACTTCATCCCGGATAATCTATATTTGGCTCTTAGTGTCAGCTATAGCCACCAGCCTCTGTATTCAAGCAATAGTTTGGCATTTTGGGGAAATATGCTTACATTTCGATTTGTGTACAGATTTGTGAGGATTTTGCTGCTTGTGGACAGAGATTGCAGTCTTTATGCTAAGCTAAGCTAAGGTGCTGCTGGCTGGAGACTTATTCAAGGACAGATGTGACAGTAGCATTGATTTTCTCATTTAATTCATGGCAAGAAAGCAACATTTTGTAAATTAATAACCATTTCTTTCAGGAAATAATTGATGATGAACACAGGACAAACTGCCACAGTTTGACTGATTAATGCATTGTTAGATAAATGATCAAAGATGACAGCAAATACCACATCCAGATTTTGAACTGCCATACTAACATATTTCCAGTAAAACAGGATGTTTGGACAGGACATCACATGAGCAGGGAGGGCAAGGTGAACCACGGTAAACATGGAAAGTGACTCAGATGTCCTGGAAATGAGCCTACATGGTCATTTCAAGGAGAACTTGTACCCTCAAATGATTCTAAGACTCCAGCTACTTCAGTGGGAAGTGAACAAAACCAGTGGAGTGCAAGATGTAGCAGGATGAAGTAGGGGAGTCACTTAGTATTATGAACTATGTACGTCAGGACATGGAAAATCTGCTAACGTGAGAAAACTACATTTTCACATATTTTGATCTTCACCCTTGCGGTCGTCCCTTATGGTTGTATTTTAGTCTAAAACAACTGCAGCTACCCTGCTAAACTGCAAGGTTTTAATGAGCTTGTGAATTCAAGTGATTTGAAAGTTTAGGGTAGGGAGCACCTTATTTGGCACAGGGTCCAGCTGGCAGCCATGCTGCACCATAGGCTGTTCGCAAATGAGAGCCAGTGCAGAATCAAAGAGGTTGTGAGAAATTTGCAGACGTTTTGAATTAAGCCGGACAATCATCTCCTCTTACATCTCCCGTAATGAGAGAGATTATAGGAGATCAAGCCTCTGAATCTATTCTGTTCCACCATAAATCATAAGAAGACACGCAAGATTCAATTAGTCCTGCTCGCTTAACCTTGGCAGCACGGAAATTGCACACCAAACCAAATACCCTGAGCTCAGTATGAGAGGTATTTACAAAAGAGATTTGAGGAGGTGGGCTGTACGAGTAAATGGCAAACAAACTAATAACAATGGCTGAAAAAGAAAGGAGTCAAGATTGTTATTAGATAAACAGTGAACAGAACCAGCAGTGCTGCGGAGGATCTTTTGGTTAAATGGCTTATGAGCGGAACCTGGATGCTATTTTCAGGCCACCCATTTGTTCCAGCCCAAGCCAAAGTCGAAATCCTTCAGCATACAATGCGGCTATTGAGTTCGTGGATGGGGCGGTGATAAAATCTATTCTTATTTAGAACTTGTGTGTGTCCAAAAGGATCCAAGAACGCATTCTGTTATGGATTACCTTCATGGCATAACGAGTCGCCACACAAACAGAATCAGAAAAAACACTAAAAGCAAGTCATTTTTCTACTTAAGCTGCTGATACGCTGCATTTCTAATGCAGCTCTGGTTCATTATTTTTCATCCAAATAAGTCTTTCATGTCTGCAGAGCGCTGAACATGTATGTTGCTGTCACCTTTCACAAAGTTTCTGTTTAATCAAACTACAAAGCTTTTGGTTGCTTCGTTAAAAGACAGAACTAGGCCAGAAATGATGACATTGAGGAAACTTTTGGGTTTGAAAGAGAAACTTTCAGGGTGGAGATCAGATTTGGTTTTCTGGCCAAATAAAGTGACAAGTACCGTAACTGGCATCTCTTTTGAGTCTCCTACAGTTCCAATTTCCACATGCCAGTGAAAATAGGATCAGACAGTAGCATATGCATGTTTCCTTATTTACAGCAGGGGACCAATGGAACATCAGCGAGACCACACACGTGACATGCACGCACTTTCCATTCACAGAAAGTGAAAGGCCATTTGCTTTGAGCATTTTAATAAAGAGGGACGTCCTCAGAGATGCTTTGATAACAGATGACTCTTTTTCGATGTCTGCTCTTTGAAGCAGGAGAAACATATTTGGAGTATGGTTTGTGTTGACTGCTGTAAATGTGTTCTGTCTAAAAGAATGTCCATTTAAAAAGGACAGACAAAATTAGTATTGTTTAACTAAGATCAAGTCGCCCAACCTTCAAGTAGGTTTTAGTACAGAGAAAGAAAAGCCAAGCTTTGCTGTAATATTGGACACTCTTACGGGAAAGGAGTGGGTTTTATTTCTGCAAACAGGGCACTGATTGTAGGTCTGCTGAAGTCAATTACTCGTTCGAGTGGCAGCATACTGTTCGCATTACAATTGCCATGTTATGCTGTTTATTGCTGCGTATGTTCCATGAGAACTTGTCACTGCCTTGCACTTGTGGGAAGCAGATGAAAGGCGAGCCAATGTGTTACTGTACTCCTAAAGAGAGGTTCAATTATTCGAAGCCGACATGTGAAGATGTTCTGGTCCAAATTCAGCACTAAGCCATCCTTGACAATTCTCTCTGAAATCTATCAGCCTCTGAAACGATAGGATGCTGCATCTATCTGCCTTCAGACATGCCCGGTTCTCACAGCGCCTGTCATGCATAGCAACTGCTTGTGCGTGAGCGGTGTTGTCATGTGCTGCTTGGTTAACTGCCTGTGATGTTTTACATGTAACACCTACCCTGGCAACGTGCATTTTCCACAAGCTCCACTTTATCAATCATCAGTGGAAAAGTGCCTGAATAGAGGCCCTCAGCAGTAATTTTGGTGGATCATTTTGTGCGTGCTAAGGCAGTTGTGATTTTCATTTCAGAGTGAATTCTTACAGTTGGGCATCATAAATAAGGTGGTGAAGATTCCTATCTGGTTGAACTTGATGAAGGCTTAATGCATACAGAATTCTGTATTTCTGAGATAAATACCTAAAGTATAATTTCATCCCAGATTGTCACTGTTTTATTTTAGAATTTTTATTTGAGAAAATATACAGTACAAATTAATTTGCGATGCTAAGCACATCTAACCAGCTGTATGATATTTTACAGATAGATGTGACAGTGGTATCATCTAACTCTCCACCAGAAAGCCAATAGGCACATTTCCCAAAATGTTGAACTATTCCTTTAAAAGTAAATATGCAACGAGGAGAAATCAACTGAGAAATATGTTCATCACGTTCTGCACTGATGTTCAAAAATATTAGGGGCTGCCTCCTAACGCTCAATTAGCTGCATTTTGCAATCCTGCTGTCATAATTTGAAGAGAAAATAGTTGGATTAGGTTGTTTTTTATAACCTGTAGGTAAGACAGACACCTTAATAACTTCAGCATGATTACTGGGAGTGCAACGATTCACCAAATCAATCTAATGCGGCTGCATTGATTCAGGCAGCTCGAACTACGACAGGAGAGGAATAAATGCAAGCGTTTCTGTATTGGAAAATCCTAATACGACAGCCATATCTTGTTTTTATCTTAGTACCTAATCATGTCATTTATTGCATGTTGTCAACAGACTCCTTTCATGTCGATAAACTAGTCCCTGCTGGTGTTGTCCGCCCTTTGAATGTTTTTCCCAGCCATCAACCAAACAAATGAACACAAACGTCTTCCTGCTTCGAGCCTAATATGCTCATTGTTCCGATCAGCTAATTATCACCTCAGACAGGTAGAAAATTGCAAGCGAAGGCCCAGGAGTCTTCTAATCGAGTTTGAAAACTTTCAGTGAAATATCCTGACAGTCTGATTCCCCTTTTCACCTGCAGCCAGCATTAGCAAACATGAGAGGTATCTATATGCTCTTCCATGCTGCAGCTGTGTCCAGAATCCATTACTAAAGCCATTACATATATGAACATAGCAACAAGGACCTAAATTAAACTATAAAATACACCTAAGGAATTCATTTTGCTACTGTCAACAAATAAGAAGCCATAATGGAGGCCACAGTGAACATGAAGGAGGCATTTTATAGTGCATCATCATCATCATAAAACTCTTCTCACCTGCCTGTATGTTATTACATTGTATCACATCATATCATATTACTTCAAAATATGTCTACTCCATCAAATATACACACCACACTTCACTGACCCTGTGGGGAAACTAGTCTTGAATTCTCACTACTGCTGATCCACCATATGCCTCGTTCTGCTCCATAACTGGAAGTTTCACCTCTCCCTGCAGCTTGATCCGCCATATTCAAAAGGTTTTACCGTTTCCAATAAAGCTTGGGAAACTTTGTTGAGCTCTGGCCCTTAGCCCAAGAGAAAAGTTCTCTATTGCATGTACGCAGTGGAAGCACACTTTTTTTCCCCCCCCATACCCCAGTTACAGATGGTGGGACCCCGGCTTGTCGGGCTCCCCTGTGCCAAAGCTCTGCCAGGGAGGCCCCTTTGATAATGAGCCTTACACACAATTTACAGCCACACTACAATAATGCTGAAACAATGGTTTCCACATAACTTTTGATTGAATGGGCCTTTATGGGCAGGACCAGGCTTGGACGGGTCTAATAAGTGGCCCTTGGTGGACTTTGCCAAGGTTTACCTCACTGTTGTGTGTGACTGTGTGTACTTCTATGACTTTGGATGTGACAAAATGCATATATCACAAAACCTGACAAAAGCACCCATCATGCTGACATAACTGTGCTTTGGATTACTAAATTTCATGTTTTATGAATTTCTATATGGGATCGACAAAAAAGTACTTTGATGTCATGTTCCACTTTAAACAAACTCCACCTACCAGCTAGCTGATTCTCCCATTTCCAGTCTTAAAGCTAAGCTTACTGGTTATAAGAGTGGTATCGCTCTTCTCATCTAACTATTGGCGAGACAGCAAGTAAGAGTATTTCCCAAAATGTCTAACTATTGCTTTAAAATGCTTTGAATGAGTGGCTCTGTTCCCAAAAGTTCTGATGGACAACACAGGCGAACCCGACACAGACACTGAGATGTTTAATGGAAAGTCAGCCCTATGGTTTCTCTGACATGGGGATAGATTTACCCAAAACCCCTCAGTGTTTCTCTGTAGCCCCCTTTGCAGCGGTGAAATTCTAAAAGCTATTTCAAGGCACACAATAGTGCAATTGTTCAATGTTGTTGTACAATCAGTAAACAGCTCAGTTGTTATCCTGTCACATAAGACGTAGGACATGAGCGTGACATTGCCAGAAGACATTACGCATGTGAAACTTTACCACAGAGGGTAAGAGTACACCCCCGGCATGAAAAGCCCCTTCACCCGTTGTTGTTGTGTGATTTGTGGAGTGGGTAGTTGGAGTAAGATCATGGGCCCTGCTTTAGGTTGCGCCGGTGCCAGGCGTATGATGCAAAGGAAAAAGAAGCGCGGGCAGAAGAAGGGTGTGGGAATTTCAGAGCTCTACATGAGTCTCCAACCTTAGCAACCTGTCTTTACTCAATGTTCGCCCCAACGACAGACAGCGGGGTTGTGGAGTCAGTGTGGAGAGACACAAGAGGATGTAAGTGGATCTGTCTTTTATCAGTGGCAGCCACTTGGGAAGGCCCTTCTCGTTCTTTGATGGCTACTTTATCAGACAAAGTATGAATTATAACTTTAAAAAATTTTTGAAAATAATTAATAATAATAAATAAGGTATCGCACTTACAAATACAATTCCAAACAACTTAAATTGAATAATGTCTTTTTTCAGTCAACAAGGCCTCTGATGATGCATTAATGAAAGCAGATGTCAGACAGCTGACATTTCCCATACCAGAAACATTTCCGTTTACCCTCTAAATTTTCCTCTCTGAAAATGCTTTGTTCCTGTCTTGTCCACTAATGGTTCAGCATATGCCAAATGAATAGACAGAAACCTCTCCAAGGTCCCTGCTTCTGGACTGCTTTTAAAGGCCCCTTTAAGTGTAATTGAACAGCAGTGGGTGATGTCCTGAGTGTATTTAGGGGAAGCTGCGGAGACAGGTGCTTCCCATGGCACAAAATGCAGCACACCGGAGACCTGGAGAGAGGTTAGAAGTTCCAGACAAGGTCACGCGCTGTTTTGACTTCACCATTCTGCTTTTCTGAATTCTTTGGCAGGTGGTGACAGCTGCGTGTAAGCAAAAGGGGGGTTCTACTGGCTTTCAAATCTCTCAGAGACAGAGGGGAGAGAACACAAACTGCGCCCAGTCGCACATGATGATAATCTTCCCTCTTGTTCATGTTGTTGGTTCTTGGAAAACTTACGGCTTCATCAATATTTTCCCACACACAGTATGTCTGATGCTTGTTCTTTTCTTTTTCATTACTCCTACCTTTGTTTTCCGACCATGATGAACTCCCCACTTTGCAACACTTTAGACGATAAATGTAAATATTAAGTTTGCTTTTGTCTGACTTTTAAGAGTGTCTTTACTTTCAAATACAGACAGTTCCTGAACCGTGGCAAAATTTAATGGAATTACTTGCCACAGCTACTAAGGTAATTATAGCTGACCTAATAAAATTGCAAGGAAAAGTGTTCTATTAAAATCAAAGCCCTTATAAATTAATTAATCCCCATTCTCTTGGCCCCTTTCACACACCATAACCAAAGGTTTGATTACTAATTAAAAGGAAGTTATGTACGAAATTTTACTAACAGCGTAGGACATTTAAGTTTCACCAGGTCTGCCAAATGCCTAATAAATTGCCGTCCATAGTATGATTTTAACCTATGGTAAACTAAGCCACAATGTTGGTTTGCACCAACCATAGAGAGGTAGAAACACAATTCTTTATGGAAAAGGGGTTTTCTAACATGGTAAGTCACTTATGTGCCCAATGTTCACTGGAGAGTACAGGCTTCAAGATCTCACTTTATCAAAGTTTGGAAGTATGTCTGAAATCCAATTTCTGTTGCTGGAAATGCTAAACCTGCCTTGACATTTCAATTCTCCAGGGTAATTGCTGTATTTTGTCCTAGCCTTTTGCAGAGATAAGGCATGATCCCTCCCAGCCAAGGTAATAACATGCCAAATCATCCATCCTTTCCAATGCAACAAAAGAGACCAAAACTTAAGATGACATTATACCAAGGTTGTATATTATACCTTTGACAGCAGTGAATTCGAAGATGAAGCAGCTACGAATGTCCTCTCTGGAGCACAATGACGATGAGCTATTTCATTCTCCTCTTTTCTCAACACAAGGACTAACGTGTCATCTTCAACCAAGCAGCCCACTGGACCAAAGACATACCTACATGGAGTTGCTGCTTTGTGGATGTGAATATTTCACTTTCGATGAATACTGAGCATGTACAGAGTTGATATTTGCCCTCTGGACTCTGACCTTGTCACTTCATCAGCATAAGCTGTATTAACGGATATACGGAATCTTAAGTGTATGCTTAAGATTAACAATGACATGCAGCGGTGGAATCTGTCGAAGCACAGCAGTTCAAATGTAATTATCACAAAGAATTGTAAAGAAAGCTGCCACGTAAAAAAAAACTTTAAGCAATATTTTTGTCTGAATATGAAATGTGACTGTACTCTGTGTGACAAAAGCTACGTTTCCCATGAAGCCAGTATTACAGAAAAGAACAATAGAAAAGGACTGTGTACAAGACGACGGTTATGTTTACATCCTAAAAGCCAATACACAACCTTACTATCAACAGGAGACCTGATTACACTGCAGCAATATAAAAATCTCCCCTCCAAAACAGCATCACCACAAAAGGAAAATATGCAAAAACCAATTCAGCTGGTAGCTAAGTCCAAAACACAAATGTCATATTTATCCACTATGGAAACAAACATCACAAAACATCATAATGCCCAAACAACTTATAGCAGCCAGCAGACACCGGAGGTAAAGCTGGTTGTCGACTAATCTCAGGGTTGGATTGGATCCCCGGTTCCTGCTGTGTTAATGTTGGAGTGTCCTCGAGCACTGCACTGAACCCCGTTTGCTCCTGATGGCCACGCCACTACCTTGAATGGCCTTTCCTCTGCCATCGATTTCTGCGTGTCTCTGTGTGAGTGAGAGTCACATTGTAAAGCACTTTGGAAAACTACAAATGCAGCCAATTTACCACACACCATGAACCATGGGACTACCTGCGAGACATCAATAAAACCAAAATATCGTGCACTTCTGCCAAGCCTGTACTGCTGAAAAGCACTGCAGCAGAGCTGAGACAAGACTGACAAAACAGCCAGCAGCAATGGCGGCCTCAACCCTTATTGACATTTATCACACACGCATAACATAAAAATGCATGACTTGCACAGTAGCACCAGCAGCAGGGCTTACTTTGATGGTAGTAGCAGAGGTAGTGGTACCTTGACATTTCAGTGGAATAAATCTGTGAGATTTTGTCACCCGAGGCCACAGACAATAGAAATGCCACCCTCCACCTTGAAGTGGCATCATAGCCCAGCTGATAATGACAATCAGTGGTAAATGGTGTGGCAGAATCCCAGAAGCCGGACACAGACAGCATTCTCCACTGTGCTCTCCTGTAGGCAGCACCAGTGGACTTGTGGCTTATGAATGCTCTTTGAGCATCAGTAATGTTGCAAAGACTCACCATAAAGGAACCTGCATCCATCTTTCAGCAGTTCAGCTGCTCCTACACACTGTTTTTCACATGTTTTAAAAGATTAAACGTAAGGAACAGAAACCAGACAGACACCCTTGTCAGTTATTCCTACATGTAACTATGTATTAGCTTAGACATCACTTGAATAATGTCTGGCAATTGTAGATTGCCAGCTAAGATTAAGGCTGTTCTGTCTACTGTACAGGAAGCTAATTAGTGTTGCTGTGTTAACACTGATATTGCAGGCTTGATTAAATCCGGGCATGTGTATGTGTATCGATTACAGTGAGGGAAAACCACCAAAGACGTTCTCTCACATTTGGAGTAGCAAGCCCTGCCTTTCATCACAACTGCTAATACAGAAAAATAAGAGGAAATGAGGCAGCGTCTTTAAAAGCGATGATTGGAAGGTCGGTGCAGTACAAGAGAACATAGTTGTCTTTGTTCAGAGCTTTGCATATGCTTCAAATTACACAAGTTCTAACTCGGCATTTAAAAGTGCACTTTTTCATTGAGACTTTTCATGAACCAGATGCTTCAAAAAAAAAAGGAGGAGAATACATAGAAAGTGCTGTAATCCCCAAACCTGCTATTACTGTTATGTAAATGGTCATTGGGGCAGTAATTGTTTGTTTGTTTACCATATGTGATAGAAAAGCTTGAGCGCTTTCTGAGCCTGCAGGCACACAACAAACAGGAGTTGGGGGATTCGAGAGGAGCAGCCTCAGAGGGGAATAATCATTACCAACCCGTGTCAGCCTCCAGAAAGAAGGCGACGGGTAAACAAGGGGGTCAGAGGAGATGCTGATTAGCCGGAGAGGATAAGTAGCGGCCTTCTGCTGCAAGGAAGATACTGCCGATGATATGGAGGATGGGTGAGTGGAGGGGAGGAAGGAGAGAAAGAGGACAGGCTGATATACAGAAGACAAGACATAGTTCTGTAGGCAAATATCTGACAAAAGACCTGCACACGGTGCTGATAACTTTAACTTTTTTGGCACAAGACTGGGTTCTGTGCTACAGCAACATGACAGTTATTTCCCAATAGTGGAAAGACTGAGATTGTGTGTGAAATTTACAGCATTCTTAAAGCATCTGTTATAATTAAAATTTTACAGTTTAACACCAATTAATTGGTCTGAAAGAAACTAAATGATTTGCCAAAGCGTACCATGGTGATGTAGCTAACAACACAATAATGTGGCTGTCTGTGTGTTTTTGCGTCTGGGTCTGAGTAAAGGGGGACAGACAGAGGGAGGCAGAGAGAAAAAGAGCAGTGGGGCTATAAATCTGGACCGAGCACTATAGAGAGAGCAGAGAGAGGAAACAGGTCTGATGAAGCACCACATTAATGACCATTTCCGTATGAAAAGCAAACTAATTTGCTAATTACAACCTCCTGTTGCCTCCTACTTTTCCTTTTCCTGAGGAGCTACTTCAGTGATTCGACTTCACCTGCCCTTTAAAGCTGTATCATCCACTTTGCTCACATTGAAGTTGTAATAGCTGAGGAAAAAACACGACTGCAACAAAATGAACTAATCCATTCCCACACATCACTGAATGTGTTAGCACTTCAATGTGCTAACAATCTAACAAAAAGCCACACAATGGTGTCCTGTCAGTGTAAAAGAGCAGCTTTTTACAAACACATTATGTCCAATCTTTTGCTATTATGTAGCTCATTATGGAGCAGTTCATTGCTTTATTACCAAATGCAGATGAGCATAATAATAAGATGAGACCACATTTCTGTTAAAGACAGACTGGGTGACATAAAATGCTTTGAACAAAGCAGAGATGTCTTGAAGCGAAACCTCAATTCACTCCTGCAAAATAGATACTAAACGTTCTGAAAACACATTTGGAACCTGACAGGTCAACCCAAACGAGGTTAATTGTCCTACAAGGCAAAAGAACCTAATTTGCTCACTGCTCCAATGTGATAATTGCGGCAAAGAAAAATGTTATTGTACCGTGAGGTTGTGCAGCACAAACCAAAGTGCACTGAATAATTGCAGGCACCAACAACACTCGAGGAACTGTAATAGTTAATTGGAGAGCAGACATGTGTTTACCTTGCAAAGTGAGACGGGGATTGGGAAATTATCGACAGGCAGGTCTGCTGGAGCGGAGATTGCCCTTGAGCACTCAGCCGCTGGCCCGACCGTTGAGTGTCATGAGTGTCAACTTGAGATCCGAGGTAGTTTGCACATTGTTAAGGTAATAGTCTCGAGTAACTATGCTTCATATGGGCACGAGTGAGAGGAAACAAGAATATATCGGTCTGCACACGGTGTAACTGGGACCAAATGTGGAAAAGGCTACTTTCCATACTTAAATTGGGGATTTCCAGGTCTACAGAGCAGAAAGTGACATAAACTTTTAAAGCTGTAGATATATCTGTAGATGTGAACTAAACAGAAAATGAATCATAGTAAAGTGTAGCCTTGGTGTGCTCTTGTGTTACTGGTGTTTTAATATTTTACATACTGCATCAGTGTGCACATTACATTTGCATCTGTTCTGGCACCTACACGGGAAGAGACAGCCAAAAACGTGTCATTTAACCATCTTACACAACTTATTGAGTGTTTTTATCCATCTGTCTTACAGAGCTGGCATGCCAGATCATTTCACACTTCATTTTAGACAATTATGTTTGTATTTTAAAAAAGGCATTACAATGAGATGTGTAATTATATCACGTCTTATTAAATCTTGTGCAAACAGAAAAGACAGGCTGACACCAGCACTGTTCTTCAGATGTTATTAAAGTCAATCTGACTTTGACAGCACACATGCTTTCGTCCACAAACCTCTTTGTCACATTTTCTCACTTTGAGTAATCTCTTATACACCAAGCCTACATACCTACTCAGTCAGTTTTGACCTTGCATTGTTTGCAGGTTACACTTTCTACAATTACCAAATAAGTGGGCTATTGTTAACCTGATTGACATTAGCAGCAAGGAGCCAGGTTGGGTGCGTGACCCTTGTAATCAGGACCCTGGCCAGGCTGCAGTAATCACTCACATTCACCCAGTGAGGCTCATGTGGCACTAGACTCCAAAAAAGGAGGAACGATACCTCTGTTATAGCAGTGGGGAATCTTAAAATGCAATGAATTCATAAAACATGTAAGTACTGATTGCATTTACATACTTGATAGATGAGACAACTATGAGTCCGTTTATAAATCTACATAAGGAAGCTGTTGTATGTGTAATATGAGTCATCCATTCATATTAGGCAGGGGTCTGTGTTTGTACACCCCAAGAAACAGTCAGAAGCATTTTCATAAAGATTTCTTAAAGAAGAAACGCTGAGTTGAATAAAATGCAGCTGAGATCAGACATGCAGGCAGGACTGGGGAAATGTGTTTGACTTAAGAGGCAAGCAGTCTTTGACCCTTTTTAAATCAGCCTGCTGATGCATAAAAAGATATGTATGCACTGGGAGGTGGCAGCAGGCAACAAAAATGTCCAACTCAGGACTGCTCCAATATGGATTGCAAAGCAGGTTCTTGTCTGGGGTGACAACTTCCACCCACCAATTTAAAAACTAAGAAGGGGCAGTGTGTAAAAAAAAACACACACACACACACAAACAGCTTTGCTTCAGTAAATAGCAAAGAGCGAAGCATTCCCTCGAGCTGTAAATGCTTCGACTTGAGCAAGAAATTTCAGTGATGCAGTAAAGCGAAAGCTGATCAGCTTTGGGATCTCTACCATGCACTGGTTGGAAATTTCTTTCAAAGATGAAGGACAAACTAATAGTCACAGTTTGTGGCTTGTATACTGTATGCCTCCGCTTTCTAAATGTTTAATAGAAATGGGCAAACCTGCAGTATCATAATAAGGGAAGGAAGCTGAGGAAAGATGGTAAATCCCATTTATTTGTCAGATGCAAATGTCTGTTTGGAATACACAACCACAGGAAAGGAACGTCTTGATTAAAAATCAGCAGCAGCCAACAAATTTGGAGACACACATCTTCCAGGAATTACTGAAAATCTATTGTTTGAATATGTGCTTCAAACTAGATTCTGCGGTTCTTTTCTGTTACCAATATTCCCCACATAGCCCAACGCTGGGTATACCAAACCACCCTGGACATCAATTTTTACAACTCCGAAGTGAGTCCCAATTCATATCTGAAAAAACATGTCTAATTTGTATTCAATGTTATTACCCAACACTCCCACATTGTCGCCCATTGGGTTCTACGGTGCGCGCCAAAGATATTAGACATTTATGTGTGTGAAAGAGAGTGAGAAAAGACTGATCCAAGTTTCCGTCTCCTACTTGACAGTATCACTGGAGCTAGCAGGACCTTGTGGTGACTTCACAGCAGTGATTGTCATAAAAGATATTTGCTGAATTTTAATTGGCGCCTTCCGAAGCTGCTTGCTGAAATGATGCCGTCTGGGGGTGGGACAGATTTTGAAGCAGCTGCTGGTGCAAGCCATTAGAACCCATATTTAAAACTCAGCACCGTTACCATTTTATTTTCCCTGTCAAGATTTATAATAAAATTAATTTTGAGATGTGTAATTGCTGGACAGTGCACTGCGTGGCTGTTGACTTTGGCCTCAGAGGTAGAAATAATTGACATGCTCAAAGTTGACTGTATTTATTTGAGCTGAGGGGTGGCCAGAGTGCCGTTTGCCAAGGCCTACCTCTGGCATTCCAACGCCAACATCTGGGCTTGATTCATCAAGGTATTTGCACCGAAGTGCAACAATGTGCAAACAAGCATAATGAACAAAAGGCGCCCAAGAAAATGCTTTGCATGATGCACGGCCTACATGAAAATAAATAAACAAACCAAATGGGGATACAACAAGGCAATTTAAGGTCCTATTTTTAAATCCAGATGCTTGTGGTCTCAAAAACCAAGCCTTTAATGAGACTTGATGACAAGAGATGGAACAGGGTCAATTTGTGCTTTTGATTCACCAAAGCTCTGGCTCTTTCTGTAGTTCGACACAGGAGGGGGAATGGGGAAGATTCCAAGTTAACAAACCTTTTGGAGCTCTTTTTGCAGCATTTTTAAAAGAATTACACACGCTTCAGATCCCACAGAAAGTCCTATCCTCTACATCCTGCATCTGTGCTGACCAGGAACGTCAAAGACACTAAATGTCCACTGAAAACTTAAACAGAGTAAGCCTAAACTGTCACAGATACATCCACACGATTAGATCATTACAAACACTAATACTCTTGTGTTCCAAGTCGTAGCCAAACACAAGACGTTCATTATTTTCCCACCATTTTCAGGATGACATGTTGAAAATTTCACAGACAGCTGCGAGATAGCTGCAGTATTGAGGGATAAAAGTCAAAAAAGGTTCATAGAGAAACTCTAAAATCCCTCAGATAGAAAATGTTAACTCATAGTATCACTCATAGTCACTGGAGCTTCAGGAGCATTCTATTAAATTCTATTGAATAATAAATCCTTACATTTTATGCATCCATTGCTGGGTCTTGGGCTGGAATAAAACAGCATGTATAGTGGAGTATAGCACGTGCTTGTGTCATTTTCCGTTCTCTGTCACATCTTGAGGTAGCTTTCCCCCTGAACTTATCACAAATATAATTTAGCATCCTGCAATTGCAGCAAGTGGCTTCACCAAGCAATGATTGTAAGCCAGTTTCCTGGACCCTTAAAGATTAATTTTAAGAAAATTATCATCATCTCTGCTTTTAAACCTGAACATCTGTAGAAAATCATATCCAGTGTCTCTTGGATGGCTCAGTTTGCCTGTTTTTTCCATCATTATTTCATTACGAGAGGGATGAAGGTCTCTTCTCTTCTTGAATACAGTATAATTATTGCTGATGAAATGAAATGCTTTCCTGTCACAGACCCTTTACTTCCATGACATGTTTTGGCATTTGGAAGAGGGGTGGAGTCTCTCTGGGATGTTACTAGAGGAGACCACACAGGAACGTGTAAAGGAAGAGGTTATCAGGCGAAGCAGAGAGGATTGATTTGCAGGCATCAGAAATATAATCAAACTATAAACATGTGGGCTCAGAACAACAGTGCATCTTTGAAATGAAGCCTCATTCATTGACCCAGCAGCATCCAAAGCCTGTTTAAACGAATGAACAGGTTCACTCACTTGACTATCCTTAAAATAAGCACTGCTCAGCAAAGTAAAATGGAATTCTTCATTAACAGGCTGCGGGACCATTTTAGCTCCTGTGGAGCCCAACAGATGCTGTCTGAAGACTTGGAGGACGGGGCCCCCAGGCTAATTGTATAGCCTGAACAGAATGCACAAGGCTATAGTGTCTGGCACTGACACACAGCACATGTGATATCAGCCATGAGTGCCAACTGAAAGCCCTGGACTGCTGTGGGCGATGCAGCTCGAAACAAGAATGAACAGGCAGCACCAGCGTCAAGCTGTTCACTGACAGACCAATGCTATTTGGCTGTTAACAGGTCCCCAGCTGGTGTCTGCTGTGTGCTGTGTGCTGTATGCGTTAGCCTGGTAGCATGCCACTGTTTTGGTCTGCGGATGTTCACGAGCATGTGTGCAGCATGGCTGTTGGCATGAAAGCGCCAGAGGCCCCCCGAACACAAGCTGCCACCAGAATAAAGAGGCAACGGCGAGCATTTATTTAGACAGCTTGTGTCTACGACAGGCGGAATGCAGACCACAAGCTCCAGGGCTGAAGTGACTGAGAAGGCTCGTTTGTACACAAAAAGCCCTGTGCAGGGATTGGGTTACAACTAGATTAGAGTATGGGACTGGTAGCAGCTTTGCCACTTTGCTGGTGGGGTTTTTCATGGTCTGATGCAGCATTTACTTCTAACAGCACATGAAAAGCACAAACTGATCCCTGGATGGAAGACAAATATGGTAACATGTTTGCATAATTTTCACTGTCTTATTAGAGCTATTAGACAGATCTCTGGCTTATGATTTCTTTGGATATATGTCTGTGGGAAGCTGTAACTTCTTACAACTGGGTTATAGCATGATTTTAGCGCATGGGGAGAAATGAAGTTGGGAAAGCCACTGAAGCATATCTCCAGCAAGAGTTCTTGCTTTCTCATCTCCAATAGGATGGATGGTGGGAATGCTTGTGGTTTTGGTTTCCTTCCCAAAACCTCACTGGGTCACCAATATCATTTAATGAATCGCTTGAGGTGGCTTCAAATAAGAGCAGACGGGTCCTTGATGGCACCCCACTGAACTGGCTCCCCACCGCTGATCATACACCATACCGCGTTCATGAACTCCAAATGAGAGGCTGTTGATGATTTGCAATTCCTCCTGTAACCATATCACACCCCATATTTGTCTCGTTATCTTCTCCGTAGCTTTCTGTTATCAGCATGAACAATGCAGTCATTTGCATTAGCACTTCATATTTACTCATTTTCGCAGATCAGCAAACATAAAGCCCTAAAGAGAGCAAAGACTAAAAAATTGTGACACCCACAAAGGGTACCACATGCAAGAATCCATGAGGCAGCTTTGCAAGATGAGCATGTGTTAAGATTCATTCTATCGAATAATTTACAAGTTGGCTAGAAGGGGACGTTCCACCAACAATATTCTTAGGAGAATTAATATCAGAGCGTCTCCCTGCTAACAGAACTGTGACAGCTCCTCCTAATGAGCAGTTTATTCAAAACGCGACTAATTGACCACAAGAGGTGAAGACAGCTTTCGCTTTAATAAAAGACGTCAGTATTCACTCAGATATTAGAGTATATCAGTCAAGCATGGACGCCTGTCAGGAGCAACATCCTCAAGCTTTTGAGGGCTGATTTAACAAAAAACAACCACAAAAACAAAACCTGCTGACAGGCTTGTGCTGGTAGCAAACAATTATCCCTCAACAAACCTTCCTTTTGCAAGCATGCCACATAAAACTGACTGAGGGGCTTTGTTCTGGGAGTAGCCAATTCGCTCACGGTGAAAAATGAATTCATCCATGTACAGTAGTGTTTCCAAGTTTTAGAGATGGTTCCAATTTTGGGTAGGTGAATTTATGTGAGTTTGAAATGCAGGGACTGAGTGCTGGCTGGGAACACTGTGTGACAGGAACAAAACTGAACCCTTGAGCATACAGTAAGCGTGAAATTGAGGGGAGCATCTGTCACATGAAATTGTTCACAGATTCCAAAGTGTTGCAAAACTATACCCGCTTATTTAAAGGCAGTTAATTTACTTATTTTATCTATGGAATTTGGTTGATGGGTTGATGAACTCTGCTTTCCACTACATGGCACACCATATGACTTACATAATATATCAGAATATATCAAAGCCATTCTCTGGACTGTTGTCAAAAGTGCTATCATTACTCTGTGACATTGGGGATTCACTGTAAGGTCCTATTCATTAATCTTGTCTAGTGCTGGACCACAGTTATTTTCCTGCCTCTTGTGTTGTTGCCAGGGGAGTTTCATTAGTGTTTTTTCTGGGAAGACAACAAAAAGGGAAAGCAGGCAAGACCATCTACAGTGGCTTTTCTCATCAAGATGGGCATTCCGATCATGAGGAATTTTGGGCGGCGGATTCTTTCTAATCATCATCAGCAGGATTAATGTGAGGTGACAAAGCCCATCAGTTTGAACCTTCGCCCATCTGCATGACTGCCCCTGCCTGGCAAATTGTGTTGCTGCTAATGAGTCAGAGCAGGCCCAAAACCAAGATAGAGAGGGAGAGGAAAAATCATACTGAGCACAAGTATTTCTTCTGAACTTCAGTCCTTTTTGATCAAAGCGATGATCTTTCAGAGACGAGTTCAGCAGGACATCCTGACGGAAAGACGCCTGTAGCTATGAGAGCAGCTATAGAAGCACATATATCAGCTGCAAGAGAATTCAGTGCCACTCTCGCAGAAACACAAAATTCATTTGCTAATTTTGCCTATGTTTTCAATATGCAACACTGGAAAATAAAATGGCACCATTTTGGAGATGTGTACTCGAACATTATATTGTCCTACAATGCGACATATTGAAAAGTTACTTTAAAACACAGTAATACATAAGTAAAAAATGTTGAGTTTAACATTCTAAATTGTTACAGTCACTGTTTAACTTACTTTGTACTTAGTACCTTATTCTATTAGTGCAACCTGGCTCCTCTTGTCTCATTTGCAGGGGTTTCATCCTATAATGTCTGTACTCAGACCAAATATATCTTAACAGATCAACCACAAAGTCCTCACATTTACACGACTAATACATCTTTTGTCATTACTTTCCAACTTGACTCAAATCACTTAAGGATCAGCCACACAATCTCAAAGTGGTACTTTCTGTAGGTCTATCTAAGGTCTCTCTGAATGGCAGAGGAGTTTGTATTAATTCTGAGACACGAATTCTGTGAAGGTACTTCATGTAGAAATAACTCTGCTCTCATGATAGTCTGTAATTTTAGGGTAATTCCTAAAATCTTTCATGAGGAGAACTTAACTACAACAGCTTCTCTTCCCTGATTTGCAACAACTGTCTGGCGCTGTTCCTCCATTGGCTTCAATTGGATTAGCTTGTTATGTGGGTGCTGACAATGCCAGAATTAATGACTCCAACTTCACCCATATTACCCTGTCATATGTCAGCTATAAGTGGTTTCAGGCATGGAGGGACCCCCTATAGGAAATAGGCACATGGCTGTGCTGAAGCAGGGGGTGCAGGGTTGTGATTAGATGAGCTGAGGCACAGCCAGCTGCAGTCTGACTGCCTGCCACCTATCCCAACAACAAGTCTCTGCTAGACAGAGAAAAGAGGAAGACAGTCCTCCTCTTTGGAGTGGTCGCTTGTCCTTGCTGTCAGTGCTTTCCTAATGGAGTGGGACAGGGGCACAACAGCCAGGCAGATTGGGCTATGTGAGTCGGAGGAAATGCGACCAGCAGGAGTTCTCACCTAGCTGTCACTCCTCTCAGGATCCAATTAAGAGATCACAAGGAAAAAAGGCATCCTGACAACAGGAGACGGCAGCTTTGTTAATGTGCTCCAGCTTGATGTTTGGAGTCATTAAGCTTTCTACAAGCTGTATACACACAATCTCCTCAACTTATCTGATTTGTGTACGTGTATCATTAACTAAGCATCTTATAAAGGCTATAGTTTTATTGTGATGGTGTTTCCCAAGTGTCCACAACAGAAAGCAAAGCAATTAGTGGTGAAACAGTTGAGTAATTTATAGAGCAAAATCACCAGAGAATGTTTCTCTAGGTTCAGTTTCTCAAATGTGAAATTTTATTGCTTTTCTCATTCTGATTATCAATGCAAATTGAATGGGGTTTGTTCGGTTTGTTGGACAAAACAGGAAATGCCAGGATGTCCCTTTGGGCTCTTGGAATTTTTACACTTTGGATTAGTTTTCCAATAATGGATTAGCTCTTCAGTCTCTTGAATGTAAAAAAAAACAAAAAAAAAAACAATGACGGAGAGTGCCAAATTGCAGCCTTAAAAACAGCAAAGTCATTTCTCTCAACATTATATGCATGTACTTTCATTTTCGATTTCTGGCACAACTGCATATTAAGTTGAAGTTGAGTTTTGCTGAATTGCAAATAGTTTGGCATGCTAGAAAATATATGTAATCACTTTCTCAATACACCTCTCATATCTGTGTGTTAAATATGAAAACTACAGTCAGCAGACAGCTTAGCATACACACACTCACCTTGTGTAGATTAAATAAACACGATATAACAATGTAAGCTTTGTATTTTAACGACAGATAAGAGAATGGTGTCAAGCAAATGTAACTGTATTTCCCAAAATGTTGAACTATTCCTTTAAAAGGTGCTTTACGAAGACAAACTATTGTTGGGAATCTGCAACTTAAATAATGGCTGCGAAAGACAGAAGCCAACAAGCAAATAACAACAAGTTAATGTCATATGACAAAAGCACAAAAGCAATGTTAGCCCACTTACAACAACTTTCACAATATGGATTTTACCCGTGATAGCAGCTGAAGTGTTGCTGCTCTCTACTCCTTTGTTTAATCTGTAGAGATCATACTGCTGTATCTCGCTACACCGACACTCTTACAATCCACAATCCTCCATGTGACTTGATGTCAGTATGAGACAAACCTCTTGGGGGCCATTTCACTACTTTTTCAGGGCGCTGAATGGCAAATTCATTTGTGCATGTGCTGGCCTTTGAGGGAGAGAGGCAAAAAGCATTTCTGGCAGGGTGTTACTGTAAGTGATTATGTGGCATATAAACAATCAGCGGCGCAACCTCTTTTTCTCTGAATAATCCATGGAAGCAAGTCGCTCGGAGACATTCATTAAAAAAATATTGGGACTTGCTCCCGACATATCTGTGAGAGGACAGGGAGAGTACAAATGACGGCATTTACGGTTTTATTTACATTAACCACCACCAGGTCTGCTTTCATTACAGCACGAGAGAGAATGTGGCTCTGGCAGGGGAGGGGGGGGGCAACTAATGAAACATTGATGGAGATAAAGGTTAACTGTTCTTCTCCAAGGCACTTTTGATGACTAATTGATTTGGCATACAGAACAGACTGACATGATGTGTCCCTTTCAAGGAGAAAGGGAAGCAGTTTGTTCCTTGCAGACGTATCAGGCAGTAATTAGCAGATGAACAAAACTGCCCACAAGACAGATGCCATGAGAAAACTGTGATTTTCTGTCCTTTGGAGCTGGATGGCATTTTGTTACTTATGGATGGGTAGTAGAAGCTAATTAACCAGACACATATTTTCCTCCTAGCTAGTAAATCTAATGACTTACCAGCCACCAAAGTCACAGCTGTTGCATTTACATGCCTGCTAATTTGTAGAAATTATCTTTGTACTATAGCAATGGAGTAACTACACAGCAGAGCTTAAATCAACATTCCTGCTCTTTATGGAAGAGTTGATTTGCTGATTGTACATGAAATAAAGCACGTGATAGTCAAATACGCCCGTAAATCCCTCCTTCATCATCTTAAAAATAGCCTCTCCCAGGAAGACACCTGACACGACAACTGTGTTTGATGGCGGGCGGTGGTATGCTGAAAGCTGGTCCAGCATGGGAGAGCAGCCAGCACTTCTTCTCATTTCAAAGCCAAAGGAGCCGATGGTCCATCGTACTCGCCGAAGCTATTTGAGAGAGTTGACCTCCGACCCCATCACCGACACCCTGATCACGTCCCACTGTGCATGCTTTCAAGTGCTCAAACCTCTAACCCTTGCACCCGTGCCCTCAGCTTTAAAGTGCGAAACATGTATCCATTACCCAATTCCTCGGCTGAGCATCAACGCTACGTTGGATCACTCTAAGAAGCAATATTGGTTTGCAACTTTATCATACTTACAACATACTGTACATATCTGCATTTTAAAAACACTGAGATCATGATGGCTGTCTTGTCCAAAATATAGAGGCAATATTCATAAACCGTCTTAAGTTTCTATCTTAAATCCCCACTCTGCAGAGAATCAGAGGTTGTTTTAACCTTGGCCTCGTTGCTCCAGCTATTCTCCCTCTGGCCTCACTAGCGAATGCATTAGTCAGTGAGTGCCAAGCATAGCTCTCTGTGCCAGCCGTATGACTTGCCCAGCCTGTATAGGACACTCTCGCTGGCCCTCTTCCTCGCTGATTTACTGTTACATGAGTGTAATGAAGGCCCCAGCCCAACAGATGGCATTATTTATAGTGAGCCAGATAAGGAAGGAGGGGGGGCAGGAATGAAGCAGGGAGAGGTCTCGATGAAAAAAATAAACAAATAACTGGGAGAGGTTAAAAGTAATCAAGGGGGGAGAGAATGGATGTGAAAGTGAGACGGGGGAACAGGAGGAGAAACAGTGAGGACATTGCAGGAAAGGTGATTGAAGAGTTGACAGGATGCGTTAGCCTGAAGTAGGTAGGTTTTGACGAGCAGTCAACTTGAGGTAAAGAAAGGTTAAATCAAGGAAGAAGCATGATGGCGAGCGTGTGGAGGAGGGATGGGGAGGAAGGAGATTTAACAACCTTTAGTGCTCTGTGCACAGCTTCGTCCCTGCCCGTAGCTGCGTGGCTGCTAATTACTCTAACCAAACACAAATTAGTCATTGTTTTGACATGCGTGCCGCACAAACTCGTGGCTCTGTTTTGTATATTTTAGATGTTTGGAAGAAACTAATAAACCCTGAGCAGCTCATTCAGCACAATATCCTGGATATTTCAAACTGAATGAGGGCATATCACAGTAAAATGGTTAAAAACTACCATAAGCAGGGATCATATGCATTACTCTAATCCACCCAGTAATGACCATATCAAGCAGATTGATGAGATTATATTTTGATTGCCCAAATTGGTTCTGTTTGCTGCCTCATGTGGCTGCCAGAGTCCGCAGGATTAGTAGTCTTTTGAATTGATCCCTTAGTCTCTCCCGTCAGCATTAAAGCAAACCCCCTCCCAAATATTGGCATCATGCATTTTGGTGACTTTCAACTTGTCTTTGCAGCAGAGATTTTTTTTCTTCCACTTGCTTTTCTTTGGTGCTGAATTAGAAATGCAGGTCCTTATTGCAATGCAAAGTGAAATATGTGCAAAGTTTGAGAGGAATCCAATATAAGTGAGACTTCCCCCGCTTTCCATCTCTGTGTTATTGCATAAAACGGCCTTTTATTTAAGAAAACATTCCTGCACTGTGGGGGGATGCAAACAGAGAGTTTGGTTGCAGACTATGCCTCGCCTAGTTTGTTCTCTGGTTGAAAAGTGGGGTGCAAATTACTGGTTACGCAATACAGAGACACTGAACACAAGAGCTTAAGGGGGACTTAGACTCCTCATCGCTGCAATGAAAACACAAGGACTGAGAGACTACGGGTATTTAAACACTGACAGGGGAAAACACATTAAGGTCTGTGGTATTCTGACCACTTCAAAGCCTTATTTAGTGTCCCCACTAGGGTCTTAGTGGCCTTTCATCTGAATGTATGTGTTTATTTGCATTACATATTAATTTAGATAATAGCTATGCAGTGCAAGACGCTAACTCAGCTTTCTCCTCAGTTTCACTAATGATAGAAGACTGCCGCACTCCCATATGTGCACCACAACTTCTGCACGATGTCATGGATAATTTGTAGATTCGACATACAAATTTTGCTATACATATATATATATATATTGAACTGCCATTTGAAATACAGGAGAGTGGTTTAAGGAGGTAATCAAATTCACATAATGCAGTGGTGATTTTAAGTGATTTGACATACCTGAAGTCATTCAGGCCAATCCAAGGCAAGCAGTTGGTTTTCCAGCCAAAGGAGACAAAAAGAAAGAGAAAGAGAGCACAGTTAGTATTTTCACAAGCTTTGGTAGACTTTTATTTCATGGTAGACTTTGCCACCACTTTAAAAGTTGACTTCTTCAGTTCAGACCACTGAATGAGCAACAAACTGTCCGTTAAACACACGCACAACGTTCTTCAACTGTCAACACAGTTCAAGTGCGTGTAGGAGCACACTGGCCTTGTACAAGATGATATTTGAAGCGACTGGTCTAAAAACACTACCCAGTCAAAACTATGTCCTCTCAGATCCATTTCCAAAGAGAGAAAGAGGAGATTCACCAAAGCTAATGGAAAAACATGACTTCATCTTTGACCACTATTCACCACTTGTTTTTTGCCTTTTCCTTCAATTTATCACATTTTGATGTATTTCTGAATGCTGTCATAACAGATAAGGACCGCGAGTCTTTCAAGTTGGATATGTGCTTTACTTGTTGCTACACATACAAACACTTGGGAAGGAGGGGCATGGCCAAGTGAAGGGGTGTCGACTTCGGGATATATTACCTGACTGAAAAAACGATCCAGATGGATTTGTTGACACATTTCTTTTTTTTAACTTGCTGGCAAGGCCTTGTCGCTGTGCTGTTGACAGCGTGCATAAATAGACAGGATATTGACTAAACACATACAATCCCACAATCCCATCAGATGAGTGCCAGACATACATGTTGGAGGGCACAGACAGATTAACGTTTTCTCTCAGTTCAGCTCAGCTGATTCCTGCTGGTATGTACTGTACTGGAGTGACCGACTAGATTGTACCTTTCTGCTCATTACCTGGCTCACACTGAGGGTGTGAAGGGGGTTTGCACGTCCTCACTACATCAGCTTTATGCATACTTTACAAATTCTTCAGCCCTATTCGTCCCTTATTATTTTGTCTCTCTAGGTTCGTTCTTACCAGGCAAAGCATGCTTACAATAAATGATTAGCTTCAGTGTTTCCCCAAATCACTGCAGTTTTCCACTGGGCTGAGCAAGCTAATCGATCCTAAAACTGCTGTGCTTTCATGAATCTACGGCTGTCTGCAGAAGCCAGCTGTCTACACACTGCTCTGTACTTTATATATGCTACAGTCACTGTATAAATGCTATTCAATGCACGAGTAGGGGGTAAAGACTGGAGGACAGCTCTGTCAGTTCGAGAATCCAAGAATAAGATCACGAACCCATTCAGCTCAGTGATGATTAGCACAATTCTGCACTACTGGGATGCTGGAAAAATACAATAAATCAGATAGATGACTTTCTCTATTCTAAAACTGTATCTATCCATCCATGTTCCCTGTCATGCTTCTGTGTATTCATGAATCGTTTATTTTACATTCGCAGACACACTGCCAACAAATCTGTGATGAAGGTCATTCATTAAACAGGACGCATTAAACAGGAGCACCAACCCCGCTCCTTCTCTTTGCACTCTTAGTAGTAAAAGTTGCTCTCAGTATCTTTGTGAATTCGGCCACAGGTTCCCTGAACTTGCAACCCCCTTCTACCAAAAAAATTGTAGTCTTTATGGTAGATTTCAGTGAACCGTGTTTAACATTAAACTGTGGTTTGCACAAGGATCCCAGCATTCATTCACGACACTTGAGGTTTTATACAGCCAAGAAAGATATACAGGTATTTAAACTAAATTTAAGGAAAGAGATCGAATTTCAGGCCTTTCCAGCCCCATATTTGGATCTATGGTTTGGGATCAGATGAGTTATGCTGTTGGTGGGCAGATACAATAAAAGAAAAAAACATGCACTTTTCAATTTAGCACTGGAGAGGAACTTATGGTTTACATAAGTGTTTACACATTTCCCATAAAGCTCAACTGTGCCAGATGCCTTTAAGAAGTACCATAAATCCCATGTTTGGATTCCTAATATTTTCTTGTGCTTATGACTAGTAAACCTGCCACGCTCTGGATTTGCTGAGGCTCTTTTTCCAAGCTCCAGGGTGCAAGTGGCCCTCCATTTAGTTTTGAGCCGGTCTGTGGTGAAGTGCCAGGTCAAAGCCCAACTTTGACCTGATTTTTCCTGGTTCTTTGTCTTATTCATGTGAGGCATGGGGCATCCAGGGATCCAATTAATGCAGAAAACACATGCAAAAAGGTAGGAAGGAGGCTGGAGTTTAAAAGAATCATGATTATACTACATGCGCTTGTTTGTGCTGTGTGGAGCTTGCCAAGTTTGCAATATTTCATATTATGAATGGTTTTTGGATTTCTCAACTCACAGTGTCTTTTAACACTGGCTTCAAAAACAAAAAGTAAAATGTATGACATAACTTATAATATGCTTGAATTTGTCCTTTAATTTAATAGAGTCCTATGGGAATTCCTGAATGTGCAGACACAGGACATCAACCTGTTTTAAATATGAAAATCCATTCCTACGCAATTCACTGCGGCTCAGTTTAGTCTTAGAATTTAATACAGACACACTGCTCTCTCTTGAGTTAATTATGACACTTCTCAGCAGACGACTGCCACGGAGGTTGGATTCAGTCATGGCTGTCAGCCTCCTTCACATCTGCAGGCGCTGAAAGTGATAACATACAGTGAAAACTGATGAATGAAAATCCTGTTCTCTCTTTCAAATAAATTCACAGCTTTTCCTTGGGCCAAGTTGTAACACAGGGGTTTAAACCGCCCGAGTCTCATGTTTGAGCAGCTAGCTCTCCGCGCTAAGAGGACTTTCATCATGCTTTGGTGACAGAGCCAGTAATTGGAGTGCCCTGTGGCTTTAAGCACGAACCCACATGCTGCAGCTACAGTATTCTACTTTGATTTACTCTACATCCCCTCATTACGTACAGACCCGCCCACCATGGGTTAAATCTGTGGGTGCTGAAAAGTCATCTGCCCTGATCAGTTGGGGAAACTTGTGACAGGAGTGCATCCTGTTTGACGGGTGGATGGCAGCGCTGCTCCAGAATCCCAGTTATCTGAATCGGAGGGGTCCTTGAACAGCTAAGGACGAGTAAACAGGAGGAGTTCCTTGGTTAAACATGTCTCCTCTTCTCTGTACCACTTTGGTGGGCCCTCTCCCTCCCCTTTTGATACTTTCATAAATCAGCAACAAGCATGGTGGATGAGATAGAGAGGGAGAGATCGAGTTTGGGGGAGTTTGGGACACCCGGGAGGGGAACAGCTGTCTTTGAGATTGCTCCAATGTGTGAGCGCAAGAGAAAGAATCCTTTTGTTTCCACGCGGTTTGCCGCTTCACCGCGGACCTTTCATCTGCACAGTGCAGACAAAGGCCCCATGCATCTCGGATGAGGCAGAAACCTCAGGAAGCTCGTGCAGGAGAAGTAATGAGTAGGGAGGGAGAAAGCATAAACATGTTCCAGGAAGTGAAACTGCGTGTACACGGGGAGTGAAGTGGTTTAACTAATGTCAATTCTGGACAGTGGTCTCAAGAAGAAACCAGTGGTTGGCTGAGCAATCTATGTGAGAGCAATGGGCACACTGTGAGGAGTTCCAAAATTAATCAGTGTTGGATTTTTAATTCCTTGTAGAAACACATATCTGATGGAGATGCTTTTGCTTTCAAGACTGAGTGGCTCTGTGTTTTTGTTTCTCTAATCATCGGCATAACGAGCCCTTTATTCTTCATCCCCTTTATTTAAAACTTAATCATTAACCAAGTCACTGCATACTCAAGAGCAGCTTTGGTAGAGGGAACTGCTTTTTTTCAACCCATATTGTTGTTGTTTTATACATGAGCCCCACAACTGCAGATAGAGTTACCCACTTCACTATTGTCAGTATTCTGGATGGGAAAGTATACTCACCATTGTCTCTGTTTGACCACAAACGCCAAGGGGTACTTCTGCAACTTTTATGAGCCGTGTAGTACGATTAGTTTTCAAATTTGTATAGCAGCTGCATGGGCAGCACAGTGCATTATACACAAAGTGTGTCAAGTAACTGACATTTTATTTCTTTTAAGTTAAGTTTCGAACTTTTTACAATGGTCTCTGAACACAGAACACGTGAACCACGAGAAGATTTGTGATTGGTGATGATTGGTGTGAAGCAAATATGCAAATTTTAAGTTAATCTGAAATTTCTTAGTTATTTTAGCATTATATGGTGTTTCACAACTTGGGACTTAAACGTGATCCGTGTTTCATTATTCCTTTTTCATTTAGTATGAAAAGGTCATGTGACTTGTCAGAAGTATTATGTTTCATGTGGTGGGTAGTGGGTACATTGATTACAATTTTACATGGCTCCGATTTCATCCAGCTGTTTTTGTGCAGTTTTTGTCATAATAGGATGCTGCAAGATGTTGGTTTCCCACAACACATGCTTAAAAGTCCTTTACTCATCAATGGCAGGGGGGTGAGGCCACCAGATGTTGGCTGCTGTCTTGGTTGTTGAGGATGAGTCTTTTAAGTAAAGGGAGTCCATGTGGCTTGATGCTGAACTGAGGTACCGGGCGAGAGATAGGATTTCTGCTTAATCGATTTTTTTCAAAAACTATTAAATGATATAGCTGTGCGTTTCAAATGCTAAGGAATGATGTTTATGTACAAAGATCATTCAAGATCCCAGTTTGGTATGCACATTAGGTCTGATTTATCATTTTAAATTCAACTGTTATCTAACATTTAATCTTTCAAATACTCCATTCATTGCACAGTAAATGCCAACAAAAACACACTAAACTCAATAGGAACATTTCAAAGATGAGTTTCTAACGGCAATATTTCCACCACAGATAAGAGTTTTCCTCAAGGTTTAGAGAAACACTTGAAAGAGTTGGATAGCTGACGGCTTGTGCAAGCAGATGGTTTTGCAAGAAATCCCTGCTCCGAGAATTAATGTTTTTGTTTCTATCGCACTTGTCAAGCAAAGCAACAAAGTTTATGGCAAGCATTCCCAGGCAGTCTCTTCTTTCTCACAAATGAGCTCCCAGTGGAGAAGTCATTGTGTCGGCTGCACTATATCTTTACAGGTGTTGCTTTTGATCAGCACAATACAGCTACAGGTAAACACTGAACAGCTCATCATGGTATATATTTATAAATTATTATAATTTATTAGAACTAAATTAATTTTAGCTTCTTTCAGCTCCTTGTTTTTGGTTTCAAGCCCAATAACTCGTAACTCTTAAACCTCATTTCCAGTCCAATGTACTGTATGCTACCTGCCCAGCATGAATATACATTAATTTTAGTATAGCATTTAGCAGTTTTAGAGCCAGATATTTCTCTGAGGAACTGGTGGAGAACAAAACTGAGCTAATAGTGGCCAGACACCCATTCTAAATGACTTCTAATGTTGCTCCATGTCTGCTGGATGTGAAAACTGTTTGCGCACAGGTTCAACGCAACAGCCTATAACTGTTTACACCGATCATGAGTCAACGTTGTGTTTACAGCTTGTTCATTGCATTGAATTATATACTTATTAATTATCATACCAGTAGTTTAGTTCGACATGAAGTTCCTCTCAGAGTGTTTGATACATAGCCTAGCTTGGCAAAGGAAGCCCACTGGAAGCTAGGACTAATGACTATACTCCGCTAAAAGTGGAGAAAACACCTAAGTGCAACTTCAAGAGCTCGAACCTGTTCTATCCTGCTAGCTAGCTAACTAGCCACCAATACATTTAGCAAAGATAAGATAAACATAGTTTTGAACAATCTCTATAATAAACAGTTTGAAATTACTATAGATTTCTCAACTAAGAGAGAAAGCAAAACAACCTTATTCTCCAAAATTTAAGCAGATCTTGAGAGTATCAACAGTATAAATTAAACTAGTTTAATGATATGAATTAATATACCCTTCCATGAGGGCACACTCCCAATAAATTGCTCCATTATATTTCAATAAGGTGACAGATATTGGTTTTTATATGGTAATGCCGGAATCATCACAATCAATCATAGGAGACATGCTGCAGCCTACTCCTGTGGAAAACTGGTTGTGCATGGGGCATTCAATGACACACTTGGCCGACACTGACTATGGTCTTCTTTCTTCTGCACAAGGCTAAAAGCATCACAGTAAGAAAACTGGCAGTAAAAAGGGAAGGGAAACAGACATAGACTGTAATGTTCTTGCCAAGACAGTGGAGGAAAGATACTGAAGATTCCTGAAGCTAGTGAAATAAACTTAGCTTCATTGCGTGGTTCAAAAAGGGCAGCAGCCGCTCAAGTCCTGTTTGTCGCTTATAAGTAGCGTGAATTATGGCAGCTATGGAAATTCAAAAGAGAAAGTCGTGGCCCCGGCAAAAGTCATCTCCACCCCTGAGATGAAAAGAAACTCAGCATCTTGTCACCCAGCATTATCCGTTTATGTCTGGGAAGTCTCTCGGCTACAAACATTGCAGTTTCTAAACAAAATGAAATGCAGCCATGCTGTGCTTTTCGATAAATATTGAGAAAAATAGAGAAGAAATACAGTGCGCTCTGAGAGTACGCTGGCTGGGGAAATTGGTTGGTGTGTGTGTTTGTGGAAGGATTGCAAATGATTTCCCTTTTTGATTTATCAGTTTGTCTGGCACACAAGGCAGCATTTATTTAAGTTTGGGTCCCATAGGAGACGTCAAAATGTCATAATGCAGACAGTCAACTTAAAAGTCATGTAGAAGAGATGCAATTTGGAAATTTAGAGAAACTCTTAGCTGATTTTCAAGTTTACTTCCATGCATTAGTCATGAGGGGAGGCAGGTCGATAAGGTCTCAAACATTTGCCAGTGTTTGCTGTTTTGCTGCAGTTGGCTTAGTTTACTGGCATCAATGGATAGCAGGAATAAAGCTACAGGGAGAGTTGGCAGGTCTTCTCTCTGCACATTAGAATTAGGACCATTATCAAAGTTGTGAAACACATTTTGACCAGCCCAAATTACTTTACATCACAGCATTACGGGTTCTTTACTTTAGATTGTATTTGTATTTAGCATGCTGCCATAGCCAAGTCATAGCACGCCAGTATGACACAGTTCATTACTGAAGATGGGAAGAAGTGAAATAATAAATAACACATTTGGCTTAAAATAATTGGATAAGCATCTCTATCCAAACCCTAAAGCCACAGTAATGTAGTGTCATCACACAGAGATTACATGGTGGTATAGGGCTGAAACTGAAAAAAAGCAGCAAATCTTCACATTTGGCAGGTGGAAGACGTAAATGTTTGGCACCTTTGCATGACTGAAGCAATTTAAAGATTATTAAATAACTGCCAATTCATTTTCCTGACAGTCATATAATCAATTAATTGTTTCAGCTCTACCTGGAGGATGCTAGGGTGTTTTTTTTCCAGGGATGTGGATTGTTTAAGCACTCTGACTAGAACAAAGCATAGCAAACAACACAAGATGACTTAGACTGTGATGGTCCAACAGTATTTATTCTATAATAATACGATCATAACTCTGCAAAGTGTCCTATCATGGTGCAAAAATAGCGAAAAGATAGGACTATAGCTTTATTTATAGGCATACATAGACATGTAGCACAGGTGAAACTAGTGAATAACCGTCTTTGTTTTGGTGATAACAACCTTCTGTCATTCACAGATATATGGTTAGAGCTGTCAGTGCTCCAGGCGTGTGTTCACAACACATACTACACTGGTCAGCTGTTGGTTCCCACATGGAACCTAAACCATAAAACATAGCACATCCTCTTGTCTGTCACTGGCATAACAACGTCTGGGTTGGCAACATGGGAACCTTGACTGTCATCTGTACTCACTCTCACCACCTGTGCGCTGCATGTAACAGGTCAACAATGAATACAGTGGCAGTGGCAGTAATAAACGCACTGTTGTGTAAGAAAGAAGAATACCTTCATCTACATTTTTATACTTTAATGAAAAATGTCTTGATTAATTTTAAGGATTATTTAGGTGACCTCATTTATGTCTGTAATGCACAAATCATTCTGTCTGTATTGGTATTTGTCCTTCGAGCAACAGGATCAACAAAAGTATGCACGGATTTATTTTGGTATGTTGTATAATGATGGTACAGAGGATTAAGAATTTAATATGGCACTAAATAACAGGTGGGAATACTGGCTGACTCAGCCTCTGAAGCATCTTCCCTGATCTATTCCAATACTGTACTCTCTGATGTAGATCCAGCAACAGCACTTGAAGAGTAAATACACGCTGCAAACATAGTCTATGTAACAGAATCGCCTCACCATAAATCAAAGCGGGCAGTTCTCCTGAAGTACTCGTAGCCGTTAGTGTCAGCAGTGGCAGTGATGAAGAAGATCAGGAGCTCTGGTATCCTGATGCCAGGCAGAGTGTCGTGATCGGTTGACACATGTTTGTGACCTGGGCTCACTTGTGACAGTATTGAGTAATGGCCCCGTCCTGTGAGTTTGGCTAACTGCTCCAATCCACAGTGAGGTGGTTAGTACAAGATGAGGCCGAGGAGATTTGGTGGAATTTCTGTGTGTGGTGGTGCAGAAATGCGAAAAAGAAAGGATCCTCTGAAACAACTGATCCTGTATCAGATTTAAAACATTCTGTGATGAGCCCCCTGAGCCCCATAAGAGCAGTGGTTTGGGCGACAAAAGGGGGATCAAAACAGCAAGGTAATGTTTGTGGTCAGAAGAAGAAATGTGTCAGTGCTTACGAACAAGCCATGTGGTAAGCAACTGGCAGTTGAGGCCTGATGGTGACAGCTTTGAGGGGTCTGAAACTGAAAACCTTGTCAGTCAATCCCACACTTGGCCTGAGGGGCGGTGGTAGGAAATTGTGGTAACTTGTTGCTTTATTTTTCTTTCAGAAAGGACCTTTTTCCTGAATGTCTTCAGTGAACGAAGAGTAAATTTCTGGGGATTTCTGACACTGACTTATGCTCCTCACATTTTGAGTCACACACAGTCTTGAGAAATGTTCTGAAAAGAGAGAATGGAGTTTAATTTCATCTAGATAAGTAATGTGGCTCTTCCATTAATTGCCTCATTTACTGTGTGACACAAGACAAACTAGTTAAAGGCCTTCTGACCTGCCCTGAGTTGAAACTGAGCAATTTATTTCGATGTATTCAGTCAAACAGGGGCTAATTTCCTCTCCATTAATCACAGCAAACCTTGCACTGACAGATGGGCAGACTTGTACCGGTCATGGAGATTAATGTGACTGCCCATGCATTTCACAGATTCAGTCATGCTCTCCACTGGATGCAGCCAGCTCAAACTATGGTCTACTTTCTTAGTTTTCCTTTTCTACTCTATACTGACTGCTGCATGACAACTCCTACAATACCAACTAGGATGCCCATGCTTGAAATCTAACATTAGACGATGGACATTGGCCTAAAATCCCACTGGTCGTTGATAATCTTGAAATGCAAAAGTAAGACTATTTTCACTGGTGTCAAAAATGCTTGTTAATATGCCTGAGGTAATCAAAACACACCTGAAATACTGTTGAATTACATTTAACTAGACCAAATAAAGAAAACCATATCACTTTTTTGCAACTTGTTGAAGCGCCAACAAAAACTTGTGTTGAGAGCCAAATTTGGCCCAAAGGCCCCTCTTTGGGCAGACATAGTCTCAATACTAAATACTGTACTGCCAAATTACACAGTCAGAAACTCCCTCCTCCAAAAGACTGTAGTGGCCACGATGGCAGATATTGACCTGGCTGTATTTGCTCTCACTGGGAATGAACGGTTGGACTCCTGACTCTGGGTTGAGCGCCAGACATTTCAAACAGAGAGTGGAGTTACCAGCTGCTCTCGTACCTCAACAGAGACCAACTCCCCCTGCAAAGACATACACCAAATCTCAACTTCCCTATCAAATCCAACCCTTACACACACACACATACACTCACAACACTTGATACCATGAGCTGCAAATACGGTGGATCAGGGCAGACACAAATAACTCCACCAAAGTTTCGAGTGATTCCAGCAGACCCCCACCTCCACAGTGGCCACTTGTTCACTCTCAGCAGTATCTCCAGATTACAGGATTTGAGACAGACTGTCTCACAGCGGTTGTGACACCTCTTTAAGGGTTGAGTCCTCTTTCAATCTGACGATATGCCTCAATTGCAATTTAATATCTAGTGTAAATGTAGCCTTCTCAGGATTAGAGTGCAGCCATGTTTTCTTAGACTGTAGAAAAACTGGGAAAGATGAGTTGAAGATGTAAAATTCACACAGATATTTTCAGAGGACTGTTATGAACAAGTGTGTTTCAGAAACCAGGTCTATAGCCACGCTAGCTGCTCTGTGATGCTGTTATAAGGGCAGTGGTGCTTTGAGCTAAATACTAACATTAGCAAGCTAATATATTTAAATTGAATGCCACCGTGCTGATGGAAAGTAGGTATAATGTTTACCATCTTGGCTTGGCATGTTAGCAAGCTAATATTTGCTGATTAGCACTAAACCAAATGTACAGTTGTCATTAGTTTTGCAGCTACTTGGTCAAAAACAAAATTATTGGAAAAACAAAAATGTTGACGCTAGATGAAAAGTCAGGATCACTAAATTTATTACATTTCATCCTGAGGTGGGACATGAATGTCTGGGGATCAAATTCACTGGGATTCATAACTGTATAACAGTTTGTTCCAATCCGTTGATACATGTTGAAACATTTCACTGGATAAATAAAAACTCTCATCCCATCATGGTGGTGCTAAAAGAAAAGACCGAAGTTGGTATGATTAATCCTCTTTGGACTATGAATGTCTGTACAAAATGTCAACAGTTGTTTGATATTTCAGTCCGGGCCAGCCGACCAATCAATTGCAGACCAACATTGCAACATAGCATGGATAAAAACATCACAATTGTATCAGCTCATCTTCTGAGGAAACTGTACGAGACAGAAGTGCTGGCACTGGAGCAAAATGCCGTTTGTAGTGACAGGCCCTCACAAAGGCCTCCCGTCGTGAGTCAACAAACATGCTGTCTCATGAAGATGACAAGCCCCCCCCATCAAACACTTCCATACACAAAAGGATCTTTGGGATGCTGACAATGTTGGCCTTTCATTGAATGGGCATGGGTGCTTCAAAAGTCCACCCAACACACACCCACGTTGGACCCCTAGCCCCAACTCGTTGCCATGACGCTCAAAATACAAACCAAGAAATGCCCAACAAGAGGGCCATCATAAGGCCATTGACCAGAGTCAAAATCAAATCAAAAATATGCTTGAGTTCTGATTAAAATGAATGTGATAAAGGACGGAGGAGGCACAGGGGTTACAGAGGACAAGCTACATGAGGAGGGGGGCAATGACAGCGGGGATGCAGAAGATAATGAAACAAGAAAACAGTTCACTTGCAGATTTAATTTCAAGCTCTATAAACTACATGCTAATGCAAGACCCAACCTGGAATTCTACAATCACAAAAGGTTTTCTGCTTGGTCCATCAAGTTTATTTTCCACAAAAGGTATTAGTTTTCACATACCCTGGGTCAATATTTCAAGACTGTGTGTCTGCCTGACAACTCCATTACTCTCCATGTTCAATAAAGTTCTCCATACATATTTTGTGAAAGTAGCTTCTACTGGGGTGTTGGGTAAAGACTCAATGTAGCAAGCACATACACAAGGTGACCAACAAAACTGAACATATTGTGCAAACTATTTCTCCAGCGAAGACAGAAATACATGGTTTTTCAAAATTCCCAAATCTCTTGTGTGTCTTTTAAGATGTATTCTATTCAAAACACTCTCCATCATGGTTTATATTTGATTTTTTTCATGCACGCATTTTCCAGCATTTTATGGGGCATCTCTTTCCATGGGCGGAGCACCTTTGATTTGTGGCTTTCCTAACCTAGGCATAGTATCGTCGCTTAGCTCCCCTCCGTCAAGGCTTGTGCTGCAGCTGAACATCGTGTTGTGCCAGAGACACAATACTCTCCTTAGGGCTTGGGCTTGAGCTCACTGTTGGCAGGGATTTGGTTTTGGACACTTTAACTTGCCAGCAAATCTGGGTGGGCAGCTGGTAGTAACCTGAGCACCATCTGATCAATGCCAAGTTCTAACTCGGTGCTGTCCCTGGGGCACTATTTCTAACCTTACAGCCTGGTAACCGACCTTACCACGACTGTCTCTACCCTTTAAAATGCCATACAAAGACCGCATTGAGTACTTTACGAAAAATATGATACCAGAATATGTTTCTCTTGAAATTAAAAGGACCAGCACTGGGGGGGATTGACTGGAGCTGCATTGGTATTTCCAGAATGAAACGAGTTAATGAGGGTCTTTGCATGGTCAACCTGTGAAATTTTGGTGGTTAAGCAGACCAAAACATTTGTGTGTAAAGGAATTGAATTACATCATGCCCCATGCACATTTCTCAGCAGCATTCGCTTTGTCTCTGTTTAATTGGCTCAGAACACCTTCAGACATTTCATTAAGATGGACATGTTATTCTCACCGTTGAGCTTGAATGTTGAAACACTGTCTAACTATGTTACATTTTCTTCCTTGGCCAAGACTTGAAAGAAGAGTCGAAGGGTGAGCTATGAGGTATTCCTGATCCAGCTTCCATGGTTTAGTCATTACCCATTGCCCACAGGTCTCTTTCAGGTGCAGAAAATACACTATATTAACTATGTGAGCACTGGTGTCTCAGTAAGATGTAGATCTTAAAGTATTTCTAATGTATTTTCTGTAAGTATTACGTATAACGAAATCCACCAATTTTAAATATACAGCAGTAAAAAGCCTAGTCAATCAAATTTACTAAAACTTCATTACAACAGATATTACAGCAGGCTGGTAAAGATCAAACAACCTAAAGGAATAGTTTTGGAACTTTTTGGGAAACACATTTATTCACTGTGCCATCTTTTCCATAGAGTCACGACCTGGTTTTTGTAAGGATTAACCAAGCAAGATCACGTGTATTAATACGTGAACTCTGCAGGTGCGGTTAGATAACTCAGCAAGAAACAGCAGAAGAACGAGGCGGGCCAGTTTCCAGTTTTTATGCTAACCCATGCCAACTCAAGCCAGCTGTAGCTTCATATTTAAGAGACAGATGCAAAAGTGGTATAAAAAAAAACAAATTATTGTTTTTCCCAAATGAACAATTTTTTTTAAATATGTGACACACACTCAGTTTATCCATATTTTAAACTGATGCATTTTGGTCAAACAAAGAAACCAAGAGTGTGTATGTACTGTATAGGATCAGTGCTGGCTGGCAGCAGTGTACAGTATGAGGTAGTGTTCAGAGAAAGGGTGGAGGTATTCAAGGGTGCAATGCAGTCACAGACAGCAGGCACTTTCTCTCCAGTTGCCTTTGGTATATAACTTTAAATCCAAGCACAACACCAAGCTGGTTCAAGAGTCAGAGCGTAGCTTTGTCCGCTGTTGGAGCACCAGTGTTTACAGACAGGACTGACTAATACCCTCGGCGTCGATCTTATGTCATAATGACGAAAGGCTGAGATTTTGTTTATAGCTAACCGGCAAGATTGATCTGACCTTGTTTACAATGTGCTTAGAGCTCCCTGAGGAAAAATTTAAAACCCTTTCCTAAAATATCAATATTTGCATAACACGGCATGTTTAGCATGGGGATTTCATGGGAGGATTGGCAAGAATAAGGACCTGTATTTCTCTGGTTCACAGCTGACAGCATTTTTTTATACTCATGATAAATATTTGTTGAGTCTATAGCTAAGTGGTAAACAAGCAGTTATCGTTTTATTTGGGGGATTAATCACATGTGCTTTGTCCTTTTAGACCATAGGTCATTTACCTGCCAACTAACTATCAACAGCTGCAGGGAGCTGTAAACTCCCGGGAGATTGATTTGGCATTAGTGCACAGTTCACACACAGAACAAGTTTTCAATTATTAGTGCACAATGTTAAGTAACTGACAGATGGCACTAGTGTTGCTGTGGAGAGTGCAGCTGTTAAGTGCATTGAATTATGTAAATTAAATGGTGTCAGTGACATAGGCGTGCAACTATGAGCATCCATGGAAAAATAACACAGTGACATGTCCTTATTTGGAGAATATTAACGTTGTCAAATGAAGACAAATAGAGGAATGGACCCAGTGTCAACGCAGAGTTTAAATGCAAGCCATATTTGTCATTTTGCATCACTTTGTGAACCGGTAATGCATGTTAAAAAAGCACAAAATAAGCAGGCCGTTTCAAAGTGAGTTAATCATTAGCAGTAACACTAGAATTATTATGGTTTCAAAATTTATTTATTTTTTGTAATTGAAGCAGACACAGAGATATTTTTCATATTTCACATTATTGTTTCATGTCAAAACATTATGCCCATCTCAGCCAAGACGCAACTCAACCACAAGTTGAGATTCATGTGTGTAGTGATTCACGTGTGACACACTTTATGCAGCTCCCTCTGGACACAAATGACTTAACACACATATAAGATCTCTGAACCGACTTTGATGGTACAGAGCCCCTTTGAAAACTACATCTTGATTAAAAAATATTGATTTTTTCAAACACAAACAGGTACCAGCAATGCCAGTCAGATGAATTAGCCTTAGTTGCAATGATTCAATTATGTGTTAGCTGTTTATTGTATGGATGCATGGGCCTGTGTGTGGGTCTGTGCTCCCATATATGCATGTATGTTTGGTGAGACGCACTAAATCTTGATTGTTTGCTTTGGTAATGATTTTACTTGATTGATAGTAGTTTGGTTTTTTGTTCATATTTGATGAGGAGGTGATTGTTTCATTGGTGAGGTGATTTTTCACAGTTTGAAGACTTTACATATGGATATATTTATATATAATCTGGCATCACCAAAATACATTTGGCGTTGATGGTCAGTTGTAACATATTCTGCAACATGTGACTGCAAACATTAATTTAACAGGCATTTATGTTATTTAATACAAATGTTTGGTTCTAGAGTTGCAGATAAAGCTTCAATTCTAAGATTAAACGAGTGTTCTGTGTAGTATCATACTACAATGCAGATATTTTTGTGTAGCTTTGAATTATAATCACGCTCTTATGTTACCTCACCTGTGACATAATCATCAGATTAACAGCCAATATAATCAGACCCCAGTTTAACTTGGATGACCCACTGATCATGTGAAATGTTTTGAAATATTGGCTGTAATTCACTCACTTAGTCACACACACACGACTCTAGTATCAAACGTAGGTTTGCTATAAAAGGAAAAGTACACAGCTACTGTTATGGCTCATGTTCACAGCTGTCCACGCCTAGTTGGCAGATAATGCCATGCCCTCCTCCTCCTAAAACTTAACATGACAGCTTCTTCAGGCGTCTTTCTGGGGTTTAAAACGTATCTTATCTACAAAGGTAACTATTTAGGACGTATGTAATTAACAAATATAAAAATAAAGTGTCCTCCTTGTAAATTTTCAAGACGTGGAAACAGGCCTTGTGTATTTACAAACATTGGATAACTAGTGTTGAAACCCAATCTGGCATGTAGTATTTTACACCCAAAGTTCAGTTATATATAGAAGCATTATTTGACCTCGCCAACTCGTTTTGTACTAAACATTTTTTCACATGCGGATGAAAACAACTACACTGATGAGGGATACTGGGTGGGGAAAACTACAGAGGATCCACTGGCAAACTGATCTCAGTTCAGCCCCAGTGATTTCGGCATTGAGCCCAGTTGTTGTGGACTTTGGAGGGAGCCAAAGTGGGAGCAGGTGCATGGCACTTTTTACCATAGATGCCTGCTGGACTTGAGAGCAAGCTTTAAGAAAAATACAGCAAAGGTAAAAGAGACTAATTTCAAGGAGGTGCCAGAGATAAACAGTTACTTGCATGTGTTCAACTCATCAATCATCCCAATGCATTTGGGATTTGAGTGAAAAGGGGGAATCAGCTGCTAGCGTGAGTGTTGATCCTCAAATTCCAATAGCAGGTGTTGCTGAATGACCCAGTTCGCTTGATTGTATCCAGGGTTTTGTGGGTCTTTACCACATGACTTACATGCATGTGTCCCCACACGGAAATGAGCACGTTATACACATGTACAGCTGTTGCAAACAGGAGATGGCTGTAAAAATACCAGTGCTCAACTTAGGGTACCAATGCAGACACATTCTGCACAACAGGTTTTCTCATTGATCTCTCCCATTATCACCAATATTCCCTCCTGGCATCTATTGCAAAGGATGGATTTGCACAAAGGCAGTTTCTGGGGATCATTACAGACAGCTATTATAGACCTAGAGGCTTTTATACATACTGTCTTTCCGGTTGGTCACTCCGGTTAGCCTGGTGCTAGTAACAAGAACCTGATTAGTACATTCCAGCATTACAGTCGTGTTCTCAGCGCTAAGCTAGACACCATCAGTAAGCCCATTTACATGTTCTTAAAACTCTAATGTTACACTTCACAAGTCCAGATACACAAAGCAGCTGCCTCACTGCAAAATTTACCATGGGCCATATAGCTGGGAAGCTACAGACCCTGGGGTTTGAGTGTGTGGGTTTAACAAACAAAAGAAGTATTGATTACACCGTGCTGGGCTGTTTCTCCCCAAAGGTTGCTAATAGTTCCCACATTGTAAACATTTCACCACAAGCCTTCATTTGAGGAAATGTTTCCCAGAAGAAGGGGCAACCATTGGCACCCATCAATCCCATGGTACGAGAGTGTGTTTTGGCCTGGCGGTGCTGGGAACATAAGAGCAAGAGAAAGAGGACAGAGGAGAAATTGCTGGACTGTTGAGGAGAAAGAGAATCCATATCCCTGCAGCTACAACGCACAGCACATGAACTGGTTCCACAAGATTTACAAAATGTGTTGTAGGCCAAGGTTTGTACCACATACTCAAAAGAAAATATGCTAAAAGAAAGCAAACGTTCTATTTTGGTTTCGAGCAAAAAACTAAATAACACTTCATCTTCTACATAACCAATGACACTTATGTCTCTTGGCATTTCTTGATGGAGAAAGAATCTCATACTTGTTTGCTTGCTTAAGGCCATTTGGAGAAACTATATATTGTGTGCACCAGCCAAAACAATTCAAAATGTAGGTAAGAAGAGTTCGTTTATTCAACACAGCCATAAAGGTACAAATTTGACATTGATGTTTATTGAAATTAGCTGGTGTGCAGAGGTGACCAGGGCTGTTTTTCAGGATTTAAAGTCAGCTGGAGACTAATGTCCTACCTCACCTTGCCACCTCACCAACACTGCAAGACATGCAAAGGTTGGATTGTTGGGCATGTGTCTCACTCTCTAAACCTTTTTGAAATGGTGACTACAGCGTGTGGGCTCCTTCCAGTAACTATGACCTAATTATGTGCCAGCCATCTCTTTTAATAAGCACATAACTACATTACCGGTTTCATGCTGTTTCTGATTAAAAGCATCCAAACACTGCCTACTGAAGACGAATTACAATTCAGATGTATCTTCTCTACAGTGCATTACAACGGAGATACTGCAAATAGTATTGTTATGATTTCTTTCAGCACCATCTCTCTGGGACTTAAGCATCGCAACAGATGGGCATAAATCTCATGTTTCTCCCCCCGTCACTATTTTAGTCTCAAGTGTTGTTCTGCTGCCTGCCTCACAATTCTGACGAGAGCTCTCTAAGGTCAAAGGCCTTGTCCACTCTGAGGGCACCAGACCATAAACAAGTGAGTAGCCATTTCCTAACCTCCCCTTCTGTTTGTCAGTGCTGACGTCAGAGTGTGGTATCTGTGGCATCTCCAAAGAGCCTTGAGGATTTGGGAAGGTGGCGATTGATAGATGAGCTTGGGGAGTCATCAAACATGGCTCAGCCGTCTGTCTCTGAGTCTTGCCTTTGCCAGACAGCAGAGTCTGCCTGTCTACCCAGCCACCCGCCTGCATACCCAGGCTTTGGCAAATCTTGTCAACACTGAGTGGCTGATGTGATGGCACGGTGCTATATACAAGTGTGTGGTGACCTAAGGTCAGGGCAAGCTGGAGCTAAGCCATCATCCTGCATTCACCAATGTGTAAGTCCAAAGTTACAGTACTATAACACCCATTAAAAATCTTGAAAGCTTTACTGATTAAAATACACTTAATCAATATTTAGAGCACGTTCATGTGAATAACCATGTAATATCAATGCTACAGTTACTGCTATGTGTCAGGTTTTAAACAATTTGGAGAGTAACAGCATTTGAGGGTAAATCTGCAGCAGCGTCTTTTCAGACTGCTCCAAAGAAACACAAAGTTTGATGATCCGCAGGACTGTAAGTAGTACTCCAACCTCTGATTGACTATCTTTGACCTAATTTGTCAGCACTGGTTGAGGATACAGTGTATTCAATAAACTGTTGTGTCCAAATCTACAATGGCTGCCAAATCTCACAAGCCACGTGAGCAAACATGGGTATTAATCGCTCCATGCTGTTTCAGGATGGTGAAAGAAAAACACCCAGACAGTATCCTGTAGCCACTGGAGTAGAACCTCCAAGGATATGGAGATTAGGGTCTTGGCATTGAGGGCGGCAAAAAAATGACAGAAAATCATTTGAGAAATCCTTAGAGAAAACATAACGTGATCCCACAAGATTAGGGCAGGGACCAGTTTAGCCAGTGCAAAAGTTGAGGTGGCACAGAAGTCCTAATTGGGGCTGTCAGGCTTTACCAAAGCCACTTTGATATGGATCACTACACAGCTGCAAGGCGAGTGGACTGTCAAAGCTGTCCTGAGAGAGCATAGGCATGATTGTTTAAGTAGAAGATGGACTAGAATATCTACTCAGGATAGATTGAGATTTGAGTTTTATATACTTCAGTTTCTAGTTTTATAGGGCTTCAAACGAGTGCAAGGGTTAGGCCCTAAGCCTGGGATTGTTGGGTTTAAATGCATCTGAATAGAGTGCATTGTGCATGTTTTGACACAAATAGGTGATGAGTCATGATGAGCATGTATTGGTCTGAAGATACAATAACGAGCAAAGCAGGACAAATGGAAGAACCCCACCATGCTGCAACATGGGTAATATCATGCACAATATGGTAGCCATATCCTATTGACACCCCTCGAGGGTAAACACAGACACAGAACAGAAGGAACACACAAGCCAGCCTTTCAGCTTCCCCCTCCCTCTCTGTCATCTGTTTTCTGTTTCGCTGGTGCTGTCTTGGCGAAAACAGCAGCAGCCGGGACAGGCCTTGCGGCAGAGCTCCAACGCTCTCACCTTCTCTAATCCCCCCAGCACAGCCACCCTGGAGGTGCTGCAGACATGCACCTGTCTGTGGGGATTCATTCTGTCTCGTACACATACTAGACCCCCGCAACATGGTTCAATCTGCTCACAAAGCAGGTGGAGCAACGTCTTCCTGTTCAGACGAATAATTCTTTATTAGGCAAGCCTGCAAGTTTTCAACATAAATAAAATGTGGGATTGGTAGTGGTTAACTAAATTAAAGCTGTAATTATTTCTTGTTTAGACTGTTTAATTTAGTCTATAAAATGTCAGAAAAGAGTGGGAAATCCACACATTTCCAGAGGTTCTAGCTGACATCTTTAATACAGAATAAAGCAGCAAATCCTCCTCTTTCTGTATATGGAATGAGGGAATATTTGATTTATTTTCTCAAAACATGACTTTTAAATAGGTGCCCTGTGGAGTTAGTGACCACAAGTCACACTGTGGAGCAACGTTTCTTAGTGGGTTTATATATTGTTTGTGCGTATACAAATCAGCAGGTGGCAATACACAGTCCGGCCAATATTCTGTTACTTCCACTTGTCAACAATTGGTGGCAATAGTGTGCAAAAAAGTGTTGCAATGTGCCAAAAAACACAGGGAAGAAGAAGGGTGGTAGCTAGTATATATGGATGTAAATAATATACACATAAATATTTTATGAGTAAGGAAATGCTTTCAACATATGAAACGAATAAAACCATAACTTGTGTGAATTTACAAGAAAAGTCCACAGTGAACCTACAGTTAATTAAGATTGTCAGATCTTCATATTCTTAAACTTCAGCACCACTCTGAATAACAACATAAATGATCTTAGTCCTCAAACATAAATTCAAAGAGTCAATCCACTTTCAAGCTCTGATAATTATAGTATTCAATACACGCCTGGAGTTTAAAGATGACTTTTTACAGCTGGACTGCATTCCAAGTATGAGCCGTGGGCTTGTGACAGCTTAGTGGACATCTAGCCCCACCACCACCTAATTTTAAGGAAAAGGTGTTAATCCCCCATCTTGGCCGCCACATAGATACATTGGACATGTGCCATGCTAATCCACCATTTAATGATAGCTAAGGTTTGTCCTGTTGTTCAGGGACATCTAGTATTCTTGATCAAACATGTGTTGATACATGAACCAGCAGACCAAAATTCAAATTAGGTACTTAAATTAACAGCGTTTCTATTGAAAAAAAAAAAAGTGCTTGATAGAATTTGAGTGATGACAAACCATATCTCGACTATATCAGGAAATTGCATAATGAATAGCAATGGATTTAAAGGCTTAAGTGTTTGAGTTTGAGTGCAGATTAAACAAAGACCATATAACATTAACTTAATTACAATTTAACAACTGCAAACGCCCGTGTAATAGTCAGTGCCCTCATGTTCAAGGAGCTCCAAGAAAAGAAGTAGACCTTTTTCCAACACTTCTAGCTTGCTAATATAAAATAAAAATCTGTGAACCACAGCTGGAGGCCGTGTAACCATCAGCCATTCCTTAAGGGCAGCTTCTGGCTCACTATTATTTCTAAGTGTCATTTCTTTCCTGAACAGAGCCTCTGTTGTTTTCAGTGACATGCGTGGTGTGCCGCGTTCACTTAATGAAGCATGCTGACTTCCTTGCTCCCCAGTGTGCCTGCGCGGCCTCTCGGAAGAGTGTGGAGTGTGAGGAGGAAGGAAGGAGGCTATAAAAGGACACTAAAAACGACTGCAACACAGGAGAGTCAGGCAAGCAGTGCCCTGCTTGGCTTGTTTACCACAAGCTCCTGCTAATGTGGAACTTAATGCTCAAGTGTGGCTGATTTGCTTCGCATGCAAGAAGGTGTGTGAAAACCAACGTGGAACACAGTCCAACTTTTAAACTGGACCTCGCAGCGTCTCACCGAGTGTTAACCAAAGCTGACTCATGTGGTCTGTTCACAATTGTATAATTGAGTAATGGCTTTCGAGAGCCTGTTTACTTTGGGAATCTGTGTGCTGCAACATTTTCCAACACACTGTAATCTTTTATCCCTGATGTGTAATCCTTTCTTACTGGTGTCTCTTAGCTGGAAGCGTATTACCAAGCAATCTGTGCCTCCTTTAGCAAATTCACAGAAACTCCCTCGTTGCAAACTGAGGTTGTGTAAATGTGAAAAAAATCCACCGCGATGGTCTGTGATAAAGTCAAGACACTGTCTTGTCTCGAGCCCTGTGAGAGGATGGTTTCAATGAGCAGACAGGAGCACGAGCAGCGGACCACATGAGAGAGGCTGGGACGGAAACCCCTCTGTACACACTGCAAATCAAAGCAAAGCCATGTAAGTGTTTTTCCACACATTTCCAAGAGACGCAGGGATGGGCCCAGACACCAGTGCAGTCTGGTCTCCTGTGAATGTCTTGAAATGAAAATGTGTGCTCTGTGCTCAAAAAACTGAGAAAAGTGTGTTTTCTCAAGGCGAATGAATCAAGAAAGGAAGTTGCTGCGAACAGAGCATAGCAATTGAAAGATGCTGATAATATTAGATGAAAGAAAGCCTGACAGATTGACAATGCTCAAGAAAAGATAGACAAGATGAATAGATTTGAGGTTTTATACCAAGAAGATTAAACTGCAAGTACAGCTAATGTGGTGTAGGTGGTGGATAGTTCTCATTAACTTTATACAAAGTCTAATTCATGCCAAAGAGGTACAGCAACTGAAGTAGCCTGCAAGGATAATTCTGATTTATTCTAATGTTTTGGCCATCATTTCTATTAGTCATGATAAAATTAGACACTGATGAGAACTGTGAGACTGAACAAAAAAATAGCTGGCTGTAAAATCAAAACAATGAGCTGAAAGACACGAAAAAGCTTCACAGAGCGGAGGTGTACTGCATTGGGTGAAAGGTATCTGAGAGCTTGTGACTACAGGTGACATCTTTCACATGAGACAGTAATGTGAGCCGTTGTTCACATAAAAATATTGATTGGTGCAACTAATCTTTTCATGAGACAGGAAGGTGAAAATTCATGCCTCTGACACGCTATTTAAATTAGGCAGGAAGGATGACAATTAATGCCCAAAACATATAGCCAATAGATTTTATGTCAGTATGACAAGCCTGTAACACCACTTACATACTGTTGCATACGGCATCCCCGACATCTCCTGGATCCACGGACAAGCTTGCTTCTGTACAGCCTGGTTTTTGATACAAAAACAGGGCCCGCTTTGATACCGAGTGCAAATATTGACTTCTCCAGGATGGTTTCACTGCAGCCCGGGGTTGAAGGGACGCAGACCTCCCCTGCTCCCAGGCCTGCTCCCCACACCTGCTGTGGTTGGCGGCCTTATTTACACCAGCACCAGTTGGAAATGTCAGTATGGGGCGCAGGCAGGCCAGAGATGCACAGGGCTCATAGGTACACACATACACAGTACATACGTATACACACCAACACACACTCTTCTCTGTTTCATCTCTAGCCCAGGGTTTTTGGGAGTCTGACAGGGGCTGCTTTCTTGGTGAGATTTAGGAATCATGCCAACAGTCTGTCTAACTCTGTGCTAGAATTTCAGTGTGCACACACACCTACACACACAACAACTAAGCATGCTGCAAAACCTAACTGACATATTCGATATTTTATGACATTAATATCGGGCAAAACCTGACCTGCTTCATCTCTGCGGCAGTTTAGAATTTCAGAGGCCTCTAATGGATGTGGCGAATGGAGGTAAAATCCCAGCTAGATAGACAATACCATGTCATTGCAGAGTCAACACCAATCATTCAAAGTCATGCTGGAACACTGCTGTGCTTACTGGAGAGAAAACACACTAACACAGGAGAAATTACTCAAGATGAAACCTTTTCAGGACATGTCAACGCAGATAGAACAGTGTACCATTTACCATCATCAAAGCATGGTGTACAGAGACGGCACAGTAAACTCTCAGAGAGCCTGCTATTTTCATGAACCATTTAATGTGGCCTCCCAAGACATTTATATAATTTATCATTCTGAAGCGTCAAAGAAAGCCCTTTTGCAGAGAGCATGCTAAAGACCCCGTTAGTTTCCTGGTTTTTTCCCCTTTAACTTTAAAGCAAAAAAAAAAAAAATCCAAATAAATCTTTTTTTCTGAGGCCTGTTTGAGGAGGGATTCAGTGACCTGAACCCTCTCTTGGGGGATCCATATCAGCAGCGCACACACAGGCTGCTCTGCTCACAACAAAGTGGGTTGTTTTTTTTTTCGCCCACCAGTCCGTTTCTGTGTTTGTCATTGCTGCTTATTTTGGTCATTTTTTTGTCTTGCCCAGTCAACAAATTCAGTCAATAGCCGCGGACCCCAAACAGCTTGCTTCCCCATGCTCCTCTCATTGAAAGTGGAGAGAGCCTTTGAACAGGATAAAGAGGCGATTGGACAGCAGAAGAGGGGCCACGACCAGTGGAGGAAGGGATAAATGTCCATATGAGTCATAGACTGCTTTAAAAGGACAGCTTTGCTCCTGGTTGAAATCAAACAGCTAGACAGGTTTTTTATGTAGTGAATGACAGTAGCAAAGGGGAGCGAAAAGGTTCTTGTGCAGATAACCCCCGTCAGGGCTCGTTCTGAGCCATGATTGCAGGCGTGGGTAGATCTCATTTTAAGAGTGCAGAAAGGGGAAAAAATCCTGGCAGCCCAAGAACAGACAGCAGTACAAAGAGGCGATTTGAGTGAACAATTATTAGGCCGCACCAGACTTGACTGGTTTGTGTGCACATGGGAAATTCTTTAGCACATGGCAATTAAACACGGGTGGGTTGGGAAGGCCCTTGAACATGACCCAGTTTTGACATCAAGAGGTGGCGAGCAGTGCCTTGGTGATGTTTTGGTGACTTTTGCGTAACCTGTTTTACAAGCAATTTGCCTCATTTTCAGACTTATTACCCTTCCGTTTTGGCCTCTGTAAGATGGATGTAAAACTCTAAATGCTAAAAGAGTTTACTGCAGAGATGCACATAATCCTTTCTCCCCAACTTTATTTTTATTGAACTTTTGGGGAAAAATTTGTGGGTTGGCCTGGGGAGTACAAGAACAGTATATATTTATATACTTCAGCCTTCAGCATTTTTCATTTGCTCATACCGCCTGCTTAAAGGAATGGTTCTTTTTTCTTTTCTTTTTGGGTATACGCTACTTCGCTTTGTTGTTGGGTGAAGAATGATTCGACTCGGTACCTGGCAGCTGGCTAGTTTTGCTTAGCACGAAGTCCGGAAACAGGTGGAAACGGCTAGACTGCCTCTGTCCTAGCACAACAACTAAAGCACCTCTAAAGCTCACAAATTAACACTTTGCATCTCATTTGTTTCATCTGTACAACAAATAACGAAAAAAATTGCATTAACATAGGGTTATGTACAGTACCAGGCTATTTTTTTGGTTGAGTGTTGTGTATTTTCCAAAGTGCCAAACTTTTCATTTAAGATACATGTCAAAGGTCAGATACATACAGTTTATTTCATTGACAAATTCAGTCCAGTTATCGTTGGCCGGATGGTTTGCTGACAGCCCTTTTTCATGCGATGGCTTTCTCACTGCAGCCAAAACTATTTTAAAGAGATATTCATCCTGTGCCATAAATGTGTCTTGGATTTTGCCAGGGATTGCATAATGTGTAATAAATTTCCATTCCAAATATTTTCATTATCTCTTTAGCAACCTCTTGCCAATATTTTAAGTCTAAAGCACAAACCCAGAAGATATCAAAGTGATCAACCAAATTTTTACCAAGCCGCCTCCAGCATTGGTTTTGTCCCTTGGAGCCCCTTTGAACAGATTTAAACTTTGGAATCACAAGAAAAGCACCCACAGAAATATAGAATAAAATAAAATGATGAATAAATCCTCCTGCTCGGATTTCTCAGACTGAAATCTGGTTCAAGCTGAACACAAATTATACATCTCGAATCGACTGGTCTGACACCAGATCTGGTGAGGTATTAGCAGTCATGGTGTGAATGAGGGAAGTCGTTTCTTCACTTCCTCTCATGTTGACTTTGGCTGGCACACGCTAATCTGAGAACAGACTGGAGGGGAGCAGTCTACCTGGAGCAGAGTGTCAGCAAACTATAAAAGGGAAAAATGTAGTACGAATCCATTTTCTTCTATGGTAAGCCCTCAATCGTTGCCCCTTTGCACATGCAATACTAATAACCTTAGCCTCTCACCTTATGCACTTCTCAGTGTCCTATTCTTACAAGCCCGCATATAACCACAAGTAAAAACTGTACATAACAAAAAAAGTCTTAATATTAAAACACTGATTTCCATCTAGCTCACTGTTTAATGCCTGAACACACACATGAAGTGCAAGCTTCTTCAAAACTAATGTATTCAGCAAAGTTTTTGAGTATAAACATTATGCCCAATGCAGCAAGACCCTTGTGCAACCTAAAACTCTGCAGCTCTGACCTTTGTCAGCACTGCGCCTTGCCTCAGGCGGCACCTCTCAAAGGTTGCTTCATATCCGGCCTTCTGAGTTTGTCTAGCCTCACCACCATCAGTACAAACTCGACTGGAGACCACAGGCACATACATCAGTGAACCCAACACTTCATGGTATCAGAGATTTTAAAGGGTAGTGATAGGTTTCAGGCATCTTAGTGTATTCACTCTATGATGAAAAGCCAAAGGATTTTACAATACTCTCTTTTTCCTTAATATCCACTTCAGCGGGGATTTGCTATATTAAACTATATAATTTCATTCAACTAAGCGGCATAGTCTTAACCAGCAACTGGATCTAGGGCTGGCAAGATGTAGATTTATGGGTATGACATTCACAAGCAAGAGTGCCTTAACTCCCATAGGACTCAGTGCAACTGATTTAAACCAAAGAAACATTGAGTTATGTCGTGTTATTCCCCGTCCTTGCACAGATGAAACCTACACCCTCGTATTATTGGGACCTCTCATTTGCAATAACAGAGATGCTCTGCCAGCTCCTGCCAACTGACCTCCACCTCAAAAAGTGACTCAAAGTTATGGGTGGGATAGGCAATAGTGCATGAATAACTGCTTTAAGAATAACAGATCCCTAGTTCATTCATAAAAGGAAAAAATGGTGGTGTAGCTGACAACAAATGCATGCAGAAGCTGAAATCTAATAGTCAATTTGGGTGTCAGTATGTTGTAGTATGAAATGTTCTTTAAATTGCTATTAATCATGCATTTGGTACAATGGGAAAGATAACCTAATCTGGCCACCATCTTACCCTGGGCACCAAAAATCCTGTTGCAAGTTCAAACTACTGGCATGTCATGTCATATTTAATCAGCTGCAATGTACATCGTGTAAAAGTCATGTCTCTTCTCCATAATTTTTTCCTCTGGCTATTAAAAAGCCTCTAATGCTCAGCAGTGGCAGCAGAGGCAGGCAGAGTGGTGGGAAGGTAATTTGTTTTTAAGGTCAAGGGCATGGTGATGGATCCCTACTCATCTTATGCTGGTTAGCACTGAGAAAGAGATAATCCCTACCTGAAGCACATCAAATCAGTCATGCTGACATCCAGTGCATCTGCTGAGGGGGGAAGATCACCTGCTACCATTTTTTTTCCTGACAAGAGACTGACAATTGCGATAACCTTGACTACACACGTCTCTAGATTAAGTCATAATCACCCAGCGGCGCAGTGCCTTTGCCAAAAGACCATCAGTCAGTTTTCCCACCAACTCTCACTAGCTTTTGCAGGGTTTCAGGTTTGGCCATTTTTATCTGCTGCAGCCTCAAACTATGAACACACACATTGCCTTTCACTTGCACTATACGCAGACCCTGGGAAACCAGTGAAAACACTTGGGGGCGTACTTATGAGACTATAAACATTAACAGTGCGCTAAAAATTTAAGCAGCATGGATGGCTCAAATTAAGCAGTTGCTTTAATACGACTCTACTCTGTGCACAATTTATCTTTGTCCATCAACAGGTGCCACAGAGGACAATATGATCCTTGTAGATCACAATCTTTACTGCCACCATATCAGTTTGTACATTAAGTTTGTTACCCACAATAGAGCATCCAAATATACATTGACATAATATACTTCAACATTTGCAGTGAGGTGTATGCATAGAATTTCTACCATGTGTTGGATTTATCCGGTGCATGCTCTACCTGAAGTGCCCTGCAGCTGACACAGCAGGTGGTTAAGTGCAATGTTCTGTGTGAAATGAATAGCACTTCCAGCTCAGGCCAAAATGCAGACACTTGCCTATCTTGTCGAGAACTTAACTTTGTACTTCGTGTATGAGAATCTCACGAGATGCGAGGCTGCTGGAGATAATAGCGTGGCCCGTGGGAGGCGGCTCATTAACCTGGATCCAGACAAAGCCTTGCAAGACATCATGTTGATTGGCAGAGAGTCAAGAAGGTTAGTAGATGTAGGGCAACAGATTATGATCTACGGCTGTGTTTCATTATTACATCATTACATTGTATTAATTTGACAAATGCTTTAACTCAAGGTGCCTTCAGCGTTTCCCTGTCACATTGAAAAACATTGGAAGGACTTCAGGGTTCAGTGTCTAGCTGTAGGACACTTCAACATGTAGACAGGAGGAACAATCAACCGTAAGATTAATAAATGACCTGCTCCAGCAGCTATCCCTACAGCCAAATGAATACCATTATCCCCATCACTGTCAGCAACTGTGCTGTAAGCTAGATATAAGGATGAGACTGCTGCGACAGATCAAACAAAGAGACATGACACACAAAACTCTCAAACTTCTCAAACAGTGCTCTAAACTTTCCCAAAGTGTGTGTGAGGACACTGAAGTAATTGTAAAAATAATGAATAAATAAATAAAATGGTTCAGATAGAAAAAACAAGTAATCTATATTGCCACAGTAGGGATTCAGGTCATTTCCTAAAAAAAATATATTAATATAAATGAATGCCTTTATGTAAGAAAAATAATGTAGAGTACTTTAAAGGCAACGTCTGTGCATCATTTGGATGCCACATTCAGCATAAATGATCATTATACTGGTGTGCAAGGAAAATGTATAAAATATGCATGAGGTATTCTGATTTACAATCTAATAACATCTCAACTCAGTATGCCTGATTCATTAAAATGTAACAGAAACCAGTGCATTAATGCACACAAACAACTCATCAACCTCAGAGTGAACAGCGTGAACCCAGATGAATGGCATTATCAGCTGAGATAATCCTCCTTCAACAGTGTGCACTGACACAGGAGAAACTCGTCCTTACCTTTAAATAAAGTATTTCATTCTGGTGACTAGTTTCTCTATAAACCATAGACACATGGTTGAGCTCAACATAATGACTTTCACTGGTTCAACTGACCACACTAAGCCCTAGCCCCTTCGTTACTTTTGCACTTTTTCTTCTTCTAACGTAACCCACAAAATAATGCAGGTCGCTACTGATACGCTCCCTGGCTTTGGAAGTAATGCTAAGTTATCACTTTGCTGCTGTAAACTAGAAAGACAGGCTTGCTGACGTCAGCAGCTCAACTCATTGCTGTCAAACACAATGTTTAATCTATTCCTCACAATTTTACATGCGTTTCTTTATTTTGAAGGGTTAAAAAAAGAAAAGAAGATTCAGTCCTCTAAAGTCTTAAAATATCAATAACATACCAAAGAAATCAAAACCTTAACAGGCCTGCTTTGCTTAATTATGTTAGCTTTGCTAAGGTGTTCAGGGAGTGGGTTTAGCTAACAGTCTATTTCATGAGTTTGTAGTTTTACCTTACCACTGGATGCCTAATCTTGCATAAACATAGCCTAACAGCTGCTTACCTGAGTGAGGACAGGACAAAATACCCTAATTTCTAAAAAGTCATCAAACTTAAAAATTGGTCCACTAAAGGGCAGCAATAAAGTATGCAGACAAGCACAGTTCACATCGTTCCCAAAGTAGTATCTCCATCTAAGACTAAATATTAGACAAACCTATTTTCAGGCAGCCATACCGAGCATCCGTGCCGTTTATCAAGCTGTCGAAAATTACAATTTAACCAGCCGTCTGGCCTGCTAGGGCCATATCAAATGACAGCTCAATTAAATTAAAGTGCATAGGGTTGTCTGTCTCACCGCTGGGTTTTGCAGGCCTTAACTGTGGCTTACACAGCTGTTTCTACCCTCTTCTTCATCAGATACAAGGGGAGGGGCCCCTGAAAGCAAGACTGTCTGTGCTACGACCAGACCATGAGGCAACCCTCTGCGTATCAATCCATCTTTACTGACAGACTCAGTAGATGCGTGTACATTCCCAGGTATAAACTGGCAAATTGCCACTACCCCGGGCATTCTCTTGTTTGTTTGAGCCAAATTATTTAATTGCATGTTCTAGATTAATTACATGCTAAAGGGGCACAAAAAAAGTATTCATAAGTATTGAGGGAAAAATATAGTTACATAAGCTTTAATTAGAAAACCGCATTCCACACCATTTGTAACATCACAGCTTGTTGAGAAAATTGAGAGTGAATGGCTTCAATCCACTTATTTAATGCATTGTCCCGCTCTTAATTTAGAAAACTAAATTAACGAAACCAAAATATCATCAAAAACTTTTGCCACTGGTGACAGATCAAGTTACAAACCCTACAGTGAGGGACTGCAGTGTGTCACGCATAGCTGAATGTTTCTGTGGCACTAGTGTCTCTACATATATGTTAGTGGGATCATCCGAGACTGTTCGTACAGCTATGTCCGACAGCGTGTTTGCGAGTGCTCACTGTGTTTATTACTCTCTCAGATCTTCAGCATGACTCATATTTCATGTCACATTTAGGCCAGGCTTCGAGAAGGAAGAGCTGGCTGGCAAAGTGCACGTCCCCCGGTGAGTGGTGGTGAGGGGGGGGGGCATCGGACGAGCCGACAAGATCTCAAGCAAGACATTCTTGTGTCTTAAAAACTGAACATGGAACATGACAGTGAAAAGGGGGGAAAACAAGAGGGTCCCTTTGACTGATAAACACACTGGATGTTTAATGGTGTTTTGACCAGTGGATAAGAAACACCAGCAGTCTGATCCAGCCGTTTGGACCTTTCTCCCTGAGTCTCACCTCTCAGTGGCGCCCCAGGGGAGTCTGGGATCGTACGACATGTGGCCAGTCGTTGGGCAAACCCTGCTCTTCTCCATCACTTTTTCCACTTTGAGAAATTGCCTGAATCCCTGCTGTCTTTGGATGGCTTGAACGATTTCTTGCTTCTTTTTCTGAGGCTAAAGGGTTTGAAAATTGAAAAGAGGGCACTCCAAAAGTTTATCTCCAATAAGTGCTCTGGAAACACTGTACATAAATGCTTTGAAAGGATGACTGCCAATGTTGTGTGTTAGGTGTAGATTGATTTATTTTGCTTGTAACCCTGGAAAATGAACAAAAGAAAGTCAAATAATTGCTATTTTAGTTAGAAATGTCAGTTAAGAGAACTTGTCTAGAAGACTGACTGGGTTGGCAACTGCACAACATTTATTTGGCGTGTCAGAAGCAAGGGTACTCTGACTTTTTGGGAGACATCAGAGGCTCTTTTTGTCAACCTTATTCATATTTCAAATCATCCCTCGCTTGTGAGAATTCTCTATATAAAAAAAGATCAAATAGCTAGATCAAAAGGATGGTCTTCATGGAGCCGAAATGTTACAACTCATGTCACATAACTGCATGGCCATGTTACATGTCATGTCCTGACCCCTCCAAGCCCAATACCCTGTCTGCCTTTCATTGTCTCTACCAAATAAAGACCAAAAGATGCCAAGGCTCATTTTCTTGCATTTGCTCTCACTGCAAAAAAATAAGTTTGCACGCTTACAAAGATTCAGGAGGGTGGATACAGACCTTTGTCAGAGCCCCAACACAAATATGCTCACTTTGAGAAACACAAAACATGGATATTAGAGGTGATTTGTGACTGACGCACAAAAAGATCAACCAAGAGCTGGTGCCTGGGCCCAGTTCACACATTCAGCACACTGGTAACATCTGTTTATTTCACAGCTCAAGCTTCAGATATGGAGAGTGGGTGGAATGTTTGTTAAATGGGATGCCATCATCTGTTTGCTGAAAAAATGGCCAATTGCTAATTTTCACTTCTAATGTGAGTGGTGATGGTGTACACTGCTGTTCCATTAAGATAGCAATTTTTTAAATTGGGTTACATCATCCATCCAGTGCTTTCCCTTGTAGTAATTAAGGGTTAAATTCTACCAATTTGATGCTGGAATGTCATTTTGAGATATTGAGGGGGAGGATATTGCAATTTTCTTTTCAGGCGGAGGGTCAAATTTAAATATTAACACTTGGCAGGGTCTTAAATTTTGAAGACCTAAGACATATGGTTCCACACCCCTCCCCAGACCAATCATTTTCATACAGTTCCTTCCAGGTTTAGGACCAAAATGAAAAATTGCTTGGCATCTGTTTTGGGACTTTAGAACTGAACATAACATGCTCTAAGCAAATGCTGCCCTCAGTCTGTGGACTTACAGTAAATGATGCATACACACATAAAATAAACAGACTCATCAAACACCATCCATGCATTGTTTTCAAAATTAAAGACATGTTTTTAGGGATGCCCATGAACGGTGGCAAGACCATATTAACCATAGTTTGCATGTCAGGCACACATTGGCAAAATTATAGCTTCCTGCCGTGGCACGTCCCAATGCTTTTTTTTTTGCACACCAGCCTGTTTTATTTGTAGTGCCTGTTCTTATTAGGCTGATGGAGTACAGAGCAGCAGCATCTGTGCCCCTCACCCCCCATCCTCCATGCCTGCTAGGGCTGAGAGGCCTGGGGCACAAAGCCACAGGCGGTGGGGAGGGAGGGGGATAGGAGAGCATGTGGGGAGCGCCTCAGGGGTTCCTAGCTCTCTTTTCTTGTCTGGAGCCCAGAGTTTCCATGACACGGGTGAATGCTGGCATCATCGTGCTTTACTCGTGATTTGAAATTGATGACAGACGTTGGAAAAATTATTCTTACTTTCAAAATGAATGAAATAAGAATTGTTTTACGGAGAGGGGCGTTGGGGGCTAAATTGCACTCTAAATCAGAGAGCATGTATAATGCAGCTTGCATTTGACATTTTAAAAGCATAATGCCAATAATGCCAACAAAGGAAATACTGACTATATACGAGAAGTTTAACCAGGAGACCTTCAATAAAACAAGTTGGTAAAAGACAGACTATATATTAAAAATATCCCTTATGAAGTTTACTTGTAAATGAATAAAAGAACAAAAGAAACATGATGAATGGATTTCCCTCATAAAACATTTGCAAAGCCAACATTGTTTACATCCATGTTTACTAGCTCACAGTCTTCTTCGCTGCCTGTGTTGGTGCATTTCGGTATATTTTGACATGTTACTGCCACCTGTAGGTTAGAGGAATAATGTGAAGCCATTGGCATAACGTGTGTCCTCGTGCATGATAAACAAAATGGGATGCTCTCGTAGAAACAGCTTCATAGCGCTGGTCCAAGAACAGGGAAAAAATTCCTGAAATATTGCAGTGGCCTTTGCAGTCACAGAAAAATCACCATATTGAACAGTAGACCAGCTGTTCCCCTAGGGTGGCACCCCCTTGTCTATTAAAGTCTCTTTGAATGTTGGTGGGTCATGGATGAGTATGTGGGCTCGTGAAAGGAAGGGTGAACTTAAGTCATCACAAAGGAGACTTCAGTAGGAGGATGACTGGAACTTTCAATTCGGTGTCAGAGGGCACCCGGGACATGAGGCTGAGAGTTTGTGAGCCGTCTTTTGTGGAGAATTCGCCACCCAGCTCTGACAGAGGAGCACTGGTTCCTGGGAGAAGAAGCATCAAAAGGGAATCAACAGCGGTGACTCCCCCTCCTGCTCTGGAGGTTACAGGGCAACAGAAGGAGGGGTAATGTTGTATCACCACCACCAATGTGCCCCTGGACACTCGGATGCTCGCCAGGCCTGCTAATGTGATGCCTCTTCATTCTTTTCTTCAATATTTAAACAACAAATTTGCCTCTATCGCAAAATGGACACACTGCAGAGCATCCTCTCGAAGACCTCCCCTCAAACATCACGCCTGAGTGGATACGTAGAGGAGCAACAAAAGTTCTGATGCAGCACATCACACAGGAAAACCATTCAACTGTAATCAAACAACTTGGGTGACATCCGCTGACAAAGAGCGTATTGAGGCCCTATCCCTATCCAGTACAAAACCACACTGGAATAATTTTCCTCCACCTTAAACTGTCTGAATCTCATTGTCCAACTTTCTGAACTTTGAGAGGGAGCACACTAACTTTATTACAAACACAGCCTATTTTTTTTAGCAAATGCATGTGAAATAGAAAAAACGGAAGACAATCATTTTATTCAATCTTGGGCTGGGCCGTTATGTTGTGGTGATGGAAACCCCTTCATTTAACTCCAAGTAGTAACTGTAGAAGCAGCCAAGGCAGGATCTCCAAGCTTCCTACTTTATTCCACACTAAATGACGATTGAGGACCACCGCCAGGAAATGTTCAAGGACACGTGAGACGAACCACTAGGCACGAGCATTTCAAATCCCCTCTTCCACTCCATTCTTTTGGCCCCATCCCCATTCTCCCAGGCTAAGTTGTTGTGACATCGCTCATATAAAAATCATGTCATCTCTTCCCCATTCAGAGTGTCCCCTCGGGTTAATGTATAGTAAAAAGGAGGAAAAGTGTGCCACTCTTTCAAACCCCACAGTCATTACCAGTGCTTTCAGCTGGCATGCCGCATCATCTCCCATAAAAAAAACTGCTGTGTCAAAGGTATAAAAGAGACCATCTGTGCTATTTCTAGCATCCTGCCCTTTATAATAAACCTTGTGTGAGAATTGAAAATTAGGGCAAATTCGCCACCTCCAATGCTTCATCATGATAGATCAGGTCTTGTTAATTATCAGGGACTGATGCAAAATCTGAGTCGAGCCTTTCATGCATAAAAAGATCCTCGCATGATGTTATTCGCTGTGCAGAGTTCATTATGCTCGTGATTTACATGTAGATACCCTGTTAAGCAATTTAGCAGCACTCAAATTCATAATTGCCCATTCACCGTTGCCACCAGGCAAGGCTCCATCTTTTGTCTACGGTCTCTCTTGCTCACAAAGACAGCCCAACCTGCCTCGCCTAACCAGAAGCAGCTGACCGCAGCGGCTACCTGGAAGTCTGCTTAGCTTTACCTAGCACTTAGTAATTACATGGCCATTAGGGCACCTCCCAGCACCAAACCACACAGAGGGCTAAATTCAAAAGCTGTCAGTGATTAATTACCAGTTGCCCACTGAGTTGAGGATATCTGAAGGGATTGGCACAACTGTAATTGTATCAGGCCACTGGGATTACACACTTTGTGAAGCGGAAAGGGGGGGTGTAACCCAGCTTGGCCACAAGGAGTTGAAAAAGCAGTGATAGGTGGAGATTTTTGTGGGCTTTGGGATTTGTGTGTGTAGTTTTGATTCTGCTGAAGTGAATCAAGCCAAACAGATATCGCTGCATCTGCTTGTGGTTTTATTTTGAAATCTCAAGACATAACAGCCGGCTGATATGACCCCATCCTGCCCCTCTGCCCTCGACAACCACCGGTGGGTGTTTAGTGGGGGAAAACAACGTCCCGCACATTACAAATTGTATGTTTCTGTTTTCTCAAGAGCACTTTGGGCAGTGTTTAGCTGCCAGACTTTTTGAAGTGTTAACTTCAAGAAATGCTGCAGAGTGGGAAAAGGGGATGAAGGGGAGAGGGGGTTTAAAAGGGGGAAGGGTGAGTAAACAGGGAAGGAGCAAAAGAACCAGCGCTTGCTGACTGCACATTTTATTATAGACCCATTAAACAACAGGCCTTGTTTGGAATGCAGATCCCAGGGGAGGAGAAGGTACACAAAAAAATGAAAAAGAAAACTGCCCGCCAATGCTGAAATAATTATTAGGAGGAGACTCACTTCAGTGTGGTACGCTGAGTGGGTGTGACTTAAGACATTTCATACCAACTTGCTTTGATGGGTTCGGTTTTCCCCTTAGGCCCAAGATTATTTACACCCAATGGATGGTGTTAAAATGGTTTTTCAAACTCACCTTCATCACCATCAGCATGAATAAAAGACGTCTTCAGTCTACGACAAAATTTCACCATGTTGGCGGTGCAAGAGGGAAAGACAGGGGATCACTAAAGTCAATTCATCCTCTGAGGACCATGAATGTCTTTACAAAGTTTCATTTGGCGATAAAAATAATCTCAGGTTCAGACCCAATCACGGCCAAAGTGTGAAAATGCTTTTAGCCAACCAGAAGCTAATAACTGAGACCCAGCCAGGACACTGTTAGAAAGACAAATGACACCATAAAAAAAAACTTCATGTCATTAACCAAGAATTACATCAGCATGAATAAAAGATACTTAAAGTTCACTACAGACTTTCTTTGATAAAGATGTAAAAACTTTCTCTGATACAGAAGCAACCTATAAAATCTCCTGAAGCTATGGACCATTGCTCTGTACTCGCAACCACTCCATCTTCTTTGACAGCAATAAAGTGAAGACTGTGAAAAGCACATTACGGTCCTCCCCTCAAAGAAAAAACAAGCCACATCTGAGCCAGAGGCTGTCTCCTAGACAGAAGACAGTATAAATATTGAGTGAACCCTTTCAGCATTCATACCGTATAAAGTGATTTGGCACTAAAAAAGCCCACTCCAAATTATCAAAGTATGGTACAAGTTGCATGTTACATAAAAATCACAATATTAAAAACATAACAGATTAGTCAAAGTAGCTGATGATGTGTTTTGTATGTGGCAATAGTTAGAAACGGAAATTTTAAAAAAATCTAAATTTGAGAGGATCCAGGATCACGCTCGGTTTTAGCGTCGCCGCGCTTCATTTGATGTGAAATGTTTTCATTGTTTTATTTCTGCCCTTTACAGAAATGTGGTGGGAGAGAATAAATAGCAGACATGTGATAGGGATTGAGAACAGAGGGCAGCATGATTGGGAGAGTGTCATTATAGTTAATACTCCCAGTGCTTCTGGCTCAGTAATTCACGCATTCCCACTCAGCAGATGAGTCATCCGCAATTGATAAACCACTTCATTTAGCATTATTACTTTCACCAGCCATGTTTCTGCCTTCACTTCCGTCTGATTCTGATAGATGTAAAAAATGCCGTTATTGTGTTGCTGTGTGTGTCTGGGAGGGGGGATCTTCTTATTTGACAGAGGGGTCAGAGGTCAGGGACAACAGAACAGAACAGTCCCTGGCTTCAGTAAGGACCCAGCATCCTGCCCAAGGACACTTGGGTCACGCAGCACAGATGCTTTCTGACACTCTGACGGTCCATCCGAAGATCCAACCACAAGGCTACTCTGCACAACGTCACCGCTAGGACTTCTCCACAGAGGTCACCTCCACTGTGTTCACACTTACTGTATCACATTCCCAGCTGGGGTCGCCTGGGGATGTGAAGCGGACAGATCGCTCTTCATCAAACTTTAAAAAGTTGCAAAAACGTGTCAGTTTCCTGCAGCGTGCCGCGGTTCAGCAGTGCAGTCGCACAGCCGGCAGTCTGCCAGGAACAAGCGCGGTGTTAACATGTGCCTCGCTCAGAGCACTTGGAAATGTTTCTGCCATGTACACTGACATGTTATTTACAAAGGCAAGATGTTACGCTTCATTCTGATTTCAAGGACTCCTTTTATCCACACAGAGGGGGGCTGAAGATCCTGTCTGACAAACCTTTGGTGTTCTGAAAACTGATGATTGTCACTGACCTTGTAGACATCTGAGCGGTTCAAGAATATTTCACATGAGAAAAAAGAGCTTAAAAGAAACCATCTCTGTTTTCAGCTTATAGCACTGCATTTTTCAGATGATCAAATGGGTTTTTAAGTGGTTTATTTATCTTAAGAAGTAGGTTCATTTTATCAACCCATTGTCTGGGAAATTCTAAATCACCAAAAGTGGAGATACATGGGTTTTCTTCAACATAGACTGTATGCTATTCTTTTGATTTACATCAAATGAATCAGTATGTCGGTCATGGACTCACTTAAGCTTTAAACTGCACAACCATCTGAACAAGATATTAGCTTGAATCTGTATCATCGGAAAACACCTACAGGGTTCTTTTATACATTAAACAGTCACATATTCACCAGTTTCGCTCAATAATAAATGTCACGGTAAAATTCAATAGTGATATTACAGCTAAAACAGTGCAGCATTCCCTCCAACATCCTACAGCAACATCTCCAGCACTGATGGATGCACTGACTCCATCCCAAAATGATCAGAATGCTGAAGGAATAAATGTTTCCATCTACTGGTGGGAAATGGGAATTTCATGAGTTCCGCCCCCACCCCCCCGTCTCTCTCTCTCTCTCTCTCTCTCTCTCTCCAAGTGGACAAGTGAGCAGGCAACATCACAAGTCAAACAACCTCTCAGCACCTCTATGTATAGAGCGCTGTTAAATACCTTTCTTTCTGTTAAGTGTAATGGTCAGTCAGCTGTCTGCTTCCCTCACAGCAGAGCTCCCTAAACTTTCAACACCAGCCAGACAAACTGTCCTGTGTCATTTCAACGAAATAAACTAAAGCCCTCCCGTTCATCCTCACATCCACTCTGCTCTGAGCTCAGGCTTCAAATCCAGCGTCTGGCGCTCCGACACAGAGCCACACGTGCAGAACGCATTGGAGAAAAGTAGTTTGCATTTACCTGGAGGGCAGTTGCATTCAGGTGATGCTTGTCTGGCGGTCCGAATCTTCACAAAATGCTCGTATGATCGCTGAAATGGTCAAAAGAAGGACATTTTCATTCATATGCACGCAATGCCTTCAACACCAAAGTGGCTGGGGGGGCTGAAGGGGTGTCAGTTTGCAGGCAATTAAGAAAAGCAATCAACTCAAGGAGGGCAAGTGCAAGAGACAATCTTACCTGAGAGAGCAGCTCGTCCACTCTTTGTTCAATCAGTGAATTAAATTCATCCACGGAGTAGCCAGGGGCTCGGATAAAGGTGTGCTCGTCACTCTCCAAATCCACAACCCGGTTCTTGATGTCAGCTGTGTTAATGCTCAGGAGAACGCAAAAGGCGATGGACGCCACCGAGCACAAAGATGAGATTATGTTCAGCAGTGTTGTGCGGCAGTGTTGTCGCTTCTGAGGCGCCACTTCTCTCTCCATTTTTTCCACGCACTTAGATGCTCCTCTTGCCTCCGCGATCTCCATTTAACTACAACTACACGCGCTGCTGGGAGCAAAACTGCATCTGGCGCCGAGTCACGAATTTTATGGCACACTGCGCGCTCTCTCTCTCTGACTGTATGTGTGTGAGTGAATGTGTGTCTGCGACGCGGCGCTCACGTACAGTGACTTTGTGGTGACAGCGACAGATAGCAGAGTGGAGCCCCACTCCAAAGCGACTCAACCTGTCTGACGGCGCGCTGTGGCTCCTGTGAACTTGTTGCGCCGAGCCTTGCACAGTAGTCTGCTGCGGAGGAAATTCGGTATTATGCACAATAAAGTAGAAGGAGAGACTGGGGAAATGAGAGGCAGCGCGCACTCACTGGAGACAGCGTTCCCACTCGGAGGTTTTCCACGGCACAGGCATGCTCCCCCTCATTACGGCAACAACACGCCTCCAGTCTGTCCTGACTGATTAACATAATGTATCGACCCACTCCGTTTGAGCTCCTGTAGTCGAGTCCAATTGACATTAGCTGACATGGCGCGCAGTCGTGCTGTATTCCTGTCAGATCTCCAGTTGGAGAACAACGGAACGCTGCGCAATGGGGCGATTATTAGTTTAACGTAGTACACATATGGCTTACTGTAAGGGCACAGCAGGACAGCAAACACGTTCAAGATAACAAATCATTTATCATGTTGTTTAAAATAGAAGAATAACATCGTCTGCAGCCGATGGATGGCAGCGTTAACGTATTGTTTGTGGGCATGGCGCTGCGTAAAAACGCACCAAAAACCTTAAAAGGTCATTTTCTAATGTTTGTGTGGTTGGAGGCGCTGGTTGAACTATCTGAATATGGGGAAATGCCACATCTTATTGATCAGCTGTGTTCAATAGACAGCATGTGGAGAGAAGAGAGCCACACAGCCCAGCAGCGCTCAGACAGACACTGGCGTTTGGCGACCCCACAGTCTGTGTCCCTGTTTGATGCCTTGAATTCTGATAAGACGCGAGTTATTATCTATTCAGTGGATATGCACTCATTCACATTACGGGGGGGGGGGGCTAAAAAACTCTCTCTGATAAAATCCTGTAGGGCTGCGATCTAAAATACTGACAGAAACGAATAAGTGAAGGATTAGTCCAAACATTTTCTGCACTTTGCATAAACTCGCATCCACATTCAGAACTCATCGGTTCGTCTGAATGGCTCAATGATAATCTGAGGTATTTACTAGGCTTTGGCACGACCTCCTGTCTTACATAAGAATCAATACAACAAGAGTTCTATCTGTTAATGCGCCGAGGCTGTGATTTAAGTTTAATGCGCACACCGTTGCTCTCAGTCTGGGCTTGTTTAAACATGTATTTAATGAACATCAGCCTCTATCAATCGACACTGTTCGCCCGTTTCAAGATGCCAAAGCACATTCTGAGTGATCTGGGTGATAGTGAATAGAGAAGTCGTTCCTCACAGGCTGTCAGAAATACTTAATGGGGAAGGACTTCAAATATCCATAAACCTCTCCACACTCCTGGCTTCTTACTCGGAGATTCCTCCTTCCAGCCTTTTTGCATTTTAATGCCACAATATATATTCCTTCATCATGCATCTTATACCGAAGGCAAAGTCCAAGAGATGTAGAGGTGGTCAAAGCTCACAGGTGACTCTGATTATTTTACCTGATTGGGCCTCTTCAGGTGGCTTGATTGACAGCTCCACGTGCTTTGTGGCACCTGTTAGGGCGGGACAACTTTACATTGAGACATTACATTTTGTAATTCCCTGAAAACTGAAAACACCTCTTTGGGTGTACCGTCTTTATTGATTTACAAGAGTCTATGACATTTTCAAAATTTTCAAAGTTCAATAACTCCATTTCTTCAGCTGCGTTTTGTTATTTAATTGGATGACTAATTCATTAACAGGGTTAATAGCAGAATTTCCCCTGCAACTGAAAACCAACCCCTGGCATCTCATGATCGACATGCTACCTTTCCTCCCTACCTGCAATAATCTATTTAACATTACAAGTGAGGATTAGATAAACCGAAGAGCAGGGTACTGCACATCAATACAAAATACTAAAATATCTATCTAGAATATCAATAACTAGAAAGGGCGACCATCCTCACTTTCCTTTTGATATAACCAGACACAAGAAAACAGTATTCTCATATTGTACATACAGATTACCTTTTTTTCATGACTGTCGTCTGCTGACTGGCACGGTTCATTCTGTGTCCCCCATCACTTATGTCCCCTACATTTTGCTTATCATGGTTTATATATTAGTTCGTGTGTGTGTGTTTATTTGTTTCTCTAAAGTTGAGTGGAGGTCCACTGTACAGGCCTATGGCTTCTTGACCTGTCATGTAACATGCGTTTTATTCCCATTCTAGTTTTATGCTTAATGTGCAAATGACAGATGATTTATTATTATTGTTTAAATGCTTCATTTAAAAAAAAACAGTGAACTCTTTATGAATGACTATGAATTCGATTCCTTCCTTAAATGTGGTGCTGAAGAATCTAGACTGGAGACTTTATGGTCGCTCTAAACGTCTTTTCTAAAGCCTTGGACGCCATCTAGTGGACAAACCCTTCAAAGCTTTTGATCTCGTGGCTTCAATAATGCATTATGTGACATTTGTAGGTGGCAGAGTCACCATGACTACATCCTATGACGGAGCCGGCAGTTCACAAGGTCACAGCTTCCCCTCACTCCCTGTTTTTCAATGTGACTTTCTGCAAGTGTGCTTCCACCCCCCTCCTCCTCACTCTCTCTTTTTTTTTTTTTTTTGGACATGACTACAGAGTGACAGATGGAGTCCTACCACCAAGTCACGTTGCAAAAGCACGACCCGGCTGCATCTCTGCACATTCAGCATCTTAAGGGGACGAAAAAAAAACAGCAAAAAGGCAGCAAAACCCACATAATCTCCCACGACCTGAAAGTCTAATGCCATTTGGTTTAAAAAGGGGAAAACACGCATCACACATAATGATCTGATGGACTACTTGGTATCTGTTTTGGTTTTTTTACAGCGGGCTTTGGAATCCTCTTTACGCGCCAGAAAAAAGCGCATCATCACTCGCAGCCTCCTCGCCCTGACAACCGGCCTGCATCACACACTAATCCACCGGTGTTTATTTTTAGAAGCTCCCGGCCGCTGCGTGCTACTCCCGTTCAACACACTCCCCATGTTCCTCCGGTCAATAATTCATATGCTGTAGGCCTGCAGCGACGAGTCACAGAGCAGAGCTGGACGCAGCTCTGAGCCACAGGACGCAGAGAAGCGCACAGGGCGCAGCAGCCGCACGAGCGATGCACCCCAAAACTACAAGGCAGCAAAATGCCCAGCACAGCAGCGACCAACAGGCCACAGCCGAGAGGTGAGGCCATCTATTTGTCATGTTTTCATTATCAGACAGCGACTGTGGCTGGGCTTTCTTGAAGAAAACACTAACCTTAATACTAGCTAGTCACTTGCTTGTATTTTTTCAAATGTGACATTATTTTAAATGGAATTATGGGCCCTGTAGTTCCAGGATGTGTTGTGATATGTCTGAGAAAACATGTGAAGGGCTGTTTGATTAACATATGCTTGTAGAAAGTAAGTGTTTTTATACAGTTTAAGCGTTGCAGCCCTTTATATTGCCTCTTCTTGAATACTTCTTGATGCCTTTGTATGTCATCTGTAGGTTTAACCGATAAACTTGCCTTGTCTCCATGTCCAGGAAGCAGGCCGGCTCTCAGAGAGTCCAGACACGGGCCTCCATGTCCACGGAGTACCAGGAGAGGTTCCTTCCCCCACACTGCCACACGACTGTCATCTCGACCTCAATGCAGAAAGACCCTTACCACCCTCTGAAGGCGACGGGTACCGACGTGCCCACTTTCAGGTAAGATGTGCAGTGTTGCTCTCGCCTTCGACGACTGAGGTTTCTGGTGGCTGAGGCAGACTGATGGGAGCGTCTCAGGTGCACCTGAACTCAAATCTCACATCACTAATGTGTGTTGCAGATCTTACTATGTGACCCACAAATGGATTAAAAACCCGCCAAAGGCCCCACAGGCATCTACGCTGCCAAAAGGTCAGCAGAGGTGCAGCAGCGCTCCACACAATCTTCTGCGCTTCGGAGAGAACCAGATGCCATCCAAGGTGGAAGACTACACATCAGTGTACAAAAGTAAGTGATATGAAGATCAGTAGTGGTACACCGCTGAAATATAAAACCAATCCAATCTTACTGTCTCTTTTTTTTTCAGATGACTTCCAAGCATGGAAAGCAAACAAGCGCCAGCCATTTAAGCTGAGTAACAGCTTGAAAGTCAACCAAGGATTAGTTATCCCCAACAGTGCCTCCAAAGAAGGTCGCTCCCCGAAAGATTCTTCTCAGGCTGCAGCTAAGCCAGCTCCGCAGGTGCGAGAACCACAAGCTTTTGCGAGCATCACCAGCTACAGATCTGATTATGTCACCCATCTGGTGCAGCCCAGGGTGCGCAGGGAGAAGCCTGTGTACCAACCCATCAAAGGTCTGCCATCAGAGCCCGAGGTGCCCTCAAGACCAAAGGTGGCTTGGGAAATAAACCAAGCACTTTTTGATGGAGCCAATGAATTCTTCAAGCAATTCAAGACCTGGTCCTTTGAGACCAAGTTTCAAGGCCAAGGCAAAGCCAAAAAGAGCAGTTCAGCAGAAGATCACAACAAGTTCCTCTCCACAACGCATGCAGACTACACCGCACACAAGTGCGAGCGCACCAAACCGATTCTGCCGTCTATGCAAAGCAGCGAGAAAAGCAAGGAGCCCCTTCAGGCGACGACTACCATGAAGGAGGATTACAAGGCTTGGGATGTGCCGCGACGCTTCCCCACTGTCCACACAGAAAAGCTGGACTGCCCCAAGAAAACCACCTTGTCACTGTGCACAGATGAGCCTGCTGCGAGCTGCACAAACCCAAAGCCTTTGAACCGTCATCCCAAAGTGAAAGAGACTCCTGTCTGCAATTCCAGCTCCAATGCCACCCAGAAATGTCAAAGCCCTGCCGACAACGGAACATTTTCCGGCTTTGAATGCATCTCCAATGGGAATGAAGAGTCCAGCCGGTACTGGTCCACCTCTCTGGACAGAAGGGTGACTTGGCCTGATGGTGACACTTGTGAGGAGCCGCCTGAGGCCCATCACATAATCAGCTGCATGGTTTCTGGCAGAAACTAAGGTTTCACAGAGACCAGGCTGATGAAGAGATGCACTGCTGCCACACATTACCTCAGGTAGCTTCTACCTTCACACCAATAAAAGCCATAAATGGAACAGATATTATGAAACAGTAGCTATTTTTACACTTGCAAGCATCTCACTGATGCTCACAACTCATTTTGGCGGTTATGTAATCCACTAAATTGAAGGCTAAATGTGGTCTATCACAACATATATCCTCCAGTGACTCTGTAGAGGCTGCAAAACCACAACTTGGACCCAATGTTTCATGCTTTATCTAAACTACGCTAACTTATTGTATTAACTATATAATAATCCTTTGACACAAACCTTATCAGAGCACATTATATTCAGAAATACAGAACAATAAATGCTGTGATAATCAAACAATGACATTTTATTAAAAAAAACAAAAAGGAAATATTTTCAAAAGTCATGCCTTGACCCGTCCATGTTTTGAGTGGGAGAAATTTCAAATGAAATCATATTTACATCATATACAAATCGTTTAAAAAAAGAAAAAAAAAGGCTATCAATAAAAAGTTGCTGCCAGAATATCTATATGCATAGCAGCATTCCACATTATCTTGGGGGCTCCAGTGCAAACAAAAAATAAGGAGACATTTTAACTGGTTTTTACACTTGTTCAGATTTCCAATTAGTTCTCCTCCACATTGGCATTAACACCAACTGTCCCCCTCAAATCACATCATGTAAAGTCTAATAATTAAACGTGTACGGGTGTCAGAAAATAGTTTCACCAGCTGTCAGTCTTCTTGGAAACGGATGTGTTTATTAGCCTCCTTGGCTCGGGCAAGGATGATTTTTTCGGCTTTGGATATGAGCTGAAGTGTGACAAGAAAATATAAAATTAGATGTGATGGCACATAAGCAAGGCGGGGGGGTTGTGGTTGTACTGTGTGTGGTTGTAAGCCAAAATGATTCCAGGTATTAGTCCATATCCTCAGGACTCAGGATAAGCTGCTTACAGAATATGCATCCTAAAATTGCAACTACAAATGTGTTTTTTTTCTTAGAATGTTGCTTAGAAATGATTCAACTTACTGTAAACAGCCTTATGTTTACATACTCAAAATGGAATGACTGATCCACAATGGACTGTTGTGCACAGATACATGTTCCTGTGTATTTTTCTCTATAAAAATTTCAATAGAAGGTGATCTCACCTTCTCCGTGCCCCGCTTCTTTTCCCTTGGACGATTCAGCTTCACTTGGCGGTCCACGAGGATCTTCTGCCAGTACCTTTGCTCATGGTCACCTTTGAAAAGCATTTAACGCCGTTAAATTACAGTTCAAACTTCAATCAACAATGCTGAAACCATGAGACAACCAGAAGGGCTCTGTCCCAATAAATTATTTCCTCCACCATCAATTATGAAAACCACAGTGGCAGCTCAGTCATCCACACCCTCTCCTCAACTGGAGAGGATGGGAGGAGGATACAGACACAAATATGCACAGATAACTTCATACCGGAGAGAATCTCAAGCTTCCAGCTGTGCTCTTTCTGTAGCTCGGCTCCGGCATCACTAACAGCTTTGGCCTCCTCTGGAGAGTGGAAGCGGATGTGACCCTCAGCGTCTCCCTCCAAGATGTCGATGTAAACCACCGGTGATATTTTGCACAGAGCATCCTAAACAAAATAACCCACAAAAAACAGCAGAGCTACAACTTTGGTTCATAATCTTACAGATCAATGTGCCAGTACTTGTGATTATATGATAGTTAGGCAGTGCACATGACCAATACATTCATTAGAGATTCAGTTTTCTTTATTCTTCGATATTATGCTCTTTAAAAAAGGGATTTCAGAAACGTTTTTATCCAAACTGCATATACTCGGTCAATAATGGGTCATGGAAATCAGTTCTAAAATGAAAATGTGCACATTAGAACAGGAGCTAAAAACAGCGTTGACCTGAGCGTCACAAGATGAAAAGTTACACTTTACTTTGATGAACTTCCTCCCGGGTAGCGGCTTGCTGTCTGTGATCTTCAGGATGACGCCGCTGGTAAACTGAGGGCCTTGGTTAGTCGCTTTCTCACCTTTGTTAGTCTTCTCAGCTAGAAGAAGAAGAAAAAAGCCCACAAACCAACTTTATTACATGAAACAGAGCAGAACTAAACCAGCATGTTTATTCTTGCAGACAGCTGTGATCCCCTCTGGCTTCTGTGAGAAAATGGTAATTATTCTGAGCAGTTTGTTACGTTTGATTTGACGACTTTGGAGTGATACTGTGATGTCAGTTCTGTGTTAGCTTCACTGATGTTCAGCACTGAAACGTATGACGTTTCTGAAACAGTTTTAGGAAAACTCTTTCACAAGAAACTTTTTTTTTTTTTTTAAATACAAAATGTTGTTGAAATTCCGCGTATTTCAGCATCCAGTTTTTTTTTTTTCAAATGTAAAATTCTTTGTTTTCAACACTAATATCAAAATGAGTGAATCATCTGTGTTATACAAGTCACATTGTCTACTGTGTATGCAATTCCTCTGAGCACCACTAATGTTTTTCCTGAGTGTCCTATTTCAATTGTTTCTTAGTCCACCTGAGCTCAAATTACTGGGATTCACGGAGGCAAAACTCACAGGTTCCATCTTGAGGCCTATTGTCTGTCTCCATGGGGTCCTTGTGCTCCTTGTGATCTATCTTATTAATGCACTTCTTCAGGGATGTCATGCTGCGTTTCTGTAAGGTCAGATACTCATCCTTCAGCTCAAGCCACTCCTTCCTTCAAGCAGACAAAAGACAGAGAAACATCATAATAATTGCGTTAGATGAACTTGGGGGTTTTCGCTCATTTAGTCATTCATGTTGACGCATGAAGAAAAAGGGGATGTGATTTTACTTTGATAGAACCCGCAGTGGGATGACTTCCTCCCCGATCTTTAGTTTCTCCTTGTGCTTCTTTTTTCTCTTCCTCTTTGCTTTCAGTGTTGGATCATCTCTGTTTTCTTTCCCTTCCTCAGCAGCTCTTTCTGTGTTGCTTTTAGATGGTGGATCTGAGATGGGAAAACCACAGATAACACAATGACTAACTTGTGGTTTAATTGCTGTAAGAGCACCTCCTAAATTGTGTCATGACAAATAAAGAGAGTGGGTGGGGTGAAATGACAAATATTACTCTCAATGTGTAGTAATTGTGTGTTATGGACTGGCAGATAACTTACTTGTTCCATCTTTCTCCTTCTCTCCAGCTTCACTTTCACTTGTCTTTCTTATTTTAGATGGTACCTCATTTTCAGATACCTCTGCTGTCTGTGAGCGTCGTCTTTTTTTCTCTGACAGTTTGCTTGTAGTCTTCTGAGTGCTGGCAACCTGAGGCTCAAAATGTCCTGCTCCTGATCGCTTTCTCTTTTGCTCCGGCGGCTCCACTTCCATCACCTGCTCCTTGACTTCTCCAGCGGAGGTCTGTGCTGTGGCACCTTCTTTCTTTTTCTTCCTCTTTCGCTTTTTCTTCTCCTCCTCTTCACCTATACACGAGAAGACATGGAGATAAATACAACAAGCTGCGCCTTTGACACCAGATTTCTCATGAGCCAGGAATTTTGAGTGTCTAAAAGCTAAAGAGAAGCAGAGATTTAAATTAAATGCATTTTAATCAACTGTACCTGCTGGTGGATTATCGGCTGGCAGGGAAAGGGGCTTCCCACTTTTCGTCTTGGGGAATATCCCTGGCTTCCTGGGTGCATCTTCAGGGGGGTTGTTCAGCATCTGTTTCAAAGATTAAAATATTCCACAAATTTTCCTGCCAAATACCAAACTGAAACAGATATTTTTGACAAAGGTGAAATATTAAGAAATTATCACCTCTATGGCTTTCTGTGCTTCTTCCTCTTTCTCAAACTCTACAAAGGCAAAACCTTTGGAGTCGCCAGTGGACTTGTATCTGGGGATGCTAACATAAACCACATTTCCGCACTTTGTGAACACTCTCTCTATCCAGCTGTGTGTCACATCCTTGGGCAAAAGTTCCTAGTAATAAAAATAAATAAGAAGGAAGACATGTTTTATTTTGTGGTCCAAGAGTATTCTTCAGTCTGGCAGGCATGGAAATCTAATTAAAGGATGTAAAACTATTTTACCACGTAGACTGTGCGGCTGTCGACATTATTTGGCGTGTCCCCAAGTGGAAGTTGACGCCTTACTTTATTTCCCTCTAGGTTAACCTTAAACAAAAGACATTTGTGTTAATTGTATTCATGTGCCATTGCGTTGGCATGCATTTTTTCAAAAGAAAACCATAAAAAAAAGATTGACAATATTCACTTCACACCTCTACTACAGATGAATTTTTCAGAGCTCTCGCAATCAGCTTGGTGTCACTCGTCAGCTTCTTCATTCGATTGAAGTCCGCCAACACAGATATATCAACATCTATGAAAACACATTTAATGCAATGTTTAAGACAAAATCAAACTTGTATACGAATGCTGTGGTGTTTCAGTGATGCTGAAAGCCCCTTACATCCATCGTCTGACTCTTCAATGAGTTTTTTCAGGAAACGGTCCTTGTGTAGGTTGACATCTCCGAACCAGAACTCCACTTGCTTCTTCACATCACCCAGCAGCTGTTTGACGCGGGACCTTTTCTTTTTTTCCGTCTCCTTGCTCTTACTGCTGGCTTCTGCTGTGCCAGCATCACCTCCTCTCTCTGTGTCAATCATCCTGTGGGTGAGACTACAACACATGTCAGTAACATGCACACTTACAGCAGCGCAGTAAATAAGCTTCTTAACTGTGTCTATTTACGTGTGTTTCCATATAAAGAGCATGTTACTGGATGCTTATGAACTGAGTTATATTACATGAAGATTAGAATTTGCACAAAGTCAGATTCACAGTTGTTACTAGCTCTATATAACCATATATGTAGAACACACAAGTCAACACGCCTCTTGAATTGTACCAACAAATTGATACTACTAATTCTAGCTACTGAAACATAGTTAGCTTCACATTTAATTGGTCTAATATAGCCTTCTTAGATATCCTGATATGCGTTAGCTATCACTGCTTTTAGCAAACAGTGGCTGAAGCTAGCAAGTGAATTCGCGGGTAGTGACATTTTAAAAATACTGCAGTCCTGCATTTCAAAACTCTGCACTAACATGAAAATGCACGGCACTCACCCGGTTAGAGGCGAGGAAACAGTCCAGTTTGACGGCCTGCACACACAAAGATAGCAGAAAACAGTAGCTTGTGGGCTAACTTCATACAAACGGCAGTGTTTCGTTCGGTCAGACGTCGCAGAAAAACTTCGTCATAAGACACGCAAAGCAGTTTAAGTTACTTCCGGTAAAGTACTCCAAAATAAAAGGCAAAACATGCGCTGTATGTATAAACGTAGCTTTATTTTGAAGTTTTATCAGCCTTATCCAACAACGTTTAGATAACATGTTCTATTCTTATGCTTGCTTTGATGTTTTTTCACCTTATATGTGTTCTGCTTTTCTTTTTCTGTCCTTTGTTATCTGTGTGCTGGGGGAGTGGAAGAAAAAGACCATATTACAGGTCAGTATGACAGTATGCAAAGAAAAGAAAGTAACGTAGCGTTAATGCTATACCTTATTTGTGTGTACCAGCTTGTAGCATCATCAGTAAAATTACCTTTAAAAAAAAAAATCATTCATCCATTTTTCTAGAACTGTAGCATTAATACGATATTATTGGTCACTTGATGCCGGTTCCTCGTGGCCGGTTAGCTCAGTTGGTTAGAGCGTGGTGCTAATAACGCCAAGGTCGCGGGTTCGATCCCCGTACGGGCCACTAAACGTTTTTCTACACTCAAACTTTTTCAAGACTTTCTGAGTTCACTTGTCCTGTGGTTCATAATGTTTACCCACTAACTGAAGTAGGTAAGCAAGTACTCATCAGGTACCTTTTCATTCATAATCAGCTGTAGTATGTTTCATGATATTAACTAGTAAGTACTGTCAGTGTGCATCTCGGAAAGCATATTGGAAAACATTTTTGACCTGTGATTTGTTTAATCGTTTTGAGATACAGTTACTTAACTTGAGGCTAGTGCACTGTGGACCTCAGAGGTTCAAAATGTTCTCAAACTTTTTCAGCTTCTTGCACATGTCATCCTCAGTGCAGCACTCAATCCGGCGCTTGATGAGCTGTAATAGTTGCCTGTAGAAGGTCTTTGCCCACGGGGCTTCTAAGCAGCGGTCAGATATGTTGCACACTTTGTGGAGCACCATCACGAACTTCTCATTGCTGCTGACTTCACACCTTTTGAGGACCCAGTCCCCCCACGATTCCCACATGCCGTCATCTGTGAAGTTCACAGTTATGCTGTCTTGGGTGCACAAGGAGTCTGGATCTGTGTCAGTCACATCATTCCATATGGCTCTGTAATGAAAAGGGAATCAACATAAGCTGCAGAAAAACTTAAATAGTTGAAATATGAACTAGAATTAGTTGTTTGAAGAGAAATGATTCACTCACACAACTTTTTTCAGAGGATTTGGAGTCAAGTCGGTGAGTGAGAGCAGACCTCTGTGGCTCACTCGGTTTCCCTCCATCCTGTGAAAGCATATAGGTCACAGAAAAATGTCCTTAACAACATTATGGCTAAGATTTCTGCATTTTTCCAGTGGACCTTAAACTCATCATCAGTGCAAACCTGAGTATAAATAAGATCTCCATCCATTTAATACACTATTTTAGTATTTAAACATCCAGTCACTGCTAAGCTAAAAAAATGGCTATAGCACTCAATAATAGGAGACCTTAGTAACAGAACATTTCAGAGGGATATGTGATTTGTTTTGTGGCTTAAGTTAATAGCTATTATACTGAGTTTATTGGTGTGTTGATAAAGTTTGCCATTGCAATATTTCATCCTGGTCAGCTTTTAAATGATCCACAATTCAGACAATCAAGGCCATCTTCTGCCTGGAGAGACTGTCATATCCCCCAAACATAGGCCTCTTATGTGCCCCTCACATGACTTTCTCACCACAATTCTTCAAGCTTCTTTTTCACCTGTATGGCATCAGAAAGAGCCAGCAGTTCCTCATCACCAATGTCTGACCATCCAAGTCTAAAAGGGGAACAAACACACAGTGTGTAACATTGTCAGGTTGATTCTCTGTGAAACTTCCCAAATGAAGAATTATTGTACTCTTCTAATCTTTTTTTGATTAAAGTTCTTATTATTGACAAAAGCCTGTAAAAATGAATTGACATACCCTAGGTGGATTATACTTTCTGACACTTTCAGCACATCAGCAATGACCTGAACTGCGTCCATATCAAGGATGTTTTCTCCAAGCCTTAAAAATGAAATAGTGTTGGTGACACTTTACAGTCATCAGTACTGGGTTTGATGCATACAGAGAGATACATGTATTACCCACATGGAATTGCAAAGGTTGAAAAAAAGAAAACTACACGCCATAGATAGGTGATTTAAGAGAATGAGACGATGCAAACCAAAGGTTACCTGGAACTCACCAAAGACTCTGACATCTGAGCAACAGAGGCTGAATATCTCTAAGTGCCTCACAGCTTACTCCTGTCCCTGTCAGGTCCAACTCTGAAATTTTGCCCTTTGTAAGGTTTAGAAAGTACTTGATGGTATTGTAATCCAGTTGGGAGAGTGTTTCATCACTGACATTAACTCGTAGCGTCTTTGGTTGTACAGCAACGACCAAAGAGGGGTCCTGTTGCTCAAACAGGCAGTGTAAATGGTTTAGGATGTAGGCCCCATTCTCACAGATCATTGTAAGCTCTCTGATGATCCTCTGACGATAGGTGTCAACTTTTTCTTTAAGGCAACACAGCCCCACCTGCCTTGACAGGAGGTTAGCATTGCGTTCAGAGAGGATCCCAGACAAGAAGCGGTTAAAAAGGTCCAAATGTCCGTGGTTGGACCCCTCCCCAGGACTTGCAGTGTGCTGAAGGGCTTCAGGTAAAGGGTGATCTGTCACTGCACAATAAACAGCAGCGAAGAACTCTTGAACAGTAAGGTGCGCAAAGGAGTAAACCTCTTCAATGCAGCCGGGCTGTTGTGCCACTGTCTTATCGAGGAAGGTGCTAACAAGGGAGCATTTCTCTAAGGCAGCAACGTCTCGGTCGCTGCTGTAGAACAGCGTTTGATGCTCCATCAGCTTTTGGAAGGCGAGACGACTCAGCTTCAGCACAATATCGGACAGCTGCTGCAGGGCCCCTGTTCTTTGCTCTTGAAGAAGTGTTTCGGCTCTTGCTTGAGTGTGAGAGCGAAGCAAGGCAACCAGATACTGCACGTAAATGTCCGTCATTGTCTTGGGGCTCTCTCCACAGAGGTCTTTGCTTTCTTTAAGGATGCAGCATACAATGTAGCAAAATGCAGGTATGTAGCATAGTGTTAGCATTAGATCATTCGCTGATACGATGGCAAACATGCGTTCAGCAAGGTCACTGTCTTGAAAATAACGTAAGAAGAAGTCTTGAACTTCAGCTAAGGAGAAGCCAGCGATCAGCACAAAGCGGTCGATGCAGCCAACAGGGATGTGGTTGATAGCTGCAGGTCGACTTGTGAGCATGACAGAGGCGTTTGGCAGCAGCTCACCTTGCATCAGACTCCCAACAACCTCCACAACCTCTGCATCTTCATCTGGCTCAGTCACAAAGGCGTCTACATCACAGCTCCTGTAGTGTCTGAACTCATCAAAGCCGTCCAGGATCATCAGCAGTTTGTTATCATTTGCTAAAATGTTATCCAGTTCCTTAGCTAGGTGCCTGTTTTTACGCAAGACCAACTCCCGGAAATTTGTGGGTTTGTCGATCAGATTCAGGTCTCTGAAGGTCATGTGGATGATGAAGTCAAATGCAACATGGTCCTTGTTTCTCCCAAAATCGAACAGCATCTTCTGCACCAGGATGGTTTTTCCGATGCCGGCCACCCCTGTCACCAGAACTTTCTTCACTGGATGGTTTACATTTGTGCTTGAAAAGAGTTCCGCTGGTGTGATGTTCCTGCGTACCGCTGAGGTCTGCTGCAAAGATAGTCGCTTTTGTCCAAACGTCAGCACCTCGTGCCTTTTCATCTCCAATCCCTGGTGTCCGTCGACCAGCAAGAGGTTGACGTAATGTTCAGAAAAAAGGATTTTCTCTCCGTGACGAGTGTTGTAAAAGAGCATGCTCTCACTCCGCCGCCTGAGGAAGTCTTTATGCTTTTGTTTGACTTTGTCATACTCTGCAAAAGATAAGATGCTATTATTTGTCTCTTCCTCTTCCTCCTTTACATCAATTGAAGAACCTTATCAACTGAAGCACATGATCATTTGACAGTGCTTCATGAAACTTTATCTACCATTTATATGAATAATGTGTTTAACTCACCACATAATTGCTATTCCAGACATCTCAAATGTATTAGTGACATGTCTGTGTTTTGAATTGCATACCTACAGACTCTGTGTTGCCTTCTTTGGAGTACGACTGTGCTTCTTGCTGACGTTGACTCCTAACTGAGAGAAAAATCTTAGCTGCTTCTTCGCCTTTGCACTCCAGGGTATCCAACACCTTTCTCACTCTTGCCCGGGGCCCCGGCTGACACAACACCTCCTCACGGTCATCACGAGTGAACAGGTCCAGACTCACCAAGGTTTCCAGCAGGGAGTCAATCTGTCCTTCTAGTTCGTCCACAAGGGATACTCGGAGAACCTTGATTGCTGTCAAACAAGAACTACAACCATCCACCATAACTAATCTGAAATTATCCCCCTAATCAGTCCAGTTGTTGGTGCCAGTATGAATCCAAGTATTTAGACTGATATCGCAAAGCAATTTCCTCTCATACATCAGAGGGACATTCCTCTTCAAGAGCTGACAAGCAGTGATGATGTCAATACAGAATGAGGAAGTGTGTTGCCCTGAACGAAATCTGTGATGATGGAGTTGAATGTCTTGTTTTTCTGCTTCACGGTAGATCCTCCCATTACAGAGTCATGTACCTTCAGCTGATTAGTGTTTTGGTTTGACAGAAATCTCTTAATAGTCTCACAAATCTGAGCACTTTGACTAGTTAATGCAATCAGATGTGTATTATTCTAAAGGGAAAATCACAACAAACAGATTATAAACGGAATGTATTTGATTTTATTTAATGGTTAACCAGGCATGAGCAGAGAGCAACACATCAAGTCACCAGCAGAGGGTCCCCATTGCATGCACATCAAATGCCAAAAAAAAACAGAACTGTAGGGAAATGAATACTTAAAACCCACCACTGTATTATTTACAAAAGTATGCACAAGAACACGCATGAAAATAAATAATAAAAATGACAAATATCTACATAACTTAAGAGCATACGTAATATGTTAATGATGTTTTCCTTTCATAAAATCAAATAATCACACCTTAATGAAAGGCCAAGTAGTCTCCTGCTATGTGTTGCACTTGATGATGAGGCATTGCAGAACCCAGAACATAATGTCAAAAGTGCAAACCCTGTCTGTCTGGAACAGTAATTTTCTGTGGTACGTTAATGATGATCTTTAAAAAGTTCCCCGCTGTTTTTACAAATATCCAAACATAACACAGATATGTCATATTTACATATTTTAAGTTCAACTAACACTGAAATCTGTCCAAGGAAGAACAGTTACATCAGAACTGTCAAATGTAACGCTAACCTATTGTCACAAAGTGGTTAAAGGGACAGTTAACAAATATCTTTCCAAGAAATACCAAAATCACAAAACAATATATAGAAACAATGTAACTTTACAAACTAAAAAAAACTCTACAAGCCATGTTCTTAACAGACTTGGATGAGTTGAGTGCAAAATAAGTCTTTTTTTTTTTTCTTTTCAAAAATTCACTTGCTTCAGTCATACACCTCCATAGTGCAACCCATGCAGGACATATCTTTATCATGTTCCACTTTTTATTCTGCCAAAAAATGCACCTAAAAACACCTGCAATCCCAATACTTTTCATCTTTAAATGATATGACCAATCATTGCTGTCAACACGTGCTGAATGACCCAAAACAATAGCACAAATCATGATCTATGTCCCAGGAGGCTGATACCAAATGTTTACCATTTATCAAATGTTGTTAGCTATCTCCAATTTATATGCATCTTTAGACTGTATTTAAATTTTAAATTAATTAAAGCTCATTTAGCATCAAATCTTTTTGCAGACACTATTTTGGAGACTATTGCAATAAAGGCAAACACACAACTATCCAGTGGTTACTGAAAGCTCAGGGGTCTGCCCACAATCCCTGGGTATGAAGTCAGTCAATTAAAAAAAAGAACATTAATGGCCTATTTGTGCATTGTATTGTCTATTGCATGATAGTATGTAGTATTTTGGACATGTAGTGATGGTGCTACAGTCGGATGTTGTGGTGCAACACTATTGTTGCATTGTTTTAGGAGACCCCAGAAACTATACCAGAAACTATTGATTGTTATCTACCAGTACAGTACTTATGAGACCATGCGGTCATTAAAAGTTTCCATTACTCACAATGGAAAAGAATTTTAGTTACTTGTGCATTTAAAAAAAAAAAAAAAGAAAAAGAAGTTGATGATGACGGCTTCCCTAAATTATGCGATTAATTTAGGGAAGCTGTCATCATCAACTTCTTTTTTTTAAAAAGGAAAACTGAAACCCTCATCAACAGACAAGTCACTCCTCTCAAAACTTTTAAGTTCAAACCCACACATGACATTTTTGAGGAAAGTAGATCACAGCCAATCTAGGTATGCGCATCTAAACAATCCTCCACAGTCAGGTAGCCCCATCCAGGACTGATCATTGAAGACAGGTGTGAGTGTAAGGACGGGGCATAGAGGTGTCAAGTCCCTGTTGGCTGTCCGAGCGTCTTCCCTGACCTATCCTCCGTCCACGGCCCCCGTCTTGTGTCCCGGCCTCAGGTATTTTGGCAGGAATGACAGCAGCGACTCTTAAACTGGGGAAGTGGACAAAGCTCCAGCTGTCGAACCTTCTCACAGTACCTCGTGCTGTCTCTACACTCTCCTGCTGGAATATACAGAGGCAACAGTTTATGACACTTACTGTAAGCCTCATCACCTATCACCAAAATAGGGCAGCAAAAGAGTTTCCCATTACTGGGAAAGTTTTAGAGACGTTTTAGAAACAAATGCTTCCAAACCTCAGCCCATGAAACCGAAAGTATGTCCCACATGACACACAAAAGGTTGTGCATACATATACTGGCAAAAATACTTAATTTAATCCCAATACAAGTTATTCTTTTACTAGTTTATTTAAGCAAGACTGTGAATAACAGCCAAGCTAATGTGTGAGGATACTGAGATGTTTCCTCAGCACCATAAACATATGCAAGTATACTATGAAATGTAAATAAATTAAAGATATTTTTTAAACTAAGATGTTATGGCATCATGTACTGTGTAACTTTACTGTATAACTTTTCTCTAGCTCACAATTAAGACACCACTTGTCTCCATTTTGCCGTCAGCACAACTCTTTCTCACCTCTGCCACAAGACAAAATATTGCATCGCTGCCAGCTGGGAGGGCGAGGCCTCCACATGCAGTGATGTTCCCGTGTGGCCTTCCCAGTTCGACGGTGCGCGCAGGTCACCTGGCGTGACTGGAAACCATGGCGTCCACAGGTGGCAGTGCACTGGGTCCACGGCCCTACACGCCAATGAAGGGCGCAGGTCTCTGTGGAGCAATTCCTCAAGGAGCTGGGCCTACAAATACAGACACACATAAAGAAAAGGCTCTAAAAGTTGTCAGAAATACATAATAATCAGTGGCTTTTTCACTAAAGATTAGAGGTATCAGTTTACTTGTACATCAACTGTTATGATATACAGTATATTCATATCTACCTCTGGAGTCCACTGCACATCTTGTAGGGCACTTTGGTAGCATTTGTGTCTTGGCAGTAAACATGGCGGTGCTGTGTGGCCATGCTGGGGCCCACACATTGACCATGACACTAAAAGAAGGAAATTTCATCAAAATTACAAGGAAGTTCAGCATTTAATAACTACCCATTTGTGGTTTTGGCATTTTCCAGCCTACCTCTCTCTCACTATGTTTCAAGTTTTGAATCCAACATGTTCCTAAATTTAGTCATAATTTTAAAATGGGAGGTACTTTTTTCGCAAACAAAGACATTCTCAAGATACACTTGGGAAAGATGTGAAAGGGTAAACATTGAAAAATGGTGACTTCCCAAGCTACAAGAAATATCTGGCTCCTAATAGTCAAGAACTAGTTAGCAGCAAGCTAAAAACAAATAAAACCAAAAATTGCCTCAAAATGTTGTTCACTGAGAAAGTACCTTAAATTAACGGACCAAGAATTTTCACACAGTTTTAGGGAGTTTTGCACAAATAAACAGCCTTGACAGTCCACGGCATGTACACTTGTTGAGATGTCATTGTGGTCAATGTAAATTGACTTACTGGTCCCCAGCGGGTCGTGGCCCATCTGGCACAGGGCAGAATGTTGCACAGCCGGGTGCCAGAGGGTCTCCTCCCTGTGCCAAAGCAGCGCTGGCTCTCCACCTCTCTTGATCTGCCATCAGGGCCCTTCATGCAGCGGACACTCCTGGCCTGGGACCCACCTCCACAAGTGGCTGAGCATGGTGACCAAGGATCCACTCGCCACCTAATCCAACCACAGAGGAAATGTGCACAATAACTTATAAAGTTTAGAAGATCATTTGAAAGGTTCTGGGTTTTTGGGGGCCCAAACAAATTTGATACTTAAGCCTGTCAGTGGTAAACAAGACTGTAATCATCTGAATATTTTCAGTTAAAAAAATGCATGCACACAGAAATGAGCCAGCACATTAGGATAGATGGAACGTAAGTGAATCTCATAGAGAGATTTGAAATGAAAAGTAAAAGACAAGGTGGGACTGGATCTTATCAAACCTAATATCAAAGCATGTGGCTGTAGTAATAGAAAAGTACCTGAGGGGGCAGGCTTGTCCATGGCACAGCTCAGCTGACTGACTGCTGTTACTCCTCTCAGAGCAAAGAGGGCCATTTGCTTCCATACCATTACCATGGACACAGTTTCTTCCTTTGCCACCTGAAAAATATAACCGAAAAATGAAATCAAAAGAAGAGAGAACTGGCTTTTTAATCTGTTGTACATGGTGCTGGTTACAGTTTCAGTGTTCTCTCTGTTAATGTGTTAGAATCTGTAAGCAAACAAGTCCCAGGTCTCAAGCTGAATAATTGCTTGATATACAATAGGTATCCTTATTTTTCTCACTTCTGATAAAAGAAAAAGATGAAAACACTGAGTTAAAAGGTGCATCAGGTAAGAAAGGTCCAACAGGAGAAAAGAGGTTCAGGCAGTCTCTTTTCACTATTACTTCAGCAGCAGTAAATTCTGTCTTTGACATTACCAAGAGGGTCATGGCCTGTTCTTGTTCATAGATGAGGCTGCACTTTCCAAGCACTTTCCTGGGAAAGAATTATATTTTCAAGTTCAATTTCCTTGTGAAGTCATTCACAGTACTTGGGATTGCACTGTTAAGATTTCTGAAGTGCATCCATTAGACATGACCTGAACTGAGTTTGAATCAAAGATATTAGAAAATGCAGACATTTTCAGCACTTTTGATCCCCTTTATCTTCTCCGTGTAGATTAGGAGAATGGGGTACAGCCACTTAACTTTTTTTGAATCATTGCCTGGAACCTCTAATTGTTGTCGTATGGGGAGGAAAAGTGCTGGAGCATCAGGAAATCTGCAGTGGCGGTGCTTTGATGAGAAAGCAGCAAGGTTGCGACTGACAATGCCCCGAGGAGACGAAGGACATCGCAGCTCGGAGATGACCCGAGCTGTGACACACTCCGGACATTCCCCATCACTGACTCAGCCAGATGAGCCACTAGGGCATGTAAAAGCTTACTGTATATCTGTGTTTGCGGTTATGCCTGTGTGTGTCTGTGTCTCAGATGAAAAGAATGCTTTCCCAGAACCTCCGAGCCTGAACCACAGAAGAGCAACACGTATTACTTTAAACTGGACTACTTGAGAGTATATTGGGACAAACTCAACTTGACATTAGGCTAACACCAACAGTTTTCAGTAACACATTCAGTATCTGCTCATTAAAAAACTTCACTGAAGCTCCATCACAAGCACTGTGCAGAGGTGCTGATGCCCCATTTCTTTTCACATCTGGACAAAGCCAGACTTCTGCCACTTTTGCAGTGAATATAATATCATCCATCTTCTCATCTCACTCTAGGCAAGAAAAGTAAATAAGCGTATTTCCCAAAATGTTGCACTTAAATGGAGAACAATATTTAGCAATATATAATATATCAATATATCAATATTTAGCCATGGCTCAGTTATACTGCTACTTCTTTCCTAACAGAAAGTTCTAGATGCCTAATACTTCATTTTATATTGTATTTTTGAAACATTGACTACAACTGGAAATAAAGTTCTAAATGTTTTTGACAATCATTATTCAAACAGAGTTACTGAACGGAACCACTCGAAACGTTAAACTAACCATTGCCCAGCAAGAATTATAGCTTGTTAAAACATGAGACACATGATTGTGTCTTTGTGGATCTGACCTGAAATCTGCAGCCATGATGAAAGAGATGTAGACCCAAGACGGTTCCTGGCAGTGCAGGTGTACAGACCCACATCCACCTTGCTAGGAGACTGGATCCTGAGTGAGCCAGTGGGCAACAGGCCTACTCTGCCAACACAAAGACAACAGAACCACTGAATCTATGACATTTCTTTTACAGAATAGTAAACTACGTTTATACAACAAAAACTAGTAGTTCTTACCTGCTGTTGTACTGCAGCTCTTTTCCATTCTTTGCCCATGTTAGGGATGGTTCAGGGTTTCCCAATACCTCACACCTCAACTCCAAACTAGCAATGGATTTCTGCAGCAAAATAGGCCCTCCGACATTAACTATCATGTTGGGCGAGGGCACCACTCCCACCTTCCTGGGCCGTTGTATTATCACCGGGCTTCTTGGCCTGGATGTGTGGGCTTTGATGTTGGGTTTGTAAAGGAGGGGCCCTTGTGTTGAGGATTCTGCACTTTCTGGAGGATGAAGAGTAGACTCATTGGTTTCACCTTGTGTCATAGTGAGCTCACTGAGAAATTGTTCGATCAGCTGTTCCCCCCACGGTCCTCCGAGGCCGTCGGAGAGGTTGTGCTTGATCTCATCTAGCCTGTGGGTATCGGCGATGATTACGAACTGGCTTGAAAGTTCTGAGCTTGCTCTCTCTTCCTCCAGGGTTGACCTGTTCTTTTCGCTGGAGTGTGTTTTATCAGCAATGTCTTTCTCACCTTGCAGTGAGCCTTTAAGTTCAAGCAAATGCTCAACAATGTTGTCATATTGGTTGAGGGAGATGGGTAGCTCCTGAAATCTTTCTCCAGTTGATTCCACATCTGGCTGTCCAACCTTTTGTTGTACACCTCCATGCAACCATGACTCTGGAACAGAGAGCTTCTGCTTCTGCTTGCTGCCAATGATCTGTAGGACAAAGTGTTCCTGTGCTTGACCTGCGACGCATGTGTATATCCCAGCATCGGATGCACGAACCTGCTGAATCTTCACGTAACCGAGTGATGTTATGGAGACATGTGGGAGACCAGCCAAGGGCTTTCCTTCCTTCAACCATCTGATCTGCCCCTTGCGGAAGTGGCGTGTTGGGCAGCGAAGGACTACACTTGTCCAAGGGAGCAGGTAGGCATAGCCTCCCACTACCAAGTGTAACTTTTTCCCCTTCCTCCACTGGACATACACCTTCCTCTGGGCCAGTATGGTGGGATTGGGCTTGACCGAGTCTGTGATTAAATTAACGGAACAGGTAATTGGCTTGATTATTGTCTGAGCTATCAGTGCTTCTGTACATTTGTAATTGTCAAGCACATTTCACTGACACAACCTATGGAATGGTTTTATTGCTTACTAGCAAATCTTTCAATCAATAAGCAGTACAAATTGATGAAACAGAGCCAAACAGAGGGTGTCTTACTCTCACAGAGCCTGAGGGAGCATGGCCGGATTCTGGTGGGCCGGGCTATCGAGGAACAGTTCTCTGGGTCTACGGTCGAATGTCCCCCATCTTCCCCTTGTTTTCTGCAGACTAACTGTAGTCTCTGAATGCCATGTCCACAGGTCACTGAACACTGGCCAGATAAATGATATTGTAAGGTAAAATGAGCGGACTCTGTATAGTGTACATACGTTATTACATTTTGAGTTTAACCACTTGAAAAAGGTAGGGTGCCTTGAGGAAAGCCTACCTGGGACCAGTCAGTTGTGACCCATTGAGGTGGACACTCTTGCTTGGCGCAAGGCTGCTGGTTTGTGGGGCTCTTGGAAGGGCAAAAGGTGTCAGGCAGCTCCAGGATGCTGCCATCTGCCAACCGCTGTTTGCACAGGACCTGTCTCCTTTGAAATCCACCACCACAGCTCTGGGAGCACTGCAGAAACAAAAATACAGAGGTGCCAGGGGTTAAATTAGCAATATGTGCTTGATGCCTCAGTCTAATTCCTGTGTCAATGCCCAAGGTGAGATCTTTTACCTGCCCCCAGTCACGAGCGTCCCACATAGGAGGGCAGTCAAAGCGGTTGCAGGCTTGGACAGGATTGGGTTTGGAGTTCTGACAGTCTTCATCCCTCAAAACCTCAGTGCGGTTGCTGTCCCGGGAGGGCCGGTGAGTGCATGCCACAGTGCGGGTCATCAGGCCAACCCCACATGTAGCAGAACATGAACTCCACTCCCCTGTTTCCCACCTGTGAATACAACATGTATCATCAAAATACTGTATATCAGAACCAATTCTCCGTTAAATTTGCTTGAATGAGTTGACCACCAGGTTACTTTTTCTATTGTGATTTTCACCCATAATTGCTTATCACACAGATTAGTTTAGCAATACAACTTAGCTTTTGTGCTGGGCCACTGGTTTTTCAACTATTAACCTTTTCCATTCCTGATTAATCACCATACTTATCTTTTGTGTAAACACACACACATATATGTATCCAATCTATAAATGAGTGCAGTCAGGAGGAGTTCAGTCAGAGTGCTTGATGTTTTTTCTTGATCCCATGAGAGGACACTCTTGTAATCTTATGAATGTGTAAATTCATGAAAGTGAATATGAGTGATTCATGGGGCCGGATCCTGGCAAAGAAACATTAAATCTCCCACCGAATTTAGTGATATTTGAGAAATCCCTCTGGCATTACTTCCTCACCCGCATTTTCCCAATGACCTCCGTGGACCAATATTTTTTTTGTTGTCCAACAAAATTTCACCCAGGGTGATCAGTTTAGCATCAAAGCTTTCTGAGCATTTTCATTCCAATCTTGAAAATGATGTGGCATGTGTCTAACTACTCCCTATGCATCTAAAGGCATCTAAAGGCTTAGGCTTTGACCAGAATTGCAGCGACTTTACTTCTTGCTTGACAGATTAGGTGATATTTCAAAACTATTTTATTTACTCAAGGGTCCAGGGACTGAGAAGAATTGGGAATGAAGCTTGTTTCTGGACCGGTACTATACTCAAAGCCAAATCCTATAGCTGTTTCCCTTCAGAGGGAACAGTATCCAAAGAGAGTAGCTTAATATGGGAGGGGGAGGAGGCCTCAGGGAGGGAGTAAAGGGCCAAAGGAAACAAGTCCAATGCAGAGTTTGTTGTGCCTGAAAACAAGACTCAAGGCCTGGAAAAACAGGCAAGGCCAGGCTGCAAGCCTCTGGGTTTTCTGACAAGAGTGTGAGTGGTGGAACACCGACTCTGCGCGCGGTGTTAACTTGAAACGTGTGGCCTACCGCAAAATCCACTCACCGTTTAGCCATGGCTCAGTTATACTAAAAAACATGCCATTATGCTATTTAATCATTCAGGAATTTAATTTTGATTAACTTGGTGCCGTTTCCAAAATACAGTTTGTATTTGGAATTCCAGTATTATTCATCAACTAAATTCCAAATATAGGACGAGAGTTGGATACTGAAAAAAAAAAACTGCAAAACTTTAATAGTTTAGGTTAAATCTTCAGTCATTCTTAAATCAAAATGCTGTCACAGCAACCTACTTATAATACCACAAATAACATCACAGTTACATATAAATAATTTCAGATTGAGGGTATTTGGTCTAAAGAGGATGATTACAATTATTTTAGTGATCTCTTGACCTTATGATTAGCTAAACATCAGGAAAAACTTACAGCACTTTTGTCCCATTATTCCTAAAACTAATGGCCAAGATTTCCATTAATTTTCATTGTTCTCAGAGGATAATTCCTAATTAAGAATTCCTATAAACAAGACATACCAACCTCTAATGGGTAGATCACCCAGTCATTTTAAACTCAATGTGTCAACTTTGTATGCAGGAAACTGAAAAGTAATAATCTGATTTCCATTTAATCTTTCAAGGACATTCACTTCAGAGGAGGACTTCATACGTTTTTGGTGACTTCTTCTAGCACCACAATCAAGCTAAAATTTCAATTTGTATAGAAGAAATACAAAAATCTATACAGCATATTGTTATGGTGGTTATTGGGCACATTTATACTCCCCAGAGGATAATCCTTTTTCATATTTGACACTTCATGATGTTTCTTAATGCATCATTTTAGGCCAAATATCTGCTTTGTATACAAGATGTTTCATATGGTGACTATATTCAAGCTCCCAAGGGGCAAATTTAATGACCCCTGATGACCTTTCCACTCTCATCTACTCAGGACAAATGTGACATGGCTAACCACTCTGGTAATGTGGCAAATTTGTCAGTATGATATGCGTCCACTGAAGCCAAAGAGTAACCTTTCAAAGGGGAACGTTGACTACAGCACCAGAGGCCTTCCATATTTCTGTGCTGACACAACCACTGAAAGAAAAACTATCCTGAAAGGTTCTTCCAAGGACAATTTCACATCTGAGCCTAACAGGTATAGCTACCACTGACATCTGATCCCTATTGTGTCTGATTCTGACAAGGCTCCACAAGCTGTCCCACTGGCTTCATTTCCTGCTTCCACTGATACAACCATCCATCTCTGTCATTCTGCTTCAGTATCACTTGTTCTCAAGTGGCCTAAATAGTGATTTAATTGGCCCAAGTGGTTTAAACTGAGAGAGATAATGTAGTGGATTAGAAGGATTTGAATCTCTTTTGTACACAAGCAGTCATTAGTAGAGATTAATTGATTCAACTGGTGTGATTGTATTTTTTGATAGTCTGAAAGTTAAGCAGTTCCAGGTGTAGAGTCCAGGGATGCGCCGGGGCTCTAGGAAATGGTACATGAATGTCCCCGCTCTATATATTGCATATTTTGCTGGGTTATAGTCTTGGCAAACTAATAAAGAGCACAGCCAGATTTCAGTTCTGCTTTTAATTAATACTTTCTTCTTGAATGCAGCCAAACCCCTTTTTCCAAAAGCACATTTCCTCCTCATTTTTACTGCATCCATCAATCAAGTCTATTTTAATGTTCATGCACAAACTATTTTAAACAATGTCTAAATGATAATGATGTAGGTTTGATTTATGGGTTTTACAGTACCTGGGTGGGCAGGGCTGAGTTTTGCAGTCTTGGAGGAGTTGTGGGGGCCGACGGGAGCTCACACACAGGCTCTGGTCTACTGCCTCCCTTGTCTGCTTGTTCAGGCAGATGACCACGGCCTCCTGCACACCTGGGATTAGACAACACCGATCGGTCAAAAGGGATGTCGATGAAGAACCATCAGCTATTGTGAAGGGTTGATTATGTTTTCAACTTTTAAAATGTTAATATACACATGCTCACTGTCTCTCATCTCTTGGAATAAATGTCAAAAATGCAAACACAAATCATTCTTCTTGAGCATCTCTTACATATTTTCAGCCTCATAATACAATATTGCAAACAGACACTGCAAGTGAAGCAACCCAGATATTAGACCACTCAATGAAAACAAGCGGTGGTTGTATCTAATGGGCCATAATGAACATAAAAACAGAACAGATGCCTGCTTAAAGTCTGGCCTGAACTGTGGATAAACTTTAGGGGTGTGATGTCAGGTCATGTTAAAATCAGCGTAACATAAATCTCTGAGTCTGCTTCCAATGTTGGGGACAATAACAGTGAAGCAGGCACTTCAAACGCCACACTGGTGTGATGGTCCACAGGAGCGCAGCCCTCCGGGTGTGTATGTGACATCTGATACCGGTCTGTAATCATCCCCGAATGGGAGTTTGTTGGGTTTGGGTGAGAGCACACACACACACACAGACATTGACAAAAGCCTACGCCCATGTGCAGAAATTAAGCTACACATGCACAGTCACGCAGACATTAACACACAGACACACAATTCAGGCATACAGATTTGGATGTGGAGGTGGGGAGATTAAAGTGGGTCTCAATGAATGCTGGCGGGATGTTTAGGAAAGCTGTCTCTGTCTGGTGCTGTGTTCACTGCTGCTGCAAGAGTTGGTGACGTACGACCTTTAGGGATAAACTTGGTATCCCATCCATTATCATCTAATATCATATAACTTACTTCTACTTCACTTGCATGGCTTTAGTCATCCACTGACCAGGTCACCAGTTACTGCTGTGATGCTTCATTCTATTACAGCAACTTAGACAAATTCAGTAATGCTGAAGAAGTGGGGTTTGCCTTCAGGATTAAATGTGTGTTCTAACCAAGCAATATAATGTATTTCATATCAATAGCAGGATGGCTATTGGGATGCGTTGGTTCACCACTTGGGTCCAGACAGAAATATCTCATCAACTGTTGCACGGATTTCCATGAAATGTTGCACATCCTTGGTTCCCAGTAGATGCATGCTACTGAATTCTTAACTTTTCCGGTGGCACCGCCGAGACATCGACATTTGTGGTTGTGGGTGAAATGTCTCAACAGATAGATTTCCATGAAATTTGGTGCTCACATTAATGTCGCTCTCAGGATGAGTTGTAATAACTGTCCATCCTGTGCCATCATCAGGCTAAAGTTTTTATTTTCCCAATATTTTGATAGTATTGGCTGTTTATCCCCACAGCTAACAACATTACCATCAGCTTGTGTTTAGTGCAATTAGCAAACGCTTGCATACTAAACAAAAATAGTGAACACAGTAAACATTATACCTGCCAAACATCTACTATTTATCTATCCCAAGTTCTATTTCTTTACTTTCTGACAATAAAGAGGTAAAAAATGATCCATACCTCCTCCACAACTCTGTGAGCACTCCGTAAAACCCTCGTACTCCCAGTCGTGCAGTTCCTCTCTTCCAAGTGTCTCCCCTTCCTCCTCCTCTTCCTCCTCCTCCCTTTCGCTTTCTTTTCCGGTGCCCAGAACACCGGAGCATGGAGTACGGTAGCAGGGCTGAGTCGTAGCAGGTCTGACCCCATCGCACTCGTCATCGGGCAGGTCAGCAACAGTCTGGGAGAAGGACAGCAGCACCTGGCACTTGACGGTCCGCTGCTGGGTCCCGGCGCCACATGTCCTGCTGCACGGCTGCCAGGGACCAGGGATGAAACTGGAGAGGGGCAGGTTGAGAAAGCACAAATGGCGTGATTAATCGCACACGTAAAAATATAAACAATATGCTGTTCATTTAGTTAGTATACTTCACATACCGATTCAAACAGGCCTGGAAAAGTGGATACATTTTCGATTTGATTCAGTCATTTGCTGCTAAGTTCATAAACTCACTAAGTATTTGTGAAATCCAGCCCTGCTGAGCTTAACTGAACAGCTGCGAAGCATTAGGATCAGCCATTCTTGGATGAGTGGCTTTCATGCTCATCCTTCCTCATCTTAAGAAATGGATCAGAGAAGGAAATACTTGCAGATCAGTGGTGTTCATGAATGCCTGAAGGCCTGTCGAGGCCCAGAGAGTGAACAGTCACCCCCTCAATAGTATAGAGACATTATAAATAAAACAATAAAACTAGGAGGTGGGACACAGAAAGATGTTTGAATCCCTGTTGATCTTCAGATTTATTTGGCACTCAATTGGTCAATGAGATTTAAACTTTTAGAGAAATGCACATTAAAAAAGTAACGCTTAGTTCTTTGAAGGATCAACTACTTGAGATGTGGAGATTGGGGAAATCATAGAGGCTGTTTCACGTCACCCTCATGTTCATGGAATTTTGTAGCAGGGATTATTCTCATGTTTAAATCAACCAAAGAATCAAAACAACAGTTGTAACACAGTACATCTGATACCCTCTGATGGCCCTCTATGAATGATCTTTTCTGTAACTGTGATAGCAGTCCTCAGTCCTAATCTGACAAGACATATTCCCAAGATACCAACAGGAATAAATCCATCTAAGTATTCAACATGAGTTCATCTGACCTTGCTGCCTTTTACTTTGTGTTTTAAAGTGATGTCATGACACACAGTTATACACCTGATCATGAATACAAAGTGGTGGGAGGCAGCCCAGATGTTTACAGCATTGAGCAGCTGTCGTGATCAGGGCTGAGCTCACCACTGTTTCTTTTGGCAGATATACTTACTGTTTTTTGGTATGGTGCTAACTTTTTTCTCTTTGTTCTTGTTTATTCATTTCATATCTATATCTATGTGCGTGTGCCAACCATCTTTCAGCCCAACTGTTCCAGTAAATCTCTGCTCTCGCTTAGTTTATGTAACCACCAAAAAAGTGTGCTTCTACATGCATCATCTGTGTACATGTATCTCACAGAGGTACCCACTAACATGGCTGCCTGCCCCAATGTGCTGCATTCTTCCTCGGTTGAGCAGTCTGACCACAACACAAGAGCGCCCTGCTGTTTTATAAGATGCCCCACTAAAGAGCTCATAATTACGGCAAAGTTGGCCCTTTACGAGTGCTCAAGGACTCGTTGTGTTTTGGACAAACAAATGAATCACCGGCAGTTAGACCTTGGAACACAAGCAACAAAGTCAACAAGTGAACCCACAGAAATGTTTATCTTCATGCGTAGTTAAAGTACATCTGTCGGTTCAAAAACAAGCTGGACGGAAACAACACATTTTTGTAATATCCGCCAAAGCCCCACGTTAATCATATCAATTAAATTTCCATCAATGGAAATATTTTATTTACTCATGGTGGTGGTGAGGTGAAAAGGCCCTTTTGGACAAGCTGTGGAACATATACGGGTTTAATTTTTCAAGCAGTTGCACAGTGGTGGCTCAGGGCAGGCATAAGGCCTGGCAATGGAGGTGCAATAAGTCTAACACAGGAATTTCCTACTCTTTCCTCTCACATCCGTAACCTGGCCCCATATGGTAGGCAGATATTGTTGTTGGCTTGTGAACAACTGCATATTATACACAGATATTTATGTGCTTTTGGAGGAAAGACATGCTTTTTTTGCAGCAGAGCAAAATCATATGTTTTGGCATTTCTCTCTCTCTCTCTCTCTCTTGCTCCAAAGATAAGTCAAAGTAACAGATGTTTTGAACTGGCTAACATGGTCGCTAATACAAGTCATGCAAGACACTGGGCAGAGTCCAAACATTGTCCATCTTTAGAGGACAGCCTTTATTAGTCAATTGATATGTGGGACAAGAACATCTGGAACATCTGACGCCTGCTGAGGTCATGCTGGTAGCTATTGACTGAACAGTCCGCTGGTTTTCAAAAAGATGTTTTTCCTCTTTAACCTTCAGCGTTCCCTTTTACCTTAAATAACCTCATACAGCACATTACTTTGTGACCTGGCCCTGATGGTTTCAACAGAACGCTCACCTCTGAAGTGCAGGTATACAGTTGTAATGCTGTGATTCCATTAATGTCCTTTGTTTTGAGCATGCATGTATTTATGGGTCTCTGGCACTCACATTGGTTCTTCAGTAACGATGATCTCCTCCTCGAGCTCTATGGCCTGCTTATGCCAAACAGGTTTGGCCTCAACTGGGAGCGTATCTATTGAAATCACACAGAAAAGACACAGGTTAAACATCACAAGAGAAAATAATATATATATATATATATACGAGTCCCCGGTGTGTCTACAGACTGCCAAACTCTGTGAAAAGATCAACCTATCTCTGGATCTCCTGCTCCATCTTTCAGTAAACGTGTGATGATGTAATAAAGGGATCTGTTGATTGATTCAACAGGCTGACTGTCCCCACCCACTGAAAACCTCTGAATCCACCTTGTTTTTTCCTCACTAACACCAGCTCCCAGTAACACGAACACGTCGAAGGCGAGAGTGAAGCAGCAGATTGTTTCTGTTCTTCTAAAACAGAGAGGTCTGATAGAGGCTGAAAACAGCTGCAGGAGCTGTGTCTGCTAATGAGAAAAATAATGCGTCTTTTGAACATTAAACCACATAAACCTGCTTTACTAGGACCTCCAAACACAAGCATGAACTTTGAAATGAGCAGAATATGGGGCCTTTAATGTATGACAAAAATCAAAACAATGTAACCCACCTATGGACTTATAACAGGGCACAGTCACCAGGCACTCCTCCTTGATGTGGGGTTTGGTGGTGGGGTTACAGCCGCCAGCATGGAGTCCTCTGTGATCGATGCATAACACCACCCTGTAGCGAAGACCCTGACCACACGTCACCGTACACTGGTGGTGACAGCACAGTTTGGGAGATAAAGTCTATTAAAAAAACTCGTTAACTGATGATCATTTTCACACACAGACAGGACAACATGTTAAACGTAGCTTCTGTGCTTATGTCTCAGCCCTCCACTCACGGGAAGTAAAGAAAGAGACCTCAAAATCCCTGCAGCTCCCTGCGCAGGGGTGAACTTTGTGCATCCTCCGCCAAAACAAGCATTTAAAGGCAAGTTCACAAGTAAGAATGTGCTAGGTAAACAGCATCCCCGGTTTCTAGAAGGCCACAATTTTGACTCCCTGGGCTTCTGCTTGTATAACTGGTGAGGTTGAAAAATCCCCACGAGGAAGTTGTATGAGACATTTATGGTTAACATAACAGCAGTACGTAAGCTAACCTGGATTGTTAGATGGTCCGGATAACCTGGATATTTTTGGCAAAGAAAGAATTTAGAAAAATGCGCTGTTGACTTTGGGGTTTTAATTAAAGCCTTGTATGTTTTGGGTGGTGTGTTCAAGGGCACGGGTGGTGAAGGACACTCAAATTGCGGTTAGCAGTGCTACTCTGAATCACATAGCAAGGTTGTGTTTCACCTTAAGAAGTTACAAGTGTTCCTGTCATGGTGAAAATGCTCATAGATGTGTGTGGAGATGACAAAATCCAAGGTCACGCTGTCTGCTGAGTATATTTTTGTTTCTCCCTGAGACAATTAATCTTGCTTTTAATATTTATTCTAGCATCATGAGCTCATTCAGCCCCACTGTGGTGACTCACAGACAAAAAAGACAAATGAGCCATTTGCTAATATTTGACTTAACAGCTACAGAACACAAAGAGACATCTATTTACATTTAGATACTTGGCATTTAATTCTCAAAACCTTCAGCAATGAGCAACTCTAATCAATTAAGGCTCAGTGTGGGTTATAAACATAATTTTCTAGGCCTTACACTGTCTTTACTCTGTCTAGAATAATAACCAGTGAGAGAAATGTAAAAAATACTCAAAAGATAAATAAATAAAACAGAATAAAAAGAGCACCTACAGGTGACCACTCCTGTGCCAGCCAGGTGGGGCAGTCATAGGTGTTGCAGGGCTGCAGGATAGCGGTCTTGGGGGAGTACAGACACTTCCATTCCTCAGTGGGAGTGATGACACCCTGCATGTCCTCCTCCACACAGGATACTGAGCGACTCTGGATGCCTCCACCGCAGGAGGTGGAACACGCGGTCCAGGGACTGCTCTCCCATCTTACATCATAAAAGATTAGTCATGAAGTCACTAATGGAGACTGGTAAAATTAGTGTTGTGTTTTTTGTGTCACTATTTCACCTCACAGTGGTGAATACATACCGAGGCAGGGGATGGTAGAGGTCATATGGCATAATTTGCTTGTAGCCGTCACTATAAGGCAAAATTAATAAAGGAACTTTGGATTTAAGATTATATAAACAGCTGTTGACAGATCATTATAATGGATATCTTTGGTTACTATTAAGTATATTTCATGTTTAATCCCTTTAGAGGTCTTCTCTCTAACCTGGCCAGGCAGGGATCCATGTTGCACTCCTGGAGTTTGGGTTTAGGTTTGATGTTCTCTGGGTAATAATGGCAATACTGATCCACAACCACCCGGCCGCTCCGCATGTCAAAGCACTCTGCTGAGGTGAGCTGGTACCCTACAGCCAAAAGAACTTCACTCAACCCAAAAGCAATGACACAAAAACTAACTGATGGAATGCAATATTAAGTATTTCAAACACATTTTATTATTTATAGCAGCTTACAGTCAGTTGGCTGGCATTATGGCTGGCTACTATTAGGCACTTAGTCCACAGTGCCAACAATGTAACTCCATGCTTACCTCCACCACACGTGACGGAGCAAGGGAAGAAGTCGGTCTCTCTCCAGCGGTGGATGATGGGCTGGTAATAGATGTACTGGACCACGCTGTCTGCTCCACTGGCAAACTGCACCTATGGAAACAATTTGTTTGCTATTTTCTTTCAATTTGGGGAAATTATACCAGGACAAGGCTCTCATTTTATTTTTTATTATTTTAAAGTTTATAACCAGTCCTGAATAGGTCCCTCTCCTCCTAGACAGGTGTGTAATACATCTACATCTTATTTATGACATACATCGTGAGATGTCGTTTTACATCAACATATGTATTCATGTTTGTGGCTAAACACGCTTGGCTAATAATAACTGGATGTAGCTAAAATTAGCAAAGTAATTAATTCTAGGATGTAGGCTACAAAATATGTGTTAAACTGGGTTCTAAACTGGTGTTTTCTGAACATTTTTGAGCCGAAAAATATAATTTTTCTCTCTTTTGTTGGTCTAAGAAAAGGTTCTTTCGGGTAGATCTACAAACAGCATCATTGTCGTCAGTCCAACAATGACTTTTACGCACACAGATATTGGAGGAATTCGACCCTGATAAACCTGTAATGTCAGTTTCTCCACATTTAAATGTTGAACACAGCTTTTAACGACATGAGTGCAAATCATAGGAACTGATACGTAGTTTACTGGATAAGAGTCGACAATTTGTTAGTTCTTAGACAAATTCAAGAATACAGACTGTTTTTATAGAAATAAGGCCATGTGTGTGTTTTGTTGGATATCTTATAAAGTTTCATAAATATTTCAACAAACATTTTTCTTCTAACCTCTCACCTCAAGCATATTGAAGAAATGCCCAAAGCCATATTATACCTACAACACATATAAATCAAACTGCACTGCCACTCATTCAAATTCATGTGTTTACAGTGGAAAGACTGCCTGGCAACTTTTTAATATGATTTTCCATTTGTCCAAAACCTTTTCCAGTGCTGCGATATGAATTGGCTGTCTGCCTCGTAACAGATTAGAAAATTATGCATTTATAGCTTCTCAGATTTCTGTCTCCTGAATTTCTACTCATTGTCCAATCCTAACTTGTGTTTATGAGGGAGGAAGTTTTCACAGGCATTTCCCAGTCTATGGCCTGTATAATTTTTTATGTCCACTCACTGGACCCAGTCTGAAAATGCATGCGTGTGTGTGTGTGTGTGTGTGTGTAATAAAGCAGAAAAATATGTTGTAGCTATTGTGTCATGGCATTGTAAAAAAACCCACAATGCTCCACTACTAACATTACAAACTAACTTTATGCTGTGTTATCTTATAACATTCATAGTAAACATTTTACATTCGATAACCAGATGTGTTGCATTTCTACTCCACCATTAATCAAACACAAGCATTTACACTATGTAGTAATATTAATTGTGGCAGCTAAAGACATGAAATCATTTGGCATCATTAAGCCAAACCCAACCTCTGGATTTGAAGCTACAGATGTGTATGCTACTATTGTTATCACTGCATGACACACTGCTCCAAAAACATTATGTCCCTAAGAGAGAACAAGCAGACAAAAAAGTCATTTGCATTTCATATTGAAGTGGCTCACACGTATTCTGATATCTTTAAATCTAAACATACGAAATCAAATCTGCTCTGACCTCTGAATGACACGTGAAGTTCACCAGGAGTTCATAGAAATAAGAGCCTTATCTGAGCCCAGTTCGGCTGGGGTGCACTATTTTCAGAGATTTGCACTGCTGAAACTACAGTTTTGAGTCAAGCTGTGGAAAAGACAACAAAAATGTCACAGTGACGTCATCTGTTCAGCAGAGTAGATAAAGCAACCACCTGAAATAAAATGATATTTTTGGCCCATTGGCGGCAGTGGCACAAGCTGTTATCATCACTGACATAGTATCTCTAGAGCAAGTTAGCAAACAGATTCTTATTCACACACCCAGTGTTTACGAAGCATATTCACTCTCCTTTTAGCACTGTTTTGGTCTCCACCAACTCCTGAAACATTTATATCTGGCACCTAAATGCTTCGATATGTTGACCAGCTGTTTGCTAACTTTGCCTGTCTGGCCAGGCCACGTAGACCACGTTTATCAGACCGTTTTCACTGAAAAGAAGCTGCATGCTGACCGGAAACAACACGGATGAGAGTGGTGATAATGAACCAAGACAGTAAAGTTGCTGGCCATAAAAACCTAAACAATAAGCTTAAAGACGCTAACTTGACAAAGTGAATAGAGCTGAAGAATTGGGTGATGATTCTCTTTGAAACACTTGTTTTACATAACACATAGTATATTGAGTGTTCATATAAAAATAAGGATGACTGCATCATTAAGTCATTGAACTGATACTGTATGTCTAAGCTCCTACTTTGACTGTGAAGTCAGCTCCCAGTGGGCCAGTGATTCTCAGGACCTCCTTATCTGAAAGCTTCTGGAAGTCCAAGGTGGTGTTCTCCAGGTGGTACTGCCCTGATTTATCCAAGACCAGTTCATCTTTTACCCCTTGTAGAGTCTTACTCTCCACATCTAAAGAAGGAGCAAAGCAGATACGTAGATAGCTAGGGCACACTGGACACATCAGACGAGGAAACACAGAAATGATACTTTTCTACATTTTTCATCATTATTATGTCAACAGCAAATATAAGGAGATGTGATTAAAATATGGAGATACTCAAAGGATGACTTTCATTTATCATAGACACTTTGACACAGACCTTCAGTCAGATCCAGTTACATAAAGAGCAGAGACTGGCTGCTGCATTTGCTGGCATAGAGACTCACTGTGATGCTGCCAGGAGGCTCATGTAGGCCAGCGCTGCAGTGAGTTTTTCCATTGTTTGACCTCACTTCAACTCTGGCCTAACGGGGTCTTTTGTGATTCCAACGCGGACGTTTAAACAAAAAACAACGAGGAAACACAGGAACAAGCAGTAACCAGCAGCAGTCATCATCCGCAGACAGATGGTTACAATTTAAGTGCCCTCGGGCCAAAAAGAACGGGGGGAAATATTTAATGAAAAATCTGTCCATTCAGAAAAAAGAACATTTTGGCCTGGCTCAGAAGACAATCTGTAAATTATCCGTACAGCAAAGGATAGGTACAGGGATGGAACATTTGTTATCAATTTGATCCAGTGGGGAGTTTGATGCCAGTACTTTGACATCAGTGATATTTGCTGGAAGCCTCACATGTTCTCAGAGCCAGAGCAAAGGGGAGAAATAAATACCTCCTCTGGTTACTCTGCCCCAAGCTACTTTTAAAACCAGTCTCCATGAGAGAGCCCAAAATGCAGTATATTTAGGAATGGGTAATAAAAGGTTAATTATTTGGTTGAGATGTTAATTAGAGAGGTCAAGCAAGTATAACATATATAATGAAAATGTAATCTTTTTGCATAGTGAGTCTTTAAAACATAACATGAACTGCAATAAAACTCAAAGACATGCAGAATACTTGTGTTTAATGTGCAGGTATTTGACAATAAAAAACACTGCCAAATATAAATATCATGCTCAACTGTTTTGGATGGAAGGGCACCCTGGACCTACCAGGACTTACACAAGTGATCCGGGCCTTTCAGGACTAGACGCACATGACGGCTCTTAAAGGGGACGACAACAACTGTGTCTTCAGCTTGAGTCACACAAACAGACAGAGGGAGAAAAATGGCATTAGGTCTCTATTAGCACATACAGGAATGCAATAAGTTAATATAATTACAACTGGCAGTACAAATGAAATCAGAACATAGGCTGGTTTGACTTGTATGACTTGTGATTCTTATTTGTGTTAATTTGGGTGAGGTACTTCAGTTAGAAGGTTAGAAAGAAATCTACTTTCTAGTCTTCCTGATATGAACCTACATGTACATGATACATTATACATGATATATAATAAAATAAATACAAATGCATTCCTATGATTTTTGTATTGCACTTCCATAAAGACGGGGACTTCCATGAGACAGAAATGTCAAAATCAAGGCAGTAGAGGCCAAGATATCCAGACTTTTAGTCAGTAAAGCATGGATAGATTGACCCCAAAATCACTGGATCCTATACTCCCTATAATGAAAAACCACAGCAGCCTTCAGTAGACCCTCCCTGCCTGCTAAACACCCACCTATCAGGGGTTATGGAGCACCTCTTTAACTTAAATAATGAGTTGAAGAAATACTGTTTTTGAATTAATCAAACCGCAGTAAAGATTTGTTACTTGTTCCTGCAGCATGCTGGGATTTGTAGTGTCCTCGCACCAGTCTGCAGGATGAGCCATCTCCATTGCAGACGCCGCAGTTGTCCTCCTTTGCTGTGCTCCCCAAATCATGATCACATCCTACAATCTATAATAATAAACGGAGAAAAATAAAAACATTAGCCAAAACTTCAGCTTTAAAATAAACACCAGTTGAAATAAAAAGACAAAAGGAATATTAAAAAAAAAAAAAAAATCCAAGTAAAAGTACTTTGTTAGTTCCTTTAAACCTTCAAAATTGAGTTTATTACAATGTAAATGTTATGAGCACATGATCAAAACAACCCTCTGGTTTACTCCATATTCATACCAGATGTATTGTTTGTCTTTCTAAGATAGCATAAAACATCCCCTTTGAGCTGATCTGAATTGGTTTTACCAAAAATGTTTCCCACTGTTTTCGATTACACGTTATCTGCAACCATCCATAGTTGATTGATGGAGTTTTTCGCAATTTCTGTCAGTAAGACAAAACCAAAACCACAGTGTGATTCTAAGCATGGTAGGAGAGTGTATCAAAATCCCTGTGTGTCTCTGCAAACACAATGCCTTGGGACGTAATTTCATTCAACCGGGAAAATATGCATTGTAAACTATTTCCTGGGCTGTCAGTCAAAAGCCCAATCTCAAATATTATTCTCATTGGGTATTCATTTGTAAAGCAGATGGCATGATGTTAGCACTGCAAGTCAACCTACTGTGTGTTGGTTTTCAAGGATTTATTTGCCTTTGGCTTTTGCATCCAAATGCACTGTAATTCAAAGCCTGTGAACCAGTAAATATATTGTTATGATGAAAAGAACATATAAATGAATTAGATAATTTCTCTTTTGCAAAGAATTTCCTTTTTATGGATGTGCATGGTCATTATTTAACAGTACATTTTTTTCGCAATTTTGGAAATTTCTTATTCTTTTTTCCACTCTTCAACGGTGGAAAGCAATCAAGCTTTCGGATTCTTTATCCTACCTGGCAGACTCCACTGATACACATGTCCAAGGACTCGGTGTAACAGCGTGTCCCATCCAGCACCTTGGGCGCCAGCTCCACCACGATGCCCGAGGCCTTGGCCTTGCACTTGAGAGCGCAGGGGTTGTCCGGATCATTGGACACAGGCAGCCACTCGTGGTACTGACCCTGGTATCGCACGTCTGCATGAGCTGAGCACTGCTGGGCACGGAAATCACCAGCATCTGGAGGGCAATCCTGAGGGCAAAAAACATATTTAGGCAATTTTTACAATTAACACGAAGCAAATCTTGCTATTATAAATACATGTGGGAAGAGGAGTGTTGAGACTGTGATTGCTGAAAGCAGAGCTAGTTCGATGCCCCCCCCCACAACTTCTCACTTTCTCTCAAACAATAGGACCCTAGCTCACTTAATTACACCCCTTAACCATAAACCTTGGTAATATTTTCACAGTTCCACCACACTGAGCTCCCAATCACTATTTGCTATTTCAGTTTATTTCAATAAAAACCACTTGAAAGCTCTGTTGACATCAATTACATGAAGATGAGATTGCTGAACTTACCACATTACTGCATGTGCGATATTTGATATTCTGCCCTTCGCAGGTCCTGCAGAAGACAAAATGAACATGTGGGTGGATGTGCTTTGAGGGTGAATGATAAAACAAACCACAACGCACACCAATCAACTTCGCCCAAGGCAGCTGGTATTTCAACCACTGACTCTTCACGTTTTTGGAATTGCTGCGTGATGATGTGGCAACCCACAAACACGGGGTCTGTTGTGTGTTTTGTAAAGATTTAACGGTCTAATTCACACATTCTGGCCGTGCATGAACAGATGATGTTTGGTTTCAGGATTTGGGGGCCACAACTAAGGAAAAAAGTGATTCGTAAAAATAACAATAATCAGAATTTCCATAAAAACAGTGGTATAACAAAACATGACTAAGAGTCCACAGCCATGCTGCCCCTGAAATATAACACTAAATTCTCATTTGTCTTAGTCTCGTAACAAATCCTTTGCTTTATAAACCAACCCCACTCCACATACAGTCGTAAAGCAGACGCAGCAGGGCCCTCTGAGCTGTGTCTGCTGAACAGATTGTAGCAGTTTGGAGCACGACTCTCTGCATGACAGTCTGCAGTGTCTTTGCCCAAGTTATGGAGCAAACCACTTATTGAAAATTAGGCTTCCTTTGTGCTTTGATGCTGAGTGATGATAAACCATTGATGGCGACTATGATAGGCCAATTATCCGAGACCCCAGTGGAAACTAATCAAAGGATATTCTTTTGAGTTTGGGGACTTAAGAGGAATTCCAGTGTCATCGGCCCTTAGCTAATCTGGAATCATGATTGGAGGCAACATCGCAGAGGTTGGACTCACGGATGAACGAGGGCTTGAGGATTTTTACAATATTATTCCAGAGCGCGGAGGGAGTGGATATGAAGTGTGTGGCATGGCAAGCACATTAGACCCTGTGACGAATCCAGACAGTCCCTTCTGCCAAACCAAACAGCAGGTCACGGGGCCCAAACCCAAACAAGAGACTTTCAAAGACCGAGAGTTGAGAGACAGGTAGCAAAGATCTGGATCAGTGGGACGAGCAATATATAAACTAGACGTTCAAAAAAAGGAGGCCCAGTGAATAAAACGAATTTCCCTTTTAATTTCCTCTTGACTTTGGAAGCTACAGCGTGGAGGATAAGCAGAGGTAGGCTCATCAATTAACTACACACAAGACTGCACATAGAGAAAAACTACTATTGAGCATACCTACAACCTCATCATCACACAAGAAATGAACTAGAATCTACTGTAACCATGAAAAATTCATAGTAATACCTTTTAATAATATTGGATATGCAGTAAAATTTGTCTGGCTCATAATGTCTATATATATGTCATCAACTCTTCCCGGTAGATCGAAAGTAATTGCAACCAAGGCTCCATAACCTTTGTCATAATATTGATACACTTGAGACAAGTGGGCACATTAAAATGTGGCTGAGCCTAAAATACAGCCTTGCAATGAGCTCTGCTATTGATCAGTTTGGGAAAAATGAGAGCAGTCAGGCCATCAAAGACTTTTAATGTGAAGCTGAGAAAGATGAAGCAACAGCAGTAAAAAGCCACAACGTTTTTTCCTATGACTACTAGTTGGTCAGTCAGTCCAACACTTTGGTCCAAAGCAAGATGTTAAACCAATTGCCCCGATTGTCATGAAATTCGGTATAAATATTCATGATCCCTCGGGGATGACTCATAATGATTTAGGTGATCTTTTGCCAATGTCAGGTTGTAATTTCTCATTTGATCCGTGAGATATGTATTTCAAAAGGTAATGGCTCAAGTACAGCCAGACAGATTTTCTACTGTCTGCTAACATTTACTATGCAAAATTTCCATTTTGTACCCTAAAGGATCTCCCCTTTAGCACTGCCCTCAAGTCAAACTGTAAACAAGATATCTTACAATCTAATTGACAGGCTGAGAAGAAATTTGCAGAGCACCTTCCTGCTCCCGAGGGGATCAACTCTTTTGTTTTTAAGTCACTAGCATGACTGTGGACCATTTTGGGCCAACTGGTGATCAAACCAGCTTGTTGTTTGTTCTCTCTGGGACTTTCATGTATATGGTATAATGTTGATAAATTGCTGGCCACAGTGATTACTAGCAAGGTTTTCGACGCTTTTGTCTCTAAGGCTTCCTTCATCACTTGAAATTGTCCTTTTCTTTCCAGCCTCTCATGATTGTGAATTTCTGTAATTTGAAAACCTAAATCTGAAATGTGTTTGGATGGGCTCAGTGGCGCTGTAGAGGAGCGAGGTGTTTTTAGCATTGCACAGACCACACAGGGGTGGTCCCATATTCTGTAAAGTAGGAGGCAGAACCGAAGTGCCAGGCCCAAGTTAATTACAGCAAGTTAATTAGCCATTGCCTTGGAGAAAATTAACTTTTAACTACCATACCATTTAAAGATATACTTTAAACCCAGCTGTGGCATACCTTTGGTCAAATTACAAAATGCCACAGTTATTTAATGTCTGTGCCTGGCTGTAATTTCTGCAAATCAGTGACCCAATGAATAGTGAAAACATTCTTATCAGCGATGGGAAGTTTTACGCTTAACTTGCTCTTTGCCCCTGCTGAGGACCAGTCATCTTTATTTCCTGATGGTTATCAGTGGGGTACGAGACTCTTATAATTATTCAAACAAAATAAAGTTGGGACTGGCTTCTTTTCATAAAACGAATTGACAAAAAAGACTAATATGTGAAATTTTTGCCAACCACGAGCCTAATAAATAATAGAGCAGCGCTTTCTCTTGCCACGACACCCAATCCATATGTCCACACTTGTTTCAAAGCAGCCATGCTGTTGTTAATAATGGAGATTGTGATCAAGTGAAGTGTGTTGTGCGGGTGGGACTAATGAGGGCCAGGCGATCTGTGTTTAGTCTGTACTTTGTACGTGCCCTTTTGGGAGGTTGTCCAACTATGCAGCAGTAGGTCCTACCTGTGTGTGTGTGTGAGTGTGTGTGTGTGTGTGTGTGTGTGTGCGTGCGTGCGTGTGTTTGAAGGTCAGAGAGTTGGAGAGGGATTGTGGGAATGCACTCTTGTGCATTGCTGCATTAGCAGTAGGTCCTACCTGTGTTTGTGTGTGTGTGTGTGTGTGTGTGTGTGTGTTTAAAGGTCAGAGAGTTGGAGTGGTATTGGTTTGGTGGGTGTTGCAAGCCCGTTTCCAGTCTCTCTTTCCAAAGAGTCACACACACAAGGGGCCTTGTGCTGTGCTTTTTAATGACGCTGTTTGATCTGCCACCCGGTTCCAGGCTACTGCTCCCTCATTCCCACGCAACAGCAGGGTGAGGTGGAATGAGGTGGGACGGAGGGTCCTTCCCTTTGCTCAAGAACCCTATACATTGCAACCACCGCCAAAGGACACACACGTTCGTAAACACACCCACCTGACCTTACATGAGCATGTGCGTCCACACAGACACACACTGCCCACATTTCACATGGGGCTCGAACCCCAAACACCTCTTAACACGTCAATTGCTTTTACACCCAGTAGCACTCTGAGGTTTGCGTAACCAAAGAATTCTGGGCAAGCAAAGAGAAATGGCTGCTGCTGATATCATGAAATGAACTCCTCTAAAAGCCATTGACCTCAATGTTTACAGTGCGGTACATGGGGGGTCTGGCACTTTGAGTTTCAAGTTTTGACAACCTTGTGTGTCTCGCCTGGTTTCCCAGTACCCATGCAGACAGATTCATTGTTCGGAAATGCTGGAGGCTCCTTATACTACATATTGGTTATGACCTCAGTTATGATCTGCCCTGCTCTTTCTGGACAGTTGCATTGTTTTATGATCTCACTGGCGGCTCCTGTCACTGCAGGAGCTCCCCCTGAAGCTCCTAATAGAGGTGACTTTGGCAGCAAAGCTCACTGGCTACCTTTAGCGAGGGAGCAATACATTTGGGGAACTGTAAAATAAAGGAATGCAGTGAAGTCACCCTGCAGCTATTTCCCAGCCTTTAAATGTGACAACATTTGTATGGAAAACATACCCTCTTACTCCTCCTATCTCCTTTTTTCTCCTCTTTTTTCTCCCTCAAATCCAGTTGTAATTGACCACTTTGCCCAGTACATTTGGCCTTAAGCTTTAATCTTGAAGCCCACTGGGTTAGCTTGAAGCCTAACCAACCGGGTGACTTTGGCACAGGGATGAAAGAACCGAGAGGTCCAAAGTGCAAGTTCCAGTTCGTCCCGAGATTTAAGCCGAGATGATGAGCAGTGGGAATCCAACCAACGTGGGTTCATTGCTTGTAGAGCCCAAACTTTATCACAGAAAAGAGTTATTAAAAGTGACATGTACTTTGGCAAGGGACACTGATTGTTATGTTCTGATTTCTGAAGGAACATGTCCAGCCCATTACTGAAAGTCAGATCCCTTTTGTCACTGATGAATTCAAGATTTAGGCTCATATGGCCGTCTAGACAGTTGTAGGAGGTGGATGGACAAGTGATCTCAGTGGACCCCTCAGGGCTATTTAACAGTCACATTATAGTCATCTGTGTTTTGAGCACTCCCATTACAGCCCATGGGAATGGCGTGATTGGTGAGACTTGCTCACACTATTAGGGACGCTGTCTGGATTTATTTGGCAGAACAGCCATGAGCAACAGAAAAAGACCCCCCCTCCCTGTTCCTTCTCTTGGATCTTAAAGCCATGATATGGCACTTTAATGGAGACCAGTCAAACCCCAGTCAAGACTTTGCTCTTTAAAAGAGGAGATTATCTCGGATAGTGTTTGAACATACTTACAAATTGTCCATGATGTTTCCATTTATCTGAAGGTCAATGAAGTTCTTACTTGAAATAATACATATTCAATTTACTGTCCTCCCCTATGATGTAAGCATCTCTTAAAATAGAGCTATTACACAGCATCATTCTGTAAGTACCCTACTCGTAAATGTTTTTTATGTCTCTGGTTTTCATAATAGAAATATTGTTTTTTGTAGAAGGCACTTACCAATTTTACCAGTGAAGGAGAAGATCACTTTAGGTGTGGTATCGGTGTGGCATATTATTATAATATGATCAGGGTCAAGAGGACCCATAGGAAAAAAGGGGATATCTTTTATGAATTATCTATATTTATTTTTGTACATGAATCAAAAATTATTAAGGAGGACAATGCTGAAGTTACTTGTAGTTTGGGTAAAAAGTCTCTCACAATGATTGGTTGAACTCATTAATTAATTCAATTCATTCCAAGGAAACATCATTCCAATCTTCAGCCATATCAAATGAAACAGTTTATGGCATAAGTGAGCATTCAGCCCTTTTATTTCTCTGATAGCAATATTTTCCATGTAGGACCCTTATCTCACATTGTTGAATATGTTTAATATATACTGTGTATTATGTTTTAGTGTGATAAGTGGTTGAAAAGCGGGCTTACTTGGAACTGAGGCATCGTCTGAGGGAGTATGAGGCGCCTCCTCCACAGGTACGGGAGCATTCACTCCATGAGCCCCAGGCATCCCACAGAGTGTCTCGGTCCTCTTCTGATCGGGCCGTCCGTGAGCTCTACACACCAGAAAAAGGAGAAAGAAAGAGTTTCAACACAGGAGTGAGCTGTCATGGACATCCTTGAGCTGTTTCCAGTTCGCATTATCACAACTTCCATTAAACCAATGCAGCCAAACATTAAACGTGATAAAACTGGTTATGCCCTACTCTCCCTTTGGTCATGGAGACGACCTGTATGCATATTGGTCGCACTTTCCACCATGGCCTCTACCAAAAAAAAAGCCAGAACTGCTGGTCGAGAGCCTGAACTAAATTCCAGGAGCTGCAGAAAATGAAAACAGAAGTGCATATGACAGGATGAGAGAGGCTGCAAGGGGAAGTAATCAAAAGCTCTCGACATTTGCCCCTTTGCATATTTCAAATGTCTGAGTCATCCTTTAGATTACGAAATATTCGTCCTCTCTTAAACTCCGTGCCTCGCTTGGGTGCCTCTATCTGTTAATTGCATCATGCTGTATCTGGCAGCAGAGGTAGGGATTATTACTGCAGGATCCAAAGTCAATATTATGGGAAGATGAATTTTGCGACTGCAAGGACAATGTGCATCTCAGATGTGGAGTGACAGCCAGAAAATTAAGATCCTCTGCACCCTTCTATCTCAGACTCTTAACTCCTTTGTCTTTCAAGGCCTTTTGTATTTCCAGATTAGGTTTGACTGGATTGACTCACCGCCCTCTAAGGAGGCTGTTTATTTGTAAGACTGGCACTGTCATCTGATGTGGATCATCCACTGCTCTGTATGAGTTATGTTTCTTTCTCTTGGCTTAACTCAGCAGCCTAGCTCCTCTCAGAGCTATTTGCAGAGCTGAATGAATGAAGTTCGAGATCGACATTGTCTGAATACCAGGCTCAGATGAGATAATAAAGAAAATAGCTTTTGCTGTCTAAAACAAGGACAGCTTAGCTCAGTGGAGGTATTCCACTAAAAAGCTGCGAGTGACACAGAGGCCAGGAACAAACTGGTTTTATACCTGTTGAATGAATGAAAGCTGGATAGTGAAAAAGGGACTTTGAACTCAGAACCAACACGGGGACAAATCACCCACCTCCTATGACACCAGGAATGTGGTTAAAAAGACTGGTGCAAACACATTCAATAAAATAATCTGCCATTCAACAGAGGTTTTAGACCCATGAAAAGGAATAAATGGATATAAGAGAAAATTATCATTTTCCACAATAATCTCAACATTTAGGCAGCCTTTCTGGTGTTGGTGAACCATGAAAGAATATCTGAGTATTCCAGAAATGCAGCTTTTGTGTGCTTTAGACAGCCTCCCACCATGAGATCTTTACACAACGATGGCAGTTTGTGCTTGCACATCCAGCAGAGTTTTTGACACGGCCTTAAAAATCCCAAATCCTGCAGATTAGGAATGAAATATGAGGCACAACATGCCCACTTACCCTGAACACACTGAATAAGAGAGGGACTATAAGAACTTTATGTGCAACACCTGCTCTTAAAAAGATTGAACCCACCGCACTGACAAATAGTTCACAGTGAACGTCCAGCCTTGCATTTGAGATAAACAGCTTTGAGTTTTTAGAGAAGAAAACTCAGGATATGCCAAGTTGTGTTGACCTCTTTCCCAACAGCATGGCATTGTGCTCGTCTACAAAGATGAATTGATCTTGCAGAGGGAAGCAGATACAAGGTAATAATACTGCCGTGATTATTTTCTTTGGGTCACCGTAGCAAAAACAGCCATGCTGTACGCTGCGGAGTGGGGTGGTGGGTTCACATTATTAAAAGTGCATGGGGACTGATATAAATGGCTGTCAGTGCTGATGATGCCTGAGGAACAGCAGAGGGGAACGGCAAGACCTAAACACACAGCCAATGGAGCATGCAGCCAAACATATCGGGAATGGCGCTACTTTCTGCACGGGCCAACTATTTCGATGTTTGGATCCACGGTAAATAAACACAGGCTGCGCTCTGGGCAGCCGGTTAGCACACCACCTTAATTCTCCTTTGAAAAGCAATCAGTGAATTTTGCACTCAATTACGGCCGGGAGCTGTGTGTTGCAATGCCAAGAGAGCCAGAGGATTAACAAGGGCTGGTGAAGAAGGGAAGAGGGGAAGTAGATGAAGGGACGGAGGGATGGAGATGAGGAGGTTGTTTGGCTGACCGTGCTGCTATTGTTCTCAATGAAGGCGGAGGAACATAAGTCTCCGCTAGTCGGACGGCCGTCCTGCTGGGATTTGGATCCAATACTCACAAGGCTCGGATATCCACTTGGAGCCTTCCTAACCCTCCATCGCCGCACCTCCCACCTCTCCTGCTCCGATCCCTCAAGGGTTTTATCTGCACCTTAACAGCACCATTTACACAACAAAGCATGTACATCCAGACATATTTGTTCTTTAGCTCTTTCACTATGATACAAACTGAGCAAACATATGACCTCAGAGGCCCCCGTGGCTGTCATCCATTACATGCTTTCACCTCAGGTGGAAGAGAGGAAATGAGCATATGATAAAATGCCACTGATCTCCACATTATATGTTATTGTGATGGACAGATTCTATTTAAGTCACCTGTCAGCAGCTGAGACTAAGGACTTTCTCCTTGAAGATGGAAAACTCCTCGACAGAAACCCGACTCTGGTGCCTTTTTTTGCAGACTGTGTCAATATACATACGATGGCCTTTTCAGTCGGCAAGACATATGATATTTGCACATCTGCTGAATCCCTTGTCGTCTGCTCCACGCTGCACGGCACTGTACTCACCGTCATGCCACAAGCGAGGCAGTCACTGTAATGTAACAGGGAGCCCTAACCTCAGACAAAACAGCTTGCTGACCTGCGCGTGCATGACAGATTTACTTTGGTGACTTCGATCAAAAACACAGAGGAGGCATGGTGACTTTCCAGCAGGAGTAAATAAAAACATGTCAGGTCACACTAACTGCCTTGTTAAAGCTGAAGAGTTCACTTCTACTGCACATAATCATCATATACACATGCTTACACACTTCCACACACTTAAGCAATCTATTACAACATATGCTTTCTGAATCTTAGTGTGACAAGTATTTTAAGGGGATTAATAATGAAATAAAGTAGATTAAACACAAAAATATCACTAAACAAAATTATTTTTTTCCAGCTTGGAAATTGAGGAAGAACAAAGGTAAACATTACAGTACCAGGATGAGAAGAGTTGTCACCAGTAGCTGGCAAGATAGAAAATCTTGCTCCATGCCTTTTCAAAGTGTGTGAGTCAATCACTCCAGGTCTGACTGTGTGTTTGTTTGTGTGTGAGTGTGTGTGATGCTCTCCTCAGTGGGTCACTCTGTGCGTCCTGTCTGCCTGCTGTCTCCTCTCTGACTTGCTCCCGTTCTTCCTCAGGAGTAACTTTATGGAAGGGGAGGGAGGGGTGGAGGAGGGAGGGGAGGTGGGCTGTGTATGTGTGTGTGTGTGTGTGTGTGTGTGTGTGTGTGTTTTTTTTGTGCGATGCATGAATGTGGGGGGAGTGATCGCGGTGGGTTGGTTGGGGATCCGAGCCCCACGAGCCCTTCAGGTCTGGCACACTAGCCAATCAATAAATGGGCCTCAGTCAAGCGTGCTAGTTCAAACAAGGAGCCGGGCCAGCTGCAGCTTCACAACTTCACACGTTTGTGTGTGTGAGTGTGTGTGTGTGGGAGAGAGAGAGACACACAGTTATAGAATAGGAATAATGGCAGACAGACAACAAATGTAAACCAATTTTCTTCCCCCTTTGATATTTTCCATTTCTACGCCTCGTATCTCAGATTTCTCCCTCTTACTGTATATTCCTCGTTTTTCCTCCCTGCTTGTCTTTCTCTCATTTTACTCTGCTCATGCTATTCTTTCTCATTTCTTGTCGACTCTTGGGTGGCTTTGTTTTGTCCATTGCCAGCACTGTATTTTAGAAATGTCAAAAAATCTCACTCATACATGGCGAGTTAATCTGCTAGCATGTTTATTGACCACTCTTGGATGCAGGCTTGACAACATTGTCAGTACATCAAATTCTCCATGCAGGCTGACGCCAAACAACATACATCTTAACAAAAGAAAGACGTATTAGGGGGCATGTGACTTCACATCCGGCTCCTGACTGTTTTTAGCTTTACAAGGAGTTACATGTGAGAGCCCCATGTAAATCAGATGACATAGTCTGGTCACTAAAGCTATCAGGATAGACTTCTCAGCCACGGTGTCTTTTTTCTATTTCTTTATGAGCTAAAGGTCTACTTCAATAGAGCCTTTCATAACATCTGGCAGTTTAAGCCAGTGAACATTTGCTCTGTGGAGGTGGGGAACAAGCCAGGTGTCCCCTGGAGGGACAATTCCTCTGGTTATAGAGAAAAACAAGCTGTGAGATGGACAGCTCTTGGCACAGAGGGAATATACTATACACTGAGTAACTTTCCAGTTTTAACTTTTGCAATGGCAAGACACAAAAACAAAAGCTGAAATAGAAAGTTTAAAAAAAAAAAAAGAAATAGAGAGCAGTCAAAGTTAGTGCCAACCCACTGGTGCCCCTTGATGTGACTTACAAGGTAGCAGGCTATCATTCAGGCATTTCAACCCTGACGTTCCAAAGACAATAAAAACTCTGTGCCCTTCAAATCAAGACTTCAAATCCACCTCCCAATCAAACACCAAATCAAAAACCACATAATTGCTATCAATTAAGGCTGCGAGGAATGTGCTGCACTCCAGAGCAAATAGTCAGCCACCTTAATCACAACACTGGAACGGATGTCTCGACACTTAAACAGTACACACACACACACACACACACACACACACACACACACACTTGAGCTATACACAGAAAACACATCTTGAAGTCTAAACTTGCTGCTGACAGTATGGGACTTGGCTTGTTTGACTTGGTGGTGGGGGACGTCTGTTGCCTACGCTCTGCGCATGTACAGACACCCAACCATCCACTTAACGTCTGTGTATTTTGCGGTGCCAGCGGGGAGGGACGTGGACATGCACGTTTTCAGAGGCCTGCACAGAAAAGCACACCCCTTCGCACCCTTAATCCATAACCTTCTGATATTTGCTTTCAGAAGAAATCCTTCTCATATTTGCAAATGTATGACTACAGAAAATAAACTGTGGCATCGATGATGTGCCCAGAGTTTAAAACTAAACACCCGAGGAGGAAATTAATGTGTTTGACTGACACTCACTTGGAGCCAGCTCTCTACCACAACATTGCTAGAGGTGTCTCCTGACAGTTTAAACAATAATCCATGAAGACGATGAGGTGAGAAAAAATGATATAGTGCATTGTTATTTTACACAAGGGCAGGCTGGGATATTAGGTTGCATGAGGGAAGCATGCAGGATTAAGGGAACTGATTGTCCACACACACACACACACACTATTTTTGTAGATTTGACCATCATTTGAATCGGTTATGATAACACTGTTCTCCCTAAAGCAGTTGCTGAAATCTGGGAACATGGTGAATGTATTTTACTGAAGTCCAACAGGCCGAGAAAGAGGAGCAGATCAGACAGGTTGTAAACAATCCAATAGTTCAGCCAGATTATCGAAAGCACTTTTTTTGGAGGTGAAATTGAAAGTAAGTACATCAATTAAAATAATCCCTCCTTGCACATTAGACTATCAAGGGACTGCTACAAGCTGCAAGGCAAGGGTCACATTACATACAGAGGTAGCCAAGATAGCACTACAGATAGCAAGTTAGTCTACTGGCATGTTAATTGAGGGTTGACCACTTTCGACTGTGGGTTTGATGATGCTGTTTTGTTCGTTTCTGCTGACCCTTTACTTTGCAGGTTGTAGCAGTACCTCAAGAGTCTCCCAAGAACCGTAGGTCTGCCTTCAACCAGGAAGTCTGTCTGTAAACTGTGATGGATGTTTAAAGCTGACAGTGTGGCTAACAGTTTCATAATTTGCCTTCAAAGTATGTTCAGCTATCTTTGGGGCCTGTATAAAACCTGCACCATTGGTTGACTGCTCATGTATCTTGCCCTCCTGTGACTTCATTTTTAGCAATGCTGCCATCTTCCCAAAATCAGCAATCAACTGGGTGATTACCAACTTACTTTATACTTTACAAAGGGAGAAAGGACCATTATATATTCGTAGGTTGACCAAAAGCTAAATAAATCAAAATGCACCAAAAACTCTTCCCTTTTTGAGATGATTTATTTATACATGAGGTGAGGTCCAAAATGTAAAGACCGGACCTGAATTAAATAGCCTTGGTCACATATTATCCCCCACATAAAGGACTTGCCAGTCCAAATGGAAAATAATGAGAGATATTAGCCTTCAACTAAAGACCATGATTTAGGAAGTTGTACCACAGCTTTATTACCACAATCACAGTGCCAGGTTTTTCTTCATCTTAGCTTTTTTATTTTTCCCAAACAATATATTCCAGTGAACTGTATATAATTGTGGTATTTCTTAATATCATACTTACAGTACTCATCCATATGTTTGAGTCCAAATCTTTGTATATAACTTGTATAAAATTAGTTGTTGATCCTTATGAGTTAAGTTAAATTTGCATGGTGCTTTCACTTTTTCACATATTGATGGAAAACCAACCGATTAATATCCCTGCAAGCTTGAAAATTGAGGCAAAACATACCAACAGTGCCTCTATCACCACTCACTGTGGGGTAAAATTACACTAGGAAAGCTCTCTCGTGCAAAATAACACACAAATGTAAACCGACAATGTTTTTTAGGTCTTGTAAAGGGGTCACCAAGTAGGTCTTCTGAACAGCAGAAGTTTAAATGATCCTTTCCTCTGCTCCTCTGTGGGGGAATAAAGGGTCAAATTAAAAGATTGCCATATTATGGGGCAATGACCCGAGTTAACAGGCCCTGGGTTCTGAGAATGAGAGACAAACGAAGCTAAAGTTACCAGGGACTGACATTAGGTTACACTCAATAGCCCAAACCTTCGGCTCCCATGAGGAGACTTAAATAGTTCACGCAGGATAAATGGTAGCCTCCCACCAACCCCACAAAGGATGTATGTGCTCTAGGTATGATTTACACCAAAGCCATTGTTTAAAAAGCTTTCTGGGCCACAGTATAAAATGTTTTACCAGGACAGGGGTTTTACGACTTGCAGCTGAAAATCAACCACACTTCCCCATTCCCCAAAACCAGAGGATTAAAATAAAGATGTAATTCCCTGACAATCAGCTAAGTCCAATTCAAGCCAGATGGGAAGTGAACTGCAAGACAGCACCTCAAAGTAAGCACTTCCTTTTTCCTTTTATTAAATACTTGAACACGATTATTTACTATTATTTAATACCTGATATGGAAAGGAGGTCAATTGAATTGTTGAGTCAAGCGATACAAGCAATATTTGGTCTCAGTATTTGGTGGTAATCTGAAGATTTACAGAGCCATAAACACGCCTTCTGAGGATACTGTATCATGGACGAGGGGGGAGGAAGACCAGTGCTGCATGCTGGTCCATTTTAGGGATAAATAATATGCACAAGACAAAGACGAGCTCCAACTTAGCCTTTAACGGGCCCATCTCTGCTGGCATACAGTCCAGTGAACCTTCTCACTGAAACTCCCCACAGCTCTGCAGAGGAAGACATTTGCTCTGCCTGGATATTGGTCCAAGAACTTTTTACAGCATGAAAGAAAAAAAATGACTTGTTTCTCAGAGTAGCAATTGCATAATAAGATCTCATCGACTCACATAGTCCCAGAAGATCAGGTGAGGTTGTGTTGGATGGCTTCGAGATGGTAGTTTCGACATTTAAAATGGTGAACATATTTTACAGTACAGCAGTATGAACAGGACAAAGAATATACGGAAGGGTTAACAAAGTCATCAGTGTATTGTAAATCACTGAAATGAATCTATAAACAGATTATTTTTTGATAAGGAGGTTTGTATGAGCTAAGACTTATCAGCCTGCTTTATATAAGTATACAACAGTTTGCTCACAGTGACAGTATTAACATGATGTTTAGCTGGTGTAATGTTTAACATTAGCCAGCTAACATTTCCTAATTGGCGCTAAACAGGTGGTACAGCTGGGGCTGATGGGAATATCAATAGTTGTACCTGTATTTCATCATAAACCAAAGTACAAACTGACATTTGGACCTGACATTTGGATGATGGTACTACATGAAAGGTCAGAAGTTCACCAAAGTTATTTCAGTTGAGGTCCATGACGATCTGCACCAAATTTCATCCAATACATCCACTAGTTGTCTAGACATTTTAATAAAGAACAGAAATGTCAAACTTATGGTGCCACTAGCGTGAGGGATCACCAAAGTCAGAGGGATTAACATGACGGACAGAACGTCTGTACAAAATGTCATGGCAATCCATTCAATTGTTGTCGAGATATTTCAGTCTGGCCCAAAGAGCCAATGCTGCTAGCAAGGCTACAAAAAAACAGGCCCAAGAATAACACCAAGGTCTACAATGACATCAGTATATTGTAAATTATTGACATTATTAATATATAAATGAATTGTTTTTTTATAAGGAAGAGAAATAACATGAGCAAAGACATGTCAGCACATTTTAAGAAGCAGCCAAAAATATACTCAAGACACAATATTTTATAATTTACTGTAGTCTTTATAGTGGCATTTTGAATAAACCAATAACCACAATCTTATCCCATCCAAGCAAGCCTCTAAAACTCTGAATGCAGCCCACAGCACAGAGGAGGAGTGGGGCACGTAATTAAGAATCAGCAGTGACATTTACTGCTTCCTGAAACTGTATTCATATGTTCTCAGCACCGAGCTTTTCCCATTAGCACATGCAGGAAAGCTCGTGTGTTTTAGCAGCTTTCTGATGATTGCATGGGCTAAATCCACCAGGATTCCACTACACCAGTGCTCCCCTCCAAATACCTCTCTCTTTAACCCAAACGCTGCCACTGTGGCACTTTAAAGAGGGTATGACAGGAGGGGATGGGCATAAATTAGCAGTGTAAAGCCGCTGGAGTCGGCTAAACTCGCCCGCCAAGGTGGGCTGGAAGGAAACGGGGAGCGTGGGACCTGCATTCAGATCTGGGTAGACGCTAAGCACCACTTCTTATTTATGGACTCCTAGCCAGCATCAAGCTTAACTGATCCCTTGTGTTTCAAAATGGAGACTATATTGCCATATCATCTGGATATCATAGCTTTTCAGAGCAGTTTAAATACATTTTCTGAAACTGTACTTAATTTTCTGAAAACCCAAACACAAATCAATAAAACCAGCTGACTTTAAAGCCGCTATAATCAATATTTTATATTAACAGTGCACATGACTAACGTGTAGGTCAGTCAGCTCAGTCCACAGAGAATTATCACCAGTCACAGTTTCCCACTGCATTATGCAGCATTTTAACATCTATTTAACACTGTCACTGTTCTCAGCAGCTGTTTTTCACAAAAAAGCTCTTAAAACCTTACCTGGTGCAGACCAAAGCAGAGCTAAAAAGGAGCCAAAAACATATTAATGCTGCTTTGCTAACCTTGGAAAGGTGAAAATCCCCAAATTTATATACATCATATAATATCTTTATTTGGAAAACGTATTCATACATTTTTGTTCAGATCAACTTCTGTCCATGTTCCTATATTCCTGTTGCCTTTGAGTGAGTTAGGCAACTCCAGAAATGAATAATTCCTTAGGCTGACAGTGCTGGACCTCAAAATTGGTCTGATTCATTCAATTTAAGTTAAATTTGAATGCATTATCATTTATATTTATTATTTATTTATTATTTGTGGACAGTGTTGTCACACTACCAGATACTAAATTATCTATGAAAATGACAATAGTAATGGTCCAATAACAAACTCAAACTATAACTTCCTTCCACAGTTGAAGGAAGTTATAGTACATGAAACAATGAACAATGCATCTGTACATCCTCTCTCCCCTGCTCCTGTGAAACTGAACAGAAGACACCATTGCTCCATCTGAGGCTGTTCACATTCGACATGCATCCTGGCCTCGTCGTCCCTTTTCCCCCTGAAACTCCTTCCTGTCTGAGTGACTAATTTGTTTTGGTTTCCTCATGCATTTCAAAATAAATTACTCTTAAACTTACATGTATGCTGTTGAAATGCTTTGGGGAAAGCATTTTATGTGTGTTAATACAGAACCACTCCTTAATAAAGGCGCTTCAATGTGCTTACATAATGCTGCAAATCAGTGATGGCAGCAGTTAAAACGTGAGAATTGTAAGCACCGTTTTATCTGATACTAAAAAGCCCAGGGTGCTTGTCTTTGAGTGCTTCAGCTGCTGTTCCTCCTGGATCAAACAAATATGCCTGGGAAACAGCAACAAGAAACACTAAGCTTAACTTTTTACAGACTAAATGTACTACTTGTACAATACATTTGAGGACCAGGGATTCTGCTGATTTTGACAGGGACTAAAACTTGTCACAGTTTAAAAGCTCATGATTAGGCAGCACTTTTGAGTGGTGGGGTAATGACTGAATAGTTCAGCCACTTTGACGGCAATCAAACTTTGGATTATGATCAAATCCGTCCTCTTAACAGGTCTTAACAAAGTAAGACAGCTCTCTGGCTCGTCTTGACGTTATTTTATGTTTTTCTTTGTTAAGAAGTTTGATAACTTAATCCTCTGCTTAAGGGGAGGACCACGTTTGTCTTGGTCCGATGTAGTGAGAACTAGTGTCTGTGACTCTTGATGAGTACGAACCCTGGACAGCTTGTTCAGGAGGCTGTCTGGGGCAAAAATATTGCAGCCATTTGCGGTAATCAACACTGTGAAACCAAAGATTTTGGCTGCAATAGGCTCCATCAGGATTGCAGAACTGTAAATATGACATCCACAGTCATGTTAGGATCCATAGCAAGTTAGTAGGAAAAAGGAGAAAAAGGGAAGGATTTTAGTGAACAAAACAAGCACGAAAACATGGAAAATGTTGTAATTGTCTACTTGAATCAAACAGCTAATTTGAGTTAATATCACATTGGCAAGAGACACAGAACCAACATGACTAATAACTAATTACTGCATTCATAACATGAGAGTAAGTAGAAATGAAGTTCAAAGCTGTAAAACAGGTTTTTGAACTGCAGACATGAAACAGGCTCTCTTGTTAACCTCTTTCATAATTGCAAGACGAGACACAACAGTTCAACAGCAATTTTTCGAGCAGAGACACCAAGCGGCGACTCCAAATAAAAAAGGGCATCTGGTTTGTCTCAGCTGCATATAATTCATGGTGTGTGAGTATGGAGTATTTACACTATAAGTGAGCTGAAGCCTTTCTAGCTACAAAATGACATGTCTGATCTCCTGAATACGCTACACAAAGCTACGGTTTCAGTTTTTAACCCCAAAATTGAGTCACATCACTAGCATGTGTTTTTCATTGTTGAAAATGTATTGTGTGTTGTCTTTGGCTCTGAGACGATCAGAGAAAATGATAGTAATATGATAAAGGTGGTCAAAGGAGGCTGTAACCCTCGGAGCGTCCTCTGAAATCCAACATTTTTCACTTGGTTAAATAATAATGCAATGACGAGGAGAGCAAAAGGCCTTGTGCGCTTCAGTTCCTTGTTATGACCTGTGCCTGACCTACAAATATGGGAACGATTAAAGAATAATGGATGACACCTCGAGCACATTGTTCCAATTCCCTTTGAGAAACAAAGAAATTCACCAAATCTTTTATACGCATGCAATACGCAATTAGGTTTTCAGCAAAACACTTCTCAAGCAATTATTCATCTCGAGATGAAGGTCTGTCTCAGGCTGAAACATGCTGGCTTTTAGTATTATTATTGTTCTAACATGAACATTGAAATCAGAGAAAACTGGCGTGGATCTCAGTCTTGTCTATGCCATATGTGACAATGGGTTCAAACAAAATTGTCCATAATTCAAAGCTTGTGGTTATATTGTGCTTTACAGAGCTACAGAAAAACTAGGAATTGCAGAAAAAGTGAGACTGACTTAAATCTGTGCACAAATCACATCGAATCATCGAAGCAAAGAATCAAAGCAGAGAAATTCAGCGTGTGAAATTCAGCACTCAAAGTTCCCACACTCTATGTGACACTGAAGTTAAACATGCACGCACATATTTCAGGTACAACTTTGGCCCTGATTTTGGCTGCAAAACCAGGGCCAAAAAACAAACCTGTGATATATACCAGTGAGACTGATTTAAAAGTCTTAAAAATGTCTACAAATTCACAGGTATTCATTTACAAGGCTTCATATACAACCAAAAGCTTTAAGATTATCTCGAAAAAATCATTTCACAAGCCCAAAATCTTCACAGCCTTCATTTGATTCCATATAGGAGGAATGACCTAAATTCTTATGCAATACACCTCTCAGTCCATAACTTGCCATGGTGCTGGGAGTGCTGACAGCTCTTTCAAGCAGCCACACTTTAACATATCAACTGGGCTTTGTCCTGCAGCACCCACATTCAGAGAGGAAACAATCCATCAGCCTGCCACAGAGCAGCTCTGCAATCAAGCATTCCTCGTCCATATGCTTCTGTAATCAGCTGAGAAATACATGGAAGATGCAACCGAACTGCTAAAAAAGGCAGAAGGGCGATGACGACATTTATCCATTAGAACGTGTGAAGTTAGATGAATATATCATAAACTGATCATCATTTTACTTGGCTGACTTTAGTACTCTTACAGTGTGAACAGGAAATTCAATGAAAGCGAATGAGAGAGAGATACTGAAAGACATTTTGAGCATGAGCGGTGCAGGCAGGGTGGAAAAAGAGCCCATATAGTGACTCATTTGAACCACACACACACGCACACACACTTCTATTTCATCTGCATTTTCTCTCTTTAAGCTTCTCTCTTTTTCAGACTGTCACTCCATCAAGTCGTCTTTTCTCTTTCCATCCCTCTAGTAAAAAATTTACTGGATAGCATTTCAGCTCGGCCTGTCTAAACCCATTCACCAGATCGCAGATCTATATGGAAAAGAGCACTCACACGCCCGCCATCCTGCCCTTCTTTTCCAAAACCACCGGCATATCAAATACAGAGCGATCACTCGTAGGTCAACAAGGAAATATGGCCCACGGGACACATATTATGGTTTTTCACCAAAGCCTCAAGATAAACACGACTCAAAAAATACCCATCCTTCCCTCCAAATTACTCCTCAGACTCCTGCCCGACAGTGAAGAGGAGCTTTAAGGCTACTCTTTGCTGTGGAAAAAAAGCAGGACAAGAGGAGCGACGCTATGCCAAGTTTCAAGACACTCAGAATCCAAGAAGTACAACCACAAGATAATGGCAAAAGAAAACAGCTGACATCACTGCTCTGTATGTAACCAGAGGCGAAACAGGAGAGGCATCCTCGCCAACTGAAGGGGAGGACCAATGGTGCCAAGTGGCTGTTGTACTGAGAGCTGCGTGGAGAACTCAGGAGAATTCATCTGTTTAAGAGATATTAGTTTTTTGCTAAATAATAGCAAGACACAATTACCAGATTACTTTATGATTGTTTTCACTTTATTTGCATCCGTGCTGCAACGTCATAGCTGTCGGTGGTGGTTAAAGGAGCGATAACTGACCATTTATAATCTGTCTGTCCACCACTTTACTCTTGGCTGAAATTTTCCAAAACCTACTGGATGGATTGCAGTGAAATTTTGCACAGATATTCATACTCCCCTGAGGATGAATCCTATTGATTTTTGTGACACTTTCTAGTGCCACTAAGAGGTCAACTGTGTTGACAAAAACTACCACAAAATTTGGTACATACATTCATGTTCACCTCAGGATAAATTGTGTTTTGTAATTGGGTGTTTATGACCAATTTTGTATTTAGGCTTAATTAGAAACTGATAGCATGCTATCAGGCTAAACTAAGATTCTGAATATTGCAAAAAATTACAGCCTACTTCCAAAAAATCATCATGCTAGCAGGCTTAAGTTGGCATTTAGCGTTATGAGTACAGCCTCACAGCATGGGTCTCGTCTTCTTATATTAACAACTAATTACGTGACTGCCTGTACATGAAAGGAGTCAGCGTCTTTTAGCTCACTGTCGTGGTTTTATACCCTGCAACTTTACTGTTTTGGTTCAATAGGGTTGATTTTGGTAACTTGCCCTGCACTTAACAACACACAAGCAAAATTATGTGAACATGGTAGACCATTGAGCAGCTAAAGAGCTACTTATTTCCCTTAGGAGTTGGTGGTGACAAAAACTGAGCTAAAAGGAGAGTGAACATTAAACTTAGAATGATCTGTTGGCCGACCACATGACTCTAAAAGACTGATAGTCTTGCTCCATGTCTGCTGGATGTGTGAACAGACCACTCTTTGTTACAAGTTCACCATGTCACTGTCTAACATGATCACATGTCAGTTTGTGTTGACAGTTTTGGGATGCTGCCTACATGACGGTCATAAAACACAAAACACATAAAACAGGAGAATTTTTTTTTTCCCTTGTCCCAAAGTCTGTGGGTAGTGATTGCACAGGGAAATGTCAAATTATCTATGATATGGAGTTACAGGATTTGTGCAATGATGATAGGTTGCTGCTAGCCATGGAAGCCGGCATCTGTGCATCTGAGGGTATTGTGGGTAATGTGTTTGTATATATAAGAGTGAGAGTTACAGTAGAGAGACAGAGTGAGAGAGAGAAAGAAAGAAAAAGAGATGAGAAACTGTGTTTGATATCTAGACTGTGCATGTTAGCATGCAAAGCAGTACATCATTCCCTTGAATACACTGAGAAAAGGCAGTTTATATTGCAAAACGTGCACCTTGGGCTGTGTCGCTTTATAGTCCCGTTGAAATGTGGAAGTTACATCAAGTTTGTCTATCACAGTTTACAAAACACAATCATCGAGTGCACGCTCATGAAAAGGAACCTCACATGTCCTCCTTGAAGGTCAGCGTCAAGTCAAAGCTTGCCCAGGTGATGGAGAGGAAACATTTGGATGCATAACTGAGCAGTAACCACACAGGAAGAGAGCTGCAATGGATCAGTGCACCCCATCCCATCCCGCTCCCACATAAAAACCCTCTACCCTGTTTTCACACGAGCTTTCGGGCTTACAGCTGTCTAAATATGCTACTGTAGTGAACTCCCTACCAGTGAGGTGTTATACAGGCAGCGGCTGCTCAGGCAGTAAAACTGAACAGCGGGAGAGGAGAATCAGGGGCTGGATTGTTTGTTAAACCTTGTTTATGTCAAGACATGAAGAATAGGGACGGATACAGGGAAAATGCTTTTCTGCCACCTGTAAAACGTGTGCAGGGACAATTTCTCAAAGATATATAAATCATATATGAGTGACAGCACTGTCTTCAAAAAAAAGGGAAAGCCAGCACCTGAGATATTATCCGCTGAAGCCTCGACAGCTCAAGAGCAGCATCTTGTGTCTGAGAGACAAAACTACAAGTGCTAAAAGCTCATTTCAAAAGCTATTCAACAGGTTGTAAAGACCGTCATGACTGAGGACAGCCCATCCAGCCTCTCAAAATCATGTTTATTAAGTTCTATACTATGACTATGTTGCATGTACTATTCATTATTCAGCATCTGCAAAAGTGTAGCCCACAATGACCAGCTCTAACAAATCAGATCTGTTGCTAACTTTGACCTCTGGCCTGAGTGGAAAGCGAGAGAAAAGAGACATTTCTTAGCGGCACAAGCCAATTAAATAATAACATATTGCAGGAATAGGGTTTCTACAAAAACTCCAGAGAAAAGAGTATAATTCTCTGAGCTCCAAATATCAGTTTCCATTCCCAGTCACCTCCTACTCACACACACAGAGTCCATGTGAGGTGCAACAGCAGCAGGACAAACACTGACGAGACTTGTCTGGAGGGTTTGGGGTGGTCCAGGCCCTCTCAAGTGTGGTAGAGGTTTACATAAACCCATAGCTTCTGGCATAAGACGCAAAATAAGAGGGTGTTAAAATAAATCCTCCCTCCCGTCCATAGACTGGCATATCCATATATCATACATATATGTACACATGTTAAATCATTGTCAGGCACTGTACGGACAAACACTTTCCTCTCCCTTTGCTGTCGTCATCAAATTCTTGCAAACATAGATGTTCGGACAAACGCAAACAAGATCTGAAAAGAAAAGCAGTTAGTGGGGCCCCTGTTTGAGCGCCTGTGTGTGTGTGTGTGTGTGTGTGTGTGTGTGTGTGTGTGTGTGTGTGTGTGTGTGTGTGTGTACAGACAGGAGCCGCAGGCTGAGCTCATCTACGAGGGCTTCACTCTTCGCCCTCTAATTGTCGTCTTTTGCCGCGTGCCGCCATGCAATTGAGGGCGAAACAGCGCCAAGCCTTAAAGCCTCTCCCTCATCCCTTGTAACCCCCACCTCCATCTCCATCTCCCAACCATCACTCCATCATCTACGGCAACCCTGTGAGAGATGGAGCAGGAGAGGAGCTCCTCTACTGTACTTCACCCCCTATCATTATCCCGGTGAGGTCACTCAGAAAAGCTGATTGTGAGAAAATGCTGCTCATTTGCTTGTGGTTCAACCTGTAAAACCCAAGGCGCCACAAATCATAACCTAACAGCATGAAGTGCATTCTTAACTTTGAAGAAATTAAGCTGTGTTTAATATTGCAGGGGTCAGTGAGAATGAGCTGAAAAAGATGTTTCTCTGTTTTTTTTTTTTACTTCAGTTCCAATATGCTTTCATTTTTAACCGACTAGAAATGAGCTCTTGTTGCTTTCTGTGCAATATTAATGATTTCTTCAGTGATCAGATGATTGATGGTTTTATATTGTTACCTCAGATATTCACATTTGGCTCCACGGCGATGAGAAGATTAATACCATAAATCACAGACAGACTATCTTTACAGACACACCGTGTAAAAACACAATGCAGACGTTTCATCCGGGGACAACGTAACCTGAATAGTTGTCTTTAGTCAACTAACACCCTGGCTCCCGGCCTGAGGCCTCCAGACAATGTTTTCATCGCGGGACGTTCATCGTGCGCTATGGGCTCATAAATCTTGAAGCTTCGATGCTCGGCTGGGTCACCTTTCATTGAGATTTGGGTCGCGAAGTTTGCACGCATGTTGTGGGAGGATGCACGTGCCCTAAAGCACCAGATGCCGTTCCTTTGTGTGTAAAAGGACTGTATCTATTTCTACTTTTGACTTCTGAATAGATTTCTGATTCCTGCTGTTTTAAGTAAGTATACTGAAAAAGGAAAAAAGAAAACATAAAAGGTAAAAGCACTGAAAGTTTTACTGGTTCATGAAATTGGTCAGGAGAAAAAAACACACACGCACACACTTGAACCCTGATCCTTTACAATCACTTTGGCATGACACATGGGGTTTGACTACTTTTGCTGTGCTTAACATATCAGCTTCTTCAAAATCAGTGTCCAGCACACGCATCTGGGAAGCATCTTTGGAATTAATACCACGTTCCCGAATGAACAGAAAAGGCCCTGTTTCTTGAGGCCGCTGCGGTTTCTACGCTCATGTTCGAGTCAGAGAACGGGCCGCGCTCACAATCAGCCCAAGAGCATTTGTAAACCTCATGCATAGGTGACCAGCTAAGCCACAACCACACCGGTGTGGCTTATATGAGACGTTTCTGGAAGGGAAAAGCATATTGCTGATTAGGAGACACTGAATATCCTGCAAACACATCATGTGCATTACTCATCTGTGCTGCTGTACAGGTCATCATTACACCGCTTGCACAAAAACTTTCCTCTGGATGCTCTGACTCTGTTTGGCGGACTTCTTTGTGTACTTTGGGTGTGTGAGCACAGCTGTAGCCTTGGAATCAAACAACACAAAGTCAAGTTAATTAGCACTGAATCATATCTTTTTTAAAATCTTTGAAATAGGCCTTCGTCCACTCTTGTTGTAAAGCCAACTAATATTTGGCGTTAAGTTCACAAAATCAGAGAAGTATGATAAAGATAAATATAAACGTAAGATAAAAAGGAGATGTAAAAATGTCACTGACTGATAATTGATGATATGTAACTTAAACATTACCACACATAGAATACTGTCCAATAAAATGTATGTTCAGAAAGTGCCTTTTCTAGTAAGAACAGTTGTGTTTTCAAAAGCATTATATCAAAATTGTGTTAATTGAAACTAATTAGGTAGAGTATTACTTATTAAGGACCAGTCCAGTGTGTAACCCTCCTCTCATCCAGTGGCTGCTGGGAGTGGCTCCAGACCCTCTAGTATAAAGTAGATAATGGATGGATGGATTATTTCTTAGGTATACTTTTAGTGCCAGAGGCTCTGGAATATGTACTTCAGGTTTGATAATATCTAACTATTGTGGTCTAAATAATGTGAAAATACAAGAATCTAAAAATCTAAATCTAAAGATATCTCATAGTCCCATTCGTGTTCAGTATTCAATTTTGCCCTATTTTCTGTGCATATACTGAATACAAGCTCTTATCTGTATCTAAGCCCAACAACATCTCCCAGAGAGAAAACACCATGGATGTTTTTCTCATATCCATCTCCTGTCTTCCCCACCAAGTCTAATCTAAAAAAAATGTGCATGAGTGTGTGTATGTGTGTGTGTATGTGTCTTTTCAATAAGCTGCCAGAGATGCAAGGTTAAGCACCAGCGAAAGACCATAAAATTCTTGAAGAATACCATTTAGAGGCCGACAAGCCCCACTGCTTTATGCCCTGCAGAAGATTAGAGTGTGTGTGTGTGTGTGTGTGTGTGTGTGTGTGTTCATGAGACACTGTGAGAGTGAATGAGAGATTCAATTGAATCTTTACCTACAACCTAAAGAGACCCTTGCATTATGCTAATTTGAAGTCAAAGGCTTACCTCCGTGTTGTTTAAAGATTTGGTGTAAGTATGCCTTCTTGTGTTGCAAGCGCTGTTCACTTTTCAGCTTGGCAGAGTGTCAGGGTCATTATTCAATTTTGTGGTTTGTGAACAGATTACTTTCTCTCCCAGGGCTCCCCGAGAGCAAAAACTGTCTGCGAGTGTGTGCAGGAGGGTGTGAGGCTGCACTGTTGTGTGCCTGCTCCAGGACTGCACATATACTCTTCATGGATATGCTTTTCTCATGTTTACGCTCACAGTGCTTACACCAGTTTGCAGCGATGGGTTCTCAGCAAGCACCACAGGGAGAAAACCACGTTCTCACTGTGGAGACCAAAACCTTCTTTTAAAATGCTGGAAGAGATGTTGAGTTAAGCACCGGTCTATAAGGACACAACTTGCACACAGACAAGCTCCACTGGTTTATGCCCTGAGAAAGAACAGAGCTTGAATTATATTTTGGGAACAAAGCCTTCGCTGTCATCCAAAACGACTTATACAGAGGTGAAGGACACTGCTGTTGATTCCAATGCTACAAAAGCTACAAAAAAATGGATTGGACACATGTTGATTCTTCTGCTTGACTGTTTCATCTTTGGCTGAGTCATTACAATGTAGGTTTTCTCTAAAGTAACAAAAATTATAAATTACAAGGATGATGGGACCACAAACTCCTTTACTTAGTTAATATAACTCAGAGAGACGTCAAGATGTAATGACAGAAAACTTTGATATAGATGATGATGAATGATTTTCAAACAATCATTTATGAAAATTGTTTCTGGGTAATTAACTAATCATTGCAGCCTTATAAGAAATGTGTGCCATCATTGGTTTTACATCTCTTTTTTGAAGTTGTATTTTCATTTCTTTAGAAATGAAATGATTTTCATTTCTTTAGAAATGAAAATACAATTTGGCTTAGGGTGTCACACACAAATTTCATAAAACAAGCATTTTTTGAGATTTGGTGGCATTAACGCCACTCAAAAAAGGGACAAGAAGACCACCGCATAGGTTCATAAGGACCCTGAAACACTCCTATGAGTGTTGACAGACGGTGACTCTTTCAGGAATCAAATCTGTGAACTTTAAATTACAACCGTTCCTTCCAGTAACCCAACCAGCTGCACTGGATACAGCAAAGCCAAGACTACAGCGAGCAAAACAGGACACGGCTCTCCAGATAGGAAAACTGGGAGATGTGTATGTTTGTTCTGCTACTGTGCTGTACATGCCCGACCACCATCACACAGGGCCATTAGAGACCACATTAAAGGCAGGGATCCGTTTTGGGTTGCACCTTGCCCACTGCTTAACCTAAACTCTGCTCCGCATGGGTGGCAGGGATCCTTCAGCAGCAGCTTATTACTGCTGTAGCTCAGGATAACAGTGTTGCTTACACTGGATATTGGCTACATACTGCAGGCTGCCTGAGCCAAGTGCCCACTCCGAACACCTCACACAGAAGCTTACATTGGAGTGCTACTGAGGTTATTAAAGTTAGCAACTGCCATGCTGCAGTTAGTCTGTTTATTTCAAGTCAAGAACCACAAGGTGGAAAACAACTTGTCCCAGACACATATTTTATTTTAAAGCAACATCTCCACTGACTTTTTATAAACAACTCTTAAGTCCAAGAGTTTGGGTGGGGGACTCCCATCCGAGTTAAGTTGAGATGTTATTGTTTGGCTGCAAAATTCTGTAGCAAAATTTAATTTCTCTTATTACACGTCTTATTCAACCAAAATGAAACCACATTCATGGCACAGTCCTTGAATGATCTTACCCACGCGCACGTTAATAGTAACAATTGTCTCCACTTGGATGCAATTAGTACATGCAGAGCCAAAACCAAGAGCTGAGACATCCAAAAATTCCTGGATGAAACTTCTTGGCATCAACACGTCCCCATTGTACAAGTGTGTCTCTGTTTGTGCATGTGCACGCCTGCGTAAACGCATGCCGAACGTGGAGCAGAATACAAACATCTGCAACAGGGAGTCCGACCTGAAATGTAAACAATTAGAAATCAATCACTTGCCCAGAAAACGTGTGCGTGCCTTCACACGCCGAGGAGGAACAGACGCTGCAGAGGGTGAGGAGAGAGGAGTGTGAGGATGATGCGGGGGAGGTTTAACACATTAATCAAAAGGCATAGTTTTGGATGATGTGCATGTGCGAGGTGACATGTGATCGTGCTGAATGCTAAAGGCGCAGAGATCACATGCACGTGGATTCCTGTACTGCACGGTGCAGTACATGCACATGCCAGCATGCAAACACAAGCGACTGTGGGATTACATGAGGGTGCGCTACAGCAGAGTCTCTGCAGATGGGAGTGTGCGTGCAACGGTAGCCAGCAACAGACACACTCTGGCTGCATGCATTCACACACACCCACATTTGTTATGTGGGTGTTGTGGTGAGGTCTTGTCCCTGGTGGTATTACCTCAGCAGCACCACTCCAGTACCCACAGTGCACTGGTGTGAGACCACATCAAGCAGAGAGGGGGGATATTCGATGTGATGCTCTGAGGGCCAAGGCTTTACTGAACACATATGTTGATGGAACAAACATGGGAGTGAAAGAAGGATCCCCAGTCCAAAGCCACGTGGCTTTACACCACATTCACCAGCACTCAGCACTTTCTTCAAGAGAGCTGGGCCTCCGAACAGCACTCGCATGTGCCAAACACCAGTCAGCCAGCCAAAGCGCACAAGTCAGGGAGGCAAATGTCTGCTAATTCAAAGCTCGCCTGTTCGCTCGTTTCTTTTCCTTGTTTTAAAGGCAAAATGGCCAAAATATCCAGAGCTAAATAGTGCTGTCCTGGCCTGTCTGGCAAACTAATTTCAGCAGAGTCAGAGTATCTTTCAGATAGCTGGCTATGCAAAAACAAACACTGGCATTCATGGCTAACTGGCGTCACGAAAGCAGTTATTAACTTGCTATTTGGACCCAAGGTTGTCCAATCCAACTACAGCTTGAGCAACTTCACATAGAGGCAGTGTTTCTAATAAACAACTGAGTCAAACGCATGCAATGTGGACAGATCCAGAGAAGTCCATTTCTCTGAAGAAAACAAGCCTGACAATGAATAAATATCAGCAAAACCACTGATTTCACAAGATGGTGATAGGACTCATTGTGCTTTTAATTATCAGTGGATAAAGATGCAGAATGCTTCTAGTGCTCCTGCATGTAATGCATTGATGAGATATAAATTAATAAAAACAGCACCCTATCCATACATGCACGGTGTTTTTCACTTCTTACTCACTGTGCATCAAAGCAATACCTTTCTGTATTGTAAATATGTAACAACAGCCAGCAGACAATTAGCTTAGCTTAGCAAAAAGATGATAAACAGGGGGAAACAGCTTGCCTGGCTCTGTTCAAACTAAGCCTGCCAACCAGTTGGCATCAGTCTTATGTAACTCTTGGCAAGATGGAAAATTATGAGGGGAGCAAGTAACAAAATGGAGGTGATGAAAACGTGATGTGCAGTGAAAAAGAGAGTGATAAATTATCAAGTGATTTGATTACTTTATAGCCGATTTGATTAAAACTGTTGTGATACGATGGAAACAGAACCAAGTTTCAACATCTCCCTCCGTCTTCATTCATCATTAACAAACACAAATTGCCATTCATTGTTTAAGGAAAGAGGCCTCAAGGGTGGGAGTAACAAAATAGAACTGAAAAAAAATGGAAGTGATGAAAATGCTCATGACATTAATAATGGAAGTGATGAAATGTATGTGGATTAAAAAATAGAGTGATTCATTGTCTATTGATTTGATAAACTTGACAGACATTTTATTTGAAACAGTGGGGCTCTGATAATCAGCTGGACATTCATCAGTCACAATACTCAACTGACATTTATTATTTAAAGCCAGCAGTTTTTGTCAATTCTGCCCAAAATGTCAATCAAAAACCACTCCCACACCTTACAAATCACTGTTGTAATTATAAACACTTGAAAGCCACAAACTGTGGAATAGTTTAAAATCATCGGCGCACATGTGTGTTGTTGTGCATGTGCCTGGGGTCCACTCTTTAAAATGCTGCTCGCCAACACTACTACTAGTCAAATCACCACAGGATACCTTTAAGGCTATGAAGCTGTGTAAAAGTAAGCCAATTCACAACAACAAAAAAAAGCTCAGAAATCCCCTAAAGCTTTAACTTGAAGTGGTGTCAACAGCAGGGGGCTCAGCACTTCGTGGAAAAAAAAAACTTGAGCCTAAACATCCTCTCAGCCTGCGAAAACTAACATGCCCATCCTTTTAATGAAGACAAATGAAGTGTTTAATTGTGCAAGACTGTTGCCCTTTCCACCTGGCGCTACATGCAAAACACAGCTGGCATGGCAGCGTGCAGCTCAACGATGGGCCTCTCTCTCTACGAGCTGCTTCAGCCACGGCCACTGAGCGCCCCCCCCACCCACCCGCCTGACACTCTGACTGGCCCTTGGCCCCGCTCGCCCAACCTCAATTACTCCGAACCCTGACACCGTGCCAAAAGGCGGAACCGTCTCAGCACTTGTTCACTCTGAAGGTTTTTAAAAAGAAAAAAAAATGCCCCCAACTGTTACTGCCGAGGTGCAATTGAGCATGTAAAAACATTAAGGCCCGAATTGCTTGGTATGTGAATAGAGTGAGAGGGACAGAGGGTAGAGAGGAAGAAACGCCTAACAAAACATCCAACATATAACAGAAAGAAGGGAAGAAAGGAAAATAATACAACAGGACAAAGGGACAAAACCGCCATTCCATGGAACATGTTAAGACAGGCAATGTGGAAATGTCCTCACAGTCACTGCTGCAAAGTGGGGCTCTAATGACTGTCATTACCAAACACTTAACTGTCACAACCCATAATATCCTGGCCATTACTGGTGTGGATAACACAATATGTGACCAACAGCAGCAATCAGTGCATTCTGACCATCAGTGTAGGGTAAGACAGCTCACAGAGCAAAGGAACTAATTAGAAGTGCTGGATCTATACACATTTTTAGGAATACAAGTAGTGATTTTAAGTTGCTTCTGGGAGGTAAACAAGTACTTGAACATTTTTTTTTTTACATTGAAGCTGTCCATAAATATTTGTTTAATCAAAGAGCTGATCAAATAATTATGTGTAATGTGCAATGTTTTGCTCATAATGACATTTCAAGATCAGACCTCTTTTAATCTAATTGTTCTGGTTTTCAGTCTTCCAAAACTCTTTCATCAACCCAGTTCCCCTACAGGCAACTGTTGTCTGCAAAGAAAGCTTTGTTAAAACCACTAAATCCAACCCATCCCGTACTGAGCAACAGACAAAGTTAGCGACTAGCTGGAGAACGCAGTGGAACATTCCTCTCAAGAGCTGGTGGAGACCAAACCAGAGCTAAAAGGAGACAAAACATTGCACTCAGGTTCATTAGGTGACGGGAAACACAGGTCCAAATAGGTCTACTGAATGTGAAAGTGTTTTCAGCATCATCTGCTGCCCCCTGGTGGCCAAGAATTAATTGAATGCAGCTTTAAATAATGTTTAACATTCGATTTTGGTTTTATTATGACAAAGAAGTGAGGGGAATAAGTTTTGAGAGCAGATATGTGTGTTTAAAACAAAAAGCAACATGGAATAGCTCACATGCACTCACTGAGGTCGATGCCTGCATGGGAAACTTCACTATCACAGAATACAACTAGGAACTGGCAAATGCACACACTCATCTGGTAAATGAAGGATCACCTATCAGTAACCCACTTTAAAGTTATCTGTTGACAGGGTGATCATATTTGCAGTCTAGACTGCAGCTAACTGAAGAGAAAACCGTGTGGTGCGTCTCTCTTTCTATCTCCTTTTCCAAAGGCTGTTTCTTTGTCTTCCATCCCAACTCTCCATTTCACTTTCAGACAATGATTAAAAGTTTACAACACTTGTTCTCTGTCCACCTTTCTTTTCCTCTCTGTCAATCACCCTGAGGTTGAGCGGTAGCTGCCACCTGTGCAGCGCCTATGGAACTAAAACTTCTCGAAGGATTGGGTTTCAAACTCCACTTTAACCTTTAAAGTTTCAGTTTTACTGGCATAAACAGCTACGGAGTAGTCACCTCCCTGCAGTTAAATAAATCAGAGAATCTAACAAAACTTACCAAAGAGTTTGTCACCATTTTAAAACATACTTTGCAGGTTTGGAGCAGATCAAACTAACAAGCAGGAAAAAATTCATTCATGGCTAAACAAGTGGGGCATAATCGGAGAGAGATTTATGACCAGCTTTTCTGTTTATCTTTACAGTCTTACTCATTCAGTCATGTTACAGAGAAAAAAAGAGACTTTCTCAGACTCGGCAGCCAACATTTCAGCCATCAGACCCCCCGCACACTTTGATTCAGGAACTTCTCAACCCAATAAACTTACTTATTATTTGTTTATGAGTGCTGACATTGTTGAAGCTCTACAGTGTATGTTTGCCATCACATAATAAATACGGGTTCATTTACAAAGGTATTTTAGGCCTTAGCCATTTAAGACAGCTCTCTTCCATCGAAGTAGCTCTTGCTGAGGCTGCCAGGAAAAACACTTTCCTTCTGAGAGAACAATTCATCTGTGGCCCTCTTGAGGGATAGGGTAAAGGGTGCTGGGAAGGTCAGTCTTATTGCCCACCAACCGACCCTGGCACATACTCATGAAAGTTAAACAAGAGAAGGCGAACACACTTGGGAGTCCCAGATCCGCCTCCTGGGTTGCTTGCTAATTAAGTTGCGTTTGTCTTGGCTTGGAATCAGCTTAATATCGAACCAAGATCCAACATAGAACTGTGCTACAGGCATGCAGTGCAGAGACCCAAAACGACTGAGTGCTGAAAGGAATCACAAGTGTGGCTCCTGGGAGTCTGCAGGCTCCCCATTTGAAGATGAGTTAGCACCATATACGCAGCACCGGATGGCAATTCCATTTGAGAAACCACTTCTTAACCTGTCCTGTCATTCACATTAGTGTGAGATGAAACTTGTGGCCTACTACATCCGGTTAAGTGCTAATAATTAGGTTCTGACCCTGAAAATCCTGTAGAAGACGTCCTAGATCCTGTCAGTCTCCTACATCCATCCACCACGTCATCAAATTTAAAGTCTAAAAGTGCAGCTTAATGTCACGTTTCTGTCCAACAGAGACAGAAGTGACAACAGCGGCTTAAATGTACATTTCAATGTTTTGGGAACTATGCTTGTTCACTCTCTAGTAGAGAGTTTGATGAGAAGAACAATAGAGTGCTGCAGGAATGGGTCCTAAAACCCAAATGGGTTAACATTGTTGTGCTTCCAGTTCCCTCATTTCAAGGCCAATGTTTTTTTTAATTGGTTCATTGTTAAATACCTGAAATAAGGTCTGTGGTTAACACAAGCATGAGAGATTTTCACACTTTGTTCTGCGACAATAAATATCTCGGTGAACACGTCACTCTTGAATTTTGAAGCTGTGACCTGTCTTTAAAAAGGTGTTTGCTAATAAGGGGTTAAATGAGACACCGGAGGTTTTCTGGGACTCGTCTACTCACTAGTCTGCCCTTACAGCCCCTACTTGTATTTAGAGCTAGAGCTACAGCTTGCAAACTATTCCAACTCAACCTTTACAACTAGAAGATTTATTATTTCATAGTATTTTACCATCGTAGTTTTTTCAAACCACTATGTAGCTTAGTGGTTGTGAAGTCATGGGACCATGTTTTAGTTCATTTATAGCATTAGTCTTTTACTTCAGGCAGTTGCTTTTATGCTTCAAAAATCATTAATGTTGTGTTCATTTGTGAAGATTATCTTGCTGAATGAAACTTGCAAGATTAACAAAGTTTTGTTTGACACACAGCTTACTTTCTGCAGTAATCAAAACTCCAATGGAAAAATCCTATTGGCTCTTTGTTGGGAACCAGGACGATGCTCATTTCTGGGTTGGCCAACAAAAATACATCATCCGTATATTGTATGTAAGCCTAAAACCAGCAGCTGCTTAGCTTAGCTTAGCACAAGGACTGGAAACAGCTAACCTGGATATGTCCAAACGTTACAAAATAAAAAAGTGAAGTGCACAACTAGCAAATCATCAACTATTGGTGCACAAGTTAAACAATTGAAATACAGAGTGTCAATAAGTGATTTTGAAAGTTCTTTTTTATGTTGGACACGGGCTAGCAGTTTCACCCTGCTTCCAGTCTCTAATGCTGAGCTAATTGTCTTCTGTAGTTTCATCTTGGACAGAAGGCAATTAAGTGAATTTCCCCAAATGTCAAACATGATTTTAATTCACAGTAAAGGGGATGGTGAGATGCCACTACCAAGGCACCTTATTTGCACCTGTGTGTTGGCGGTATAAAACAAGGCAACCAAAAATAATTCTAATGAAACCCGTAAAGAGTAAGTTGGGCTTGGATTGCACAAAAACAGAATGTGGGAGAGGATATATAAATACAGTTTGTGTGATGTTTGGTTTGAAAATCTCTCGCTGATGCAAATTCAAAAATTTGCTTGAGGTCAGTGCATCATAAATCACACTGCTTCTTGGTTACAATGAAATCCAAATGCTGTAAAGATCGCTGTTTGTGGTATCTAACTACAGCACTGTAGGCATGTACCACTGCATTTGCATTCTTGACTTCAAACAGAGTTTTTGAATGGTTTTTCCACAAAGTCTGCCTGAGGAATTTAAAAGAGCATGTAAAAAGCAAAGACGGACCAAAATACTGTCAAACATATATAACTTTAAGATATTAGACGGGCCAAAGTTAACATGATTATTAAATTTAATTTGAAAAAAAAAGTTTCTCCAAAAGAAACCATGTCTAGAATGATCTCTTATCCCCTCTTAAAACTGAAAATGACCTCCGCCTGCCACTGATCTGTACGGCTATCCTTTACATGTGAATGTTCAAATAAGCCCTCATGATCCTGCTTTAAAATGTGATGGTGAGTTCAAGCAGATCATCGGTTTCAAAAGAAACGTCACTATATTTGATCAGTGTTCAAAGGGTGTAGAGGGCTGCTGAATATTCTATATGTTAAGGTCAGAGGGTCATTTAGTCAAGCGTGGAAGCTTGTGAAAGGTGCAGAGAAAGGACTTTTCACCTGTCACCTGGCGGAGGAGGTCATATATGTGGACGAAGGCACCAGAAAAACCAGTACAGTCAGGTCAATTACATAACGTCTTCACAGCAAATAAGAAAATATCACAGATAGATAGCATTCCTGTGAGTGATAACGTAATACTGTTCAAAAACCTTTGATCAATTTTACAGATTCCTCTCATATTGCGCCAGGGCCAATCCCATCACAAAGGAATGATGAGATAGGCGAGTCGGACGTCGATTTCTGTGACAACAAGCAGCTTAACCCCCCTCTCCCACCCAATTAGATAAAACATCTGGGTGAGACGTCGGCTTAAGAAAACTGCTACAGGCCGGACTCATGTCTCATCAAAAGTGATGACAGAGTGGGAGTAATGTGATGCAAAAAAGCCACCCCACCCTTGAACGTGCAACGAGTGTCAAGCGTGTGTTTGCATGTGCTGCCCTGTTTCATATCAAGCTGGGTCAGCCCGCCCTTCACTCCCAATGTCCCACGATCATCATTCATTTAGTATTCATTACCGAGGTGTAATATGGCTGATTTTTCACTCCTCTGATGTGTGTGCTGCATAAACACACTGTGATAGATTTATTGGCTGATTTAGTTTTATTTGACATTTCAAATGATTTCTCATCTCCGTTATGAAGGGGAAAAAAATCATAGGAGATTTGGAATTTATGTTGAGAATTAAAGAGTACAGCAGTGGAGTTTCTGATCAGGCACTTACAGGGTCTTCTGGTTTTTGGCTGCCATCATGCAGAGGCTCCTCTGGAAGGTGGTCTCGTCGAATCAGAGTGAATTCCCTGATGAAGACTGCGTCCCCATCGTTGGCCCCCACAGCCACCTGAAAAACAAAGATCCTATCAGAGCTGTCCAGAAGGTCAGTGCACCACCTTTTGACTACAAACATTCGCAAAAGCCACAGCATTCTTGGAGAAAGATCAAGGAGGCGGGGTTGTCTCTGTGCTATCAGAACCAGTAGAAACCCTTCTGCATTTACACGTGGTTGGACGACGCTTTGTACAGTACAGTTCATTTCAAGGTAGCAAGGAAGAGCATGGAGCCATGTTTGAGCCATGTTGTTACATAAAACTGAGGAATTGGGGACATACCTTTAAAGATCTGAAAATGCGAACACTGTTTGCATAACTGAGCTGTAGACCCACTTAAACTTGCTTTACATTCATGTCAGCACATATAGTGCATGGGCAGAGGCCATCTCACATCTTCAGAAATAAAAAAAAAGTCAGGGAATTCCAATGTTGTGTGACTGAATTAGGGTTACAGAGAACTGAGGTGGCAAATTGAGGATTTCCGTGGGAAAGGAAGTGTTTTCAATATACAAAGCAAAACCATGTTTTATTGCTTATTATTGTATGGACTTTTCTGCATGGGGTTAGATGAAAAAGAAACCTAAGACCAATGATGCAACAAGCTCTTTGTTATTCATACCATAGTGTTTCCACCAGACCATGCTATTTCACCACTCTACTCTAGGGCAATGGTGATGGAGGGAAATGTAAGTACCGTGAATTGTAGTAATACGTCTGTTTCTGTTTGCAATCATTTACTGAGCATTGTGTGTTTTGTCTTTTGGTTTGTGCTCTCAACCGCACATCCCTCTTGATGAGGGGAATCTCTGGAGGAATTTACAGCAGAAGAGATCTGATACCAGAGGACACAGTAACCCACCTCTTTGGTGAAGGTGGTGGTGGTGGGGAGGCAAGGGGCATCTTGGATAGGGCCCATTAGCAGCACAGCAGGGCCCGCATTCTCGAGGATGCACAAATTCACAGAGCGGGGCCCCTCAGCTGCTCTCTCCGTGGGTCATAAACACCCTGTAATGACCCGGGTCAACTGCCTGCCACCTGGGCCTGTGCCAACCCAGAGCGAAGCAGAGCAGGGGATGTGGGTTTGAGGTGCTGGAGGTTCTTCACATTGTAGGGGGTTGCAGATTTTTAGTAGTGGGGCGAAAAAAAAAAGAAGTGCTGCTAAGCAACTGCAGCAAAACTTACACCAGCTTTGTGTGGGAAAGAGCCACAGAATAGATCTTCAATAAGACAAATCAAATCTGGTCTTAAGCCCCACACTCAGCACCGCTTAGCTGCAGTCACTCCACCAGAGTCTGGAGGCATCTGTAACAACACATAAGTCACTGCAGTAAAATGTGGGCGAAAGCCTCCTTGGATGACCAAGATCATAATGCACAGGCACATTTCTGTTGGGTATGGATCTGCATATGTAGCAGCTGTTGTGTCACAATGTAACATTTTGATTTACTGATTTCTATGGTAGAACTTTAAACCCCAGGAATGCATTTAGCGTGTAAAACCAAAATAACTGATATAAAAGACCTTTATCAAAATACAGCCTACTACTGGATGTCTGAATATGACATGAGATCTCTGGTAACATGACTAATGTTGCACTATAGCATGTCCTCTCTGAAAATTGAAATGTTGTTGCACAACTACAAGCCAAACTACAAGGGGGAAAGCAAACATAAGTCATGTACACGAATATTAAGAGGAGCTTTGCTGATGTGTGTGTCAGCTAAGATGTACCGAAAACCACTTAAGTGACCAGATGTCCTTGCTCAAGGCTAAATGGAGGCCCGGCTAAGATGAACATGCAGATTGTGTGTCTCTCAAGAGATTTTTTTTCCCCTGGTCAGAAATTATTCTCTCACACACTCTTAGTGTCCTAACACCAGACAAATCTGACAGCCATTTCCTTGTCATTTTGACGTTTGCATCCATTCTCCTTAAAAGACGTGCGATATGTTGGAACCGGACTGAGGCTAATGGTGCATGACAGCTAAACTCTCCCTCGCTGGAGTCTTAAAAGGGGATCTATCAAACTCATTTCCCTGTGCAAACAAGCTGGCTGTCCGGTGCCAGTGTCAGGCATCCTGCACACCCCCTCTGGACTGAACCATTAAGATCTGGCAGAGGACTGGATATTTCCAGAGAGGGTCCAAGTACTGGATTACACTATCATGTAAAGAAACTGGGTTGATCACACTGACGTTATCCCTTAGTTGCAAATCCTTGCTCCTCTGAAATATATCTATATACTACAAACTCGGTGCCTGATTTACATTCGCTGGCAACATTTTTCTCCAATACAGGATGTGTGACCTTCCTGTGAAAATGTAAGGAGGAAGTGAAGTGAAAAATCATACCGTTTTTAGCCAAACACTGAAAAAATACTACTAAACACTGTCATTATGCACGACAATGCATGCTAACATGCTCACAAGTACAGTCTGTGTCACTCACTATGACAAACCCAGAGAATTATTGTCCAAAGTCTTCTTTTTATGTAGTTTTTAGCTCATTGTTTTAGTTTTACAGACTCCATCTTACTTTAATGTTTTGGTTTACTTTATTTCTCTCATAAACCTCATTTCCAGCAGGCAGCTGTTTTCAGGGGAAAAGCTTGCCTAAACCCACAGTATCCTAACTGCCCATCAGTGAACGACATGCAGACAAAAGTTAGTGACTAGCTAGAAAACATGGTGGAGCATTAAGCTGGTAACAAGCCACATATTTCCCTCAGAAGTTGGTAGTAAAAGAAGAGTGAATATTGGATGTACGTATGCCAGGTGGCCAGAAACACAACTGCAAATGAACGCTAATGTTACTACGTGTGTGCTGGATGTGTAAATAGGAAACTGTTTGCCAACACGTTAGTTGGAACAACTTTAGAAAGGTGATAATATGTCAGTGTTGTGTTTACAGCTTGGTGCGCTGCCCCCAACTGGCCAACAAAAGAAAAGATCATAACTAAAGTATGAATCATGCTTTAGTTGCATGTGCTGAAGGAAAAACAAACAAAATTCTTTTGGAGATATAGTCAAGTGTTTCCTCATTGTAGATTAAACAAGACTGGATACTATAACCTTTCCTATGAAAACTTTAACACCAATATATGGAGTCTCTTTCCTCTCTGGGATCTAATGAGTGTGTTTGATTCTGTGCAAGCATGCGCTAACTCAGGCAATGTTTGAGTTTATTTGAAATGAACATGACAGAGGTTAAGAAAACACACACTCCTGGTTTGCAGGGCCGCCCGTGATTGAAAGAGCCAACTGCAACGGGCATCCCAATCTCCCAAACTACACATGTGAGGCTCACATCCAGTCTGTGGGAGTGTGTGTGTGTGTGTGTGTGTGCGTCAATGTGACAAAGGGCAAGGGTGAAAGTAAAACAGGGAACCAGGCCGGTGATTCATTAACCTCCAAGGCGAGTTAGATTTCAAAGAGCACGTCTCAACCAGGGAAGGGGAGAGGAAGTGAACTCAGGGGCAAGTCGGGTCTTCAAAAGCACATAATCAACAGTAATAACACCAACCTGATATTATAATTGAGCTTTCCTATAACGTGGTGCCAGCTTCCACTGTTTGGGTGGAAACTGTGAAAAGCGAGTGACTTTTACCAAGCCACACTAGGCCAAAACCTAGACTTATGTTTCGCGCACTGCTGCCTTTGATTAATAAGAGTCCTTCCAATGTTTAGATAAGGACACCCCTTTTTCAAGACTGGCTCCTGTCTGAATGAAACCTAAGAGGAAAAGATATTTTTGCTAATCCACTTTCAAGGGGATTTATGTGAGCTTTCACTTAACACATTTTGGAGGAGGAAACATTGTGGCCTTCTTTTCCTCTCCTTCTCCACTCCTCTTTCATAAGCTAGGAAAAAGGGTGCCCTTTTTCTCATCTGAGGACTTGCGCCATATCTGTCTCTGGCCCCCACACATCGATCCGTTGGGGAATTTTTCCGCTCCCCATGAAGGCACCATGGGATTACGATGCACTTAGTTTGATATTTGCTCATTACAGACCAAAGCCCACGGCTACTTCAGGATTACAGGACTGATAAGGGTAAGAGTCATAAAGGCCATGACAGAGACTTGGCTCGCCTCAGGCAACAAGACACCCTTCGGTGTAAAAGAGGAAGAAAATGCTGATGGTTACAATTCTCCCTTCAGGCGTTCACACAGGATACAAGCAATGCAACAGCTCATGACTAGGCTCTCTGGGAAGCTAAATAAAACTGAAACAGCACTTTCATCACATTCTCTGATTCCTGATGGATTGTTTAGTTATCTCAATGTTCTTCCTCAGACTGCCTTTGAAGATGTACCTTCTCCCCAATTTCTCTGCCAGACTTCTCTCAACTTGATTTACGCGTAGTGATATCTGTCTCCAAAGTGCAGTTTGTCCTGCGAGCATAAGGAGAAAAAGTGGCAAGGAGCTCAACTTGTCTCCATTGCTGCCCTCTTCAACTCCCACCACTTCTCATCTTCAACAGTACAAAGAATGAAGGTTGGGGGGGGGCAAATCTACCTTTGATAGATGAAAAATTTTCCTGGCGCTGTCATCACATCCCTTTGCACTCGGTTACTCCCGTGTTTTAATGTCTGATAACGATGCGTAGCACCTTCCTAATGGTGCATGAGTACCTCTTTGACACAACCTTTCTAAGTCATCATGAAACACACATTACTTAGTTAATTTGATGCATTTTCTGTTGACACAGGATACTGGTGCAGGACATGACGCAGGAGCAGCTCAGTTAAAACCAAATGGAAGAGAAGGGAGGTTTAGTTAATGGGAGGAGGGAAGTGTTGTCAGAAATCTTTTTACGGGATTATTAACTGGGATTTTTTATTTATAGTTTTATAAGACACTGACCATAAATTGGCACATGGTCAAATGAATAGCTAACCTTTGCCACATTTTGCTCCAAACAACTTTAAACAAGACTAAGAGTCTACAGCTAAAAGCTGGTTGCTTTGCGAGGCTGCAACAGGACAGACTCACAGATGGTGTAGGCCTACAGCAGTGCTTTGAGTCACATGCGAAAGTCAGCATGCTAACATGCTAATGTTTAGCTGGTATAATGTTCATCATGTTAGTTTAACATGTTAGCACTGTACATTTCCAATATTTAATGCAGCATTAAATCACAACATTAATACTATTCTAAAACATTAAATCTGAATGCAAATGCTCACCTCTCTGACAGGCCAGTGCATTTACCATTTGCAAACTGCTGCTATTCACTCTGATGCTGCATCCTGCATAGGGTTCTAAGAAAGGTCAATCATTTAGCTATTACTGCTTTATTAGGATCGTACAAGGAAAGGGAAGGAAAAACATCATTTCCAAGGATGACCATATGCTGATGTATTTGGTGTATATCACCCATTTATGGTTATCATTGACTCCTACAGACGTCAGGAAGATAATGTGATAAAGAACGATTCTATTGGGCCCTGGCCCTGTCAGATCTCCTATAAACTTGAGACAGAGAGTTTAAGTATGCTGATGGCGTCAGTATCTGAAATAAACACGAGACTTTGACCGTGGAGCACTTGGCTTGCAGCAACACAGTTTCTTCACTCCACTCCAGACGCTGTATGATGGGGCTGTGCAGTGCTGTTTGGACAACAGGCACAAGCAAGAAGACACGTGGATGTGGAGGGTCTGCTTGTGAATAGTCATGGCAGTGAAATTGTCCATTTCACCTGAATATTGCAGCCTCCCACCTGTCCAGTGCAGGTACAGACATGGCCAAGAAGCCCAAAAATATCAAAGCATGAGGAAGAGAAACTCGAAAGACTGGTTCCCTCCAGAGATGGCCTTTGTGAGGAGCAGACTGCACACAAGGGGGATGGCAATGGACAAAAAAGCTCAATGGACTGGTCATACATACACTTGCCACCTGCCAGGAATTTGGCTACTTACAGCACTTGACACTGCCCTTGAGAAGAAAGAGGTGAGTCGCATTTAATTTGTTTCTTGTTTAAATCATTACAACACTAATGCTTCAAAATTCAAATAAATTCAGGTTATTTTATGAAGTGTACTGTTTCATAGTGAAACTCTAAATCCTGTTAAAAATGTTTATCTTATTGCTGGCTACTTGAAGTGCCAATGTCCAATCTCAAAATTTTTGAAATGTAACTTTTTGAATTGTACCCTAGTGGTGCCTTATTTTTCTCATGGTAGGTGACACTGGTAGCAGTGGTAGTAGTTTGCACACATTATGTTTGAAAAAAAATAATAACGTAATGTTGTGCATTGCAAAAAATAAGCCAAAATACAGAAAAGTAAAAAATTAGAATCAAAAATTACAAAAAATGACACGTGTTGATGATGTAGGGTGTGTTTTGAGGGTACTTTCCTATGCCATCACAATGGAAAAATACAAAATTCACATGGCCGCCGTTATTGGTGTTGGCTTAGTAAAAGCCTCTTCGTGACGCAAACAAGTCATGCCTCACACGTAAGCAAGGGTGCCTGAGTGACGTATGTTGTAAACGGTTTACGCACTAAGTATCATAACTCCTGGCTGGACTTCAGCCTGCTTACTGTAACAACATTCAACACTAGTAGAATCACACTGTGAACTACTGGCTGCATTACATCTAACTGATTGTTTGCCTCTTTGATCTTCTTTCAGGTGTTTGATTCATCTCACAGGAAGCAGTTAGTAAGACATCAGCACCTCCCAGGCTGAACTGCTACCTGTCTGTCGTTAGTACCACCAGTGTTGACCGACATCAGAGAAAATGGAAATATCAAATGTAAAGTGTCACATTTAAAAAATGAAATGAACTATTTAAGGCTCCATTTTATATTTGTGAATATGTATATATGTTTTTTCGACTCTGTATTTAATAAATATACTTTAGATATTCATCAATGGTTTAATTTTTCTTAAATCCTTAAATCCAAAAATAGAAAGAAATGGTTATATTTTAAGGGAATAGGCTTATCGACTTTCTTGCAAAGAGTCAGATGAGCAGACAGACACCACTCTCGTGCTGCACATTAAGCATGGAGCTGGAGCCAGAGGGTGGCTCACTATTTAACATGTTCTATCCTGTTTGTCTGACATGTACACAAACAGTAATGTAAAAAGCACCATTTGTGGTTTCCAAGCCTTTATGCTAAGCTAACCACCTCCTGACTTGCACAAACATGAGAATGGTATCATTCTTCATATCTAACTCTCAACAAAGAAGTGAACAGGTCTATTTCCCCATGTGTTTAACTGTTCCGTGGTGTTTTACATTCCAAAATAATTGAGCAGCTCATGTTTACTGTACTGTCTCTTTAGTAAGAAAAAAGCAAAGGAAATAGATGGATACATAAATGATGGATACAGAGGCAGCCCCTGTTATATTGGGTGAGTGATTTTTAAGGTTTGAGTCCACTAAGTGTGTTCCATGGTTTTTCTGTATAAAGCAACAGGATAATTCATCTAAAGAGGTCATCATCGATCATTTTATACCATAGTTGTCACCAGCCATTTTTCTTCAACTATCCACTGGCTTTTATGAGAATCCCTCTCAGACCGCAGAATATCAGCCTGCAATACAAACAGAGACCAAATACTGTAATGCTCACACCGGCTGTGCCCTTACAATAAATCAAGATTCTTCACTCCTGAGCTGACCACAAGCTGACTGCAACTTGAGCGCTTGACCGCTCCAAGTGTGCAGCATTAGCAAGTGGCATATTTCCTGCTAAGTAGACAGGTTAGTCCACCTGCTGACCATGTGTGGGGCCACAAGGGCTCATGATGGAGTCTCTACTTAATTATGTGGTGGGACACCCCTGTGCCGACTTCTCCTGGCTTACAATACAAACAGATGGAGCTATGAAATCCAGTGCTGAAGCCTTTTGTATCCCATTTGGCCAGCAGGGAGACATCTCAATGCAAAAATAGCTTCACCCCGAACATTAATCTCTGTAGCAGACATGGTGTGGTTTCCCCGCTCAGGTAACGACTGCTATTATATTTAATGTGGAGGTTTTTAATGAGGCACTCAAAAGAATTCTGACAGCTCAAAGAGCAGCATGGAGCACTGCGACAATGCCAGTGCCGGAACATAGCCTACTGTTAGACCGCTAAATCAAAACCGTCTTTTTCCTAATACAAAACATACTGTTTACCACAACCGCTGTGCTGAAGATTCTGCATGATTCTCCCTCAGCCGTGGTTATTTCAGTGAAATGTTTGATTGGAAAGTGAATGGGATCATTCTGCAGAGTAGAATGATCCCATTCAGTCTGTTTTCACACAGAAAGAAACTGAAATAACCACTGGGTGTGTAATTTGTGCCAATACAGCGTTAAAGCAGGTCCTCTGACAGATAAGGCAAATCTAGTGTTAGTGAGGGTAGAATAACGGGTAAGGGAGGGAAGCCCACATCCGGGCACATCACATGTCATTTCCTGAAACATGCCAGTGCTTCCTGCAGCAAGTTTCTGTACCATGCACAGAAGGAATGTCATTGCAGGACATGAATGTTGCACTAAAAACTGCTCTGGTTAAGAAGATGCATGTTCATAGTGTTCATTTCTTCAGAGTAGAGAGCCAAAAACATTTTTAAAGTCTAGATATTGATGTAGGTGTGAAACACACAGTAGCTCATCATGATTGCATAAAGGAAATGACATGCACCGACATGGATTTGAGTGCTGAATCATCAAATTCTTTTCACTATTCCCCTGTGGTCCAGAATCGTTGGGCCAAGCTCTCCATCCAATGAGAGAAGAAGAAGAAGCAGCTCAGAGACCTCAGCTGGACTCACTGACATAATCGTTCTGCTTTAAGACCCAAATCCACCCACTTTGCATCTTCCATCACACCCACTTAAAGACAAAAAAGCCACTTGTTTCTCTGACTACTGCCTCTGCTCATGATGGATGGCCTTGGCTCTTTGTAATAGCTGATTCCAGTGCATAACACACACGGGAAGGTTATGTAAGAGTGTGAAACTCAAGCAAGCGAGGGTGGACAATCACGACCAAATCACGTGTTCACGGGGTGAGACAGAGTGAGTTTCCCTAGATCATCCATCTTCTCCTCCTCTGTCTTACTAACCTCGGGCTCAAAAGCAGATGAACCAAATCCATCATTTAGTTTCCCACCAAGAGGAGGTTCCAAATGTTATCAATTACAATAAAGGAGCAAAGACCAGTGGTCTCTAGGACCATCTTGGCTGGTATGCGAGCTGTAGAGAAGAAGAGAAATACAGCAACCTTATCTGTGAACATTTGAGCAAAATAAATACATCAGGATCATTTTAACTAAAGCTTTTCTGACTGTGGGGATTTTTTTGCTGCAAATTAGCTTTTGGTGCAGCAAGTTGAAATCATATGCACATTACACTTTTACATCAGCTTGATTTGAAGGCTAATGCTGCAAATGCTAGCATGCAAACACACTGAATTAAGATAGTGAACATCAACACGTTACCCTCCAATATCCAGCTCATACACACACATGTAACTAACATCACTGAGAACCATCCGTGCTGCATAGTGAGAGAGTGAACGCTGCATACTATCACATTAACACAACACTGGCAGCAGTCCAACCATCAGACATGGACAGAGTGGAGTCTGCAGCAGCTGTGTGACAGCTCTCCCTCACAGCTTTTCATTAGTCTGATCGATTGATCGGCCCATCTGCAGGCTCTCTCCAGTGGTGCTAAGCAACCGTGACCGCTGACTTCTATCAGTAATTAAGCTGTGTGTGATGGCGAGTGTGTGAACACAAGACCGCCCGCCCTGACAAAAGCAGCTACAAAGATGGATGGTGTAGTGATGTGTTTAAGGGAGCCATAACTAAGCAGTGGATTTCAATTCACAGTTTTGGTCATAACCATGTAGTGCACACACACATACACAGACACAAACATCTGTCCTCCTTCATCATATCAATTCATGGAAGGATTAAAATTGACAGCTGGGTGGCACAATTACAACACAATGTTCCACACGTAGCGGGCCAACGAGTTCACTGTTCCGTACATGTGTGCTGCTGCACGACTGATTCAAAACACCAGGGTAATTTCACACATAAAGGTGACTGTCACTGGATGATTGATGAGAACAGTTTATATGGGGTTTTGTAGCAGCGCCCCAGAGCTTCTTTTAACTTTCTGCTCAGACTTATTTCATTCATTAAACTATTTTCCATTGAATTAAAAACTATTTGTTGTGGTACAACTCACTGTTTTTACTGCAGTTATAACTTAGTTTAATATGACATTCAATGTAATACTCAGGATAAAAAGGATCAGTATTAAAGCCAAGCTACTAGGGATCATTTTTGTGAACCAAGCTGCACTTTTAAGGACAAACATCTGATCAAGAATGAGTGGGAGTACAAGTTTGATGAGTAAGAAGTTCATACTGACCTGGGAGCTCAAATTTACTATTTTACTGTGTCAGTCCACAAAAATAAACAGTACAGTTATCTCATATAAATATTTCTGAGACGTGTTTTTGTATCTTTTTAAGGCTCTGTTTACACAAATTTGGGAAAATTTTATATGCAAAGTGTCTTAAATATTGAAATAATATGTAATAAATATGGCTCTCATTGCAAATATGTCAGAAAATTGCATCTGTTCAATAGTATTTCTTCTGAATGTTGATCCAAGGTGTAGCACAGTCTGGATTTAGGCTAGTAGGGCTGTTTTTGGCTAAAAATCTAGTAGCACACTCAAATCTAGTCATTTCTCCAATTGTATCCTTTTATTCAATATAACATCTTATTGTAAGCCTCTGCAGAATTGACAGTGGCAGTGTCCCAAACATGGATCCCTCCATGAAATGCATGCAAAGCCGTCGATGCCAGACCTCCCAGAAGACCAACCCAGTAATCGTTTTTTTTTTTTTTGACATAGACAAAGAACAAACCCGGCAAGCTGTTGGCCTGAATCGCGGCCACAAATCACCGAGGGCCAAGCAGATTCAACCTGTGTGGTGTTCAGCAAAGTAATGCAAAGGACTCTTACTACAACGTGAGATTGAGAGAAAAGTCTCAATCTATGAAGACCCCATTCTCATACCGCAGCAAGGCCAACAAATTTGTTCCGCCGAGTTTCCTAAACTGTTTTCGCCGACATCAACATGCGCCATGAAAGCCCTGGTCCTCTCCAGAGCGCCGTCTGCGGTTACCGCCAAATCGCAGTTGCATGCCTGCACCCAAATTAAGCTCCTCATTTGTGGAGTTGCCTGACCATCGAACAATCTTAATTTCCATATTCTGTGGCATTCTCAAGTCCTGATCTCATCTGGCTGGCAGTGAGGCGAAATAATGAAATGCTGCCCTGCCTGTAGCGTGGCATATATAACTACCCAACCCTCCAGCTCCATGATCCACACTCCATTCTTCAATTGTGTTTTGTATTACTAGAAGCCAGCTGCATACTGGGCAAAAAGTAGAAAGAATTTTGGATGTTTACCAGCAAGTTTTCTGCCTGTTACTTAGACCTACACTTACTTTCACTTCCTTCAGTACTCAGGAGCTGTGGCCATGAGTATGTCCTCATACCTGATTAAAATGAATGTTTTAGATTGAGCTCTGACGTGTGTTTATAAATAACATAAACCAAATCGTCAAATTATGGCCTGAAGGGTTTTTCTGTGAGAATTCGTAGGGTGATCAAGTTTTTAAAAGTCAGTACTTAGAATAATACATGAACAAGGCACTTAGGCTGGTAAACCTATAATTAAGATAATTACATTAAATGGTTCCTTCCCTGGTGACGTGTTACAGTATAACTTGCCCCTGTAGTTATAAATGTTTTGGATGTATGTTACGACATATTGTGAAAATAATTACAATTAAAACAGTAAAACAGAGCACGTCTATACATATTTCTGTCTTTGCATACACATATTAGTTTAGTTTTAGCCCTGAGTTTATCAAAGTTGAAAGAAACATTTTATGCATCTGACCCCAGATGAAATCCGTATGTGAACCCTTTCATAGTTTTTGATAGATGCCTGTATGCATTTTATTTTCAAATTAGCAATTTTACCATGTTTTATATTTCATTGGTATTAAATAGCAAATATCCATTGCAAAGCCATTTTACTATTATTAATATTAATGCTGAATAAATCTTGAATGAATCTGTATTTATAGAGGCATTTCAGGCAACATCTTCTCACATACAGCCAACTTTGGCTTGGAAAGTACCACGTTTCTGTGAACAGCCAGGTTCAGATTGCCCCACAGTACCAGAGCAAATGCTTGACAATTACATGATTCACTTTTAAGAAGTCTCTGTCTGGCAGATGCTCCCAGACATCTCCACTTGACTTGACATTCTCCTGAAGCCAAACAAACCACAACATCATCGTTGCTCTGACAGGCGAGCTGGGGAAACCCAGTGATTTGTCTAGGGTCCTCTAAATATGACAATCACCCCAGGGAACCATATCTGAGATACAGACAAAAGATCAGAGATGACAATGTATTCCCCACCGGTCTTCAGTGACACAGTCAACATAATGTGACAGCTTAATGTCGTCCATCCATTGTCTTGTCAATATGCAGAGAATCCAGAGGGTGCAATTATCCCAGAGGACTGACAGACAACCCTGAAAGATGCTCTACAAACTACAGGAGCAGAAAGGGATCTCACAGTGAAGGTAAATCTGCTATCAGGAATACCTTAATTGCATAAACCTAAAAAAAAGTGCATGTCAGCATGACAGGCACGCAGAAAAAGAGTGTCTTGAGCCTCGGTAGTTGACGCCAATAATGGAGGATGATTGCCAAGGCTTGCGACAATGATGGCACGTCAAGAAAAATGATTCAAACATCCCTGTCATACTTGTGTAATTGCCGGCGAGAGGGAGCGGTTTGATGAATGACGTCCCTGACATCTGGGACGCAGCCAAAGTGGCGTTTGAAAGCAAAGGGGTGCTGGGTGGGTGAGGGGGTGAGCTGGCACACTTCACCCTCCACATTCCCTTTGTATTAAAGAGACAGATCGGAGGCGCCATTTGAACTCTTAAACATGCCATGGGAGATTTATGACACGACACCACGTGTGGGTCCACTACAAGGGTCCCTGTTTGTCTAACTACGTCCTGTCTGTGTATGTGTGCCTGTCTGCAAATGTAGTCTTGACTTTTGGTAATGATAATTTGGTAAGATTGATGCTAGTATGGTAATATTCTTCTAGGGATTTCTAGGCTCTGATGCTATGTTGCATTCTTCGCATTTTATTATTCTTGCATTTACACATGGGTGCATTCCATGACCTTCTGATTGTTTATTGTATTTGAAGCATGGCAGGTTGTTCTCATGTAGGCCCAGCAACAGTGAGAGACAGCATATCATATGTTTGTTTTTGCATTAGGGCTCCCTGTGGGCCGAGCCGACAGGCCCTCTGTTATCTCAGGAAAATCATTTAACTCCAAAGCAAGAGCAGAGCCAACAGTTGTTTCTGCTGCTGTCTACCACAGTCAGTTGAAACATATTGTGAGGGCACAGCGGTTCATCAGAAATGGAAAGATTCAGTTGTCAGGGTGTTACTGTATTGATCTCACCCAAAACTATTGAAGAAATTCTTTCCCAAACAAACTATTGTCAGTTAAGATAACACTTAACTTGTTCCAACAGTGGTGCTGTCAGAGTGACAGTTTCCAAATATGTGGGGAGAATTACTCAGCATTCCTTCTGTAAGTGTTGTTCCTCTGTGTACTCAAACTAGTCTTTGTTTAACTAATTCTAAGCGTTTGGCGCTGAATGTAAATTTATTGAATTGTAATTCTTATATTCAAAATGTGTTCAGATCTAATTCAGAACTCACAGAGGACATGATTTAATCAAAGCATTTGCATTTTATGTGCGTCTTTGTAGCTGGAATCAGATACTTGTGGTAATATTTTCTTCTCACCAATCAAGAGAAAAAGAGTCCGAGTCAAACTGAGAATCACGGCTGCAGCCATTAAAATGTCAGCTCACGTCTGCAGCATGAGCAGCCTCTCTGCTCGTCAAGCTGACGGCAACGTGATAGTCCGCAGTTTTCTTCTTCTCCTGCCTTTGTTCTTATAGAACGAGGAAGGGAGCAGCCTATTGTCTGCAGAGACTGGTAAACAGATCAAATGAACATCAGCCACGCTTAGTGAGGCATAGCTGGAAACAATGCATCTTCCATTTAATGACTTTATCTGTTCCATGCTTGTAAGTTCGGCTTGTAAGCCATTTGTAAGCCGTTTGTTTTACGGCTCACACCTTTACTCTTTTGGTTGACTCTCACAGGACTCATGAATGTTGTTTAAAGCCAAAGCAGGCCGCTCCTTTCAGCAAATGGCTGTGATAAACCCACCAAACAGCACACAGAAAAAGTTTGCAACTAACTAGGTGAACACAAAGGAGCATGTGGCAGCTGAATATTCACATATTTCAACTTTATTAGGAAATTAAACCAACAACCACCCTCAATGTCAGTAATAATCAGTGCACACACAACTATAATAATACTGTAGGTCAAATTTGAAACAGAAAGCCATTCTGCAAATGTGATGAGTTTCTTGCCTTATTGGACCCTATTGGTTTTCAGCAATGTTGCTGTGCTCCCAGATCTATGCATTTAACCTGTTGAGAAGAATGTAACTGACAAATCCACAAAAATAAGATCCAAGTTGTAATGAAGTGGACTTATCCCTTAAGGAGTAGGATGACCTAAAGCACCACAACTCACTGCAGGTAATGTAACTGCTCTTGTTCATATGGGCTCAGCCCTCGTGGCAAAAACATTTTTTTACCCGCTGTCGGTGTCAGCTGGCTGACGATTGAGTGCCTCGCATCCCCTCAGTGTTGACTTTGGTGGTTCTCCTTCAAACAAAATGGATACCTACTGTCACGCCAGAGTTTTGGGAAGAAAAATGAGCAAAAAGTCTGAGAAATTAAGCTGACAAGCAGGGGAATGTTCACACGGGGGAAATATTGAGGAGAGAGAAGCCACAGTGGTGCGTTTGTCAGCCTTGTTCAGCCTGGCAGCGCAGCTCATATGTACTGCGGAAGGTGGCTGAATATGCGCTACTGAAATGAAATGAAGAAGAAAAAAAAACTCAAGGCAAAGCAAATAATTGGATTTGGCTCAGCCTGAACGTGAGTGTGTGCTCAGCAATGCGGCTGTGTTTGCACAGCTGGAGCGTGTGCCCAGGGTCATCTCAGCAGGGAGCAGGGTTTGGCACTGCCGGGCACAGCTACAGTACAAGCCTGCTGAAGAATCACTGGGCGCCTCCCTCTCCCTGTCCTCCCCTCAAAAACACACAAGGATCAAAAAGTCTACTGACAAAACACTGTTTCGGCAACTTAATATTTCCCATCCCAACTGACAGACTGACCTGGCTCTTGTGCTGTTCTGGTATTATGATGTAAAAAGACCATTTTTCGTTTCCATCATGTACTTTGTTACTAAGCACATTCATTGGGCACCAATCAACTGTGTTGGATTGAGGACGACATGAGCGTGCATCTGGCTGAAATGAAGATGAATGACTGAATTCTTTCATGTAATAACCACACACATTAAAAAAATATTACCTAAGCCTTTCTTTTGAAAAGTTAAAGCAGGCAGAAACAGCCCCGATGGTATAACAGTATTAATGCCTTCCCGACAGAGCCACTACGGCTCCGCTCTCAGTGGGACAAATTTGGCAAGCTAGCTGGCAATAAGTACGTTTCACCCTATGAGATGAGGGATCTGTCTCTTAAACCTTGCTGGCTGTGGCTTCGGTTTGTGTAAGAAATGTAATTCTTTCAGAGTGAAGCGCAAACCCTTGGTGGCATGAAACTTGAGAGCATCCAAGTGGTTGGAAGCTGTCTCTCAGTAGCGCTAAAACTGACATAAGCTGAGGCACCGACCCAAGGTTTATTGTCAGGAGGACCAGGCATGACACGAGTGTGCTGTGCATCTACACACTCTGCGCTCTCCTCTCTCTCCATCCTGCTGGAATATGCAGTTTTGGAGAGATACATCATGCTCAGTTTACAGTGCAAACACACTCAAAGACTGGAGGATATTACATACATCATGTAGTTTAGTCTGTGTTACTTACAGATAGTCAGAAGTTGAAAATCACAAGTTAATATAGTACAGTATGAATGTGCATCGGGGAGATGCAGCTAGCAGACCCTAAAAACTGAAAATTAGAGGGTCTATTGAGCTTTAGACTGCAGACAATGACAGAACAGATAACAGTACCTCTAAAATGAATGGAGTAGTATTACACCCCCAACATAACGGCTCATCTACTTATAGAAATATGATACCATGCTTCTTATCAAAGACATTCAGGCCACCTAAATACCTGCATGGCTTTTTACAGACAACCTCAAAGTTAAAGCCATAGTTCTTTAAATACTGGAGACATCTGAGACGCTAAAACCCAATAGTGGCATCCTCAACCCCATTGTGATAGAGATTCTCCAGCCATGAAAGGGTTTTTTTTTTTTTACATTAAGAAAGTGGCTTTCAAAAGGCGCACACCCCTCTTAGAAATTCCTGACAGAATTGACTTGCTCTGGCATCTTGAGTTTCAATCTGATAGCTCCAAAATTGCTTCTGCAACCAAAACCTTCAAAATGTGGTCCAAGCAGCTCTTCCATTGTTGTTGGCGTGTGTAACAGAGATGGCTTCACATTCAGCTGCTTTCACATTGGCTACAGATATCCAGGTGACACTGAGAGATCCTGGGGCTATATCTCGAGTCAGGAAGGGGGGATGAAACCAATGAAAGCTTCAAGCACAGCTTTATAGCAATCTGGTGCCGCCCGCTACCAAACACCCCTGTGTGCTTTGGAACAAGGGCACGACCTCTACAAAAACCTTCACTGCCACAAACTGTACTGGTTTTTTTTTTGTTTCTCTGTCTTGATTTTACCTTGATTATGGCTTGGAGTCTGTTCCAAGTGAAAAGACAACGTAACATCTCAGTAATGCCAAGAAATCATGATATCCAAATAAGTTGCATTTGGCACAGTATATTCTGATATTGATACAGGTGGCCTCCCAAGCTGAACAATGGCAGTTCCAATAACACATCCCCTTGGAAACTGAACAGCCTGCCCTTGGCCGGACTCTCTATTTCTGTTTCCAAGGATTAGAAAACCAACTGGACCCTTGAGATTACCCTGGTGCCCGTAAATGTGATGCCTCTAGCAGGTGGACAGGTAGTGAGCACTCTGTTAATCTTTAAGAGTTAGGTGGGCAGGAAGAAGGGAATTATGGGTCACGGAAAGGACAGAGAAGTGAAGACATGTGCCCAGCCAGTGTGCTGTGTTGTGAGGCGTTACCAGCTATAGGGATTATGGAGAGGGAATCCATTCTGTTCCATTGCTTTTCCTATCTAGGCCTTTTTGTTTTATTAATTCACCATTATAGATCGCAGCTGCCACTAGAACAACATAACATAACTGATCTGCCACTAGTGTTAATTTTCTCAATTGCACTATGAGCTAGCTGTTTAGCTAATGTTGCCAAAAGTAGCACATTTATGGACTAAGCAATTAAACAAGAAATGACTAGGACAAACCACAAAAACTAACACGCCAACATTTATAAAACTGTAAGCCATCATTGATGTAATAATGTGGATATAATGCTAATATCACTCTCAGTTGCCTTTCTTCCGTGTTAATAGGCCATCAGAAGGAGTAGCCTCTTACTTTGACCGTTGAAGGCTCATTATCTTCAAATGTCACTAAAGTAGATGGAAATTAGTCTATGATGTCCTCAAATTGTCCTAAAATTCATGTACATTTCTGTTAAAATTAATATCCTGCCATCCCAGCTAACCCATCTAAAACGTGTCAAGGTGTATTACAGAGGTCACACAACACAACAGGTCTCTGCGCTTGGCTTTAACTGGACTCAACTTTTGGGCTCAACCACAACGTTTAAATCTCCCAATGCATGACTTGAGCTCTTTGTCTGCTTAAAAAGAAATTTGCACAGTATTTTGCTTCCAAGCTTTAACAGCTGTCTGTCCATTTCTATTAACAACAGAAATGGTCATAAACCATTTATGGCGTGAAAACTCATTTAAAACTCATATTCAGTGGTCACATTCTCTTGGATCAAGAGCTCAATAAATTTAAGTAATAAAATGTTTTCCGTGATGAAAAAAAAAAGGTATTAATAAACTTTAGAGTGAGTGTGGCACCACAAGCTGTGACACTTAGTGGTTCTGGTTTCTGATTTTTTAAATGATTATTAGTCTTATTATTTATTACTTTGGGTCGGCACTATACCATGTGTGCCATTATATATCCTTTATGCACAGGCACTTTACAAACTTGTAACATGGTGTGTACATTTTTTAACTATTTTAGTTGTTTTTATTGCATTTTTGTCGCCTGGATCTTGGTACCAGAGTAAATGTTACTTAGAGGGGGACAGTAAGCCACTGAGCAGTTGACCAAGTGTTACTGATGAAGCTGGAGAGGATGGAAGCCCAGAGGGTCGTGCACACGGCAGCATTATGACAACAGCTGGGTGTGCCTGATATTAATGAGACACAAGTGGTGGATCTGCCCAGATTCACTTGCGTCATCCAGATAACTGGGGCATGCAAGTTCAGTGAGGGTCTAGGAGCCAAACTGGTTTCTTAAGTGAAATAAAAATCTTAGATCCAGCTGTGCAACTCAAACAGTGTGACAGATATAACATTTGACATGTCAGACACTGATTGGCAGTTACAAAGTCCTACCTATGTGGTTGTTCTGCTGACCTGTGCATGTGTGTATGTGATTAGTGGGTTCATTTGCACTGTTAAATCTGGGAACACGCTGGCCAAGCCTCTGCAGCAATCTGGATTAGTACAGCGGAAAGAAAAGCAATCCATCCTTTGCCCTGGATCATCACATAAAAGCAGTTGGAAACTTTGTCAGTAACTAGCTCAGACATATGGGGTACGGCTCCATCAGATACCAATGTAAAATTAGTGCACAAAGATTATTGCACAAACACACTTGATAGATTGAAGGCCAGGTGTATAATGAGCATGGAAGCTCCTCACCCTTTCTGGAATAAAAAACAAACTTGAGAATGTGCTTACCTCTGGGCAACCATCATATTTTCTGTCTGTTCCTCTCACTGTGGTAGAGGAAACCGTCTTGCCCTCGGTAGCCCTGATCCACTCCTTCACTCTGCACCTCACTGCAGAGGAAGAGGTCACCTAAAGGGTGGGGTCCCCACAGGGCGTGCACTCACACCTATGGCCTATGAACGTGCACGCCTTGGTTATCCGTCACCCTCTTTTTCTCTTACACTCTCTCCGAGGTTGACGTGAGAGGAGCAGGAAGCCTGGGAGCTGATGTAGGTTAGTGCCAGGAAAAGGGAGAGGCTGTGGATGAACCCCCAGACCCAGGAGCAGGGCTCAGCAGGAGCTATGGGAGTCAGCCAGGGGGCAAGCAAGGCCACAATGTGGAGCTAAGCCTAAACTGCGATGAGTGTGCAAAAACTTACTGAGGAAATGAAACGGGGATTTATGATGTAAATATATCTCCACGCTGCTGCCTGGACGTTAATAAGAACAAAGGGAGACATAAATCAAATATGCCAAGCAGATAAAAAGATGAAAATGAAAAGATAGGCATGTAAGCTCACACATGCATATTTACTTTCAGAGCGGCCCAAAATAGTGGCGTGTTGGAGCAAGAATCACCTAAGGTTGCATTTCAGATACACATGGATGCACAGATAAAAGTTTTTAAAAAAAATGTAAGAGACAAGCGAGACAGGTTTGGCACACATTGTTGAACATGAACCTACATCCTCCACTGCACCTTAAGGCAGAGTGTCTGTCTGACACACCTGCACCCAGCAGCAGATCACGTTACTCAACAGCTGCTGCTACATGCAAACAATAACTGTATACCTGCGCTATACATGCTTTCACTCATTCCACTTCTGCTTTTTAAGTCGCTGAATCAGTATAAAGAAAAGCCCCATCCTGCAATACTGCAACACTTGGGTAGCTGTCTTTTCGCATCACAGTGGTCTGTAAACCTAAATGTTTTGTTAGCATTGCCCAACTCTCCATCTGTTGTATAAATTAGCGGTCTGCAAGCTCAGTCTGGTCTTGAGGAAAATATTCCCCTGCAAAAATATTTGTTGTCAGCATAGATTAAGCCACTGCAATTACAACTGCATATTGTAATATTAACACTGGATGACTGAGCATCATTCAGAATGAGGTGCGAGACTGGCATTTTGTTAGCTTTGGGCAAACGCAATAAATTCCAAACCTGTTATGCAAAAAGACTCGTTGCCAGTTACATTGAGGTGGAACTATAATGCACTCAGACACAATGTTGCACTGATTGATCGACCAACTGTCGTGAATTTGGCGTCTGATTAACATGTCGTGCGCTATGGGAAAATTAACTAGCCAGTTTTTTTACAGTTTTATTCCAGTTACATTATCCAGATTGTATTATGAAGGATTTATGCCACCTCTTCTGGATACACGGGCCTGTTTGTCTTCTGTCTGCAGTCTGCAGAGCCTCAAGTCTGCAGCAGCTCACGTAAAAATGCTAAGAGACTCAACCATAAAAGTGATTATGATGCACTTGTAGTATGAGAAATGTCAACTTAATATGCAAAACATTTCTGGAATTATTTCATTCAATAAACATGCGCTGGGCATGGAAGAGAAATACAGCAGTAGATACAGTACGTAAAGACTTCCATTAGACCATTACTTAGGCTATCAGACATGCAGGAAAGGTGTGGTTGAGGGGCACAGATCAGAGAGCCATAAACTGTGGATCACATAACATCTGCGGGTAAATGTTTAATCTCTGAGTCACCATGTGCACTGAGGATGTGCACAATTTTGCTGTTCTAAATGTATCTTTACCAGCTTTGTTATCACCAAGGATGACGATACTGCTTTAAGACAAATTAAATTCCTCCACAAATCTAACTTATATTGACCTTTTCTTTCCTCTCTCTTTGATAATCCACTGTTAGAATTAGTGTTCAGGGAAACATCTGATACTGTAAGAGTGATGATGAACTGAATGCCGTCATGTACTGCAAGCTTACCGGTGGCTAACATTAGCAAGCCAGCTATGACCAAGTACATTAAACAACCTTGGGGTTTCCAGGAGGCACTTTTGTTGCCTTCTACATCTGCAACTCCTGTGCCAAGCTCGCATGCTGCGTACAGTCTGTTCACCGAACGCAGAGACCACACTAATTTACCCATCAATCAAATCCCCTGTAAAGCTGCAAACCAGCTAAGCACCCTAATATATGAAGATAACTGAGCATTACTGGGAGTATCATTAGTATCTGCATATGTAGTCATCACTGAAGCTAGAATTACTGCTTTATATGTCAAGTTACAGTGTATTTGTATAGTGCTGCAGGACTACATTCGTACACTGATAGCAGTGGCTACCATGCAAGTCAGAGACCAACTATTCACACACATTCACAACTTGAACCATGCATGGTTAAGCTTATCAGTAACTGCCAAATATTGCGTTCACAAGAACGGGACGAAAGGACGAATAGACAGACATACAGATGTATGTACAAATGATAAGAGGATGCACAATCTGAAAATATAATGTCTCCAGCTACTGGAGGCGTACTTTGTTCACTTGCACCGTTAACAAAAAATCTCTGCGTTTTCAGCGCCCTTTACAAGATGGATGAAGACAAGCCGCAAACAACAAAAATAACTTAGCCTAAGTCACGTTACATACGTGAACAGTGGCAGTTTGGTTAGGTTTAGGTACAAAAACTACTTGGTTAGGTTTAGGAAAAGATCAGGGTTTGGGTTGAAATAAGTACCTTTGTTATCAAGCCACCAGTAAGCAAATAACTTAGTCTAAGTTCTGTTGCGTGGCTTAAAATTAGTCGTGTTGACTTCTGGTTTCACAGAGCACACAAACCGCAGTCTTCTTTGACCCATCCATCCACCGTCACTCTTCCTTACATGGACCTCGTCACTCTTTATATTACCTCATTACGACTTCCTCCTTCTGGAACCTCAAGAGGTCGCCTATATAAATACTGGTCGTATTTGCCCCCATTGAAAAAATGACCACTGTTTTTGGTATGAGAATGGGCTGGAAAAAAAGTCATTGCATTACTTAGTAATGGCCCAACATTGAAATACCCTTCCACCTCCTGTCAAACTAATCCCGTCTTAAAATCTTCATCCTCTGAGTATCATACATTCTTTCCCTCCGATTATAATCGCTCCATCTTTCCCCTACTGCTGTTAACTTGCCCCCCCAAAAGCAGAATTTCGAGGGTTGTGCATATTTGGCACCAAGTTGTTTCCCTGTGATCATGTAATGATTTGCCCGTAACGATTACTCTCTCATGCGATGATAGAGCGGTTTGTACCTGTCCTGCAGAGAGCTGCAGCCAGGCACATTCCTGCTGCGCCCTCCTGCCAATCAATGTCAGCTAACGCACTTGTCTCACACTGAAACACACACACACACACACACACACATCTTTCACCAACTTCCTCCAGTGCTGATGCACTAAAAAGAAACATACAAATGCTCACTCTTTGTACTAATATACACACAGCCTGCCATTGTTTGTCTGTGAAAGCATCCCTGTTTTCTCTCTGTGTGTCAGTCAAAATTCAGCGAGCCTCTCCCTCCATTCCATCCTCAGCCCGCATTAACAAAACAAGTCAACATCAAGCTAATGTCTTTCATGAATGGTGCACACCTCAGGCGTTATGTCATCTTGTTTTGTATTTCAATGACACGATTTCCTGAAGTTTCATCGAAATCCATTTGCTTGTGTGGTTTACAAATGATGTAGCGTGCACCTGGAGGAAATGAAATATTGGGCGTGACAGATGAGCAGACAGATGTTTCCCTGCAGTAACTTAAAATGTCAGCAGGTTTATCAGAGGAGATGTGGTTACTCCTTCAGGTCAATCAAAGAGGCAGTCTGAAGCTCTTTAACTTTTTGATGAAATTTCAGTATTTTATAATCCGTAAACCAAAAGTATTCTATGGATGAAGAGTCTCAGACTTGCAGTGGGGTCCAAAAGTGTTTAAATATCTTCACCTATACCTTGAAATAATCAGAAAGTTTGAGGATTCAGAAACATTTTAAAACACAAGACATTATGGCATTTAAAATGATTTCAAGTAAAAGAAAAGATTCAAGTAAATTTGTAGCACTGACCAACTTAACTCCTTTGTACAAAATACAGATTTTGAAACCTCACAGCACAGACATGCATAGAGAATATCACTGGGTCCCAACTTTGGGATCAGAATCCAATCAGGTGATAGTAAGATAGATGATTAACATAGTAGGGAAGAAGAAAAATCATGTTCCATTACTTCTGCCACTTTGTCTTCTATGAAGTGTTTATGACATTTTTTCCTGTGAAATAATGGATAGTTTTACCACTTCAGGCCTCTACTTTGACAGATGCCATTTCTAAGACTACTCCTAGATTTAAATGCAGTGTTGAGAGACCTTGTCAGTAATTGACAAGAACAGTCAAACAATCAAGACATACGCTAGATGGCTTCACCTGCCCTGCACCTTACGCTCATGCTGTTTTCTCATGTGAGCGTCCGGAGAAACGTGTCCAGCCGTTGTCATGGGTTGTCCTCTTGGCCACCCATACGGGACACAACAGGAGTTTGTCCATTGCAGACATGTTCTCACCTACTCTGCTTGGTTTAGGCGAGGGGTGGCACCTCAGTAGAGCGAGCAGGAGGCAGGACATGACACAAAAAGTACAGTTAAGTACTGTAAGGGTTTGTTTACAACACATCGAGGATGGCAGCCGAGGCTACCGACTGATCCTTAATGATGACTGTTTCTGCGCCAACATCAATACTACGTGTATTTGGACACATCCGCAATATTAATGAAATAGTGCACAAAACAGCATGGATGTTTGTATCCTCTTGGTTTCATTCCAGTCATAATGCATACTTTGTCCTTGGGGGCTGGCAGGGTAACGTCCGTTTAATGTCTGGTCCAACAGATTCGGAGGTTTACGAATTGTGACAGGGACTTAAGCTAGCTCACTGACTGTCAGTCTGTCTGTCAGTGCATCTGTCTCTCAGCATTGAGCTTAAATGATCTGAACACACAGTTTAGAATCTTTCATACCGAGCCGAGTATCACCTATCTGTCATATCATCTAGGTGGCTTCACAGGCCACCTGGTCACCACAATCCCAACTATTCCAGCTATGAGGCAAATCATGACGAGATGAGAGAGGAAACTGTGCTGATAAGACAAAAGGCCTTATTTAAAAGAGCATTATGTCCCGCCGATGTGAGGGAGGAGTGGGGAAAATGAAGGGTGAGTGACATGCTCAATGTCAAATGTGCGCTTTTCCAGGTCATGGTTGCCAAATACTTCTCAAGCTGCATACCTGTCATCAGGGAGACAGGAGGAGAGGAGGGGAGGGAGGGGGAGTGCTGAGAGGATTCGGACGACACGGATTCAAACAAGCCGAGCGCATTCGAGAACGCATTTTTATCCCCCCTGTGAGATCAGAGCAAGACACCAGCACGGATGATGTCACCGCACAGAGGCATGCTGGGAAAGAATTCCACAGTGGCACTTCAAATGCAACACCACAATGAGACAAAGGCCGTCAGCGGGCCGAGGACCGAAAACAACACTGACCTGCGGGGGCTTTTTTCTCATAGGGGTAATTATTTTCAGAGGTCAAACATCAATCATACAGAACATACAAATAACAAGACCGTACAGGCATATGCATTTACATTAAGGTCGTTTTAAGTTCACAGTCAAGTTCACTTTTAGTTCAGACCTGCCTCTAGAAGAAAAATTACAACTTCTTAAAAGACAAATGTCATCTTCTTTGTTGAAAAACCTTTTCAGCAAATAGCTAAAAATACATGTAGAATTCATACCCAAGCAAACTTGAACCTTTATTTCCCAAGACCTCCCACCTCACAGTCTTACAAATAACACATACACTTTATACTTTGCACACACACATACACACACACACACACGCTCCAAGACCACACAGATTTAACAGAGAGGGGCTTCCACAAAGGAGGGACCCAGGCCTCTTCACAGGGGCCTGAAACTCTGTGTAGCGGTCACTACATCTGTGCTGTCTGACCTTTGACCCCTGTGTGTGTGTGTGTGTGTGTGTGTGTGTGTGTGTGAGTGTGTGTATGTGTGTGTGTGTACGCACATTTCACAGAGGGCACCGTGGCCTCGGTAATCCCTGTGAGCTGCCTGGGAATGGTCCCACGATCACACCACGCGCACACACACACACACACACACACACACACACACACACACCAGTCACAAGACAACAGGCACACACTTGGTGCAAAGTAAGTATAAGCACAATTTTAAGGTAGCTTCTTGTGTTTGGGTATTTTCAGATAGAGATTTGCTATATTAAACATGGTAATGTAATGCTCAGAAAGGGAATATTCTGCAACTCCTTTGGATAGTTTAAGTTATGACTCTAAAAGGAATAGTTTGACATTTCTGACTAAATTTGCTGGCACTCCTGCATAGCAGTCCCACGCATAATTCCCCATAAAACCACCACTTGATGTTCTTTTGACCGCTTCAAAAGTGTTGGCAGGCAATTTTTCTACCTTTAGACAGAACCAGGCCCGGTGTATCAGCCTATTTCAGGAGTTTGTATGCTAAGCGAAGCTAATCTACTGCAGGCTGTAGCCGTGTATCTACCGGACTGATGTAAGAGTGGTAGTGATCTTCTAGAATAAGGGTATTTCCCCAAACATTGAACTATTGAACAAAAATAACATGCATACAGTGGTTTTTGTCTTCTGTATACACAGACAGCAATAACTAGTATAAAAACGCAGGACTTTCATTAATGTGGTATTGCTACGGTGCTTTTACTCAAGTAAAAGATCTGAAAACTTCGTCCACCGCTGCTCCTTTGAAGGAGTGTGATCGATGGAGATGTGGGAGAACTACACGAACACTAAAGCACGCAGATATACACACACCTCCTTTGCGAGCACGCATGATTACACACTCATCAATCCGCGTCTGTGGGCGTGGGCATAGTAATCCTAATAGCACGTCATTTGTAACGGAGGCTCCAGTGTTTAGTCGTGGCGGCCCAGCGTTTACTCAGAGCACATGTGGCCACGGGGGGAAGCAGATGTGAGAACACCAGAGAGCATCATTAGCCTCGCAAACATTCACCGCAGCCAGCCGTGGAGACCCTGTCAGACACCAGCGCTGCACACCGCCAGTCAGTCATGTTTCCACATGGATTTAGCTGTCCATCCTTAGTTTTCCCCTCACACGTAACCTTTCTCACACTCAAATGCAACCCTCTTTTTCCCTTTTCCAAAAGGAGTGAGGTCAGTGAGGAAGATAACTGGTCTTGTGTTTGTTTTTCATGCCTGTCAACCAGTCAGTCGATCTGGGATTACTGTATCTCCATTTTATCCAAGAAGCGACAGTGGAGTTATTTATTATTTTTTACTTTTCCCACTTTCATGCCGGTGGCTTTGTTCTACATCAATCCTGCTTGGCCTTTTGCGCTCAGTGCATGCTTCATGCAACTCTTCCACTCTCACTCCATCAATATTGCTCCTTTTTTCACCATTTCTACAGACATCCTTGTGTGTGTGTGTGTCCCCTTCTCCTCTTGCTCTCACATAAATCCACATCAATATCACTCCATTAATATTCTGCTCTTCCTTTGTATCCTCTGACGTGGCACTCACCTTCCATCTTTGCCTCTCCAACTCTGTGATGCGTTTGCGTTCTGGTAAATGACAAGGATGTTATTCAGTTTTACTATTTTCAACCAGCTTCATCTAGTGAAGATCTTGGCTTTGACCTGTATGTCACACTCTTTTTCATATTAACAAATCAACTCCTTGAACGCTTAACCTCATTTTACTTTTGTCTTCTAACTGGACTCCATAACTAAAAGGCTAAAGTATAATCACAGTCTTGCATATTACTCAAATGCTCATTCTGTCCTGTTCCTCTCCTTTTCAGCCATTCTTGACCTTTTTGCTTTTATTATCCTTCCTTCTTCCTTATTTCCTCTTTCCTTCCCCTTGTGATGTCCAATCTGGCTTCATCCTCTCTCCTGATGGTCCACCACAGCACTGAACACACACACACACACAGAAACACCTCCTACCTGCCCTCCCCTCTAATTAGGCGTCACCAGAGGGGCCCCCAGTGCTCCTTCTCCCCTCTTGTTAGCACCACTCCCCGGCACTCCCGCTGCAATCCCACCCTGGGACTGATCTCAGGTCAAGGCCGGGGCAGGACACAACAGACAGAACTAGATGCGTGTACTCAAGCCAAGGCAGTGCTGCTCAACTGCAAGGATCTAGGGTTTTCTGAGATCGGCTGTGTGTGAAAAATGTGCAAGCCAGATGATGCACGGACGGCTCCGGCTGCTGCAAATGAAGTTTGAGCTGGCGTCCAGGAACACACAACAGGATAAAACAACAATGCTCAATCACGCTGATAGAGGGGACGTGGGCGCGCTACAGATGGAGCCCAAGATGTTTCATCAGAGGAACAGGATGCCAGAGGCTCGGCTTTCAAGCTCGGCAATGGCAAATAAACCTCACTAAGAAGGAACAAATACATCACAAGGGGCTCCAGAGGAATTAGAGAGGGGACAGAGGGCAGCCACCTGCAAAATCACAATAGAGCGGGCTTTCTGTAATGGGGGTGGGAGCTATAGGGGCCATCACTGCTGAAGTCGACACAAAAAGTCCTTCTGCTGTAATGTTGCCATCTGCTGGCAGATCTTTATCAATGCGTGACAGCAGCCTGATACAAAATTAAGAGTTTTGCAGTGTGTGTGTGGCACAATTAGGCATATACCATTTCGAGAGAGCCACATGAAACCACAAAACTCTTTTTCATACTGTAGTCTGAACAACATGCCCTCTTGCATACACTCTGGCATTACACTGCAACATGACTCCTGCGAGTTATGCCATTTACTGGCAAAGACTGCTTTGGGCAGTCAGTCACAGCATGTTATTAGAACTTGGCATCAAGCGATTGAAAGGCGAACAACACTATCAAGTTCCACAAGATTCTGAGGGGGAAACGCCAAAAGCCATATTCTCCATTCCACATCTTTCAATTTTCACATGGCCTGGTGTGTTAATCAACTCCTGATGTTAAAGAAAGAGTTTTGGGAAATACCCTGTTGTGTTTTCTTGCTGAGAATTTGATGAGAAGATCAATACCACTCTTGTGTCTGTGCGCTAAATATGAAGCTAATGCAAGGGGGCCGTTAGCTTAGCTTAGCATAAACACCAGAGGGAAACAGCTAGCCTGACTCTGTGCAAAAGCATTAAAATCAAAGCAGATGCAAAGGCCTTCCAACCGCCTTTAAAGTTAAAGTTTAATTCATGCAAAAATGTGACTGTAAAAAATAGAGCAACGCTCACTTTTCCCCTGGTTTCCAGACTTTATGCTAAGCTAAGCTAACCAGACATGACAATGGTATCAATCATCTCATCTAACTTTTTGCCAGAGAGCGAATAAGCATTTTTCCCAGGATGTCAAACTGTTAATTTGACTAAAAATGAGGTTCCAGCGTTAAAGCCAAAAGCACTCAGGTTTCATTTATCTGGTGCTGCACTCGGAGCAAGTGTCTGTCATCACTGTCATCAAAAATTTCTTTAATACAAATCTGGAGACAAGCTCATCATCTGGAACTTCTAGCCAGATCTAATTTTATACACTCTTCTCAGACCCTGCCACATTTGTGAAATCTCTGACCAGGGATTTTCTTGTATTTCTAACACAGCTTCTTTGAACTGAAGAACTGTCAATAAAGAACAAAAATACAAATTGGAGATGAGTGCTAGACCCAGGCCTAGCAATTGATTTATTGGAAATACTGTTGAAACTTTCTTTGGGATTCAGCATCCAATAGAAGCTGCCATGTCTTGTTCTGTTCTGCAGGACTTTTCCTTTGCTGGCCCACTGAGAATGGTGTGAGGCTACTTCCTTTTGGCCCGACTCTATAAAGGACGAATGCCTGCTCCCTTGATTTTCAGTACTGGAAGAGCAGCATCCCGGTACACCTGAGTAGGACACACAGGAAACGTTGCTACTGTGCCAGGAACACTAAGTGCACTGCATGAAAACTGAAACATTTCGCGGGTACCTTGGCAATTTCTGCAGACATGAGTACCAGCAAATTTTGGCCTTGGACTGAGAGTTGCACACATGCACTTCAGCACTTCCACACTATACAATCCTCAGTCTCACTCCGCAGATTAGGCCCAGATGGGAACAATGAGATGAGTATGAAGGCTTTTTGCAGCGTAACTGAAAACACTCAGTTTTGTTAACGCACTCCAAAAACTTGCTCCATCCATCACTGGCCAGATGTTCTCTGAAGCCCTTTCCTTTACTCCTCAAGTGGGAACAATCCCTCTCAAAATGAATTCACTTCCCATTCCACTTGCATCCACAACAAAGGCACTCATGAAAGTTAATTGGATAGTTTGTGGTTTTTATGATGAAGCAATCAAGCCGGGGAGCGTGTTTCGAAGAACAAGACCTGTTGTTGTTGACGGACGATCACTTAGGACCATTTGCACGCTGTAACCCCACTTAATCCTGCCATTAGACCCCGAAGCTTCCCCATCCTGAGGACTTCAATACACTCTGCTCGCTGCATTTACAATGAGAGGGACCATTTCCTTGAATAAACATCAAAATCTGTTGCTTTTGTGGCCAATTTCCTTTTGGATTCCAGCTGAGTAATTAGAAGACAGGCATGGAGTGATGCAAGTGTGGCAGCATTACACCGTGATAAAGTCTGGCAGCTGACTTAAATCCATCATATGTCAAAAACCATAAGCCATGTCGTTTACCAATTAGTCCAGAAAGGAAAGTATTTTCATCCACTCTAATTCCATTGTCACAGTCTGTTTGTGTGCTGTGTTTTATTTGCAGCAGTGATTTGAAGAGGCTTAACCTGATATATTCACTCGAATCTGGAAACTTTGGGAAAAAAGTATAATGACCCCCCCACCCAACCCTGTACACACACACACACACATACATACACAAGCACACACACTGTGCAGTTTTTATGTTTTAAGTGGATTCCATACATAAAACATCCTGCTATACATCTTATTGACAACAAACTTTTAACTTACAGTTATTTATTCATGATGTGTTATATAATATAAATTATTCATGTGTTCTTATCTGGGAAGTTGTCTATTTGTTGGATGTGTGTTTTTAAGCTATTTTCATGCCCTTTTAAATTGCCCCTCGGGGACAAATAAAGTATTCTGAATCTGAATCTGAATGTCAGGATTAAAAAAAAAAAAAACAACAGGGGAGCTTTTGTTTGTTCACATTAGCTCACAACTATCTTAATCAGTCTCACCTGAAGAAAAGCCTGATTAGTGTCTGTCATACCAACTTTGACAAACTGACAAATCCAAAATTAAGATTTAATACTGCAAAAAATGTTCAACATTTACCAAAAAAAAAAAAAAACAGAAGCAATGAGAGGCACAGTGAGGCAAGTGCCAAGACGAACAAAAAACAAGGCATGCAAAAAGGATTTGCTTTGCTCTGTGGCCCTGGCAGGTGCCAAATCATTATTTACGGGCACTAACCTTGGTGCTCAGAGATGCCTGAGTGTCTTTTAAAGGGCACAGCTTCCTGCACACACAGCCACCTTCAAATCCACGTCCAGCAAAAAGGAAAAAAAAAAAAAAAAAACGGTTTCTGGAAGGTTCCACTTTGCTGCACAAATCAAGGGAATAGAGTGAGAGCAACAAGACCCTCCAAGAATCACTCGAGGTATGTCATTATGTCACCCACAAAGGAAGGTCTATTCCATATAGGGTTGGAGCCACAGGCCATTTGGCCCACACACACACATCACACAACTTCCAACAGCCATACACACAAATATAGAGTCTCATTCTTTAGTTATTAAATAGAAATGCAGAGACTTTGACCTAAGAGAGAGGATGAAAAGAGAAGGCCACTGCATAGCAGAGACCCCGGGAGGCGGCACTTGTTGATCCCTGGTCTCTGAAGTGAAGCCCTGGGTCACTCTGGTGTGTGTGAACAGATAAATGTCCAGTGCTGACTCATGCTGCACAGTCACTCTTTGCACAGATGGGAAAACTTGTCACGGCCACTTGAGCAACCGAGTCATTATTCAGTCTCGCTATGTGATGCGAGATAAAACACAATCAAACCACCGCCACTTGTCGTAACACAGCAGTCAATGTGAGGGTGTATCACTTATCTGAACAGCTCGTGGAGTTGAGTACAGTCATTTAAAACGCGTTGTAACCCCACATTAACAGAAATGAACATTTCTGTTAATGTGGGGTCATTAAACACACTCCCTATTGGAGTACCAATAACATGCTCCAAATATCTAAAACATACAGGTTTGTCCAAAAATTAAGGATGTGTACTCAAAAATGCATTATGTAATGAGCTTCACAATGATGCTCATGCACACAGCAAATACACAAATGTGCTAGTTCATGATTTTCTTCCCAATATTCACGCTGTAACATAACCAGGCCAGCACCGGACATTAGCCTGGAAAGAGCTGCAAAGCCTCGAGTGCTTCCCCGTCACAGACACCCACTGATTACAGCATGGACATGCTCAGCTGGGCTATATGGCAGCCGGGGTGTCTAACGCCCAAATCACCTTGAAGTGCTATTAGCACCTGTCCTGGTCATTTACACATGCTGACAGGGGCGTTCGGCCCCTGTGCTTCAGACCTACAATCTGTCTGCAAGCCAAACAACTGCTTTGTGCTGCACTTAAAACTCTTGCTCAGCTCTTGCTGTGCCGTTATGCAGCGTGCGGCAGCTTTTACACAACTTGGCCTGCATGTGTGATGCATGACAGGAGATAACGTGTGACCATATTCCAGTAGTGATCAGTGTGAGCTGAGTGAACGGATTTTAGGAGTTTGCTTAGTGCAGGACTGATAAGCTTTGACCTCTCAGAGGATAACCCACGCTCTCACTATTAAAACTTCAGCTCTGACATTGTGAGGTGAAAGGAGACTTTTGAGGGTTATAGTATATCAATAATATAACAGACTTTAATTACACAGCAATCACATATTGTTATTTATGTAAATATAATCAAACTCTCTTTTTCTTTTAGAAAACTTATTAAAAAATATTTTACCATTCTTAAATGCACCACATCAAACTGTTCCTCATCTCATCCACTGTGCAGCAGCCTTGGACCTGCTTCAGCATCCAATGAGGAAGAGGACCACTAACACTTCATCACTGTATATCCCAAAATTAAACTTAAATAAATCAGAATTTCCAGAGATCCTGCATGAATCTGTATAATCGCAGCAGGCCTGTCATATATTATATAAGTTATTTATACCCAAAGCACCTGGGTCAATGAAAGCAAGTTTCCCTCAGAAAAAGGCGGCTCGTCAAATTGACAGCAATTTGTGGAAATTCTCAATAAAAAAAAAAGTTAAATAAATAAATCAGGCTGAATTAAGAGCGTGTCGCCAACTTCTCCAACTCCAGAGACGCGCCTTCCTCTCACATGTTAGATGAGTGGATCAGAGCGCTGCAGCTTACCTTCACACAAGCAGCGAGAAGAAGCAGTCCGGGCGTCCACAGGCAGCCCCCTGTCATCTCTGATCACTTCAGGGGGAACTCAGCGTGTCTGGAGACAAGTGTGAGTGGCCGCTGTCAGCCCCCGTCTGTCCACTCACTGTGGGAGAAGGAGGTCTGCTCTGCTCTCCGCGCTGCGCCCCGGCTCCACTTCTCTCTCTCTCTCTCTCTCTCTCTCCCTCACACACACACACACACACACACACACACACAGAAAGAAAAAAGGTAAAAGTCAGCCAAGAGCTGCCGGAGACGACATAACACTTTACGGACGCTTCCAAATATTTTGTTCCCCCAGCAAACACGTTGCTGCTAAATTTATGTTTGCATACCAGGCGTGCGTCAGGAAAAGGGGCTCACCCACCTTACATTCTTAAAGAAACACACTCCCGGCACACAGGCTGCTCGGTGCGCACACACATGCGGAGTTTCCAAGAGATGCTTGGTGGATTTCTGCTTGTGTGCATGGCGATGGAGGCTTTAAACAGTCCACATGAGGAAAAGTCAGCTACTGACGCATTTAAGCTCAGTATGCATATATGCATGGTCTTATTAGGGATGCTAAAGGCCCTCTCAAGTCAAGAACCCATGGAGATGATCATTTTATTGTAATACTGCACAAAGAAGTACTTTACTCCATGTGGGTTTAATAGAGACAGTGGGATCTTTTGACCTGCTTCGTCCACAGATTCCCATGATGCAGCAGCAAAAGATGTCCCTCAGGAGTTTTGGCCCCCCTGAGTTGTCCAACTCAAGTTTATGGCTATCGTTCCTGCAGAGCCGAACTTATATGTAAAGAAATTTAAGGGAAGAATCTCACGTTTGGGAAAAGATTTGAGACAAGGAGCTACATCTCACACCTGTACAGTAGATACGTACCTTTAGCTACAACCAGTGGCCGCTTAGCTTAGCTTAGCATAAGGATTAGAAACTCAGGGAAACCGCTAGCCTGGCTTTGTCCAAAATGTGATCAAATCCAACAAATAGCATATTACCTTCAGACAGAGCCAGACTTGCTGTTTTCACTTGCTTCCAGTCTTTATGCTAAGCTAACCGTCCAGCTACATATTCGTGGCGGTGATCCTTTCATCCAACTCTCAGCTAGAAAGCAAATAAGTTGAACAATTCTTGATTTATATGAGTTGCCAATAAATATGAATTGTTCTCTAAATATCCAATCATGTGTCAGTGTGGATTTCATTCTCTCGTATCAAGCTGCTTGTGGTTTCTCTCTCATCTCTCAAATGTAATCAACCAAAAAGATGAGCTAGATTTTGCATTCTGGTGCTGCTTTGTTAATTATTCGCAGGAAACTGAATCATCCCGAGGGGAAAACGGTACAAGAAAGTCCCAGTTCACTCCCTCCATCATGTGCACCACAGGTACGCGGGCTTCATTTGGAACGTGGACCGTGTGCTCTCGGCTGTGCACCAGTTGAGGATTTCGCCTTCTTTTTCACAGCTTTAGATTTAGTCACAAGTATGAAATGTATTAGTCTTTCAAGTCAGACGCCCAGAGCTGCCAGCCATGTGCCATTTAAGGTCAAGAGGAGTTTTATCTAAATCGAGCTCCGACTGCTTATGAACTGAGATCAACTGGATGGAATGAGACGTTCATAATCTCGGCCTGCGCTGGCATGGGATTGAAATCTGCTGTTGTTTCTGATTTACGTTGATGAGACCCGTGTCATTCTTTTCTGGCTCCAACAAAAGTAGCTGTTTCCTCCATTTTTGTGAGAATCTGACTTTTTGTCCAAGTTAATGAAGGCCTGCGTTGTATCTTTGATGAAGGCCTCCCACACCTCCTAAATGCTGATCCCTGATGTGATGTGTTTCATATCTGTGAGTACACTAAATGAACCGCACTCACAAATGCTAACAGAACAACCTATTTTGTGGTGATTCTATATTTAGAAATAAACTATACTTTATTATAAGGACCACAATATTTTCCACTTCAGCGAGAAAGTAATTTTGTATTACAGTATAATTAATGGCTGGAGTCGGCAGCTCCTCTTCCTTTTGATCCCATACCTTCATTAAAGTAAGAGACATTAAGTTCTTTGAAGCTCAGCCCACTGTGGCAGGGCATTAGGACTTGCTCGTAGCTTTTGAAGCTGTCCAGGGCCACCTTAATGACAATGTTCCTAGAAAAAGTCATCTGTCCTCAGTCAAGCTCAAATGGCTGAGGGAGATGACCTTTGAGAGCCTCACAATAGTACAGGTATGTATGGTATGAGCTACCTGAATTGCCGCCTTACACGAAGGCTTGAATTCAGCTTAATCTCTATTAACACACTGAGCACAGGAATGTAAATGTTTATTTCCCCAGGAGAGGGAAAAAAATCTTTACCTGAAGTGCGAGGTGGGGGTTGAAATCATTTCCTTTCCACCTCGGGGTTAAATTATCGTCCTTAATAGCTGCTTGAAACTCAAAGCCTGCCTGCTCACGCCGCTCATCATGAAAAGTCCAGTGTCTTTGAAAGTTGTTGAACTCTGACCCCCCGTCAGCACCCTAAGAGCACCGCAGACACCCCACAAAGCCGGAGCAAGCAGTAGATAATGCTTCGAGACATGAATAGTTTACATTCAGTGTGACCGGCAGTGCATAGCTAAGCCCCGTCCTCATGTTACAAACGCTGTTGCTCTTATTGATGGACATGTTCAGCGGGATCACCCCCTCAAAGCTCCCATCAGCGGAGTTGCAAAATCACAGCCACAGAGCGTAAATGTATTTTTAGGGACTCTACAAGCTTAAATGGCATCTGTCAGTTGTTTGCTCAACAGATCTTACAGGGGCTTTTCTGGGTGGGAAGACAAACAAGGGGTTGAGGCAGAAGCTAATAACAGTCTTTTAGCTGAAATGCATTGTTTGAATGCAATGATGGGCTGGATGCTCAGCGGCACCGCTGCACACTTCCAGGCCTTTTAAGAGTCAGCCGCCACTGATTTACGCTGTAGTTTATATGCATGAACACACAAGCATGTGAGCATGACTTTACAAGTGCAAAATAGGGCCACAGTATGTACAGTACATGTGTTGGTTTCCTAGCTAAACATACTGGGAGCAGGTCACCGCCCCCCATATGAGTAACCTAGTTGTGTCCGTTTGGCTGACACCAAACATAGCTGTTTGATCAGTGATATTTGGCAAGAGAGTCAAAGCGCTGCTTGTCACATGTGTTCAAAGAGAGGGCAGGAATTTGTCAGATATCAGCTAGAGAAAATGCCCTTCACGGGACACCCGCTACCTTGTTTTTGCACTAAGGAGGCAGCTCAAAGATTTTTAAATGCTGTTTTTCTCTCTCAAAGCAAATAAAAATAAAGAAATAGTTTTTGGATATACATTTATTCACTTTATTGCCAGGAGTTAGATAGTTGCCTTGCTCAGGTAGTTAGAATATCTCCTATGTCTGTTAAATATGAAGCTACTTAACTTCCCATTAAGACTGGAAAGCCTGGGTCTGTCTAGAGGCAGCAAAAACACCAAACCTACTTATCAGCACCCCTAAAGCTTTCTAACACTTCACCAAGGCAACCTCTACTGGTTGCCAACATGACTTAAGGACATCACTGCATCCGGAGAAGAAGTAGTCCAGCATTTAACCTCCACATAAAACTACAACTGGTCATTTTTACACTAAGCTAAGCCAAGCTAACTGGCTGCGAGACAGTAGTATCGATCTTCTCACTGAGCTCTCCGCAAGAAAGCAAATAAGAAAAAAAGTGCCCTTTTAACATAAAACACACAAATCCCTCAGAGTGTTGTTGTAGCACCTTGTTATGGCTTCCAGTCCCCCGCATGCAGTTTACCGCCACTTGGTTGCCTTTTTCATCTGTCCCTAATTGCCTTTACTGCTCCGTGGAATTTGGCACACTATCTGTATGAGTGTGTGTGTGTGTGTTTGTACGTGTGTGTGCTCATGCTTGAGACTCTGGAGGAAACGAAAGCTCTTGCCATTGCTGGGCCACGGTGTCCCGGGAATGCCAGGCTTGCTAAGGGTACAGTAACCTGTCTGTCTGTCAGCACGGATCTGTTTCAGCTGCAGGCATCGCGTTCCGTCAGGCATGTCATGTCCACTGCGTGCTGTCTGAGGGCATCGTGCCACAAACCACCAGTCAGAAATGTAGACAGTGGGCACAACACTCTTCACACTGTTGCCAATGATCAGTCAACTTGTCTGACAACCCAAGGGTATAATTTTTTCTTTCTTTCTTTAGGGAAGTATCTAATTACACACAAATCCTAGCTTACGGCTAAAACCAAATATGCGGCTGGATGAATATTCATAAATTTGCCTAAACTATTTAGCGATGAATAACTGGCATTGAGTTCCACATAAGAAGATTAGGGCATTGTACTACACGAATCCAGGATTTCCTGTCATCTAATGACAAAGTTAACCTGAGATACAGTATCTGATGTATCCTCATCAGATTTTCCATGGATATTACAGTTCAGCAAAAATCAGAAGAAAATAATCAAGCGGCTGGTATAAAAGAGACGGAGCAGCAGAAACAGACCCTGTTGTGCCGTAGATGAGGGTGTCTATTGTTTCAGTAAATCTGCTGCAGGCTTGTAGCTGGCAGAAGAAATGAACACCATTATTTGGGGCATAGACGTCTAAACATCCCCCAGGATCGGTTTCATCTATGAGGATCAGGCAAATAAGTGCCCAAGCATGCTTTTTACCCTAGAAAATAATTCTCGCTCCTATTCTGCCCTACAAAGGCAGAGCAGCGCTACAGAAGCAGTGAAGTTAAAAGAATAGGGTTAAAAGCTCTCAGGCTGGCTGGGAAACTGTGTCGAAAAGTTGCAACGCCATAATTTTATGCCTTTTTATTCTACTCCAAAAATACTTGCCCTTAAAACCACATAATACCTAAACAAGCAGCAATTTGCAAAAGCTGCAACCGTCTTCTTTCATTGTGTTGTGCAATACTGTTCCCTTTGCACAAATGTAAAAGTGTTGTGATGCATAATACTATGTAGTTGTTAAAATTGAAAATCTTTCTATGATGTACATTTGGCTAAAGAGACTGAAGGAGTCTGCAACAAACGGTTCATGAGTTATGTGAGGAGGGCGTGACTAAACCATCACAAATGACAGTGTCTATGTGTCGGTCTTTCTATTAAGTTTGGCCATGTTTTGTGAATCTGTTTAGACGTTATGCGCCTTTTTGTTACACGCCGGCTTGGCATTAACAGTTGATCAGCTGTCCTCTGGCTCATGACCAACCTTTCCACAAAATTTTGTCCAAGTCTGTGAATCTGTTTGGAAGCCCTGCGCTTTTTTTTGCGATAGGCCACTCACACTGCCACAGCTAAAGAGCTGCTGGTCACAGCTAAAAACACAGATACTGCACTCTTTCTGTCTGTCATGTGTGCGTCGGCTATTTACATTGAAATCACTATTATGTTAATTTACAATTTTACATGTTAAAATATGGGATTTGAATTAAAGATTAAGATTTCTTTGCTGGGCAGCATTGTTCCCTAGTTCAATAATCTTTGACTTCCCTATGTGAAATGAATCTGATTGGGTAGTATTTGGTAGGGAATACTATTGCAATTAGTCAGGTGTTCCATGAGGCTTTTGGGGGATGCCAATGAACATGTGTGCTTGATGTTATGTCAGTACATCACAAATCATATGACTCATCTCCTTTGTTTTCCTGAATATGATAAAAACTCATTTAAGAATGGAGATGACAAATACTTATGCGTCACAGGCCTGGACCTCACAGGGAATTCTGCTACTGCCAATGTGGCTGCTTCAGATTTCAGCATCTTGTACTGAGCTGCAGACCACTGGCTACCCATAGAGACCACCTGGGCAGAGGTCTGGTTGGGTGCATGTCTTCTGTTGACAACATATGTGTGTGTGTGTGTGTGTGTGAAAGAGAGACTGAGTAGGAGAGGGAAATGAGAGACAGCTTGGCCCGGCTGTCAGCTGCCACTCGGTTCCCATTACGACTTCTCTCATGTCCGAGCCCCGTTCCCTTGGTTCCTCCAAACTTCTGCACGCCTCAGGTACTGTTTTGGAGGCCAGCTGAATGTCCGTCTGACAGAGAGACTGCAAAGGAAAAGTCCAGAGAGAAAGCAGAAATGAAGCAAGGGCTCATTTCCCACGTTGTTCTTGGCTCCTGTCTGCCCCCGAAGACTTAGGCGAACACTTCCAAAACAAAGAGTTTGTCTGTGTAGGTGCCCAAATAGCCAACCCACGCATATATGCACACTTGCACACAGACAGAGACACACTCACGCTGGGACATAAAAAATGTTATTCTAATTCCTTCTAAGTGCCTATTTAAGCAGCTGTTTTCTGTAAACACTGGCTCGGACAGCAGAGCTCGGACATTTGGTTTAAGATCATTCTCAATTATATCATAATTACCAGGACTCGGTCTGGTTGTCAGCAACAGCACCCAGAAAATATAGCTGTGAATTGCTGCCCCTCTGCCAGCACAAACAGACGGCCCGCTAATCCCAGCACGGCTCTGTGAAAACGAAACATGGCAGGGTCATGTGGGACGGTGTCCGACCCACACGAGGGATAGCCTTCTGTGGTCATTTTCTCACCTCCCATCTGGCCCACTCAAAGTATGCACTCATTGACTGGCTTAGCAATTATATCTGTGCCTCCCAGGTCAGCGATCACGCAGTGCTTTTCCAGCGATGAAATGTGAGACTTTTTTTTTGTCCTTCCTGAGAAAATCATTACTGAAAATCATCAAGGTGGAAGCGGGGCCGCGGTGTGGTCCCGCAGGAGCATGGAGACTCTCATTTTCAAAGCAACACTGGCCACATACTGACCTTTTCTCACACTTTTAACCTTGTATAGTTGTTGACTCATTTTCTGTCTTGATCCTCTCAGTGGGAAATGTAGACGCTTAACTTGGATGTCTTAGCTAATGAGCCGGAGTCATTATTTGAGGATTATATCTGACAGGTGCACAGAGCCCTGCTTAACAAGACCCTGGTCTTTTTTGTTTGTCTATACTGTAGCTATAAATCTGCAGTTACAGCCCTGCTAAACACACATTGTCCGCATAGATCTGTTGTTTATTAAAGGCTGAAGTAATGGTTATTTCTAGAGGGCAGGCATCTTGTTAAAATGTAATTAATTTCTGCATGCACAACCTCTCCAGCTCCGGGGGTTCGGTCGAAGCTGGGAAGAATAATAGTGCTAAATTTAGCAGCAGGGCTACAATACTTTTTGTAGCTATTTTGGTCCCAGATGTTGAAATTCTGGTATAAATTCACTCAAACAACAAGAACACAGCCAATATTTAGTCCCCCCCTACTTGATCAAAATGACAGCCAGACATTTCTTGATAGTGGTAGCACTATTCATTTTGTGTCCCTCTTCCACATTGGTCTGGTAATATCTACAATAATTATACTGTATCGTATTTTCCCATTGCTTTATTTTCTGCAATGCAATATGCAATAAAAACTCTTTAATGCTAAACAGAGCTAAAAAGGCATTCTTTAACCTGACTGGACATGGAAATAAAGGATAATGGGATCCTTTCAGCAAAAACAGCTGCAGTCATGACTGCAACGTCTGCGAAAACATCAGTGATATGAATTAAAATTTGCTGTTTTGCAAAACAGACAAAAATGTGTGGTTAAGAAAATCCAAATGTGCGCCATCTGCACAGCTCTAAGGGAGAGACGGGGTTAGCAACTAGCTGGTGAACGTAGTGGAGCTATTAAGAATCCTTAAGAGGTCAAAAACAAAGCTAACAGGTGGTCAAGACAACAGGTCTGGCTAACTTTGCGCTCAACACCTCTGTAATATTAGGGCGAGAACCACAATCCTCATAAATCTTTCCATAAATATGTCCTTTTTTTGTGTAATATGTGTATTTACTTCTGTTCCTGTTAATATGTGTTTGTTCTTACTGCAGACGAACAGGCAGCTAGCTTGGTTAGCTAACAAGTTGTTCTGAAATTAGCTGCAGTAGCTTATCCAGGTGGCTAGTTCCTGTGTTTACACCCTCAAAGAACTCAGAAATAAATATATGTGATATGATTTTTGTAGAGTGGAAGTTCATTGAGAGTACTTCAGGAGGTTTGTGCTGTTTATCCTGCCGTTGTTTTGCCTGAATCTGCTTTTCCCTTCTACAATGGAGGTGGTGAGAGCAAAGTTAGCGTGACCCGTAGTCAAAATGGCGGCAAGTATGAGCGCAAGGTTGAAAAATATCATAACTTTCCTTTAATTCATTTTCTATTTCATCTATCAGGCATATAATTTTAATTAAATAATCTGCATATCACAGAGCACTTGAGAGCTCTCGGCTATCTGTAGTGTAGTTTGACTGAAAGTGATTCATAATCCTGCTGTACTACTTGAATCCACAAAGCCCTGTTCCAGGTTTGATGGACAGTCCAGCAGACTAGTGGTTGTCGCTCAGGCTCCTCAGTCTGACAGCAGATGTATTTAAGGCAGCAGCAGCGTCTGAGGGTAGAGTTAACCAAAGCATGCCGCTGCACCAAAGACATGTCACTTTCTTTCTCCTCCGCTCTAAAGCCACATCTCTGCCTCTTTTCCACATGATCTAAAGAGCACGAAAGGACAGCCACTCTCCCGCTGTCTTTCTCTTCCTGTCTGCGCTCTTTCTTCACGCAGGGCCTCTGACTGTGTGTGATCCCGAGGTGTGACACTTTCCCAGTAGCCCACAGGTATCCGTTACCCAGCCGGGAGCCTTGGCACGCTGCCTGCAGACCTACCTGTCTCAGAGGGCACAATAGAGAGATGCCGTGTGAGGATCTCCTCTACAGTCCTGCCCCTATAACCCCTGCTGCCACCTGCACACCAGCGGACCCCTCGGGAAACAGGAGGGCAGAGCCTCCGTGACTGATCTTTCTTTTTATCTCGACTGAAGCAGTTGCTCAGATCATTCTGTCTGTTAAATATGGATTCACCCTCTCTATCAAATCCTATACTCATTCTGTTTCCTGTCTTCTAAACCTCATTTTAGATCCTGCAAGCAATCCCCTTCGATCCATGTTGCTTTATTCCTTGAATTAAACCAATGTATTCCTAACTGTGCATCATCATTCTTACCAAACAAAAAAAAATTTTAAATACTTTTCATCAACTATTTTTTCAATATATCCAAATGTACATGTTGGTCAGTAGTTACATATCCCCATAGAAATAAACTTATTATAGGAGATGGCAAAGAAGGGATAGATTTGGGAAGAAATCAAGCTGTGGTGCCACATGCTTATGATGAGTAAGAACTTTGTCTACTTTGGTGTCATCTAGTGGCCTTAATCTGTAAATTCTAGGAAGTATGCTCTCAAAATATCACTGACAGGCAGAGTACTGATGATTGGGCAACAGTGATAGGCTACTTTCACAAGATATCCATTTTTAAATAAATAAATTGTATGTGGTTTGTTTGAATTATTCATTTGAATTATTCTATAGGAGCTTAAGGTTAGCATCTATGAGTACACCTACAGCTAGTGGGCAATATCGTCTTATCCAATGAGAATGAGAGGTCGAGTCTTCATTCTAAAAGCTCAGTTACAGATGGCCCTATGTTCTCATTTCTAAGGAGTAGCAGAGTAGCGGTAATTTCCAGTATCACTTCATCCAGTTACGTGGCACCCTGCTTACACAAACTGGTCTGTGATTGCACAGTGGAAAGAAAAAACTAAAGAATGATTTCTGACATTTAGAGCCCCTATTGTGAAATCATCTTTCCTTTGTGAAATCAAAGAGCTGAGACGATGTTACGTGTAGTTAACTGTGACCTGGGTGTTATGAACTTCTCCCTTCATTTGATAGGCAGCCAGATTTCCAGGTGATCTAAAACCAGTCAAGTTAGGACGCTGAACTAAAATGACCCTGACTGTGTCATTTTGAACTGTGGTCGCACAAGGTGGATAATCAGAGTAGCACTCAACCGTGTGAGTGGACACACGTGGACATTACGTGTGCAATTCAAAAAAGTATATCAGCAAGTTTAAATAGGGTAACTTCAGTGCTTTCCTGATGTAAACTCATTATTAATTTGAGAAGGTATAAGATTACAGAAAAACTGTGAGCCAAATATTTCCCACTGGAGATCATAGATCATCACCATCATCATCATCATCATCACGTAATCCTAATGAGTCATAATTGTTCATCAACTGGATGCACTTTGCCACAGAAAGGCTGATCAAGGCAAATAAAAAGAATATGGTGTGGACAATAAAATATGAGCAGATCAATGTCCAGTGCAACGTGGTATCTGTGTGTGTGTGTGTGTGTGTGTGTGTGTGTGTGTGTGTGTGTGGAGGTAGGGCTGCATACTGTATATTATATTGGATTGTCACTCTGTTAATTATATAGTTCTCAAATAAATCAGAACTAACTTAAAATCTTCCTCCAGACAGAATCTCATTAAAAATGAGAGTCTGTGGTTTACTGTGGCCAACATTTTCATATGGGGTCTATTTGAGTTATACGAGGGCTGATAAATGGGCCCCGAGGGGTTCATCTACAGAATCCAGGATCCCAATGTGTCGGCCAACTGGAGAATCCAAACTAAGCCCATGTTTCCTCATCTGGACTCCAAATGTGTAGCATCAAAGAAACCGCATTAACACTTCATTTACATTTTTGATAACACACACAAAAAATCCTTAGAGAAATACACTCTGACACACAGGGAAAAAAAATACTGAAGTGCGCTCAAATTAGAAACAGAGTCACACATGTGGCTCTGATGAGCTACTGGCAAACACAAGCCTGTTCATCTGCGGGTAAAAGCCACTGACGTATGGAACTATTCAGGCCATTAAGTGAGGTGTTGGGTCGGTCAAATTTCCTGCATTAATTTAAAAATATTACCAAATTTTACTCATAAATAGCATGAGAGCAAGTATACAGCCGCCTTGGCTTCCTTCCACGGTGAGCAAACATTCTGACGCCGAATTAAAACGAACTGGGCAGAGTTTTTGTGTTCAATATTATCGTCGACTAATCATTCATATGTGGTAAAAACTGGAGCGGATGATTAAAAACATGCAAACCACAAACTGAAAACTTTTTAAAGACGTTATTCAGAGCATTAAGGTCATTGCGTAATATTGTCTTCACCACACAAAGTCACAGACTGTCTTTGTGCCTTCAGACTTTTACAAGCTATGTAACGTTTACCAGTGAAAACCCCAGAGATCATCATCCATAACACAATACTTTGCTCTTTTAGCACAAATTACTGACCTTAGAGGTCACTTTTACTGTATGATATGAAAATCTCCTGAGGGTTGGCTTGGCATTTCTGTTTTTCTGTATGTTTTTGCAGGGGAATAAATGATCCAAGTTTCATTTCACTTTAGAAATACATGGACTCTGAATTATAACACACACACAGTCTTCATTGTGACTTTGTTGCATGTGATCTATGTACACACAGCCTAAATGTACTTAAACTCATTTTGAGGACGTTTTATTGTGAAAGGGACAAATAAAAATATAGTTTTAAGACCAGTAGCGAATCAGTTATTAGTGTTTACATAAGAATGGAAGTAAAACAGCCTACTATATGTATTCTCCAGTACATTGTACACTAATGCAAAGCCGGGTACCCCTGTCTTGGTTAGTTCTCCCTTGTGTGTACTAATATTATTCATTTTAAACCTAGTTAATGAAGCATTTTATGTTTATCAATTATATAAACCTCCACCCTTCTTGACCAGACCCTGAAGACATGAAAGAGCTCTTAAATAACAATAATCCTCCTCTGTCCAAAGAATGTCACCAGCTGATGAGATGTTAAGAAATCAGACAGCTGGCATGTGCAGTGGCTCTCAGGGGAATTCCGCGGGTTAACTTTTCCCACTTTTACCTTTGTCCCACAAACAATCACCGTCATTGCGTCACAGCGCCGCGCCACATCTCGCGATAACTACAGGACATAAATATCGCTGCTGTCGCCTCTCACGCCGTCTCAGTCAGTCCTCTGACAGCTTGGACACATTCAGAACTACCGGTGAGACTTTACTAGTCACCCTATAAAGTTATTTTACGGGTAGCTGTCGTTGAAAGAAGTTCCTATTTGAGCTTTTGTTGTCATTTTACAGCTGTAAGGACAGACTGCTGGAATACGGAAGTGATAGATATTTAACTCTTGTGGGTTTCTTACTATGACGACATTTTTTTTTAAGTGTAATTGTGTAAGCTGTGTAATTTTACTGTTTTGAACAGAGCCTTACTTTCCCTGTTCTGTCTCTACAGGTTTTGTTCTAGCAGACATGGCAGCAGCTGCTGTTATCTCAAATCAGGTGAGTTTGCTTGAAAGACTTATTTTGTTAATATTAGTTGGCTGTTATGAATGTTGGACAGGCAGTGGGGGGGGTGGAGAAAAAAGCTGTGTTTGACATTAAAAGCAAAGACACTAGAAAGTAAATCTACAAATTCAGGAATAATAGAAAATCTTTTATTCATATTTTGATGTAATACTCAACTTTGACACCAAATTATACGTAAAAACTGAGGATAAGTGTTCAGTTTTCTCTATTATTATTGCTGTTATTACTGTTAGGTGAAACTGTGGATGTGAGTGTTGTTAACCCGCTCCTCTCTGTGTGCTTCCTTACAGAATGTGGTGGAGAGGGTGAGCAGCCTTCCTCTGGTGAGCTCCACCTACGGCCTGGTGTCCAGCGTGTACACCAGCACCAAGGACACCCACCCTTACATCAGGACCGTGTGCGAGGCTGCCGAGCAAGGGGTGCGGAACATCACCTCAGTGGCCCTCACCACCGCTTCGCCCATCATCGACAAGCTGGAGCCTCAGAGTAGGAACCCTTCAGTGTGCATTGAAGATCACGCCTCTGTAGACTTTAGCGTTTGTAGGTCTAAGCAGAATCCAGCAAAGTGAAACTGTGAGGGTAATTATGTGCTGACCAGCTGAGTCACACAGAGCTTATACAGGAAGTTCAGGTCAGGCCTCTGGCTCTTACTCATCCTGATCTTTCACCCAGTTTTGCTATGTACTCACTCTCATCCTGATGCGAGTCACAAAGGGTTGAACAATGCTTTCATGTAGAAAATATTTATTCACTTCTTTTTCTAAGATTCTGCTTACCTTATTACAACTAATTTTCTTTTTTTTTTTTTGGATTCCTACAGTTGCTATTGCCAATGACCTCGCCTGTAAGGGTTTGGATAAGATTGAGAGAACCTTGCCGATTCTTTACCAGCCGTCTGAGCAGGTACGTACTGGATTAGTGATCAATAGCTGGCATAATTACCGTCTGTCAAAAAGGTCAGAGAAGTTATGCTCAGACCAAATTTCGCAACATGGTGTCCGGCAGTTGTCGGCTACTCAGTGTGCACATCCAGACTTTCTCAACTGCCGTTTCCTCACTCCTACTTCTGTTGTTTAAAAATGTATTTCTTAATGGTTTTGTCCCCATCCAGATCGTTTCCAGTGCCAGGGATGCGGTAACCAACGCTAAAGATGTTGTAACAGGCACAGTGTCCGGCGCCAAGGACACAGTGTCCGACACTCTGAGCAGCGCCGTGGAAAAGACTCGGGGCGCGGTGCACAATGGGATGGAGAAGACCAGGGCTGTTGTGAGCGGGAGTGTCAGCACAGTGCTGGAGAGCAGAGTGGCCCAGCTTGTCAGCAGCGGAGTGGACACGGCCCTCAGCACCTCTGAGAGTCTGGTGGAGCAGTACCTGCCGCTGACCGAAGACGAGCTAGGTGAGTGGGGCCAAAAGCTACCAGGTGGACCACCTGAAACACACAGACCAGTGCTGTGACAAACCCAAGCAACCGTTTATCTTCCCTTCTTGGTTGTTTGGGCTTTGCAAGATTTTAAAAAGATTATTCTTGCCTGCCGTTTTGGCTTCAAATAATGTTTTTGAGGGTCAGTAATTAACAGGCAGCTGGAGCGTGTTGTTAACATGGATTCGGTCCAGTTTCCAGGAAAACACGAGTTATCGGATTATTATGCTCCTCTGAGAATGTGAATTTGCATTAGGGGCCTGTTTTTCTACATCATTAAAAGAGTCATTGTTTACAGTGAACTATGTAAGTTTAAATGGTCCTGTTTTAAGGGATCGACCAGTAGATAATTACATTCTTCATGGATTTAACTTGTACAACACTAAAGCAGCTTGTAGCAGACTTCCTTAAACCTCAAATCAGTCAGGGTTTTCATTAGTGAGAGACATTGCGGACTAAACTCAGAGTCATGTGTCCCATTTTTTTAAAAAGCGATCCTTCATGTTTCCCTCCCTTGTGACAGAGCTGGAGGCAAAGACTGTGAGAGGCTTTGACGAGAAGCAGACGAGCTACTATGTCCGCCTGGGCTCCCTCTCCACCAAGCTCCGAAAGCGGTCGTACAACAGGGCCTTGGCCAAAATCCAAGATGGGAAGCAGCGAAGCAGGGAATTTATCTCTGAGCTAAACTACACTGTTGACCTGGTGGGTCTCCAGATTCATTGATAATAGCACTTAACACAATCTTATTTACAAAAAGGATAATCTGCAGACTTCCCTACAGTGGATTCAGTGGAACAGAAAACATTATACGTGTTTGTTTTCTAGATTGAATATGGCAGAAAGAATATTGACGGGGCTAACCAGATGGTGAATGACAAGCTGAGCTCCCTGGTGGCGTGGAAGTCCAATGGTCCAAACCAGGAGGCTGGTCACGAGACAGAGGTAAGGGGAAAAATGAGATAACACATGCAGTGTTGGTTTAGAAGAATATGCAGGTTACGACACACGTTTCTTATCAGCTCATTTGTAACTGATCATCTCCTCCAACCAGATAATCGAGTCTCGCACCTTGGCCCTGGCACATTCCCTCACCCAGAAGCTCCAGACCACCTGTCTGGTCCTCGTCACCGGCCTGCAGGGCCTCCCCAACCACATCCAGCAGGAGGCGCTCTCCCTCACCCACTCTGCCTCACAAGTCTACAGCAGCTTCAGCAAGGCGAACGTGCTGGGAGACCTGCCAGACAGCGTGCTGACCAGCAGCAAAGTCCATCTGGGCAAAATGAAAGATTCCCTGGACAACATCCTGGATTATCTGGTCAATAACACGCCGCTCAACTGGCTTGTGGGTCCTTTCTACCCCCGGATGGTCCCAGAGCCGCCTCAAGTACCGGCCTCTGCTGCCAGCAGCACACAAGCTTCGTCCTCAAGATCTCCCCCTGCCCAGACACGTCGGGAGGAGCCCATGGACGTGGAGATGGAGTCCCTACATTCCTAGCAGCACAAGTGATCCATTACAGCTCTGTGTTTCCACTTGTCACTGATATATATTCTGCTTTGTAGGCTAAGATTTTAGTTGGGTTTTTCCCCCCATACAGTGTTGAAGGCATAAGGATATAAAACACCTGTATCACACCACCTACAATGAGAAACTTGTCAATGCTGTGCACAACTTTATAATCCATATTTACATAAACTTTACTGGAATCATATTTGCATTTACTGGGTCCTTTTCTCTCCACATAAGACATAATTAGTCTCTGTTTCTATACAGCTTTGGGATTCTCACTATGTAACATTTACAAGGAAATCTTTATAAAATGTGTCGAGACCAATTAAGTTTTACAGTCAAAGAGGAGAATTAATAAATAAAATCATCGTCAAGTCCATAGTAATAATAATAATAATAATAATATTACTGCTCTCTGTGCTGTGAAAATAATGTCACTACATTTTTAAACCTGGAATGAAAATTTGTCTTTTAAATTTTTAGAGACTAGATGCAAATTATACCAACAATCATGAAGGATAATACAAATAAGCTTTATTGGATCTTTAAAACTCTTTAAGACAACCAAAGCACAAGTGTTACTCTCATTAGCCCGTCTGATAAGTATTAAACCTGACGTCTATAAATTAATTTCATGATATACAAGTTAAAAAAAAGAAATGTCATTTAGTCCACGAAGAGAAAATTCCTGGTCACAGTGGGTGTTAACTCATCGCTGGCAGCGACTTTGCCTCGACAGATACTCCATCAGACTCTGAAAATCCAATTTGCAGAGAAAGATGACCGGTTGGTACAGCGGTGCCTTTCAGACGTTTAAGAGCACATTTTAAAAAGGCTTCTGTCAGGCAGCTTGATCTGCAAATAACATCAATGCTCATTTAGTGGCATTTAACTATGAACTCTAATTTACCGTGAGCTTCTGAATCTGACACCACGCCACGTCATCCAGCACGTCCAGGTTAATCTCACCCTTGGTCTCCTCAGAGAAGCAGACGGTCTAGGATGGAGACGGAGGAGGGAGAAGTGTCTGATCTACAAAACTTTAATCATGGCAGAGAGGAAAGGACTGATCCCTGCGCTTTGAATGAAATAATTAAACAGCGCCGTCAGTACCGGGGATAGAAACCATAACGTACCTGTCCCTGTGCTGTGGTGACAGTGATGTGTGCAGCAGAGCCCGCCACAGAACAGTGCAGATCACCGGTGGAGACCACAGACCTGGAACAGCACAAAGCAGATGGTAAAAATACATGTTTGTACAACTCCTTTAGATAAAAACACCACAGTACAAAGAGGTTTTGCTCCACTGAAGGCGGGGACAGACCGGAGTTTGGGTTTGGTCGGTATGGGCTGGTCATTGGTCTTGGTCACGTGGCTTTGGGTTCGTTTGACCGAGACTGTGGAGCCTCTGTAGAGAATAAGCACAATATCAAGGCCTCAATACTCCTCCATCACACCTTAATACTACGTCACCTCCAGTCTTACCTGAGATTTCCTGTGCTGTTACTACCAACTAATGTTCTGGTCTTTTTTGCTCCCTTTCCGCCCTAAAAATATAGAAATAATCACAGACACCAGTCACAAATCAAATAAATCAGTTGGGATCAAATGAAAATAGACAGAAAAAAGCACCAGATTAAATATACAAGAAACATACATAAGGTAACATAAGTGTAACAGAAAACACAAGCTGCCTAAGTCTGAACAGATGGAGGGTTTTAAAGCACCGTCACCAAGAGGCCCGTGATAAACTGACCATGTTGGGCCCCAACAAGTCAGCACTAGCATTTTAAAATCAACTAGACGCCAACAGAGAGGCTAAATGTTTGGGGTTTTTTAGAATTACAGTAGTTCAAATATTATGAGATAAAAGCGAGTGTTAGCATCGTCCTGACACAACAGATCAGAGAGTCCGAGTCCTGACGTGAGCATCAGAACTTCACGTTCAGTCAGAACACACAGACAAGATGCACCAGGCGGCTGAGTGAAGATCATCAGGAGCAACACTCGATTCTTCACTTTCATCTGCAGAAAAACCATTTGCCATCCAGGCTGCGGTTGTATTTATGTGGTTGTATTTAAGCCAGTGTTCAGTGGAGCATGAGATCACAGAGGAAAACCACAACATTATATGAAGGCTACCAGCTAAGCCTCCGCAAGGTTTGTCTGCTTCTAATATTTGTCAGTTCATATTCTTCTTGCTCAAAATGTCAAAAATACAGAACAAACATCCTCCAGCTTCACATTTACCTGATTCTCTTTGACTCAGTAAGTATATACCCATCATCCTATGTGTGTTATATCCTGAATTAGAGCCCTTTTGTTTCTCCTCCCTCTGGACACCAAAGGTAATCTTTTAACTGTGCACTGAGAAGTGAACACCAGTGATGCAAACAGGACAGTGAACTTACCTTAGAGGTCTTGGAGGAGGACTTTTGAACCGGGGTCGACTGCACCGGTGCGGAATCTGTTGATTTTACTGTAAAAAAAAACATTTAAAAAAAGGGCAGGAGATGAGTGTTAAAACAAAATGGTTTCATTTCAAACCGGACAGGAAACCATCTTGGATAAAGAAAGTTTCACCTCTTTTACTGGGGGCCCTCCTGAGGGGCTGGTGCACCTCCAGAGACTCATTCTGCAAAAAGTGAGAATTACACCTGTTCTAATTTGTTAGAGTAAAGGTGGAGCAGGTGGAGGTGGAGCAGGTGTGACTCGGCTCACCTTCATGGCGATCGACACCTCACTTGCTGAGATCTCCTCCTCTAGCAGGAGAAGGGTGACAGGTGAGTGGGGCTGGCACGAGCTAGAATGGTGTGGAATAATGAGTGTGTGTGTGTGTGTGTGTGGGGGGGGCTCACCGCTGATTAAATCCCCTATGAGAGTGTTTTGAAGAGATGGAGGCATCTTCATCAGCTCCACTTTGAAGACTTTGTCCACTGTGGCCAACATGTTCTCCATCTTGGCCTCCAACTCGTTCATGCGCTCCTGAGCTGTAAAGTTAAGGGAGACATTTTTAAAACGAGGCTGGGGAGGAGGAGAGGAGGGGAGGTGTGACCTTTGACCTTCCAAACCTTCTTTCTCAAACTGCTGGATGAAGAGAGCCAGTCTGCTCTGCCGCATCGCGTTGTTCTGGCCATTTCCAGCGTTTCTCGTCCGCCTGAGCGGCATCCTGACGTCCTGACGTCCGCACAGAGCTCCGCACCGGAGACCGCAGCACAGCTGATTACGATATTAATGCGCTTACCGGAAACCCAGGAATGAGGCTCTTAAGGAGCTTCGGTGCTTGGCGGAAGGATACAGTCGGCCTTACCTACAGCGAAATGTAGTGCGAGTTAAACACGCGCCTTTGCGTCATCTGAAAATGGCTGCTTCAAAAGTCTGTTGATTAATTTTGTTGCAGGTGGAAGTCCTTATTTATTGAAGGACAATAAATGTTCATTACTTCCTCATTACTTAAGATAAATGTTATATATTTCTCCATTATTTAATGATAATAAAAGTTCATTATTTTTTCATGACTTGAATATTTTAACACGATTTAAAGAGAATAAATATTACTTTTTTTCCCCTTTATTTAAGGAAAGAAAATGTTTCCTTTATTTTAAGGATGATGAATGTTCTATATTCTCCATTATTTTAGGAAAACAAATATTACATATTTTCCATTATTTAAGGAGAATTAATATGTGCAGAGTAAATTCAGTAAAAAATTCAGCAAAATGCTGTGTGCCCCCAAGTCATGTATTTAAAAAAAAAAAACATTATATATATATTTCTCATTAAAAAAAGAGATTTTAGTCTCCATATCTAAGCAATTAAACAAAGTACCTTAACTTCCACAATGTCACAAGCTGCAGTTGTCCCACTTTTTGTAATATGGCTTCAATTGTAGGCCTGCGTGCACTCACAAAGGAGTTCCTCCAGGTTTAAGGAGAGGAAAACTGGCCTCAGAGAACATCAAAATGAACGTGGAAAATATGAGACTGAAAAAGGAGCTCTGCATTTCTGAAGCCATCCAAATGCCACAATATTCATTTTTTCCATCAACAAGAAGACAAAAAAAAAGGACAATTTTCATTTTCAATCAGTTAACAAACTCATTTATTGCAGCGCACTTAAGTGTAGACATTCAATTCCTTTCCACAGGACGGTAAGAGATCACTTAATCTATTGTTAAAGAACAGTCTTTTCTGTACATCCTCTGCCATAAGGAGGTCAAATTTACAAAGCCAGTACAGGGTGGAAAAACACAGATTAAAAGGGGAAATGGGGGGTTGTTAGTCATAAAAATGCAAAATCACTACACTGTCTGCAATCCAAATGTTGATACAAAAATAAATAATTGAGATTTTTTTTTGTTTTGGAGGAAAAATCTACTGTATGTTAATATTTTGAGGTGGTCTCATCTCATCCTCACCCTGGGTTAAGGTCAGGCTTTAATCTATGCAGTGCAAATTGAATATATCACAATATTATCGCTTCTGTACAAGTCACTCTCCCAAGTCTCGAATAAGACCATCAACACCCATTTCCCAGCGGCTCATCGCAGCACTTTGCTTTTTCCCGTCCGTCTCAGCATTTAGTGGAATGTCATGTTGTAAAATTCTGTCCGTCTTTCTCCACATGCTATCAGCAGTACTGAAGAAGCCCTTTGCAGTAATATAAAGCTCTGATTGCTACTAGTTATGTCCAAAGCTACTGTGTGTAAACCATAAAAGAGATCTTGTCTGCAGTATAACCAATTTAAAAAAGCCTCACCGGCTCATTCGATGCTAGAGTAAAGAATCGCCCCAGTGCATTTAAGTTACAGCTCTAACTTGACATCATAAGACATATTAGCTAAACAAGTCGAGTATGTTACTGTTAAAAAAATGCAGACATTAAAAACAAAAGTTGGACAGACTGCTCCCTCACTGAGGCACCGCGCTGAGCTGTCTTTCCCTGCAGGAGAACATGTGTCTTATTTTAATGTGTGGGAATCAGTAGTGTGGCATGCCTTTATCACTTCCCATTGATTTATTCTATCATCTCTCCCTCCATTTGGCTGGTTTCAATCACATGTGCTTGAGTGTTGTTGCAGAAATCAGTAATACTTCTCTAAAGGCCTGTTTTGATTGCAGGGCATCTGGAATGTTGTAGAATCAATTTTAGTGATTGATAATTAGTGATTGTCCTCACTCCTCTCCCATTTACACGTGTGCTTCTGACATATTTACACAGGCAGAGAGCCTCACTCTGAACCTGCACATTTACAATGAAACAAACCTGAACATTCATTAAGACTTGGATCACACAAACAGACAAGGCGTCAAGACTTGTTGCCTCTAAAAAAAAACAAAAAAAAAACAGGCAACCCTGGTTTCAGATTCCCCCCCTAAGTAAACAGTATGTACAAAAAGACAGGTGGGCTTGAGTTACTGACATTTTTTTTTGTTTTTGTTTTTTTAGAAAGTGCACAAAGGAACAGTGGGGGTCTGTACACCGTCTCAAACAAGACTGATCTAACCTGGGGGGAGTTGGGACAGATTTAAGCAGAGTGGACGAAAGGCCACTAGACAGGGCACTGACTGCATGATTACACACACACACACACACACACACACACACACAGATATGTCAACACCACAGGGGCAGTCAATACATTCTGTACAATGATTAATCATTCTATACACCATCTGTAAAGAAACACACCTCAACTAGTCCCAAAAGAAAAAAAAATTAGCTTTCCAAGCAATTCACACAAACAGTCCCACCTTTAAGTAGCTGCTTGGAAAGTCCAAGAAAAGCACAATGAGCTTGTAAAAAAAGTAGATAATGAGCATCTTCCGAGATGAGGAGGAGAATAAGTACCATGTTTGAGCCTTTGGAGGTGTTTAAATACAAAATAATTTCTCGCTCACTCCCAGGCCTGCCATCTTGCCTTCCCTCCTGCCGTCGCACTTGTCCAGTCGGAGTTTCCGTCTTTGCTGAGGGGGGTGGTCGGTCAGATGAAGGGGGTCCCAAAGCTTTTAAGGCACCACTGGATGCTGGAGCTGGGCGGTCGATCGATGTGTTGCAAAGACTTGAGCTGCTCGGTGCTCAGTTCGTCGTAAGCCAGGCGGTACTCCCTGTCGAAGGCCTCTGCAGACACAGGAGATGGGTGATGTGACAATTTAGGAACATTTCAGTCTTTTCCACAACATTTCAGACTCTTTCACATTCACCCATTCACTCACCTACGTCGATGTTCTCCTTCCCCAGGGCCACCAGCGACAAGAACAATATTTCTCTATAGATACTCCTGAAAGAAAGACAGGATGTAGAAATCAGAACAGAGTGAACAAAACCCTGAACCAATAAAAACAGAACGAAACGGAGGAGCAAAGGCTGACCTCTGCCGTTTGAACCCCTCTGGGCGCCGTTTGATCTCTCGGATCAGCAGGTTGATCGGCCCGTAGACGTCATTGGTCTGGATGTTGCGAACAATTGTATTGAGGAGGGTCCGAATCTCTTGGTGGTCTGTCGGAGCCAATGTCCCCTTCTTCTCCACTAGGAAACAACACATGTACCATCAGAGAGAAACGTCATGTAGGGTTTTGAGAATTGCTGACTTTGTCTCCCTCTAGTGGTGGAGTTTGGTTAGTTAGTGGATGTCAACCATTACAATAATGACTTATACAGGAGGGCAGAAACTATGGCCTGATCTGTGTCTGTATGCACACTCACACAGGGTCCTCCAGAGCAGGTAGAGGGGATCTCCAGGTTCCTGGTGCAGGTTGATGTTGTCCCAAAGCAGCTGGACGTATACCTGCTTGCTGTCCTGGGACAGTGACGTCAGGGGGAGCTGCACAGACAAATGGGGAAAGATGAAGGAAAGCCATGATGAAAGAGAACGAAGGAATAATGACAGATGACATGTTAGAAGTCTCTAACCTGTACTCCGTTGTTGCAGTGTTCAGAGGTAAGGATCAGACCAGGCAGGTGAGTGGGCAGGTCCAGGCGACGGAAATACCACACCATGTTCCAGAAGATGATGGGGTGCTGGCTGAGGAACTTGTGGGTGAAGATCACCTGGTTGGACGTGACAGAGAAGATGGATTTACCAGGGAAGAAAGCTCTCTGGATCTTGTATTGAGTGTGGCAGCTGTGTGGCAGATATTTGCTGTAAAGCAGACTGAGGGATGACTGTATGTGTGAGTGCTCTACCTGATCCCCCTCATTCTCCAACAGGGTCTCCAGCTCCTTGCGCAGCACCAAGGGGCTGAGGTAAGGTACAGACACAGGCTTGGGGTTTGGCCGTTTAGTCCCCATGCCATCCTGACACACACACACACACACACACAAATCATCATTACTGCACTGCAGCTACAGTGGTGCCTGCTATACTGCAACTCCATGGGTTTAGTTAGAGTTAGGAGCACTGACCGACACCTCCTGCAGGCTGCAGGGCAGGCTGGTGGTGGAGACGCCATGTCCAGGCCTCTGGGAGTAGTCCAGGCTCTGCAGCGGGCCACCAACACTATTGCTGCGTGTCAGTGACGTCCCACTGCATTTCTGCTGCTTACCCGCTGCCTGGTGCTCCAGTAGACCCAGGGGGTCTGACTGCACCGGCTCTGGAATCAGACTAGAGACACAACAGCAAAGAGGACTCAGGATGTGTGGTTCTATGTGATACCTGCCAAGTATTCAACGTCTTGGATGTGTTTACCTCTTATGAGTTCCAGGCCGATTATCTGGAGTCTCCCTAGGCTCCTCTTTGGGAAAACTAATAAGGTCTGGTGTCTTAATGTCTGCTGAGCTGCTGGCTGTGGGCTGGGTACTGGTGCTGTGGATGCTGTCCCCGGAGGCACTGGGATTCATGTAGAATCTGAAAGGGAAAATTACAGAGCAGTCAGTTTGCATTTGTTAGGAACTATTTTTTTCAAGGTCCTATGTAGTCTCTAAATTTTATAATTCATCTTAATGTGAGGAGAGAAGGGAAAACAAAAACATTGTAAGACAACAGATTGCTACCCCGTCATTGTGCGCAAGTCATGGAACTCCACATGCAACAAGGGAAGAAACGCTGTGCGACAGAAAGGACAGTTGGTATTCAGGTTGGAGTCATCAGCTGTCCAGCCCGCCATTATCTCCTCATCGTACACCAGGGCTTCACAGGAGCGGCACTGGGAGCAACTGGACATCAGCACCTGGCAGCAGGGAAATATGCCCAACCAGTTAGGACTTATCCCAATGTTCATGCTCCAGAAGTTTGTGTTTGTGTGTGCACAGTATGTCTGACCTCCAGTGCGCAGTTCTGATAAATGCTTGAGGAGGAGGCGTGATGCGAGGAGCCCTGCTCAGAGTCTGGACCCCTGCCTGCTCGACCTGGAGTTGGATCTGCAGGTAAAGACAAAAACAAACTAATTCCACTGGCCTCATTGGGCCATTTTCTTCCACTTCCCTCACATCTTACCATACAGAATGAGCGCTTACGTGTTTGGTGGGTCCCTCGGCCCGTGTCGCTGCTGCCACTGCTGCTGCCCAGGCTGGTGCAGCTCTGGTTGAGACCGTTCGCCACCAACCCTGGGATGGCTCCTCTGTCAGGGCTGTCATCTGCTTCATGTGCCGCCAGCATGTGTTCGTCCAGATGGGACGGGAAGCCGCCGCCACCCTGAGCTTGTTCATCCTGCAGAGTAAAGTATGATGGGATTAGGATTGCTCCAAATGAGCATGGTGGCTGACAAAAGTCTGGTAAGAACTAGTCAGTAAATAGAGCTAATAAAATAAAATGAAAAATGTTTTATACGTCATTAAACATCCATTAATGGCACTCACCTCATCATCCGAGTATGAGTAAGCTGAAGCAACTGCCCCCCACACTTTGCTGGCCACATTTGCCGCCTGTTTCATGCTTGACTTGAGCACATCCATTTTAGGTCCCGACAAGAGGGTGTCCATCTTCATGGCTGAAATGGAATTAATGACCGAGCCCAATGATCCGCCCTGGGAGGACTTGACCAGTGCCGTCAATGAGGACGATCTAGGACCTGGGCTGCCTGTAGTGCTGGCGGGGGTCTTTGTCTTTGCAGCAAAGGTCTTGGAGCGAGTGACAGTGGAGGGACTGCGTTTGGGTGTATCGCCTGGGGAGCCGGTTGGAGTTTTGACAGGAGGCACAGGGAGGCTGGACCGGCGCTCCAGAGATGGTTTGGGCTTTGGGGCGTCCGTGGAGTCTTCCTGGGCCTGCTGGAGCTCCATGCTGGAGGACTTCGCAACCAGGGGGCTTCTCAGGCTCATGTACATTTCGATCTCCTCGGCCAGGTTGCGGGACACCACGGCAGGCACGGAGCGTGGCGGCTCCTGGCTGGTTACGGAGGCTGATTCTTCGTTCTCGGACACCAGTAGGGAAAGCGGGTCGGCACCTGCCTCCACGTCCGCCCTCTCCAGGGTCGGTCCTCGCAGCCCAGAGTCCTCCTCATGAGTTTCAGTGCCCTCCTCCTCTTGTGTCTCTGCTTTTACCTCCATCTCCTCCACCTCTGCATCATCTCCCTTTCCTTCTTCTGGTGCTTCCGGCCCCTTTTCCTCTGGAAGCTTCCCCAGCGTCAAGCCCACATCATCTTCAGGCTCTTCCTCCAGGTCCTTAAAAAGCGTTTTGGACACACTATTAGGGGGTGGACTTTGGCCTGCACACAGCGCTGCAGCCAGGATACGGGCATCAGCACCCATCTGACTGGCCATGTGGTCCACGCCTTGCTCTCGGAGCATCCCAGCTCGGGTTTCAGCGCTGAAGCTACAGCTGCGCTCAGAAAAGGCTTTCTGCCGCTGCTGTTGAGACTGGTTAGCCACCTCCCCTGATGCCAGTGAGGCATCATCGTCAGGGAGAGACACGTTGTCATTCTTGCTGTGTCTCCTGAACAGCTTCCCTGCACCTGCAGAACGAGCACAATAAGAGTTTTTTTTTAATCTGCTACAATCAGATTCATAGTTAGAAAAGCTCTGAATCACAGAAGGGGTGAAATTGCTATCCCAATTTCTGATGGCAATCTAAAACCTTTCAAAGTAATTTCTTAGTTAAACTTCTCTCCTCACCTGCTTCCCTGCTACCATCAAAGCTCCCTGTGGACAGCTTCACAATGCTGGGGACAGGTGAGGGCACATCGACAGGACTGGGGGGCTCTGCTACTGCTACAGCACTGTCCACCGAGCCGGCAATGTCGCCTCCTGCTTATAGAAGTGCATAGTCAGCCGACGAGCATCAATGTGCAAGCGGGGCTTCTGTTGTACACACAAGCTTTGAATGCAGAACTACAACTGGATGTGACCTTTTGCTGCATGCAGTTTTTCTTACCATTATGCTGTGCTTTGGAATTGTTTCTCTCTTCAGGGGATAGAACAGCTGTATGTGAAGGCTCTGCCAGCTCCTGGTGTAACTCATCCTTGGAGCCGTAGCCTTGATCAGACTGCCTTCCTGTGGATTATTAAATCACACACAAAGGACTAATGGAGTATGCTTTGCTTTATTAATTATTATTGATTTACTTGCTTTATTTCTTTTGCTTAATTTGAGTTAAACAGGATTCATATAGGACTGTGTAAAGCTGATGCAAAGATGTGGCCACTGACAACAACAACAACAACATCTCCAGATCTCAGCAGTGGTCAGAGCCTCAAAAACATACAAGAAATTACGCATTACAACTGCAAACCAAATAACTTTTGGGAATCAGTACCTGCGCTACAGTGGTTGTCTACTGTGTCCTCCATGCGGTGGCTGTGGGCAAACAGGTTGTGGTCCTCACCGTTGACCTCACTTGAGCTGTCAGCACTTCCGTGACTCAAACGGTCAGCGTCTGTGACCGTTGACCCACCTAGTGTTGCAGCTAGAGAGAGAAGGATGCAGACGGAAGACAGTGAGTGAGGACAACGGGGAAAGAGTCGGTGTGAAAGTGAAAGAGCTGCCATTCTGTCTGTTCCATTCCCACCTGTGGTACCAAGTGCGGGTCCCTTCTCGGAAGATGTTTGGTGTAGAGTGCGCCTGAACTGGCCCACTCCCCGAAGCACATTACGAAGCTTGGTCCACATAAAGAGGCCACTGCGGTTTCTGCTCGGCCACGGGCTCTCCAAGACGGCCTGCGGAGGGAAGACAGGAAGATGAGCGCACATGTAGGTAGAGATATGTCTTAGTTATGTTTCAGCAATGCCAAAGACCGTATGTGACCTTGTTGTAGTATCCATATGTGATGGCGTTTGGGAGGATTCCGGCTTTCTTCATCTCAACCAGGACTCGCACAGCCATAACCGGAAGACCCCACACACCACAGAGCTGCATCACCACTCTGTAACACACCTGAAAGTCAAAGAGATAAAAACACGAAACATCAATTATTGGACAAATCACACCATGAGACATCTAGAATAACACTTTAAATCTATAATCTCTCTTAATACAAAACAGGACTGTCACCTCATCCAGTACTTCCACCTCACTGGTCCTCATCTTCAGGAGGATGTTGTACGCCTGCTGCATGGCACGGCTTTTAGATTTGGCCAGCCGTGCGACGGCCGGCAGGCAGATGAACCACAGGCTGTAGCAGTGACTGAACAGACAGCGGGCCCACAGCTGAGGGTTGGAGTAGTAACGCTTGGCCATCTTGTATGCTAGCTTGATCTCCTGTTGGATCAGGTAGACAGTTAAAGCGTTTTTTAATGACATGAATGGCTTGAGAGTCGATGAGAACGGAGGATACTCTGTGTTCAGGTAACGGGGTGCTGCTGCTGAGTTTGAGTGTGTGAGTATGTGCACACCTGCTTCGTCCTCTTGGCCAGTAGTGCAGGGCTGCTGGACAGACTGGCCCCTGCTGCTCTGCTGCTAAGTGCTGGCCGTAACTCCCTGGGGCGGTCAAACAGCTCCATGCGCAGCCTGGGGAAACCTTTATAGCTGCAGGATGAGAAGTAGGATTATTGCAAAGGTCGCTGAAGACTTTTCTGTTTTTTTAAATAGATTATTTTTTCTATTTAATAAAGATTTATTAAAACTACAGTTAAAAGACTTACGTGTATCTGGTGGCAGGTTCGTTTCCACTGTCAACTGGAGGTTCAGGGGGCATGACAAAGACGGTGTGCTCGCTCTTCTGGGACTCGTCCAGCTCCAACAGTCTCGTGTCCTCAGATGACTCTCCTTCAACCTGCAGTGAGGATCGCATCCAGGATCTAAGTCATACTGACAACTATGACTTAAAGGACACTCTTGTGGACACTGCCTGTTGCTGGCGGACAATAAAACAACTACCAACACATTACAGTCTATTATGAGTTTCCAGTTAGGCTGTGAAAGATGCTTATTTGATTGTGGTTGGGATTTAAGGAGAGAAGACAAGCATGAAATGGTCATGTCCCTTGGTGTAAACATTTATCAAAGGGGAGAGAAAGGTTGGTTTAATTACCTCTTAATGTTAGCTATTAAAAAAAACAGGGGAGGGTTGGCGGTGGGTGGGGTCTGATTACAGTGTAAGTGATTACCTTGGTGCCCTTGTCGGTGATTTTATCAGAGGGAAAAAGCTGCAAGAAGAGGAAAGAGAGCAAAGGGAACAGCATGAATCAGAGGAAATTTTGGCTTCCTTGCTCTCCCAGAGGAATGAAATTCTGCCAATAAAACAACCCAAAACAAAGTCCCGTTCATGGAAGGAATTCCTCGGGTGGAAGAGGAAAAACAAAACCAGTGTGCGGTGAGTACATGTGCGAGACCGGCGTGACGCAGGATCAGTAATCACCTTCTCAACGCAGTCATCAAAAAAGGCCAGGCCAGTGTCCTTGTCGCTGACGAAGGTGCACTCTTCAATGAAACGGATGAATATCTGGGTCTTGGTGAGCTGGGAGTAGAACTTCTGGTGGGTGCGGTCTCTGCTTTTGAGAAACCCTGCAGGAGGGCGAATGTGGGGTCACTTGTCAAATCTAACTGAATAAAATTCCCATTTTATGTCATTTTTGTATTCACTGTGAGGAGGATACAATGGATTTCTTATGCCTCTTCAAAAAGTAATGAGCAGCTGCTGGGACAAATGTGTTAAAATATGCTGTGGTTTAAGCCTTTTCCTTCTCTTTGCCTGCATCTAAAATTGATCTGCAACAGTCACGCTAAATGGATGTGAGAACCAATTTCCCAGAAGCAGGCATTAGTGAAGTCTTATTGTAGTTGATGAGAGAGGCGACTGATTTCTAAACACACTTAGCCTGAGTGATAATTGACATGCTCCTTCAAATAGAAATGCCAATAAAACTAAACATTAGGTGAAGATATCTAAATGAAGGCTGTAAATTATGCATAGTTTACAAAGCCAGGAAGTTATCAACAAATCCAGCCTCCAGAATACCAAGCTGTCCATTAACAAAACCATTACCTACGTGTCGGTTCCCATCATCCACATGACATTCATCATCATGAAACAACCCCATTTCCCCTGGTTTGCACACAGTTGTAAAGTGAGCTTTTTTCTCTCTTTTACCTTGCAGGTCGTAGAGGGAGTCTGCGGCTGTGGCCTTTTCGGAGGGTGCCTGGGTGATGGGTTTGAGGTAGGAGCGGTAGCCCTTTAGGATGGAGGCCATGAAGCGAAGGAAGGACTCCTGGATTTCCATCTCTAGGGCCGTCTTCTTCTTGTGCCAGGTGAAGTCCGCCTCGATGGGAGTCATGTCCACTGCCGAGCCGTCCTGTGTCGTTTGACGCACTGAAACTGAAGCACATAACCAATTTCAAGGTCAGTTTGAATATTTCTGTAAAATCTGATGGTGTTTTTTGGGAGGAAAAGGAGGGTGTGCCTGGTGTGGTGGTGCATTGCACATTATTAAAGGTCCCATATTCTGCTCATTTCAAGTTCACACTGGTATTTGGAGGTCCTACTAGAATATGTTTACATGCTTTAATTTTCAACATGTTTTTCTCATAGCAGGCATGATTGCTGCAGCTGTTTTCAGCCTCTGTCTGCATGCACTGGAAAAAACGACGGCGGACAGTGGGGTTGAGCAGGTCACATGATCAACAGTTCCTCTTATGACATCATAAAAGGAGTTTTCACACACGTTTTCTTAAAGGCGGAGCAGGAGAAAAAGAGAGAGGTCTATCTCATAGTTTGCCTGCCTGGGGACATATTTCTCATGTTGAAGAGACATTAAAAAGTGTATTTTGCATAACATGGGACCTTTAAAATACTGATTTCTAACTATGGAGCCCAAAAACTGACAAAAAGCTATTGGATATAACTGAACTTTTATTCCTCTTGCACTCAATTTTAAATATTACTCTAACTAATCATACTGATTGTTATATTCAGATATATTTTTTCTTGTCTGATAAGTACCTCATTTTAGTCAGTCCATACATAACCGTAGCGGTTGGATAAAACAATACAGGCATAAGATATGATGCAGTCTAATGCAATAGCAAAATATATTTTACAATGTGATAAGGACGCAACTCTACAGTCATTTTTTCACATCATAGTTTGAGTTGTTAAGGTGTGCTTGACTAGGTTATACTGAAATGGTTAATTCTCTAGAGTGAGTTTCGCTACAAGTGGCATTGAGATGCTGTTTGTACCAGTGGCCAGCTGGTGGTGCAAGTTGCTCAGTGAGTTACTGAGACTCTTGCAGGGCTTCTTTGGGAGGTTCTTCCAGTTGCCGTGTCTCTTTTCGTCGGACCTGTAACACACAATACCACAAAGGCGGTTAGCTGGAAGTAACAGGAGAGCTGCACAAAAATACTCTGCTATGTGGTCGTGGTCTAACATATGTGTCGCTGCACTGCTTGAAATTGTTGTTCAACATAAGGAGAGCTGTGAATATGTAGCGGAAAGCAGGCAGTGCCATGGGTTTAGTATAAAAGCAAAGCTTACAGGTAGATAGTGTTGGTGTCCAGATCCACACAGACAACATCCGGCGGGGGGTCGTAAAGGTCGAAGTAGCGGGAGTCCACACCCACTATAAATGGACAAGGAGCGTTGAGGACGCCTGCTAGAGAGAGCGGGCACAGGGGGATATAGGGACACTGCCACTGGAAGGGGAAGATCATCTGTGGAGAGACGAGAGAGAGAGAGAGAGAGGGACAGTGAAGTGCCACTGATTACTGACTACATCCATACCGGCAATGAATCAGGAGGATCAGACTCCAGAATTTAATTTGGACAAATGTACCATGTCTCGCTTGCATGAGATATGATTGCTCCTCTTTATCGTAACTGATTTATTGGGATATTTCAAATGCATCCGGGGGAATTTTGAGGATTGTGACATCCAGTGTATTCAGATCAACATGGCAGGCAAAGTTCAATTATGGTCACTGAGCTGGAGAATCAACAACCAGTCGCAGTGAAAAACAGGTCTAAGGTCAAATATCTGAAGGAGTGGGATATGTTGTAATTATTGATATTTTAAGATTGAATGTCGGCCATTTTGATATATAATGGTAGAGTGATAGGCATAGCTGTATGTAAAGGTAGAAAGTGAAATCTACACACAAATATGTTAATAGACCAGCTTTTAGTAAATCTTTCATGGGGGGTATTGACTCGAGCTGCAATTACACTCGATTTCAACGCAGGTATTTCACACAATATTTGTGTTTGCAACACAGTAAGTCTTTGTTTTTCTCACAATGTCCCTACATGCAAAGCACAGCATACAAGGGTACTCTGCAGTGCATATGACACAATTGAGAAATATGTTAAAATGGCAACTACGGCTTTTATAAAGGTACGTTAATGTAACATTACTCTTTATATGCCAGAAATGAATTAGGCAGCGTGGTAAATTATCTCCACTCTTATTTAAATTGTATATAGATGACTCTCCTGGGCAGCTGAGTGATTATGAAACAGGCTGTGTTTTTTGGTCATTTTATGACTTAAATCTTTCTGTATGTAAAGTCCAACCCTTGTAAATGGCCAAAAATACACCAAAGGTTCACATATAATTCAAAACAGCAGACTTCCTGGGGGATGTAGGGTCTAAGTCTGAACATACATGTGCCCTCCAAATCTGTTGAACCTGGGTCAAACCAAAAGGTTACATGATCTCCCCTACAGCAAGAATGATGTAATAATCATTGTACATGAAAGGGGTTAAAATGAGAATATTCTTGACTGCTACTTTAGTAAAGAAGCTCTTAAAGGAAGCAGTTGGGCGTTGGTCACTATTTATACTATACTGATGATTGGAATGGCTGTTTCACTATTTTAATCTTTTATCCAACATTAAATGGACTTAATCTACGCAGATTTAAAAGCAGCCGATGCCGCTAAAACTCAGTCTCGCCAGTCATGCTGCGGAGTGTACTCACAGCCACCACAGCCTCGGCCACTCCGGTGAGCACAGCGGGCCGCAGCGAGTGCAGCAGGATCTTGCTCTCCAGCAAGACAAAGTGCAGCAGTGTGGCGCAGTTCTCCGAGCCCAGATTCATCAGCAGAGTGCCGTAGTCTGCCCCGCTGGTGGGGAGGGGAGAGCACAGAAGAGATGAGTGAGCTGACGATTTTGGGCAGAGAACAGGAAACAAAACGGAGAGCAAGAGAGCGCAGATGTGAAGGAAGGATGGGGATGGAGTGAAGGGGTTAGAACTGAGTTGGCAACTGGAGACAGACACGAATTATGTCAGAGGGAGATGAGGTAATTCTAAACTTCTCTAAACAATGGCAGATAATGAAGATTCAAACTTTTAACAGCTGATTTAATTCATGGTGTTTTTAATATCAACACTGAGATCTTTGAAATAACAAAGCAACACTGTCACCTTACAATATAACGCAATCCAACGACCCTGCAAGCTGTATTCCCTTTGTTAAGCCAATATCGGAAAACCTCTGTTGAGATTGTGGCATTGATTCAATCCAACAGTCATTTCTAAGACTCTAAGTGCAGTAGTTTTAATGTTGTTAAGACAACATCACATGAGGCGTCATTTGGTCAGAGTCGCCAAGAGTCTACTTGATCTGTTGCTAATGCAGTTTCCCTGTGTTCCTAAATGTGGGCCACAGTAAGCTAAATATCAACTGGCACTTTGTGTCAGCTCTGACAAAAGCCGGACAATCATAATTTTTGTGGAGGCTGGAGAGCCACTGTTTAAACTGCTCATATCAACATGGCAAAATAATGCAATGTAACAGTGGAAACAGTATGTGAAATTATGATGCATGAGGCTGTTTTCAGGGTGAGGATTTGACCTGGAAAAAACTACCATGAATGAACGCGTTTTGCTTTTTACTGGAACAATACGCTGGTCTTTTCTTTCAGCCTGCTCAGCTGTTTTTCTTTTAGACAAAGCACAGAATATGGACTGAAGGACAGCTGCATTTCGCTTGAAATGCAAACAGTATAAAGAACACACCAAAATCGCCACCCCATGTTTTAAAAAAAACCAAACAGATTTAAAGTCAGCAACTGGACATATTATTTGTTGTGAAATTATGGTGTAAAGCAGTGGTTCCCAATCTTTTTTTGCAGCGCCCCCCTTTTGTGTGTGTGTGTGTGCCCCCCCACCCATACACACACCTTGGGGGGTGGAGGGGGATTGGTGCACTGCATCTACAGATTTAGTTAATTGAGTTTCTGAAAGATGTCACTGAGGTATGCAAGTTTCATGAGGAAGTTATCATTAAACTTGTGGGCAAGTTCATTAGCCTCCTCCTCCAAGAAGACTGATCTCATGCTGCAGTTCAAACAACCCAGAAAAAAACTTTACCACGTGTCAGCCACCGGGACTCGCTGTGGAACAAAACAGCTGTGTGATTGGATCCCATTTCCTCACACAGTGCGGCAAAAATCCGGCCTTTGGCGGGTCTTGTTTTAATGTAGTTTACTGTGGCAATGATGTCTGTCATTACATTATTCAGTTCGGCACTCAGCTGTTTAGACACGAGCGCTTCTCTCATGCTGTGCGTCCGCTGCGCATCAGGGGCGTCGCGATTAACAAGCGCTCGCTGCCCCCCTCGTTTCCCAGCCATTGCCTGAGCCCCATCTGAGACGATCCCCACACAGTCCTTCCAGTTCAAATTAGCCTCTTTCAAGTAAGTATCAATGATTTTGAACAACTCGTCCTCAGTTACTCTGTCAGTTACACGTTCACAGTTGCGCCGCGCCCCCCCCCCCCCCCGTCATAACGCCGGGCGCGCCCCCCAATTTGGGAACCACTGGTGTAAAGCATTGCAAAGCCCATTTGTACCTGAGGGGTAAGGGTGTGCACACAGGCTGGGAGAGGATCAAGGTGTCATGTGCCGAGAGCTGAAAGAAGACATAATCACAATATTCATATATGCAATTACAAAACAAAATCAGGCACGTTAAAAGTTCTTTCTAGTTGACAAGACAAAAACACGTCACCTGGACTAATATTCTTGGCCTCTGAGGGGAGGGAAATGAAACATTGTGCATGAAGTGTGAGATGTGCCTGTAGAGAGAAATATACAAAACGTGCTATAAATGTGCAAATTCTTTTCAGACACATACAGCAACTACATTGAAGTTGATATAAAATGAACTATGAGATCTATCATTGCACTGATTTCCCCAACAAATGTCAATAGTTGCGTGTAGATTCTTACTTTTCAATAGGCAGAGGGTGTGGGCCTGAGACGGAGAGCTTGTAGAGGAACATCAGGAATTTGCGGAAGGACTCAAAAAAGGGCCAGCGGGAGAGAAGGCAGATGCATTTATTGGTGTTTACAGGCCGGTTTGGGATCATCTTCTTCTCCACCGTGGTGAGCAGGCCCAGCTGGATCTTCTGCTTCTCGCTCAACATATCCACTGGGTATGGCTCGTAGAACTGGATGGCTGATCCATACACCTGCAAACAGAGATGGGCAAATTTCCTTCAGTCAATCTTTGACTTCTTGGCTTTGCAACCAGTTTAACCTTGATGGAGGTGCCATGAGGCCTTTTCAGAGAGTGCATTAAATCAGCTTGCTGTCAGTTGCTGCATCTCACCTTCTCACCAGAAGAGATGGTTAAGACAAACGTGGAGAAGACGGGCAGAGGATCCCGTGTGTTTGGTGCCCAGCACTCGATCTTGGCACCCATGGGCAAACAAAACAGAGGGACAGATTCTGACAGAGGAAAAGACTCATAGTCCTCCTCTGGGTAACGAAAGATGAGACCTGGAGAACAAAGGAAAACATAAATGATAGTTGTGTACTGATAGTTGTGCAGGACAGCTTATAATAGTAACACAAACTTCCAGACAGGCTACAATTTTAACTTTATTTCTCTGGAAGGATTGAACAAAAGAGCATCTAAGAGAAGATAGATCAGTATTCTTTCAGTTCAGATGAAAAGAAGTAATCAGTCAGTGTACCCTGGCTGCATTTTAAGGAAATAACTGTTCTGCTCTTCAGTGTGGCTTGTTGTTCGGTGAGATGCCTTTCTGACAAGACACACATTCTTATGTGAACATGCGCATACACAAACAAGCCTGCAGACGCACAAATAATGGGCGTGGCAGGAAGCGCTGTTGTCTGAGATGAATAAACAGCCGTCTCACAGGAAAAAGGCCGGCAAAAAAGATAAAGCCAGCATGAGTGTCTGTGCTTGTGTGCACACGCGTTTATATGAACGCCAATTATATGCATGTTGCACAACGAATTGTTCCAAAGGCCGAGCTGCTACGAAAGCATTCAGTCAGTGAAAATGTCAGGCATCAGTTTAGAAATGCCAGCCGCAGTAAGCAATGACTATCTACTGCAAGATCACAGATACACACTGAGGGCGTCGCTCGCTTGAGCTTTGAGACAAAAACGTATCAGAGGCTGATTGTGACGGCACACAAAGCTGCAACATTTCCAACCATGCTGTAGTTTTAATTGCTGTGATTTTCTGAAATGGTAAGCCATGACTCACCAGCTTTGTAGCTGATGGAATTGGACGCAGATACTGATTTCTTGTAACAAAGGAACACACTGGAGCCCCACTGAAAAGTTCAAAACACAGATATTACAAATGTGTTCTTGAAGGGTTGGTCATATAAAAGTGCTGGTGAGGGAATAAGACATACCATGCCACAGTTGAGGTTCTTGTCCACCTTGCAAAAGGTATGTGGTGGCGTCTCACCCTTGTTGGTGACAATTACACAGATGTCTGTCACTGCCAGGGAGTTCTGAGGCTGGACGGGCGGCGCTCGCCGAAGGGTGATGAAGATGCGCTGCGAGGTGGCAGAGCTGTTGTTGACATTGGCGCAGCGGCCGTACGGCGTGGCCTGGATGACCTCGCAGCCCTGGATCAGACGCTCCTTACCTTCATAGAGCACACTGGCAAACACAGCAAAAGTGAGTAAACTGTAAGCCTGACACAGAAATGACAAATTTTGTGCCTCCATCAAGAATGAAGATGAGATTATGTACAAATGGGGACAGCAGGGAGAAATGAAGAGGAGTCAAAGTCTTTAAGTGCAAAACTAATCAAAACTGTTTGGAAATGGAGGATGGCAGATAGCAGAGCAGAACAAAGCGCTAGCATTGCAATGATTTATGGCCACACATACTACGGAGCTCTCATAGACAATTAAGGGTCTCAGCGCCAGTGCTGTCCTGGAATTCATTTCTTAAATAAGCTATGCTGCCAAAGAGAAATAGCTCACATTTTGATGATGCAACAGTTTATACTGCAAAAACACAAGGACACTCCAGTTTGAATGCTAATAACAACGCAGGAGTTTGAGCCAGACAGCAAGACAGAGCGAAAGAAGTAAAACTGGAAAAAAATCGCTGAGTTTCTATGTGGCGCACATGAAAAATAACAACAAACACACCATATAGTGGGTATTCTCTGCTGGTGTGGCTTTCCAGCATGGTGAAGGTGTCGACCACAAGGCCCTAAGCCCATGAGTTAATCATTCAGAAGGTCTCCACTCACCGCTGAGAGAAATATCTGGCTCTTCAGCAGCCAAATGCTCCAGTATGTTCACTTGCTAGTTGCTAACTTTGTCTGTGTGAGATTTGCTGCTGGGATTGCATTGGATTATCAGAGCTTTCTTTGCTGAAATCAGCTACCTGCTATGCTTGGAAACAAGGCTAATGAGACTGATGAGAATCGACCCGAACAGTTAAGTTGCGGGAAACACAACCAAAACAATGAGCTGAAAGATGCTAAAAAGGTACTTAGAGGTGAGGGGGTTGTTCACTACCAGTGACCCCTTTCAAACACAAGCAGTCAATTGTTAGTATAAAAATATTGATTAATTTAACCTCTTCCTTTCACTGACTTTCCATTTGCTTTTGTGAAAGGAAACTCCAAGATTGCTTAAATTTCTCAAGAAATATTTTATCAACTCTAAATTACAACAATGGTGTACAAATCTGGCAATGCAATGCTGCCGTACAAACACATCAATCCACATTCAGACCGTGTTAGGAAAAAGTGCTTTCTGAAGAGACAATTAGCAAGCGGCTGAACTGTGGCTCTATGGTGAGGATAATCCGGTTGTCCTGTTTAACAGGGAGGATCAAGCATGTGGCCAGCATGACTGACTCTCTTCTTAAAGCTCTGGTTTCCCCTTGAGGCTGCGGGGAGAAGCCTGTCTTCAATGGGTGATTTGAATCAGACATGTTTACCAGCTGACTCATTCAAATCCCAGACAGTGAAGGAAACTTGCATGTCAAGGCTCTCATATCAGACTTAACACCAAACAAACACTTTGAAAGTAATAATATAGATAAGACTCAAATGTTTAGAGTATTACCAGCTTCTGCTTCCTTATTACTCCTTCTGTGGAATATCACAAAGCGGTCAGTGCCTCACTGTTTTGGATTTGTGTTCATGACTGCAGGGCCTCTATGGTGGCTTGCTTCATGTCCTCCCTTTCCATCTGGGCAATGCCAGTTGGGAGGCCAAAAGCTGTGATTACTGCCCTCCTTAAACGAAGACAGACCCCAATACACGTTTTTTAATCTTGCGCGGACTACAGAGCAGCAATCACAGATATAATGGCCCCGAAACACTCCACTTATTCTGAAAAGAGTGCAGGACAAACCTAAAGAGGCCAGGAGGACGGCTGCCAGCATATTCTCATTTAGGCAACAAAAAAGTCCTAATGGGCACAGTGAGTTGTGACGCTGTGGAGCCCCAGGCTGGGAATGCTGGCTTTGCTGACAGCAGAGGTGGCAGAAGGAAGAATGAATGATTTACAGGTTGCTAGTTTTTCGTTTATTATTTGGTGCATGAAGACATGGGGAGGAGAACTCGGGAGGGGAGGACACCGCCGTTGCAACATGGCCAGAAATATTTACTGACCTTCTGTGCTGTAGCTCAACCAAAACAGAACCACCAGGGAGAGAACCATTTCATTAAAACACACAATCACGTGTATCTGTCACATCACTTGTTAATAACAGACCACACAGTTTAAAAGTCCATTATTAACACAGAAAGGGAGCTTGTGAAATGTGTTATTCAGTCTCATTAAACTGCATGACCCATTTGGTCCTTCAACCATGACTGTGAATCCTTAAATATGAGTTTGCTCCACCCGTTGTGTCTGTAGCATGATTCTCTTAAAGGAAACATGACTTGACACACGATCTTTTGTTTATGCTCAGTGTACAGACGGCTGCAGGGTTCCGTGAGGGTTTCCCGTAGTTTTGCAGTTTGAAGCTATGTTTAGCAGGAGGGGATCCCACTGATGAACCGAATTCACCACAGAACAAGTGGGTTGCGATCACCACATACCAACACCCGCTTTAATGAAATCTTTTACAGATCTGACAATGCAGGGAAATCTCTGAGAGACTGAGCAGAGTGTCGTCTCCTGCAACCGGAAACTCCAGTTTGTTGGTGGGGGTCACAAACAGGCTTTAGACAAAGACTATTATGGTGTGTGGAGGACTGAAATGCCTCAGGCAGTTGCATCATTGTTCTCAATATGACATTACTGCATTGATTTTCCTAGTTCATTAAGGACAGACAAGGTAACAGATGTGATGTAGGTAATGTTGGATAATTTACAGCAGTGTTAGCTTTAAGCTTACTGGACTAGATGAAGTGAATGATGATGGAGTTCCCTCATGTAGGATAATGGAGGGAAGCAGGATTGTTTTAATGGAATGGAGCCAAGAGGTGTGGCTGAGAGGGAGAAGTCTGTGACGCAACAGGGGGTGAGTGAATGAAGTAGTATACACTCCTTCTTCCTTCCAACTCTTAAAAGATGTTTTGTCATGCCATCAAGTTCAATTAAATCCCTGAGGGCACGACATATTCGAAACACCTTTCACTGTAATACACAATATATTATTGTGCTTTACAAAAAGGTAGGAGGCTAGTGTCCCAGTAAGGCACGACAGTGTGATTAGATAGCATGGACAACACCAGGACCTTGAAACTGAAGCAGCTAAAAGGAATTCAGCCATTACCATTTCTTTAGTATTCACACTGGTTCTTTTTCTTCTATGATGTCTAAATGGCTTTCATTAAAAAGGCCCTCTGAAAGACGCTTATGATGCATGTTCTTGAAATATCTTTGCATTTGAAATTCGGTCTACATGATAGTTAGCGATTAGCCCTGCAGGACACCTTGACCACAATCCACCACAGTAACACACAGAGCCTATGAGTTAATAATGTAATGTTATCAATCTGCAAAAAATGATTCAGACCAAGCTGTAATCAGAACCTCACTATAAATTCATTTTTGAAGTTTTTGGTCTCATGTAATGCAGAACAGTGTAACTGAAGCGATTTATAATGAGTCCTCGTTGTTGCAGGAATATTAACATTCCACATTACAAACCCGGACATAAACAAACTGCTGACTCACCCGATGTCAATGAGCGGAGGCTTCCCTCGACCCCTCTTGTAGCACAGGAACAGTTCAGGGCTCTTAAGACTGCCGTGGTTAAGGTTGGCTGGCTGGCCGCTGTAGGTGCTGTCGATGCAAGTGAAGCCCTCGGGCACCGCCTCCCCTGCCGACCTGTTAATGACGGCTAAATCAGTGATGGGTGCTTTGGGCCCGCCGGACTTGGTCTCTGACAGGTCCTGCTCCAGGGGCGTGGACTTGTCTGTCAGGCCGGCCACCACAAAGTAGTCGGTCACACGGTGACCCTTGTCCTCGATCATGGCTGGGCGTACCTGGAGGTAAGAAAATAGAGATATGAGATGAATTTGAAATTACATTTATACAGCCTAGAGTAAATTTGTTTGCTTACTAGACAATAATCCGTCTAGTTCGTAGAAGACATTAAAGTACACTATTACATTAAAGTATACGATATAAACTATACTATCTGCCTATTACTGAACACTTAGACTTACTTACGTACTTAGACTATAGCCAAGGAGAACACTGTGTGTTAGAGAAAGCAAAGCTCTTGCATATCGCTTTGGGACAGTGGGATGGATTACACATGCAAGCATACACAGAATGCTAAGTAATACTGTGGCTAAGGCAATAAAAGGATCCTTTACGATTGCTGCACCACAACGAAGCAAACAAACTGGGGAAACACAAGGGCTAATGAGGGGACTGGATTTGTTGACATTCACAAACACTCTTGTCATTGTATATCTCTGCTCTGTTCCAATTATGTTGCAAGAGTTAAAGCTCTGGTGGCTACAGAGAGCCATGGGAGAGCAGCCGGACCCAGAGGAATGCTCAGAAATGCCACTGAGAACGTAAATCAAGCAGACACCAAAGTCTGTATAACATGGTTGCAAATTGGACACGAGTGACAAAAACTGAAAAATCTGAATTCTGTTTCCTAGTTAATGTCTGAGACATGACACCAAAGTAGTCAATGATTCAGTCATGTGTTATTTTTCCAATGACATCTATTCTGTACAATAACAGCTGTTTCTTGAACAGGATTTTTTCTTCTCACAATCAAAAATACTTTGGAAAAATGGACAGTGTACTCTTATTCATGACAAAAAAGATGCCCAGTTTCTAGTAAGCATTAGCAAGAAATTAAAGGGCACTTTTCAAGTATGCAATAAAGGAGATGCAGTATATTTGAAAACTGCTGCTCATCATTTATACTCTGCAAAAAAATTGTCTTCCTATGCCAAAGAAGAGCACTCGACTTGAGAAGAAAGACAAACTTCATGCAAAACCGTCCATGTTGCCTTCAAAAAGCTGTTGAGACCTATACGGGAAGTTCAATTTTTCCAGTGGTGAGTCAGCTGAGACGGGAGGGGAAAAAAAAGGAGCCTCTTTGTAGGGCCGCAGCGAGTATACAGAGCCATGCACTTCATGACGCAGACCTGTAGTTTTTTCATTCCTATTCTTTATTTTTCTCCAATGCCAACGCTGAGCAGCAAACATAATGTCACATGATTGTGAAGCCACAGTCATGGCAACACAGTTGTTCTGCAAGAACAATTGTGTAGAGCTTGATGCGAGGAGCCGTTTCTAGCAGTTTAGTGGGTCTATCTGTGTGCAGGGGACTGGAGTGCATGCTAACGTCTGCTGACTGCCATACAGTGCAGGACATCCGTTGGCTTGTGCTGTGGAAGGAGTGGAAAGAGGCAGACTGACCGGGCTGGGAGGAAAATTATACAGCCACAGCAAGACACCAAACAGCTGACACACTTTCCACACATTTTCCACACAAAACAAAAAGGTTTTCCAGACTTTGACCCTGCCTCTTTGATATCCATCAACTACAGAGTGCAGTCTTGGACAACAATGGTATACGTGTGAAAAATAGTTTCATTCTTATGACCAGCATATAGACCCACATCTGATTCAATGATAAATACATCACTGTTAAGTTATAAACTCGGCAGGTAGCTTTGAAGACCTGTAGCTGGATATCTGCCCATTTTTCGTTTAATGACCCTTTAAAACAATGCTGGGAAAGCACTCAAATCAAAGAGCAGAGGGTGTCACTGTATCCACACAAGCGTCAAGTGCCAAAAACAATGCAGTTTTATGTCATATTCAAGCAGAGACCGAACTGAGTGATTTCGAGTTTCCACAAACAAAAACGGGCAATAAAAGGGCGTTAATGACGATGGGATGGATCAGCAGCTCCCACACTTCTTTCCAGGGGCTCAGCGGGTGAAGTAATGCAGGATTACACAGGTAAGGCAGGCAAGACAAATATCAAACGAGCTCAGCATTGCATTATGCATATTTGTATTTTAGTTCTTAAATACATAAACCCTCTATATCCACCTTAATTCAGCGTTTGCCTTCCAAAGCAGGACATTTACTCATTCTGAGGAATGTCACTGAAGCATGCATCCTTATTTGTTCTTGTAAGCAAAACTCATAAAAGCCCAAATGATTCCAGATGTGGCTTCTTGCAACACAATGATTGATGTCTGTCCCACTCCTTTAATAAAAAAATGACTATTTCATTATGATGCATGACAGCAATCTAGACATAGAGGACTGTGTTAAGACTTATTGCTCTGAAGAGATTTACTGCACTGTAACCAAGGTTACATCTCACTGGTCAAAACCCTATTTAAAAGCAAAACGCTGTCTTTAGATTATATCTGCTCTCTAACAAACCACACTATTAAATGTGTTCTCAACCACGGCTGCACAGTAAATGTTCTCTGGTGGTTTAACCAGTCACTGGACAGTCTTGTGGCTGAATTTAATGTCTGTTTATAGCTAAAACAAAACTCTGATATCACTCACAAAACCGAACTAACTCCTGTTTATCATACTCTATATCAAAATCAGTGTGGAATCTATAAACTATTCATTGCATTGATGTATCTGTGTCTTTATGATAATTTCAGGGTGGCTGTTTTTACATCTATGCTGATGCTCCCTGATATAGTTTGTGCACACGTGCAACAAGTATGAGTCAGACGGTGTCACAACTTTTCTCACAACATTTCACCTGTTGCTGACACCTACACAAATAATATTCTTTTTCAGACAAATGTCAAAGTCACACACATGGAGCCTCACTTATAAAATTCTAAAATTATTCTTTACATTTGATACTGACACAAGATACTGAGCATAAATAACCCTTGCTCTTGCAGGTTGTAAGAAGTCTATTTGTCATTTACACACCTGCAATCAGTAAATCTGTAAAATCAACTTTGATCAATCAGTGATTTGCCCCTACAGAAAGCTAGCCCAAATGAAAGTTTAGTCAGCAATGAACCAGAAGAGAAAAACAGACTTTTTGGAAGACAAGATCACAGTGATGGTAGAGGAGACCGGGGCCAGCCAAACGAATTACTCGGTGGAATAGACATTTGCCTCAACTGCTCAGGCAAATATCTGTCTCTTTTCATTTGTGTCTACAGTTTGCTGCAAAGCAGATAGCATAAAAAGAGTTTTAAGGCTTTTTTGTACTAAAAACAGCAGCTACAAAATGACACTATGAGAGTGGTGAGAATGAACGAAAAAATTTGTGGGCCCGAAAACCAAAACAACGTGCTGAAAGGAAAACATGAGTTGAATGATAATTGTCAGTGGGTTTGTCACGCTGAGTGACCACCTCTCACTTCACAAGTAGTCATTTGATCCATTGGTGACATAAATATATTGATAGTAGCCACTTAAAAGACTAGTGGGAATTAGTGGGCAAAGATTGCTAGAGGCCAAAAGTTTTTTTTTCAAAGGCAAAAAAGACGAACTGTTGAATATATTGCTTTGGATATCACAGATGTCAGAACTATGGAAATAACGAGCCTTAAACTTTTAGACCTATGATCTTTAATGTAAGTGAAAGTACTCTGTGCAGCTGTAATACATAGGAAACATTAGATCAGGACTTATCGTTAAATGGTATGACTTTTCAGGCTAATAAGGCTCATTTCAAGCATGATTCTCCTTATTAGTAGGTCACATGTTTGCAGAAAAGGACTGTGAGTGAGTGCATTGACTCACTTTCTCCCTCAGATAAAAACGAGGAGAGCAATTATTGGTAATTTATCTTAATTTAACAACTTTGTTTTGCAAGAGTCTGCTCTGCTGAGTAACGCGCACAATTTAACTTTTGTCACAAACATTAGCCTCTACAATTCATCTGCTCTGAAGTGGTAATGTTAATGTTGAATGAAAAAGAAAAAAAAAAAAAAAACATCAAGGCTGTGAGTCACACAGCTTGAAGCCAGCATGGGCACCACAAAGTGGCACAGCAGGGAACAAAGCAACATTCACTAAAAAAAGAGAAAGAAAAACAAACACTATCCTGGACGACCAGCAGATCCGTTTGGTCCTGAAGGGGCTTTGAATGCTGCACTATATATATTCTCAGAGAACGTTAAACGTCACATCAACTTCCCAAAAATCTGACACTGACTTTCCCCTCAAATTAATTGAGATTTGACTAGGTTACCTGTGTATTGTTCAACGTCACACATACTGCAGCAGATATACAACCACTGACACCTGCTTTCATATAAAAACGGAACCACAGCCATAAATCAACAGCTCTTTTGTCGACAGAAACATTAGACTTAAATATGCGTTTTACTGACTTGAGTTCTGTCTGTCTGATTCTGTGGGATGTTGCATCACATGTAGCTTTAACTGAAAATAACAGAGTTCTCTTTACCCAGGAATATGACGCATCGATATTTCAGGGACTTTCCCATGAACACCACAGGTAAATTTAACGCCGTCATATTATTTCCAGTTCCAATTAAAGACTGGGGTAGCCATGCAGCTCGGGTATTTGTTGTGGAAAGGTTACCTTTAGTCTGTCATGCTAGAGAGGTAACCACATAAACAAAACATGATACAATAAATATATAATTGATATGGACTACAATTGGGTCACAAATTACCACCACTGATGCTGAAATGAGTGATGTTACTCTGCAAGGTCGCTGACGCTGGCTGTGCACACAACTGGAGGCTGGAACCGTTTGTGACAGTCCCCTCTGCCTCCACCGCACACCCCACCACAACTATACAAATATCTCTTTGTGACAGCCCATGATAGACAAACATTGGTGCTGCCATGGCAACCCAGCCCCAACAATGCCAGGCTGCGCGACCCTGAGCTGCGACTAGTGTTACTCTAGCTGAGGAAATTGATCTCCAAGTCTTTCAAGGGTACATTTAGTATGGCTGGCATGTTCTCCATAGCCTGCTGTCAGCCACGTCCAAATCAAGTCCACAGTCTCAGCTTTAGAAGTAAAATGACTGAGATGGCTTGTTTTATTGACCAATTTTATGTCTGCTGAGCAAATAAAACATGGTTGTGGCCATAAACGGCAGGGGCGTCGACAGGGGATTAGACTAAAAGCTTTAAAGCTATTGTAAACAGAAGTGAACATAACTGTTCTGCACATAACTGCATAAAAAGACATTTAGTAAACTTTTAAGCCTCGAGGCGAAAACTGTGAGGGATCTTGGGTCAAACGAGAAAAAGACAGTCAAACTGGTCCCATTACATTTCCACTGTATGAAGTGTTGTGTTGTAATTTGAACCAGTGCCTCTAAAGGTTGTGCTCTGCCCCTCCCTTCCCATGTGAAAACCTGTTCCTCTGTTACTCCTGAGCCCCGATGATCGAGTGTCGCGCTCTTTGTCTAGGTCGCTCTCAGGGAGCAGGGTCACCACGAACCATGACAAAAATACTCTGACGCTTTAGAGGGCACGTATTCTGACCGGTGACTCTGAAGCTGGTTTCTGGCCTCCTTGTGGCTATCAGTTCTTAAGGCTTAGGCCACAATGTGGAGCAAGTCTCCAGTACACTGTCAGTTTTAATGTGTAATTCACACAGTAGGTACTGTTGGACATCTAGGTTCGTCCGTTACGACAAAATATACAGTGAAACAATGCCTTTGTCAACTATTAAAGAGATTTGGACATCCTGCTTATATCACAGTATATAGTGCTCATACTTAGCAAAAATACCAAAGATCCAGTGACAGCTGTAGTGCTGACAGCTTAGAAATTATAACTTCAAGTGGTGTTAAATCGCAATTCCAGAGTGCGTGTACCAACACTGACATGCCATTTTGGAGTATCCTAACTTACTCTGAAAATAACATATGGCATGACAGGCCTATGAATGAAGGGAGCGAGTGCCAAGATAATACAGCCACAAGGTTCAAACGGTTGATGCAGCTGAACTGAAGCACACAATGGAGAACAAGTTTGGCCGTTCAGGCCTCACTGATGCAATCAGACCATTTTCATTCTTGAATACTTCTCATGTCTGGAATTTCTGTCTATTTCTATTATTATATTATATTTCTTTCTGTCCATGTTGAGAGCAATGTAGACGATCCAACTGGCAAGGAACAAAGCCATTGAAACAAATAAAAAAAAAGCTGCCTAATAATCAATAACTTGTGCTCAATTTCTGTGGTTGGCTGTGGTCCTTTATCACCACAGGGAATGGAGATGGTGCAGCTGGTGGCAGCAGGGCTTCAGATCCACTCAAGCAGACATTGAGTTTTTTTTTAATAAACACATATTCAGCTAATTTAATGATCACTTTTCAGGCTTTTGGGGGACAGGTGGGTTGGCTGTGACAACAGCAACAGCAGTGTCATCTCTAGTTATTACCAGCTGTGGGAAAGAAACATACAAATGCTCGTAAGTAATATCATGTGATCTCTCAAGCTGCTCTGTGCCATGCAGGGGAGAGGAAATATCCAGGTTGTTTTTAGGTGTACGGGAATCCAACAAGATGTGATGAATCATTGCCTCCAGTACAATAACCCGTTTTTTTTTAAGCGCGTAACTCGCGGTACTGAGGAATATATTTACATTTCAGATGAAGAAGTACGCCTGGGAAGGTAACATAAGTAACACTTCTCATCTGAGGCCAGTCTGTGGGATTGTGGGTGTTTTATGTTTGTGCTATTGTTATGCGTGTTTAGACAAAAGGAACCAACTGTGGATCAAAACTAAATCTGTGATCACTCTTACTCCTAAAACCCTGAGTGAATCACTCCCCGAGGCCGCTGATTTCCCTGGACTGGAAAGTCTTGCCACATTGGTGGCACCGGTCTTAACTTGCTTGCAAGCGCGCCAAAAGGTTGCAGCCCAACAACCCCTGAGGGCAGAGGAAAACTGTCTAACTGCCATAAATAAAACCGGGGAGGTCCTACTCCTCACATGCGTGTCTACCAAACCTGATCTGATGTTCATTCACTTTTAGCATCAACCTACGCCGGCACCTTCATGTCCAAGAATTCAATGCTAACAGGGACCGAAAGATGCAGAGAAACAGGCGTAAAAACAGAGATTTCTCTATTTAAGTATAGAGTGGAACCCCTTACTCCATCCCCCCCATGGTCTGCCCCACAATGATCTCATCCCTTTCATACAAAAGAGCCTGGAGGCTTGTTCCCCAGGGGTGAAAGAGCCTGCCTGCGTGTGTGCGCATGCACAAATCCGTGTGTGTGTGTGATGCTGGACAACAGACAGTGCTGTGTCTGTCTCGGTTATTTCAGCAGGAGCCCGGCCATGCTGATCCACTCACAGCTTGTCTGAAACAGCAGCTGAGCATGACACAAACAATGGTCATGCAGTGAACACTGGACACCGCAAATGAGAACAAAAAGCAATGTTGCAAGAGTGTACAGATGCAGTAATTACACCAGGGAGCGGGTTGACCCTTGATTATAAATAGCAGGACAGGCCGATCCCTCACACCAACCCCTCTATTGTGACCAGTGCGTATGTATGTGAGCTTCTGTGCAATCACTACATATCTATCTACATGCAACAGGGATGCTGAAGTGCACTTAAAAGCATCCCTGAAAGCTCAGCTATGCCCACTGATGCAAAAATTAGTCAAAGCAAAAATTCTGTGAAGGAAAAGGCAAATGTTTTTTTTTTAGCTTTAACAGCCCCAGATACATTCGCCTTTCATCTCCAGTAGCAGCCGCTGAGCCACGGTGTGTTTGGCTTCTGCAGCGTCAGTGTCTGCCTCAAGTGCCACTATGCAGCTCTGGGCTTTGGAGGATCTGAGGAGCAAAGTGGCCCTCCCTGCCACCTGTCATCACAGCGTGCTGTCGGCGGTGAGGCCCAGACTGAGTACAGGGTGCCAATGAGGTGACGAAACCTTTATTTTACAAGGCGGTGACCACAGAAAAACCAACGCTCCGTGCTTTTTTTGTTCTGTGGAGCGTGGGCTTGAGGAGAGATGAACTGAAATGAACTGAAAAGCCAATGGAGTTGCTGTCTGATTGAATTCATATGGTGCGAGCTGCAGTATGCTTGTGCATAGTGGCCTGGAGATGCCTCAACCTGCTAATTAATCCTCACATGATGAGACACAGACTATCATCAGCCTTCAGTTTACAATGCAAATAAGAAAAACTTGACTTGTTAATGCTGAAAACGTGTGCACCTGACAAAGGCAGGTAATATATCAAACTGTTCAATATTTGCTGTTCAGAGTTGGTGAGAGGTGGCGCATTCACAGGCTATCTGCTTTTTGGCTCCAGATAAGCCTGTGTGATAGCCGGCTATTATCATATCCATATGCTAACAACGTGTCTCTGCCTCTGCACGGCCTGAACAAAGCAAAAGGCCAACGGTGAACTCTGTTCCTCACTTGTGTTTGTTTAACACCAGCAGCTGTTTTTTTCTTTTTAATACTGAGGCAGTACATCAAATCTAATTTTATTTGGGCAAAGATGACGAGCCATTGAAACACCTCTCAGGGCAAGTATCCGACTGTCAAATCACACTGATAACAGGCACAACAGACCATGTTGTTTTTTCTACAGGCTACTTCAGTTGTTTCTTAGGCACAGGCTGTTTTGCTTGGATTTCCTAAGCTTTAATGGAGCATCAACAGTCTGACATGTTGCTGGAATACTGTCCTGTAGGGCTGCAACTACAGATTATTTCCATTGTTGATTATTCCATTGATTATTTCAATTGATCGATTTGTTGTTTGGTCTATAAAATGTCTTAAAATGTCGATGGATCAGTGTTTCCCGAAGCCCAAGATGATGTCTTTGCATATCTTGTTTGGTCCACAACCCAAAGCTATTCATTTTACTGTCAGGGAGAAGAAAAGACAGCAGAAAATATTCACATTTAAGAAGCTGGAATTAAGGAGTCGTGACTCTTTTGTTAAAAAAAAACAACAAAAAAAAACGACTCAACCCGATTGATCCATTATTAGAGTCATTGACAACTAACCGATTAATCATTGCAGTTCTACTGTCCTGCTGTTTGCAAGGTTTATGATTAAAACATGTTCAAATCAAAGCTTCTGTATAAATTCTAATCAATGAATAAATTACTTTTTTTTTTTTTACTCTTTTTTTTTTATATAAAGCCTTTTTTAAAAACTGACTTAAGCCAGTAAAAAAAAAAAAAGTGGTCCATTTGTAACTATATGAAACATTAAAAGTGTTTTTTCCCCACATTTTAAACAAGTACAACCAGCAAATGTTGGTCTTTTCACTTGATACATAATTATCTTGACTGACTGACCAACCGATTCAGCACCATAATAGACAGTCAGTGAAGCCTACCAGAGAGGGCTCACCCAAACTCTGGTCCCCTTTTAGTCCTTTATCTCTGTAAATCTTTGTCAGTCCAGCAGCATCCTTGTTCAATGTTTTGTCAGGATCAACATCAAAGCGACCGGTACCGACCAGTGACTAGAAGCAGCCAGGGGAGACGTGGCCCAGATCCTCCTAAGTGAAGCTTTAAATTTCCACTTTTCCTTCCTCACTGTTGGTCTGTAGTCCCACTCTACAAAGACCTGAGAATGAGCTTCAAGAGGCAGATGCGCTTTGAAGAGAAAGCCACACACTTGAAGTGTTCACTGAGCTGTGTCAAAAACAGCTGTCGCCCGCACAGCTGACAGCAGCAGGTCGATCAGGCCGCCTGTGACATGACAAGGATTTTAAATCATGTCAAATGCTGTTAGTTCTGACTTTCTACGATTAAAAACAAACCGGGAAGGCTGGACGACGAGAGGCAGCTCAGAGCAGCGAGGCTCGGCTCAGCAGAAACGTCACAAGACTGCCTCCCTCCTGGAGCGTGACAGCCCGGCAGACACAGAGCATTCTTTCCACTCTAAGGAAAAGGGAGCAAGGGCAAACTCATTGCCCTTACTAACTAGCTGGGCCCATACCAGCTCAGACCCAGGCCTACTGAAAGAATACGAGTGAAAGACCGCTGGCACATCGCACCAAAGTACAAAGGTCAGGAGGAAGGAAATAGGTTACCTGAGAGGGTTTTTGGCTGGATTACAAGATCCTTGTTGTTGCTCTTTGGCTAGAAACGACTGTCTGGTGTTAATATGTCTCAAGACATGCAAGCAGGCTGCTTAACAAAATGCACTCAAGTGTTTCAGCTAAGTATTGGCTCAGCAAGCCCCAGAACTTGCATTGTCTGTAGTCTTGGTGTAAAATGTGCGCTTATTCCCACCTAACTAAGCAGGAACGCCATGTACAAACACTTATGATAGCAGAGATAGACAGCAGAGACAGAAGATCAGGGCTGCTGGAGCGTCCTTGAGTCTGACAATGACGCGCCAGCAGCTCTGGGGAAGCTATTGTGCTGCTGTCGGTGACCTCAGGACCTCTTTAAGGAGGCAACTTTACACGGACAGACAAAAGAAATATATACGGTTAATAATTAGTACAGGAAACAAATTCATTTCCTGAAGGAAGTTGTGTTTGAAGTGTCAGTTGAAACACAACTACTGAGAGCTGGACGAGCGATTACAATGGAAGCTCTGAAAGGAGTTGAGACGTCAAAGTGGAGGTGACGAATTGACCAGGAAGTGTCGGCTGAAGTGGAAATCCTCAAAGTCGTTAGGGCCAGCTCAAGTGTAGAAACTGAAAGATGAAGATGTTGGTTAAAGTGTCGGTTGAAGTGCAAGCGATGAAAGCAGTTGGAGCGACCACCTGAGACCTGAAAGGGCTTGAAGTGTGAGTTGACATGGAGTGTGGCTTTAAGTCTAAGCACTGAGTGAAGTGTCAAAGTGCTGAAAAGAGTCGGAGAGTCAGACGGACCTTCAGGCTCTGAAAGGAGTTGAAATGTCAGTCCCTCACTGTCCGACAGAATGATTTTCTGCCTTTTCTCACGCTTGTCAAAATCCACTTTAGCTGAGGCAGCTGCTGAGCGCTGCTCCCTTGGCCAATCTACTTCCTTTCCTCAGTCACCTCGCCTGACACCCTTTGGACGACCAGCGATGGTGACAAAGTGCAAGTTCAATGTACACAAAGCCACAGTGCAGCCATGACCTACTTTATACCTGCTGCCTGTAGCCGTTGGTAGGAGGCAACATTCACTCCACTCCCCTTTTCCAGCCGCTGTCAGGCCAAGCCAAGGTCAAGTAAGGCATTTTTCTAACTTCTCTCCACGTGTCAGTGGCTCAGAGCTGATGCAATTCTGCAAAAGCAATCTCCATGACTTACTCCCTCTACACGCCTTGGATATTCCGTCATTCCTGCTGCCATCTGAGGTGGTAAAACACCTCGAGGAAAAATATGAATGCACAATCAGTGCAACGCAAGAGGAAGCGCCATCCTCGGTTCTGCTGGGACTTGCGCCACGGCTGTCACAACAGGAACATCACATGTGTGCCATGAATCACCAAAACGGCGATGGGAAGCTGGAGCGTGGAGGACTCCGCTGCCCTTAAGGGTCAGACTTGCTGCTGGGGCTGGCAAACAGCAAAATGCTGAGGCATAGATATGTGAGCGCCTTGGCGTTGCATTCAATGGCATTTGTGCTCGCTCCACACACAGCAGAGGCATCTTACACAACTCCACGTCCGGGGGTTTAGGGTCACACAAAAATGCAGACAGGGCATGCTGAGGAAGAGAAGCATAAAATCATGCAGCATGTCTAAAAGGAAGTCAGGTTCACAGCTCTTCATCTTGGGGACAATCCTGAGTGTGTGTAACTGCAACCCCCCCCATGCTAGAGTTAGTTTTTTACTAAATATCTCATAGATTTCAAGCAGGGGATCCAGTTTGTGGCTGACAGCAGACACCTGCGAGGTTAGGCAGGCTCCAGGAGAGCCGTGTCCGATGATCTGGCGTCATGCAGGGCCCGGGAGGAGAGAGGAAGAGGAGGTGGGCTGTTTGATTCCCCAACTGTTGCATCCGACCCCCATAACTGGGTCAACTTTCGTGCAGGAAACACACATCACGGCGGGTACAACAAAAGAAATGTCCCCCAGTGATCAGCCCGGGCGGTGATACGTGGCTGTCTCACTTTCCGCGGTCGGATAACACACGATGAGGAGCGGAGGAGCAGCCCAACACCGGGGAAACGTCTTTACGGCGCCTTTCCTGCCTCACACACCGCTAAAGTCACCTTAGAAGAGTTAAATATTTCTGTTTGCAGCGATAAAGTCTGCCTAGCCTCGGAAATCTACATATTCAAGAATACGTGCACTTACCAGCTGTTTACACTGCAGCGAGAGACAATGTTGACATGTAGGCAACTTGCTGTTTTTAGCCGCTCGATATTATTCCGTCTTTCTGGTCGTGCAAACCGGGAAGGAGCGCGAGAAAAGTCGCCGGGAAACACTCCTGTGAAACTTTGCTGGCCACTTCTTCGCCACACTTTCATCTGAAGTTGTCGGCGGAGGCAGGCGCCATGTTTGTGTCTGCGCTGATAGTTTAGTTGGTGAGCTTTTCTTCCTGGACGTCTCTTTCAGGCTGGAACCGCCCCGAGAGGAGGAGGAGGAGGAGGAGGAGGAGGAGGAGGAGGAGAGGCTCCGGTCCCCGCTGCGGCTGACACAGGCCGGCCTCTGGGAGGGCGGTCATGCCGGAACACGGCAGGCCGACGGCTTCCGGCGTGCCTCTTCAAAGTAAAAGCACGTATGGCGAACAAATGTCCTGCAGTTTTCAAAATAAAGTTATTTGTGAAGGGTTGCCAATAAAGATATTAGCAGTAGTATCAGTAGCCATTATAGTAACATACTCCATGGCACAATTATTACCATATGTCATATTATCTCGCATACATTTAGCTATTTCTTCATTTTTTTGTATTTACTTGTATACTAAACTATGTTAATACTGACATGTACACTGGCTGCTACTTCAGAATGACTCTTTGGGAGCAATAAATGTATTTATTATATTTGCTCAATGCACAAACCATTTAGCGTATATAGTATTGTAGTAAATGTGGTGTTTGGATTTGCACTCTTTAATTCTTTTTTTGTTTTAATCTTGTTTTTGTATTTTACTGTAACATGTTCATTACCCTGAAATCAAATCATCATGTTTCTGTAATGCAAGTTTCAGTCATCTGATATGACAAGCGACAGTGTGCAGGGTGCAACCGCTGCATGTCAGGTGGGACATTAAAAGCATGCTCTTTTTAAACTGTTGCACCCAACTATACTGTATATCTCCCAGAATAGTTTGGTGGGGTTTGGCGTGTGCAACACCCAGGATATGCTAAAAAGTGATAATCAAATCAAGAGATGTTTCGGCATCTTAAAATTCAAGCCTTTGAAATCTTTTCTTCCTCCAATGGCAACATTTGACTTTTATTGTGAAGGTGACATGTTTTGACTTCCTGCTACCTTGATCACTGGCTTTGCTCAGTTTCTGACGCCTCCCCATCTTAAAACAGAGAAGTTACACCTAGTTTGTGCTAAAGCAACAGGTGCTTGAGGGGGAAAAATAACAAAAAACGTCATATTATGTTCTTGTAGGCCCATTTCTGTGCCTCCTCTGCAGTTTTACCATTGAGACCGTTTCAGACTGCAGTTGAAACTTTTCAGACGTGCAAATTTTATTTCCAAATGTTTTAGGCAGCATTCAAGAAATTCTTCTTCCATCATCCTGCCAGACTTAAGTTCCTCTCATATTTGTGGTCACATCCCTACAAAGAAATTTAACATCCTGGAGACATTTAGTCAGACAATGCCAATAGTGCAACAACAATGTTAAGAGGGGAGAAAATGGGGAACTAGCTTTTCATGAATATTGTGGACAGACGACCGGCTCCTGGAAATGGAGGTTTCACTGCACCTCTTATACAGGAACTTTGAAGTTAGCAATCCTGAATATGTACAAACTACTAAATGGAAATTAAACATTTTATTAAAGCAGTTCATGTCTTACTATTTTAAATTAAAAGCAATAAACTTATGCACAGAAAACTACTTTTGAGTTGACAAGTGTGTTATTTCAAAGCTATGTACAATGTACTTGTTACATGTCTATTAAAATCCAGGCAGACAGTTTAAGACAGTCGAGGCTGAGAAGTGGATTCTATATGGATGTCGCCAACACTTCATGTCACATCGGGGAGAACGTGATCAGTTTTGGGAGGTTGTACTCCTGCTTCTTTGGGGGTGATGGTGTCGCCAGTGTGTCTAGGTCCAGTGAGAAGACCTTGTCTGTGGCTTCCACCGACTTTGCAGGCTCCATTAGCCAGTCTCTGTCCACACCGGAACATGTGTGATCCGACACAAGACACTCGGGTGTCTTCTTCCTGCTCTCCATGAAGGAGCCTTCGTCAAACGCCTGCTGGCTCTGACCCAGACGATAGCTTGTGGTTCGTGGGGACCGATTTGCCTCCATCTTCAGGGAGGGAATGAGGAGCTCATCATCGTCCTCCTCGCACGTCACATCGACCGCTTCATCATCGTCGAGGCTCAGCAGACTGTCACAGCTCGGCATTTCAGGGAGCGTTTCTTGGTCCAGGCTGAACTGGACTGCACTGCTGCCCGTGCCACTTGGGCTGTCGAGGGCGTCCATGTTGTAGGTGTCCCACAGCAGAGTGGATTTGAGCAAGCTGTTGTGGCTCGTGATAACAGGGGTGAAGCTGGAGGAGACGCTCTGAGATGGAGCTTCGGGGCTCAGCGACACATTGTGAGGCTCATCGAGGGGAGTGAGCCGCCCCATTACACTGTCGTTCACCTTCGCTGACTGACCAATTTTCTCAGCTTTGTCTTCCTCAAGTGCCCTCCGCCAGGAGCTCTTCACATCCATAACTTTAAGACAAACAAAACAAAAACGCAATTTTACCCACTGAAAGAAATTCACAATGCCAGTTTTCCACATTCACACAGAATAATTTAAGGCTGAAGGCAAACAGCTCACAACTTACTCAAGCTCTCAGGTGTACGTGGCAGCTGCTTTCTAGTTGAGAAGGGATCTCCATGAAGAGTGCCAAGAAGGGCCTCTAAATCCCGACCTTTGACCCTGCCCTCTGTCGGGCTGGTTGTAGTTACTGCATCTGCAAACTAACACATACACTTTGGTCAGGACTGAGTCACTATAAATTCTAGCCCTAGTTGTACATCCCCCGTAGTCACTTATCCTCTCATTCCAGAACTAAATAGTAATACCGCTTTAAATTCTAAGCTCCTGTGTTGCAGCTTTTATTCAATGTACCTGATCAGCAAGGTTATCACATTCCATGTCAAATATATGAGACTTGCTCCTCATGGGAGATGCCTTTGAAAGAACACGGGTTGTTTTCCTCACGCTGGCCTAAACACAAAATAAAACACAAGCACAGATTTGTTTAGAAGGATTTCAGGGGAAATGGTTCACAAATTTCACAAGTTGGAGTAAATGTATTAAACAGGAGTTGAGGCTCACTGAAATACTAACCTGAGCTGGGGGTACCGATGGAGTCTGGAGAGGAGGGATTGGAGGCATGTCAAAAAGCCAATCAAGAGAAGTATTGGCTTGTGACGACACCTCAGTGGCGACTACAGGACTGTCACTCTTTTCAGCCGTTTCAGGGCACGAGCTGTTCAAAGACAGAAAGCTTCATTTGTTATTCAAAAACACGTTTTTGCACTGTGTGACGCACTTAACAGTGTACTGTCCTCACGCTGCAGTACAGCTCAGGTACAGAGAAAGCAACACAGAGCATCTTAATGTAGCTATTCACAGCCTGTTATGTGGCCTTGGCTCTGTGCTAATCCCTGAGCCAAGTCGGCACTTTGCCTTGCACCTGTCTTCAGTTCGATTGTTGAATGGATAAGTGCACAGCAGGCCACATTAGCCAGGCTCCTATTTTAGTAGCTGACAAAATTAAACCAAGGAATGAAAAAGTTGCAGCTGCCCAGAGAAGCTGCACTATTTACTGTGGCATGTAAAGGAGTTTGGTTCATGGTACATTTTACCTCAAGTCTTATGATGCTGAGTCAACGTTCCCCATTCTGCTCTAAGAAACTGCTTTTAAGCTCAATTATGCCATGTTTCTAAACACCTTTATAATTAGTCATGCAGAAATAGAATGTCTGCTCCGTATCTGTCCGTGGCGATTTCCCTCAATTCGCCACGGTCATCAGAGAGCATGACTGCTGTTGGGAGGACTAGTGACGGACAGAGCACTGCTCAGGACTGCCCAGGTATCTGCCTCCCATCAGAGGCCAATACAAACACATCACACTTCAAATGACACAAGTTAGCATTTCCATCAACAGCTGCTCAAGGACAGATTATGTTACCTCTTCAGGTTTGAAGAAATGGGATGGGTGCTTTCCTGTGACTTACTCTCTGCAGGCTTCTCCTCTGAAAAAATTGTGCAAACATTAGCCAAAACAAAAAACTACAATGCTGTGACAGATCCAAATGAATACACAGTCTACCATAGGCATGTAATCAGATTTTACTCACCATGTAGCATTGCAGGGTACTGGCAGAAGACACTAGTTCTGTAACTAGTGTCAGTCGCTGGTTCAAAAGATAGCGGAGCCATTGGTGAGAGGAAGCCAAGAGCCTAAAAACACACATTAATTAGATTAAGACGTCCAACTAGAGTGAAGTGCCTTTTAAGTTCCAAAACATTTTAGTACTGCAATCAGGTTTATGGTTGCCACTTGGACAGACAGCAAGTAGGGTTGGGCCGATGGGAACTGATTTAAAAGAATAAAAGACAGTTTGGTAGACATCACCCAACCAAACAGACAGTAATATGGAAAAAACCTATCCTGTTTTAACACTAGTGATGACTCACAGGATCTTCATTCAGAAAAGAGACTAAGGGTGTGTCTTTCAGGGTATCCATCCACTTCCTGTCCCACTCAGCCTCCAACTCTCTGATGGTACTCCTGACCTCAGGGATTCCTTCCTTGGAAATCTTCTGCCTGAAGGAAAACTAAGGTTAAAATGCTGATACTCAAGTTATCCGACTTTGCTAGCAAGAAAATACAAATTAAGTAATTGTCCCAGATTATATGTTCCACTACCATCAGTTTCTAGCGAGTGTGGGTCACCGTCTACCTGATGAGTTGGAGGTCCTGCAGCATGCGTGCCATCTGCTGACATTTCTCCTGCAGGTGCTGAGGATTAAGCTGGAGCTGGGGGACATGAGAGACCCGGCAACGCTCCTCTCTCAGGAGCTGCAGCGCTTGGTTCATCAGCTCCAGCACACTCAGGAGGTTCAGCTGGCCGGCCTCGTACACATTCCCTGAACTCAACTGGAAAACATGCACACACAAACAAAGGCTACGGTGAGTCTTCTCAGGGTGATGGTTTAAGTTTACAGCACTGTGCATCAATGATTGAGCTGGAAATGGTTTGGCATCTCCTGTGGGCACAATGATTTAAGTCCATCCCATGCCACCTTCCTCTCTCTATATAGCTCTATTAGGACTGATATGCGTTCACAGGCTGAGGTCACAGTGAAATAAGTGGAACTGAAATTGGAGACTCAAAAACTGAATAAAAATCTGTGCCGTGCGTAACAGAATGAACTGACCCATTATCTTTAGCCTCACCTGATGTGGGAGCTGTTCAACTCTCTCCAGCAGACACTGAGGAATTTTCAGGACTCTGTCCATCCCGTCCAGGACGTATTGATCTACATCTCCTCTCAAAACACACTCCACTGCATGCTGCTCCTCTTTGGTAGTTGACAGCATTCCATCGATGGCCGACCACAACAAGCGCACCTTAGGACACAGTGCATGTGTGAGCAACTTCTTTCCCAAAATCTTGATTTTACAACATTAAATACCACCACCATAGGGCTGACTAATTGGAAATGGTATAGAGTGATTTTAAAAAGGCAGGCTTTCAGCATCAGTGTCTTATTAACACATGGGGAAGACCAGTCATGTCTTGTTTCGTATTAAGTTTTACAAACATTACATACCCTTTTGGTCTTCTCAGCCACAGAAGCTCCCTCCTCTGTGGAGTCACTGCTGTGACGCCTGAAAGTACATAATCCAGTTTGTTCAATCAGTCTAAGAACATCAAAGTCAGAAGAAACAAGGAAATAAGTCATACATACTTGAGTAGCTCATCATACTTGGCACCCTCTGCTCTGATGTCCCTCATAGACTTCACCAGGAGCCTTCAAAAGGGAAAAAGAAAGCGGCTTCAAAAAGAAATGACCGCTAAAGTAGCACAAACAGACTTCCATGTGCAAAACAATATAAAACAAATTCTTCCAGAGCATGCTTGTGCTTAATCTTCAATACATTGTAGTTGTTTGTCCGCATGGTTTTAAAAGGCCTTTTCCAGGAAAAGCACAGGTGAACCCGACAACATAAAAGTCATTTTAGCTGAGCTGGTTCCAGGGTCCTGGTATTGCGGTGCTGACTCACTGGGACACTGGATGGAACTGAACCATCGTTAGCACAATTTATTTTACCTGTGGTTTTCCAGCAGCCAACAGCTGGCCTCGTTAACTGTGGGCTCACTGATTAGTTCCCAGATAACAGGTGGGGCTTGAACCAAAGAGCCAGTGAAGCATGTCAAGAGCAGTGAATTAAACAAAAATACCTCTGAAAGAAATTAGCTCATTGCAGTGATAAGTACTCAGCAAGGTTCAAGACAGACAAAAATGTAAATTAGGAAAAAACTATCTTTCATTATGCTAACGTGTTTCCTTGCTTCCCTCACTCGCGTCATTCATTGTGTTTTAGCTCCTCCCAACAAGGATGTAAGAGCCGGAGGATACACTTATATTTCTCTTCACACTACATCCCTCAAGAGGCTGCCTCTCTCCCTCATGGTGTATTTAAGGGATTAGAAGATCCTCCATTATGGAGCATAAATTAGCGTAAAGAAAGCACCCTCGCTCTGTCTGGCTGCTGAGGACTTACTGGGCTCGTCTCTGGTACTCGTGGAGAAAACGATCCTGATCCACGGCAGCTTTCAAAAACCTGGTATTGATCAGGTTGAGTCTTTTTGCTGCCATGTCAAGGGAGGAGGCGGGCATCGCTGCAGCCTCAGGAAACCAGCTGTCATCTGACAACGACAATATTCAAGATCATTTCATACTCTTTTGTATGCCAAATCCACAGCAAATCAAATAGGATGAAATTAAACAATGCTTGGCCATTGCTGTGCCGCTGTGAGGTTGAAGTCAAATTGTGAAGATGGGCTATTTTCTAACTAGACTTACCTGTGGTGAATGTCTTCATTTCCTGCAGCATGACGTGATTGGCCAGATGAAGCATCAAGCTGATCAATTTGGGGCCTCCGGGAGAGAGGAACAAGGATGCTACCACTTTGGATCCTGCATTTGCAGTTTCTTCCTACACACAATTAAAAACAGATAAAAGTATATGACATGAAGCTGCAACTGTGGATTAGACTATATTTTCTTATATTCTGATATATCTAAACATTGTTGCCTATACAGTTAACACCCTTTTGGTGAGGGGATTTCACAGATTATATTGGGGGAATATAATCTGTGAAAGGTGGGAAGATGAAGAGGATGAAGATCATAATGAAACACTGAAACTCTTACCATTATTTCTCGCAGCCAAGCACAGGTAACTTTGCGGTACTCAGCATCTGCTTTATGGTTCAAAACAGGCCAGCAGTGCCTAACTCCAAACAAAGATTTCATTTTTTAACAATGAATTCTGAGCACTTTTGTATTTGAATGGCTACTGTTGATCATGTGTAACTTTACCTGTATGCGTCATTGAATCGTGTCGGGTTGAGTCTCTCCAACAGGAAATTCATCACAATGTAAAAGGCATCCTTGTTTGGTTTGTCGAACATGCTCCTATTGGCCATAAAATAACAGTAAACAGTTTAAAAATAAAGCTCAGCCTGAAGTAAAAGTAACATAGCTAACGCTGAGAGGTCTCATGAACGCTATACAGGACAAATGCCTGGACAAGCCTCAATGAGTTGGCTAATATTACACTGCTAAATGTCAATAAAAGCAGACTCACGGTCCCAGGTTGATGTATTTAGCGTTACAGTTGATGTTGGTTTTGCCGGCGATTGACGAAGTTGCAGTGTCTGGTTGAAATCCGAGCCCGAGAAGAGCAAACCACAGATGTTTTCCATTGTGTTTCTGCAGCAATGTCGGGTTCGCCATTACTCCGAGATTTAACAAGCAGTGAGTGAGTCCGGTGATGACTGGTCAAAAAGCCAGCCTGAAAAAAATATAGCTAGCTTTAGCTGCAAAGTTTCCTGTTAGCCAACCTAGCTAACTTAGCTTTAGAACTTGTTTTGAGTTTGTCACCACATATTTAACAAGTTAATGTCGAATGTAACAGCGCTGTTGGCGGACCATTACAAATGTTATACAATCAGGTCCAGTTACGTTACGTTTGAGTTTACATTTGTTAAACTAATGTTCACGAAGTTTAGTCAGGAACAAGAAAAGGCAACAGCAACAAAGCAAACCGCCAATTTTTCCAATACGACCCGGAAGTTGTTCACGTACTTCCGGTGTTACACCTTATTTGTGACCCATTCATGGAAATATAAAGAGAACTATCAGGTTCCGTGACCTACCTGACTTGACATTTATCTATCTATCTAATCATAATAAATATATATATTTACGTCAGAACCTAGTGTAGGTACAAAGGTGGCTCATTTTACTCAATATTGGAACCGGTTTGGTTGAGCACTCAAATATGTTACTGGTCATCTGTATAGTATATCCACAAGTTAATTTGTCCATTTCACTTGTCCTGTAATTATGCTTTATTGAGTTATTCCGTCCCCATGTTAAAGTATAACATGAAAGTAGGAGACAATATTAAACTTGTTAATGGCCGGACATAAATGTAACTTTACACAGTGCTTTGTTAATATTTTATAAACATTTTTAAGTCATTATTACATGCAGTCACCCTACATTTACCCAACAACTTTGTCAATGGGTTTGGGAAAGGTGTCGCAGTCATAAAAACACAGAGCAAACATATGCAGAGATTTCATTTGTCCTTTCTTTATTTCAGAACATACAATTATTTAAGTCTCCACCAAAACTGATTGAGCAGAACAGATTAATAGTAAGAAACAAGTGCTTTTTTCTAATCATTCACATCATTGTAGTTCTTTTAAAACCAGCTGGCAACACTCAGCCACCTTAGATGGATCGGACACTGATGAATACTTGGTTATTTGAGAGTTGACCCCCAGGGAGCGAGCCAGGTCCTTGGCTGTCTGGTCTGAGGCCACAGTGGTTCCCAAGGCCACCAGCAGCCTAAACACGGCCTCCTTGTCTTGTACCGTCTCCAGAGCTCTACTGGCTACAGACAGGCACTGGGCTTTGGCCTCGAGATCGGGTTGGCTGTGCAGGCAGCCGGCATAGTTAAGCACCAGAGTGGCCAGGGCAACGTGGATGTTCTTATTGCAGACGGTGGTGAGGTCGGCAGCACGTGACAGCACCGTTTCACGCTGGGTCATGAGGAGGGCTCGGCCATGCCTGCCACTGAAGCAGTTACACAGAGTCCGCAGAGCCAGCATCAGGTTGGCAGGACGTCCTTCAGGCCTCATCAGGCTCAGCAGGTGGTTGCACAGCTGGACTCCCTCTGCCTCTCCACAGAGGCTCTCGTTCACCAGAGGGTTGCGCACTGCCAGCCTCATAATATCCAGGATTGGAAACACAATGTCTAGAGGCCAGGGGAAGGAACGGGGAGTTTGGTTAGTGAGCTGAATTATCTTACGTTCATTTTCTGTTTTTGATAATTACTTGGCAGAAAACATAAACCAATAAACAAAAATAACATGAAAGACAAGTCAGAAATTGGATTGGAGCGCCATTGTTTTACCTTCAGGCCAGTGAGCGGCTTTCCAGAGCAGATTGATCTGCTGGATGGTTGGAGACGGCTTGGAGGAGTCACAGACAGACACCAGCAGCATCTCAAGACTTTCCAGAATTTCTTCAGAAAGCTTGTGCTCCTGTGGGGCACCTCCATTCAGCTCCCTCACCTTGGCTGGTGAGGAAAGGACAACATGATACTGCCATCACTAAATAAGCAACAACAAAGTCAAAAACACCTTTAGATATCAGAAGTTTATACAGTTTAACACTCAAAAGTTATCCTGCTTCATCAGGACTGTAGTTGTGTGGTTTGATCAGATTTTATTGACAGGGCAACGATTTTATTCAAATTTTACTCAATTCTGAATGGTGTAGGGGCATATATGACATCACCTTTTCCCAAGTGAGCCCCACCCAAACCAGTGAGAGGAGCTCAGAGGCAAATAAATGATTACAGAAATCTGTACTGTGCAATAACCAAAATGGCTCAAACTTGAGCAGAAAATTATGTGTTCACAAAGGACCCTGTTAGTCTTTGTAAAAAGCTGATTGAGAAAAAAAGGTTTTCAGGGCCTTCAATGCAAATTCTATAGACATGATTCAAGTGTCCAGACACCCAGCAGCCCATTTATAAAGTCCTTAGAAATACTCACAACTCAAGAAGCCATTCAGATAAATGATTGAACATCTAAATCTATGAATGTATGCCAAGTTGTACCTTTTTTAGATTTTTTACAGTCTAATGTGGTAAGATGAGGGTGTCTTAAAAGATGGATTAAGACCAAGTATGACTTTGTCAGCTTGGCTTTATAGTGGACTGTAGAGGCATCATCATCATGCCCATAGTTGCAAAGCTTACCAATGATCTGCGAGGCGTTGGCTTGCTCAAAGATCACACCATCGGTCTTGGGGAAGTAGATGTTGGTTGTCGTCTGTCCGAGGGCTGCTGAGGAGTAGGCGCCTCCTCCTGCAGAGTAGGGAATAGTGAGAACCAATGAGTCCATGACTAAATAAAAGGATTCAAATCTAAACACAGCTGCCTTGCACCATTTACATATAGGGGAAGTTGGTGAAAATTCAGAGGCTCCTTCAGTAAGTAACTCACCTGTGAAGGGATCTGCCACACCGACGGGAGCACTTGGGTTCGATTCGGAACCTGGGATGTAGCGACCGGAGCCTGTAGGGAGAAAAAAAAGTAGCCGTGAAAAGAACATCTTTACTAATTTTCAGATCAGATCAGAATCATTTCTTAAATCATAGTGTACCTGTGAAGGGATCAGCTCCGAAAGCCGCCCTATTATCAGAGTCCCCGGGGATATACCGAGCTCCTCCTGTCAAATGAGGAGACAAAAGAGGAAAATATAAATGTAGTGTAATATCCATTAAATGCTGTAATGAAAATAGTAAATATAAAATATACTGTTTATAAGCAAAAGACACTAGCTGTTTCTGGAAATGAGAAAACCAAGCCTAAGTATCTATCTTTTGGCCTCACCAGTGAATGGGTCACCACCAGCAGGCTGGGCTGGTCCCACCACGTGTCCTTTGGTGTTTTCTATTATAAAATTGGCAACCTGGTCGAGGAACATGGGGCTGAGGTCATTCTTCTGCAAAAAGTTATGCGCCGTCAGCCAGGGGTCCTCTGACACATTGTAAGGCAGCTTCATGGACGGCCCCCCCTCATTCACATCAATGGTGAAGACGTAGTCATATTCCTGAGGGGAGATAAGGACTCATTGATAACTGCCGTCATGTGTGCGCGCACACGTTTCCTTGTCAATGAGCGTGTGGTCTTACCTTTCCTTCATACATCACACTCTTGGAAGTCTGTTGATTTGACCCTCCAACAACATCTCCGATCTTCATCCAGCGGCCATCCCTGACGCTCCACTGATAGGCCTCCACCTTCTGTCCATCTTTAATCAACCGCGTCTGTCCGTCACGATTCCCTGGGGAAATAAGGAAACAAAAACATGATGTAGAAACAGCCTTGGCACCTTTTCATTATCAGACTGAATTGTGCGATCTTAGATGTCTAAAGCATGAACCAGAAACATCAGATAAGACAAAATAACGCCTGTCTATTTTCTTACCTGGCTCATTGAGGTGTTCCCTACCGGGAAGGTCCTCCAATTTGATGTCTCCAAGGTCGCCTGTCTTTGGGTCAATGGTGGTTTTGGAGAGTTCATCCTCAAAGGCCTGTAGGTCCTCTGCGCTCGCCATGCGGTCCTCAGCTTCCGTAAACACACGGATAATGCCATCACTGTGGACAGGAGCAGCAGCATCTGGGTTAGCCACAAAACTACTCAATATATAAGTTGATCATGTTATGTGAATGAAGAGTGGTGTCAGAAACGAAAGCAGTGGGCATGAGAAGATAAAAGCACTTGAATAAAAATATATATGATGTGACTAACTGCACATTAGCATGTTACCTGGCTCCTATGGCTATATCGCCATTTGGTAGAATACAGCAGCACCAGACAGACTGGGCAGGCAGGCGGATGGTCTGAGAGCACTCTCCCTGCCTCCATATCCTCAGAGTCCTGTCCTCCCCTGTGCTTATGAAATCTAAGGGGGGGGGGGAATGACTGAGGTCAGGGTAAAGCCAGCTACCATCTTAGAGCAGGAAAACAAATGGACACTGGTTTAATAAATAAGAAAACACCAGCAGCTGGTTACGCACATTCCACGCACATGCCATTCCACTCTTTAGTAACCCTTTAAATATTAATATAAATGAACACACCTTGACTATTGGGGAAGACAGCCATGCTGTAGATGTAGTTGGTGTGGCTGTAGTAGACCTGTACGCATTCGCCTGTCACCAGCCACCTTCTGATACTCGTGTCATTGCTGCAAGAGAAGAACTCAGTGCTGCTGATCACTGCTAGTCCCCTTACACAGTCCTCATGACCTAAAGTGGAAGAAAAAAAAAAAGTTTGTAATCTTGGAGTTCAAACATAAAGCCCATGGACACCAAGAAAAGTCTTCTTATAGTTGAGTATGTTTAATGTGATTAGCTAATATATTGTTCACTTATCATCAAAGAATGACACCGTTTTATATTTTTTTATCTGACATAACTGTTGATTGCATTCAGTGCCACAAGATGTGTTGGCTGAAACCAGTTTAAAAGTTCGAAGGATTGAGGGTGAACTTCTTACAATAACCAGATATGCCTACAGAGCTACATTTAAAACAGCTCAGTTCAAAGACAAAGAATTTATTCATTACAACCAGCCACCTGCAAACTCTCACCTGTGAATGTCCTCTCACATCGACCAGCTTTCCAAAGCTTGATGGTCTTATCTGCTGATCCAGACAGCATGAGGCCTTGTTCAGGTAAGATGATCGCTGCCCACACTGCTGCGGTGTGGCCCTGTAGCAAAGGTAACAAGCAGTCAGAGACAGCAACTTTTGACTAACTTCCTCTTAAGGAAACTCTTCAAAGAGAAAATCAGAGTAACATATAAAATGGCAGAAACTTCGGCAGACCTCCAACGTCATCATGCACTTCTCATTGAGCCAGACTTTGGCTGTGGTGTCCCAGGAGCCACTCAAAAGTGTCCCAAACTTCCCAGAAGACAGAGCGCAAACTGTGGAGATTAAACAAACCAGGTAACACATGAGTACAAATGACAGCAGAGCTTATTAGGATGTAATTAACCTGGGAGTGTACAGTAAAGCACAAACCACCTGTATTTTTGTGACCCTTGAGCGTGTATAGGGGCTGTGGTCGGTCCAGTGTGAAAACACAGATGTTATTATCATTTCCACCTGTGGCGACGAGTCCTCGAGGATATGTATCGCTGGGTGCGATGATGCATACAGAGGATACAAAATTTGAGTGGCCAGTCATACAGTGCATCTCTGTGAAGCCGTTGTCTGGGCTGTCAGGAGGAGGGGAAAGAGAGCAAAGACAGCTTCAGTGAACAGGGTTACTTGTATGGGAACAAGTGGTTGGAAATTATGCGGCTGATAATGACAAGAGTCAGTAAATGTAACTGAAAGACAAAAGACATAATGATACTCTAAAGGTAGTGACCTTAGGTAAGTAATCTAACACCCGTGTTGAGTACAGAGTTGCAATTGAATGAATGACAAAGCTAATTTGAGCACACGTTAGCAATGCGCTTGCTAGCTAACTTAGCTACCAACGTCAACACGACTTTATCACGTTTCTAGGAATACCCTCAGTGGGGGTTGTTAACTGGTTTGTTGCTTTTCAGGGCGAGGGCACATTTCCTGGTCACAGGCTTACTTATAAACTGGAATAAATCGTAGCCAACCATCACAGTTCTTTAGTCGGTAGCAGGCTGATGCTAGCTACCTTGAGTTGGGCACCCAGACTCTTCCGGTTCGGTCTCTGGACACAGACACGAAAGCTCCTTCTGGAAAAACAGTAGATGCGAGTCCCCTGACGTCCATTTCGTGGCCCGGGATGGAGCACCTTAGTTTATATGACTTAGCCGATGCCATTTTGCCCCGACAGCACAATGAAAGCACCACAGTGGAGTTATGCTAAGCGGCGCCGCTGTCAACAAACACCGGCAGCTCATGCTAGCGGAAGTCGAATTACGTCACTGACCACTTACCAGATGAAATAAATATATTTTTATTTAATTCCGATTAAATACGAGTGTTTGTGAGTTTAAACTATTACCGCTGAGACATTATGTTCACGAATATATTTAAAAAATGACAAATGTGAACGAAGCCGGCTGCCTCTTCATGTATTAGCCATATTTCACCAGAAGGTGGCAGCAGACTGTTTCCTGTATTACAGGTGGTGCACTGCGCCCCAACCGTGTCCACCGCCCACCAGACCTGTCCACTGCAGCACAGGGCTACTGCACACAGTCAGGATGGATCAGGAAACCCTGGTGATGCTGTTCAAATGAAGCCTTAAACTGTCCCTATGGGTGCACAATGAAATCAGAGCCCCAGGATTCATCAGCTCCCATTAACAGAGTTGGATAGAGTGCATTAATAATAATTCCGAGTAGTCCTAATTGGAAATTGCATTATTGCAGCTGCCAGTACATCACAAAATATGAACGTAAGGAGTCTTAGAGGTAAATAAGAAATGAAATAACAAAAGCAGAAATATAGAACACAATAATCTTTAACTGGAAACTGAGTTTTTAAAAAAAGACCACAATCAAACCCTTAATATGCTCAATGGCGATGGCTGGTGACATACTGTATATTTCTAGTGTAAATCCAGTATTAGCTGTATATTAGTGTCTCACATTGATGTGGCAGGGTGAGTCATTGGGACAGCATACACAAGTAGACCTGTTGACAATAACTAACCTGTTCATCCAGTTCATAGTTGTTATATCAGTTGTTCACCAGAGAGAAAAACACAACAAAGAAGAAAAAATCCAATCTGTGCAATGCACAAGCAGTGATCTGTGTTTATCTATGCTTAAAATGTGATTTAAAAAATGAATTACTCAATTTTTAATAATTCCTTAAATAATTACTATTATTACTTATAATATTTGCTGCTTTGCTGCTGATCAACTAAACTAAATTGGTCGGTTGTAGTTTTTTTAAAATACAAAATCAATTAGAATAGCTTCAAATCAAATAAGTCCCTAATACCCCCCTTTGATAGAATTAGCCTTTTCTCATCACTGAACGTGTTTTCTCTCTATCATTAGACTACAGCGCCGTTTAAAGGTGTTTTATTTTTGAGCCTACGTAAACCGGAAGTGTGTTTGTACGGCAGGTGACAGCAGCGCTCCTGTCCAGCCCCCGGAGGCTCGGAGGAGGAAGTAGCTTCACTGATACGTGCGCTGAATAGGACAGCAACATAAAGAAGTATGTATGTTTTATTTCTTTAAATCACTGGTAGTAAATCATGGCTGACGAGAGACACGTTGAATGATATAATTTGCATGTGACCGCGAGTGAGAGCAGGATGTTAGCCCGCTGGTGTTAGCTAACACAGAGAGGCTGGAGAGCCAAGCCCATCGCGGCTGTCAGTGCTATCAGTAATGTGACTGATGGAGCAGGTTGTTAGTTCAGGCGAGCAGCAGAATGGAGGCTGCTTGTGCTGATAAAACTGGCAGACATTGCTAAACGTGTGTAAGGTAGTAGAGGATGGGCGTGCTTCCAGACACCTGCTTTATAACACTGTAGGTAGGCCTGTGTTAGGGTTTCATCTCATGGCCAATTCTAGAAAAAATGACCAAATATGTCCTGTCAGCACATGTCAGACTGTGGTATCTCAATCACACTGTTTTGCAGTTGATCAGTCATCTACACATAATGATTCTGATTGTCATGCTACAGTATTTAAGGTCAAATGTACCATATTTGTAATATTTCCAAACATTAAGCGGAGATGTGCGTCTGCATGTGTGTGTGTGTGTGTTACTCTGTAGGTTTCCCCAGAGCCCCAGCAGCCATGAAGCTTCGACTGCACTTTGTGGTGGACCCTATGGGCTGGCTGTGCATCAGCGTGGTGTTTGGGATCTGGCTCTACAACACTTTCTTTATTCCTAAACTGGTTCTACTTCCACATTACAACGAGGGACACATCCCCTGGGCCATAGTTGTTTGTGAGTGTCATTGTTTCCACCGTAGGAGTTTGTTGACACCCCAGTGTATGAATCACACACTTTTAGTAGAATTAAACCTTGTGTTTTCCTCCAGGTTATTACATAGCGTCAGCACTCTGCATAGCGGCCCTATTCAGAGCTTCCACGGCAGATCCTGGCCGTCTTCCTGTGGACCCTCACATACCTCACTCTGGTACGGATACAGAAATGATCACACCGATGCTCTGACTTCTTTACCACTGAATCTGGAGCTAAAATGTGTCATCAATTATATATTACAGATTGTGAATGTGTGACTGAAAATCATCTGAAAATCTTTGTCAGTATAACAATTTCATTTTTTTCACCAGATTTGTTCCTCATATTACTTAATTGGATCACATTCAATGCAGTTAATAATGTCACTGTGGTCATGGGAAATTGATATATGTTGAAATATGTTTAAGCATTTATTATTACTGTGTCACTATTTGACTATGTCAGTAGCCAGTAATAAGCTGCGGATTGTTGTTTTTATGTCACAGAGCGAGAGCACTGGGAGTTGTGCAATAAGTGCAACTTAATGAGACCTAAAAGGTCCCACCACTGCAGTCGCTGTGGCCATTGTGTACGCAGAATGGACCACCACTGTCCTTGGTACACACACACACACACACACACACACACACTCACACACACTCACACACTTGTGAAGGTCTTATCTTAAACATATTAAACACATTGCTTACATGACACATGGACTCATGAGCCCAGTATGTCATACAAATGTTGACCTGCATTCTATTTATTTATTTGCCTCCTGGTTTCATATAAATATTTTATATAAAGCTTATAAAATATACAAGGCATGTCAGGCTTTTGCTGCAAATATAATTCTGGGAAAATTGACAAAATGAAAGATATTCATGTTTGTACATAAATACATCCAGTCCTGATCATATCAGTCCTATTCTGTTATAAAAATGATATAAAATGATGTCCTCAATCCTTTTTTTTCCCTTTCAGGATCAATAACTGTGTGGGAGAAGACAACCACTGGCTCTTCCTGCAGCTCTGTTTCTACGCTCAGGTCCTCAGTTTGTTCACCCTGGTGCTAGACTTCTGCCAGTACTATTACTTCCAGCCACTGACGGGACTAGACCAGGTATATTCTACAGCAGTACGAATTATTGCTATCTTCAGTTGACAGAAAAATGTTCACAGACGATATTACAGACATGTATATGGAGCAGATTGGACTAATCAGTGTACTTATTTAGTTAACTGAAAGTGTTAACTTAAACCTGGCTGTTTTAAGATTATAAAATAAGAGGATTTCACACCAAAGGGTTGACGCTCAGTTTTCCTCCGCCAGGAGAAGTTTACAACGCGCCATGAACTGGCTCTGCTGCGAGTCTCAGCGCTCATGGGTTTGGTCATGTTTGGTGGGATGACCAGCTTGTTTTACACTCAGATGGCGGGCATCCTCTCTGTGAGTACTGAGTCATTGTCTTGTTTCAAAGGGTTTTCTGCTGTAATTATGTTAATGTGATTATATCTTCCCTAAACAGAGTGCAGCTAATATTTCCAAGCTAGTATTACATTTTCTCCTGTTGAAAGCCACTTCTGTCTTCTCAAGAACGATCTGGCCGACAAGGCAGCAGCACACAAAGCTTCAGACCGAACGACATGACATAGTAACCAAAAATAAAACAACCAGTGCCCGTAATGCTACGATCAATAGAAACAAAGAGAGAAAGTGTGCAGTCAGGCTGTGTCTGTGCAAGTGTTTGTACAGAGTTGCATTTTTTATATCTTTGGCATAACAAAGTCATTTTATCACAGCACAAAGTCTTAGCCTTAGCCTCCATGATGAGTTGAGTATTTAGAGGCAATAGATACAGAGCAACACATTAATGATGCAAATGTTTTTCGATAATCAGGTCACACTTAAATCAAGGTCCCAAATATCATGATGGAGCTTATTTAGTAAAATGATCCACTCACTTTGCCTTGTCCTTTACTTTTCCCCTTACAGGATACTACCACCATTGAGAAAATGGCTCAGTTCTCAAATGAAATGTGAGTTTGTTTAACTCTGTCGGGTAAATATTAGTTTCCAGTAGCATGAGAAGAAATAAGTGCTAGATTGTGTTTTTGATGGATGCAGTGACGTTTGTTCCAAACGAGAAAATAATGCAGTAATTGGTGAACTTTGGAGATGCTTAAAGGCACATTTTGTTACCTCAGAGTGAGGCTAGCTGTTTCCCATTGCTTCCAGCCTTTATGCTAAGCTAAGCTAACTGACCGCTGGCTCCAGCTTCATATTGAGCAGAGATATGAAAGTGTTATCACCCTTATAGCTCGATTGATTTTTCCCCCATCTTTTCAGATATGGCTCAAAGAGATCCTGGCAGTGGGCTCTAGCTGAAGTTTGCGGCACTCGCTGGAAACTCCTGTGGTTAATCCCCATCCGAAGCAGGCAGGCGCTCCAAGCCAGCCACCACTTCCGCACCCACGTGTAGTCCGGTAGCACTACAGTGCCTCCTACCTGCACAGATGGTAGGGGCTGCCATGATGAAACACTGTATACACTGTTAAGAATCCATCTGCTCGCCTTCACCGTCCTCTTTTGTGCTATGGGAGCTGGGCAGCAGTCTTGGTTTGTCAATGGATACTCTAAGCTTTTTTTTTTTTCTTTTTTTGCCTTTCTCTACAAAGCCCAGACTGGCAGTTAACAGGGGCAAGGAACACCCAAGGGACTGATGGGAAAAAGTTGCTTTTTTTACTCACTGTGACTGCTACTTTCAGCATTTGGAGGAAACGACTTTTAATGGCTAATTGCATCAAAAGGATGGAAGTCTTCACCTGAAAGCAGCTGGTGAAAGGGACCCCTCTCAGGTTACTTTAATAAAGAGCCTTTACTACTGACCTTTAATCAACTTCAGACAGAGCTAGGGTAACTCCAGTGTGTCTATTAGAAAGACATTTTTGTATAAAGTTTGTGCCTTGTTTCTTTTTACTCCGTCTGTTTTATTTGCCATGCATGAGCAGTATTTTTTGTTTCATGTCTTCTGGTTGGTGATGTGAATCGTGAAGGCCTCTGGTGCGAACTTCATACCTTTACTTGATCATCATTTGATGATTCATGAATGTTTTCTTGCATTGTTCTATGAACGTTTTACCTATGAAGTGATGTTTTATGAAGCATGGCCACAGAATAAGTTCATGACGTGAACACTGATATGTGATACTGTACTTTTATGACAAGTCAAGTAAGGACATGTGTAATAGTAAGCAGACACAAGTTTATAGTCTCAGTCTTAGGCTGTATATGTTGTAGTCAAACCTGCTGTATAATCAAGTTGTTTCTTTGAGTATAACAAACACTCCACAGCCCGCTCATATCATCACCTGATCATAACCTCGCAAAATTCTTATTGAAGGGGTTCGAGTGTGATATATTATCCTCAAAGATTTAAACTTTGGCTTTGGACTTTATTCACTGTTTATCTTAAAAGAATAGTTGACATTTTGGGAAATGCTACTTTTCCGCTTGCCAGGCGTTATATGACAAGACGGATGCCATTCTCATGTAGTATTAAATAAACAACATATAACATGCTAATTAGTGAGCTGCTGGTAGACTTTTGGACTGAGCCGGGCTAGCTGCTTCCTCCTGTTTCCAGCCGTTATGCTAAGCTACGCTAACCACAGGCTGACTGTAGCACTTTTACAGCACAGACATGACAGTGTGGTAACTCTCAGCAAGAGACCAACGAACATGTTTCCCAAAATGTCGAACTATTCCTTTAAATCAGGCACTAGCACTAATAATGCATCGTCGCAAATGAATTTTGAACATGCATCGTTCATTTTAGCAGTCCTGAAAGTATAATTTGTGATGTTTTCTCATCATTTTAGTGCTGCAGCTGTTATAGTTAGGTCTTAAATGTTTCTGAACAAGTGGCTTTATAAATGCGTATCTTTATCAGTAAAACAAAACCTAGCAGATTATTCTATGTGTGGTGACATATAGCTAGTTGACACTTGACACACCATTGACAAGTTATTTATGGTGGTTTTGCTGTAACACTATGGTACTGTTAAGAAATTTTATTGAATTCTCTAAGCGGCTACTTAAGGAGAAGATGACTCAATGCTTAGTAATACTAGCATAGCGTGGTTGTCATTGTGTATAATACTTGGCAATCCCATGGCTCAACCTGTACGTAAACAAAGCTTACCATGTGTGGGAAAAAGTACTTTCCAAGTAGTTTTAAGTGCCTTTCTAGGTCTTTTTACTCTCACAGTTCATCATCATCATCATGTGGGTCTCCATGGAAGCCAAAGACCTGGGGAAATGTTGCAATAGTCAGCAAGCATTCAGTAAATGCATGTTTCACCAAATTTCTGAAGGTAGCGGTCCAATATTATGCACTGATTTTCACATTAGCACACAGTCTGTTTCACTGCATCAATGGTACCCTTGAACTTTAACTTGAATTTATTTTATTTGATATATGTCCTCTGTTTTATTCATATCTTTTATTCGATTGTTCACATTTGCATGAGTGTGTGGTGGTAACTTTGCTCAGTGGTTTTTATAACTCAGATTCAGGTTCTTGGATGTTTGTGTGAATTATTGTTGTATATTTTTTTGGTGGTGGGATAATGGGTGGGCAAATGTGTGTGATTGAAAGCAATAAGCATTGTGTGTCCGTAAAGCCATCATTATTGTTACAACAGTGGTGAAAATCCGATATGTATTGTGAAGTATATAAATTGGGTGGATGAGTTTGATTCGTTACTCGCTAGCCCTGACTTAAACATTTATCAATACTTCAGTAACCTCAGCCAAGGTTAACACTGCTGTAGCTGCTGTGCATACTTTTACATTATGTCTTCAATCAACAACATGTCAGCGTCAACAGGTCATGTTGTTATGTACAGAATAACAGAGAGGCTCAAGTTCATTTGATATGAATTACGAGCTGCAGGAGACGGGGGTGGGATCCTTTCAGGGAGGCTGTGCTAACTCACTTTCCCTCACATCCGGTATCTGGGGTCCCTCAGGGCTCTCAGTTTGGATCTGTGCTATTCTGTTCACGCTGTTCATGTGCTGTTTTTGGAATGTGTTTCCAAGCTTTATTTTGTTTAATTCAGACCTCAAACGCTGAAACAGTTGAGTTATATGAATTAAATGAATACACACTATGTATGTCATCCATTTTTTTATGTGTAGAAAGCCTATGAAAGATTGTCAAATAATCATGTTCAAAATGTATTTATTGTGATTATCAACAATATCCTATAGGTATTCATATTCTAATAAATTAGATTCTGGATAAAGAGCTGATTCTTCTCTCTTTTGAAAAGTTGTTACTAAATTTTGTCTGTAGCTTTAGCATTCATGTTCATATTATTAAAATAAGGGGGGAGGTAATGATTGTGTCATTGTCCAGTGTAATGTATATTTAGCTTGGAGGGAGCAGCAGACATTATTGTGTTTAGCCACCATACTTAACCCAAGGTGAGCAAAGATGACAAAACAGCAAAGAAGTTCAAAATATAACCGAATAAATAATAAGTAATATTGTTAGGTTAATGAATGATAGAGTGTAAAAGGAATTATCAAGCTTTATACCTTCCTTCAATCAGTTTGCAACAAAAAACCTGCCATTGAGAGAACTGTTAGCACTGTTAACACTGTTATGGCTCCTTTATGACTTGGAAGCTAGAAGTGACAACTTGGGGGGAGATGGGCTTGATGTTTTTCGAGGAGCTATAGAAGCAGAGCGACGTATTCAAAGACTGCAGACAAATTGCTTCCCTTTGTCTATTAAGTAATGTAATCGGGCGTAAAATGTGTAACGTGATGACACAGAGGCCCACTGTCAGACATGACTGGTCCTTGTGACCTGTTCAACACACCCAGTACTTTAATTTAGAGAATACAGAGTATTAGTCATAGTATACGTACGAATGATCATTTTCTGACATTTTCTCTCTAAACAAAGACGTTTTTTTTATCCCAATTTTGGGCCAGTTTTGTACTAAACACAGCGCAGCATCAAAGTCAGCCTGCCTGAATGGTTCACTGCTGTTTGTTTCTCTCAGTATAATTACTACGTGTCACAATAAGAGCAGCGGCGCAGTTGTCTCCAGCCAAATGGTCATTGTCCGGAACAGTTCTTAGGTCTCAGTGAGGCGTGTGTAATGTGTGCATGATCCGTGAACGTAAGCTATGTGTGTTGTCTGAAATGGTTACATGTTTTAAACATGCACTGAACGCACTTGGTCTTGCTAAATCAAAAGTTTGATGCGTCCACAGTCCCGACGAGGCGATCCCAGACTAAAGAGGATCATAAATGTCTTTTGCTCTTTGGATGACAACTGAGAGCAGCTATTTCAAGAAATAGATCATTTATAGTCTAAGGAGTATTGATAAACCAGTATGGTGAAATGTTACGATGTCAGTCTATACAGTCTGTCTGTCATATTAGAATACAAGTCATTTAACCAATCTTAATTCAGGATGTTACATTACAATATCAGTGAAATTAAGATATATGTCCTTTTTCCATCACCAGACCACACATTGAGCATTTGGGGGTTAATTATTAGAAAACATAGTTGTTCTCAATTACATGACGTTTGTATACCATCTCTCTTATTATGGCTGATGCTTGATCTTTATTCAGGTGATTTACAGTGCAGGTGCAAGAAGTAATATCCAAACCAGTTTTTGTAATCAAATATATTAAAACAAAAACACAGTCAAATTGAAGGAGTCTAGATAATAGCAGTCTGGGGCAGTCTGGGTTAAATGTGCTCTTAATCTCTGGTAATGGTTGGTCAACTGGACTAATTAAATAAGTGACCACCTGCTACTTTTACAGTCTATGACATCTGGCTGAACAAAAGAAATAATTAGCCACATGCTTGATAAACATAAACTGTGCTTGGAACAGTTAGATCTCAGATACAAGGCTGTTTACCTGTCTAGGATTGGAGTTAGTGGCTTGGCGTGTTCTGCTGCCATTTTGCCAAGCCTAGACAAGGATTAAGTCTAGGAGATGGAAGACAGAGTTTATTATCGGATCACGAGTTATGAGTAGCATGATCATTTTTAGATTTCCATCCATATGGGCCATATATCCTATATGACTTGGTAATTAGGGTCATCCCCACCACTGGTTACGCTTTGCTCAAAGAACTTATGTTGATGCGTTGCCTCAGTTTTTTCTTCTCTTTCAGGAGATGTCCAGTTTTCCGTATCCATAAAATGGCATAAAGCAAACCAATCTGCTTTTTAAATCCATTTAGAATCTCTCACTGACTCTCTGAACCCGCTGTGACATAGTTAGAAATAATTTCTGTGTTTCTTCCCACTATTGATAAAGGCATAATTAGATTTTTTAGACCTCAGCGAGTCATGTGGGTGGGTTCCTAGTGGCAGGTGTCTGCAACGTTCCTCCATTCTCAGCTCCACTGCTGAATTTCTGAACATGGAGGTATTGATTGGCCTATTGATTTTCAAATAAGCTCTCATTGTAGAAAGTAGAAATCCAATTAAAAGTTGAACTTAAAACAGTTAATCCAATCAAGACGATGAAATGTATCGATTTTACCCTCAAAATCAATAAGGTGCACGCGTCTCTGCGTGAGCTCCTGAACTTTCCTTTCTCCAAAAGAATGAGGAGCGCATTATGTGCCAGCTGAATAATGTGTCAGACAGGTTGCTTTTTATCTGCTGAACTGGTCTTCTGATGAAACAATCTGATTATTTCTGTGCTTCGTTGACACTGGCTTTACTTCCTCATTGTTGTCTCAACAGAGCACACTGCTGCATGCTTTATCGCTCCCCTTTGCCACAGACAAACAAAAATGAGCTTGCATATTTGATGATGGTGACAAAAATACAGAAATTAAATGAAGTCATTAAGTATCAAGGTGATCCAAATAAAGTGAAGTATGTTTTTAGAGCTCATAATGATGCCTTAGGGATGACAGAACCCCAAACAGGACATTAAGGTGAAAAAAAACTTTAGAAATAAGCCACTTGGACATATTAAACTAGTTATTTTTCAAATGCTTAATGATATATTAATTAGAGAATAAGATATAACAACATATAGCCAAGCCTCACAAGATGCTGAAAAGAATAAGTACCTAATTTCCTCAGTATGGCTTCATAAGTCAGACATCCTTTTCCTCCCCTCTCATTCCTCAGTGTGACGCTCGCCGGCCGTGTCTCTGTCATGAGCTGACATTTGCCTTCCGTGGTGGCTGCTGAGTGTTTTATTGTTCTCCGTGTTTAAGAACCAATTAAATTGGCCGGCTCCTAATTAGGCTCCTAATTAGTGCTTTATTAAAGTCAGGTGCGCTGAAAAGGTCAGCCGTGAACAGGTACTTATTAAAAGCAGGCACGGGCCTACAGAGCAATCAGCTGCAGGACAAACATGCAGCGTGTTGTCTACACAGCAGGTGCCTAATTAGAGTGCTTAAGTCCTGTTCATTTCCATTAGATTTCTAATTTGTGAGCTATTTACAATGATTTTTTTAATTGTATTTTGTGGCCTTGAACCTTACGTGCTAAAATATAGTGTTCAACAACTTCTGACTTGAGTGTGCCTGTGCCACAAACCACTATACAGTTGTCATTTCCCAAGCATTAGCCTTTTTCATTCACTCCATCTATTTGTTGTAACCGACGCTACGTTACTGTTGCTAAGTCCTCCCACCATCCCTGTGGGGAAATCCAGCTGCCACCGGGCGGCCTCAGTGTGGAGGATTGGAATGTGGCAGGAGAGAAAAGGTCTTTTCAACTGGCATTCAGATAGCATTTACATGGACACGCCGAACGTCTTAATTCATGGATCAAAACACAGTTGGTTCCAGAAAGCCCTGACACAGAGGGGACGTCTAATGCAACAGGTCGCCTCACGACTACTTGATCTTCATGATCTTCATTTATAGGTAACAGATGGGACCCCCTTTGAATGAGAACAATCATTTCCAGTCACATTAGATAATCCTCTAACAAAAACATAGCTTTTTTTTATTGGCTGAAGTCAGGATCTCCGTATTTTGATACCTCTCATTATTTCTTGAATGACCTTTAGCTCAGTGGTGATATTGGGCTCTTTAGTGGATAATTCCCCGCACTTACAGGTTTTTCCTCACACAAAAACGGAGTTGATGAGGTTGAAATCGAGACACGACTACGGGCCAGATGTCAGCGCTGTATCACAATCAGCTTGCCCCTGACTCTGGCTGGGCAATATTACACAAGAACGACTCCTGCTCTCAGCCCGGTCCAAATTAAATTATTATTATTAATAAAAATGAATTTATTTTTTGCAGATGATCAAGTCCATCAAATTAATCCAAAATTCATCATCATTTATTGGCACAAAGACTTTGTTTCCAGCTGATGGTAAATCCTCAGTGTGCCATTTGCAGCTTCCAGCACTTTGTAGAACAAGTGTAACAGAGGGGAGGGGGGACGGGGGAGGGGGAGGAGGGTGATGTAGGAGGGGGATGGTGAGGGTTGCAGGGTCACGGCTCTTGTAATTACCACAGTCAGGTTCAAGTCACCGGTCAAGTCTTTGCTGTTTTTTTTTTCCCCCTCTTCTTTTCCCACAATGCAACGTTGTCAGGGACTGGCCCGCATGTGGCACAGCATGCCTCCACTGCTGCCCCTTTGATTAGGTGTCTTATCTTCCACCGGGGCGGGAGCGCAGCGATGGCTGGGAAACTGACAGAGAGGTCCATTAAATGGCAGCTTTGTTATGACATGTCAGCGAGGACGTGGTGGATGGTAAGTGGAGCTCCTTCGTCTTGACTTCTTCCTCTTCGGTTGACTTTTGTTATGAACAAGTTGAATGAACTCCATCAAGACAATTATTTCATCTAACACCCTGCAGCAGTTTCAGAACTTTGGACATTATTTGGGAATGATGCTGATGCTGCTCATTAGCTTCTTAAAGTTGAACTCACCCATGGTACCATCATTGTGTGGTGCTTCTGGGAGTTTGGGTCTTTTGTGTCTGTGCCCGGGTCGATATTGATCACATCTGCAGAGGTGTGGAAAAGACTGTGTGATATAACAGGTTTGGAGTGCAGCTCTTGTATTCTCACCTTCTCTAACTCTGCCACCTTCTCTCTAATTTGCCATGCATCAAGTGCCTTCAGCAAAGATGTTTCTCAGCTTGTATTAATACATATTCCTCAAGTGTATCCTTTCATTTAAAATACATATATTTATCTCTATTTCTGATTGAATGTGATCCTCAAGGCCAGCAGTTGTAACTCACTGAACACTGAACAGTTTTAACCTGCTTATACCAGGATTTTGAAGGGCAAAACAAGCCTTAGTAATAACATTTTATGATGTTTTTGTTGAGATAAGTAACTTAAAGGAACTATTTAGCCTCCCCTCTGTACTCCTCAAGTGCACCTCTCTGTGCACCCTCTGCAGTGTTAATTTGATAGTGTGGGACAAAGAGCCCTTGTCCAGCCCGCGCCTTTCCCATGCTGAAGAGGCAACGCAGGCTGACATTTCTTTCTGAATATTTATTTACTGGTCTGACTACAGGCGAGCTTTTATTGTGCTCCGTCGTCAGGGGTTTACGCTTGTCTGTCCCACTGCACATGAGCTGAGAGAAGTGACCCTTTCTGCTCCGGCCACGCTGCTGGTGTTGCTCGCTAAGCCAGTCTGTCCATGTTTTCCATCATATTCTACGTCAGCGTATACAAGCCCATAACGTGTGAATATTGTACTAGTGATAACTCATCATTTGAACTTTCTACTGCGTTTTAGCTGTTTAACCGATGCTGTTTTAAAGGAAGACATCGAATAAAATAGGATCAGCTTCAGCTCTCACATCTGCGAGTTCATATACAGACAGAAAAGAGTGGGGCTGTTAATAATGCAGGAGGGATTTAAGAGCAATTTCAGCAACAGAGGACAGAACGTGATGTGAAGTACGTCGTGGTCAGAAATAGCATTTAATTAAAAGTTTATACTAAAGGTTAGAATATTGAAGGATTTAGCAGAGACCAGCCGACCTGCTGTCTTGCCATGAAAAGTTACTCACAGGTGTGATGAAAGGCCAACCCACGGGAAATGGTGCAATTGGTAGGAAATGGCGTTGGTAACATCTGATGACACAGTGATTGTGTTACAATCTAAGCTTAGCGGACAAAGGCTTCTGTTTTAGTAGTAGTTTTTAGTTGTAGATTATATTTAGATACTACATCAACCTGTGAGAATTTTGAGAATTAAACTCATATTCTGTGTTCTTTGGTCGCTTTGGTTCATTAAGTTAAATGTCAAGCATGCTGATAAAATAAGCAGAACCAGATTACAACAGAGGTGGTCACTGCAGTACCAGCACTGGTATATCGCCACCTAATGGTATTAAAAGACTTATTGAGGTATTGTGCATGCTGGCTCTCTTTTTATTATAGGGACTGATTTTCTTGTCAATTTCCCAGCTTTTACCACATTTAGAATTTTGGACTCACTCGTCTTTTTGCACTGTAGCTGTGCCAATGTTCCAAAAATAGAGAAACATATAGAAACTAGACTTTCTGAATCTGGGAAATCTGTGTTGTAAACTGATCAAATGCTAATAAATCATCCCAGCCTTTTAAAATTAGGGCTACGGTATAATACAGGAGCATAGCTTGAATCTGCAGTGGGTGCATCATGCTCATGATAAGCAGCTAGCAGTTGTGTTTTGAGTCCACATGGGGGCGGTAGGTCCACATCTGGGAGGGATGAATGTGTGAAGGCTCATACCATGTGCCCCAGTAGACTGGCATGATATAATGCAGGATAAAGGGAGGCACAGAGAGCGTGGCGTCACAGTGTGTGATAACGTTATCTTAACCTCAAACAGGAATTAAGAAGTACAATGAACTAAATCTAAATGTAAAACATTCTTGGATAACATACCAGATAATGTGGGTGTTCTGCAAAGTAGTCCAAGATTGACTGAGTGTGCTTTAAATTTCCATTTAGTGGTAGTCTAAAGGAATTTTTTAAAGGCATAATAGTCTGTTTAGTTGTTTGCTTCAAGGCTGCCGCAGTGTAAATTAGCCCACCAACAGTATCAATGATGTGTCAGCATCAATTAAATTAGCAATTTATAGACATTTCAGCTACAACTGAACGCTCTTAGCTACATTATTTTACCAAGTGAATCACAATGTATCACTGTGTGTGTGTGTGTGTGCGCGCGTGTGCATGTGTGTGTGTGTGTGTGTGTGTGTGTGTGCGCGCGTGTGTGTGCATGTGTGTGTGTGTGTGTGAGTCTGATGTAGATGCTGGACCCATAAGCCAATGCTGACATTTTTAGATAGTGTGAATACTGCATTAATGTCATGATAACAGTGATGAGTGAGCAGTAAAACCTTTTGTCAGACTGGCCATTCAAGTCGCACAATCACACTGGCTGCTGTGATTATGCTGGAATACAGTTACGGGCATCCAGTGAACAATTAATCAGTACAAGTACAACCAGTGGACTGTGCTGGCAACATTACTACTATACTACAATAACACACAGTACTATTACACCACTGCTATTCTTCTTACTTAATGAGCACCACAAGAGCACTGATGCATTAAAATGCTATTATTTTACAATTATACTACTGTATAACTGTACCCAGGTGAATGCATTATTAAGAGAAATGCTATTTTTGTTGCTAATATTTTATTGACAGGGGAAAAGGCTAATTTATCATAGTGTAACACTCTATGAGTGAGTGTAAAATTAGCAACATAATACAGGAGATGATCATGGTATTTACATATCGCAGTAATTATATCAAGAATGCCTACTTTATAGGGCTATGTGACTCAAAAAATGTAGATTGGTACTGCTAGATATATGTGATCATAATAATAATGATGATAATAATAATCAAATAAATGTTTGATTTCCTTTGCTGCATGTTGTAAAGCAGTCATTACTGCAGTGTAATGGTTTCCACCATCAGTCACTGCCCGCACTGCATCGCTGTACCGGCTGACTGTCCAGCAGCGGCTCCGTCAAGCCCCAAACAGCACGTCAGAGGAGCGGAAGTGAGGGGCCCAGGGTAGAGAGTCCCGGGGCCACTGCTCCTGGCCAATGAGAGGCAAGAATGCAAACCGTATTACAAAACTGAGCCCCGTCAAGCTGCAGAGAAACAACTGCTTGGCTACCGGGGAATGGAGAGTTGGGCTTTCAAAACAAGAGAGAGGAGTTGACACGTTTTGGGGGCTAAAAATATGTATTCTGATATAACCTGAGTTATTACAGCTTTAATTCACCGTAATTAAAACATCAACACCATTAGAGCTACTTTATACACGACATTACAAGACAAACTTTTAACCTAGCTAGCTAGCCAGTGGCTAACTCCATTAGCTGCTTATCTTGTTTCACTTTTGAGATACATAGTTTGCACTAGACAGTGGCATGCTTTTATACTGAACCACGACAGAAATGTAGGAATAAATGTTTGCCTATAAAGACCTATAAACCAAAAGATTTATCTGCTCAAGCAGTTTCTCCAAGAGAGGGATTTATTTCGAAAAGTCGTACCGGAAGTCTCCGTGTGCCAATGAAGTGCTACTTGACATCTCCTGCTGAGAGCCGGAGGGCGGCAGTCAGTCAGACAGTGAAAGTGAAGGCGGAGACCAGCCCAGCGCCGAAAACTCAGCCTCTTCTGGATCGCGTTCAACTCCACTGAACAACCCCAAAAAACGATCCAAAAAAGTAAGACTTGAAGAGGAAGGAAGACAAGAAAAAAAGAGAAAAAAACGCGAGGTGCTCCCAACTTCTGTTCACCGCTATCTGCAAAGAATTGTCTTCCGGTGTTGACTTTTTTTTTGCGAGCACCGCAAGAGAAAAGCCTCCAAAGCACAAAGTTGAACGTGAGAAATGTGAAGCTACCGGCTTGTGTGTTCTCAACCAGGCTCCAGGATTCCCTATTAATCCATGCAGTACAGTGCAATGGTACGTGAACATGGATTATTATTGCTTTCAAATGTTGTGATGATGCCATTTGTGATTTTTTCCTGTAATGCTGTCCCGTCCTCGCGACGATTGAGCAATGTGGAGAAGTGGTTTAACTTAACACGGACCACAACAGTGGCACGGTCGGGCCAAAAACTGAACTAAACTTGGCACAGATTCTCCGGCAGCCTATGTTAACATCCCATTCCCCTTAATTTGGCAAATGAACTCTATGTGGACTGCTGACAGCTCTGTAGGACACACACACACACACACACACACACACACACACACACACACACGCTGCAGCAAAGTGACAATGTTAAACTTCCAGTCCTCTCAGTATTATTGCTACAGTGTTACTACACACACCTCTAGCACAATTATACGTGTTTAACAACTTTTTAAAAAACACTTATTCGAGTGTTCAGCTAGTCCAGAGCTATTCGGCTCATTAAAATTAGAATTTAAAAACAAATTTACAGCAAATACTCTCGTTAAACTAGCTGTGAAGTGTCAAAGTTGTAAGCTAGCTGTCATGTTGACATGCCGGGTTAATTCTGCATTAGCAATAAATAGACAGATAAATAATTAGCTTTAGCCGAGAGTCCACTGAAGACTATGTAATGTAAAAATGTGGATGTTTTTGTAAAATGTGCCTTCTGTCATATTGCATTTATCTTATCTTATTTGAGGGACTATAATATGAGACCATTTTAAGGCGAATAAAGTGAGTTCTTGTTGCTGCAGTGTGACGGAAAGTTTGTTTCTCGTGGCGCACAGACGCTGCGCTGCGCATGTTGTTGACACGGAGCTCGGGGGTAAAGGGTGCCAGAGCTGCGGGGGGGAAATGCTCCTTTTCCCTCTCTGTGGGACCGATGTTGTGGTCCGAAGTCTCCGAGGCTAATAAAAAAAAAATCAGCCGGAGCGAGCGTGGGGGAGAGGGGCTGCTGTAGTCGGCGGTGGTGGTGGGGGGGTAAATGAATTGTAGGTTGTGTTTTCAGATAGCCGAGGAGGAGAAGAAGGTGCTGGATGGTGGATAGGGACTGTGTGTTTGGAGGAGGAGGAGGAGGAGGAGGAGAAGGAGGAGGAGGAGTGTGACTGTAATTACGTGGGTGAAAAAAAAGAAAAAAGTTGGGTCTGATTTGCTGGAATCGCGCAGGACCGAAGGTGCACCGGTCGATTTCACATCAAGTTTGGTTAAAGCAGGGGTGAACATCACACACTCGGCGCCCTCTGAAGCTCCCCACTATGCTTTTATGAACGAGGTATCACAGCAGCGAGACGCGCACAGAGCCCGTGTGGTAGAGGAGTACGCAGCAGCACCCCGCTCGCACCGGCTCTACGAGCACAACCTGCGAGAGCTCACTGTGCATGTCAACTTAAAAAAAAAAAATCTCCTGCATAAGATCTCCTTTTCTCTGCGGAGACGACAATCTTTGGATCGCAAAAATTCATGGATGTTCTTGGATAACCTCGCATTGCTTTACGCGGATAGCTGCTCCACAGTCTCGCACGGTGCACGTCGGTCCAGGAATGGCGCGATAAAGTGATCAGAGGAATCAGTCCAAGTACATTCACTTTTTGTGTAGCCGTCTCGCCATGTATTCTCCAATCTGTCTTACTCAGGTATTTGTGTCTTTTTTTATATACATTTAATAGCAATGACTTTGCATATTTGATTTAAATTGTCGCAGAGGCAAGGGAAGTTCTGTGTATGCGCCAGGATTTGGGCAGTTTCGGCTCTGCTTGGGAAATAGTTTCATAATTCGCAACGACAATGAAGTTTCGCCTTGTAGGTGAAAATATAGCGCTCAGACTAACCTAATTTAAATTTGTTTTTCCAAAATGCACGTGTTTGTCACACATTTGTGGTGATTTTTACTTTCGGGATCATAGATTCCAACGAAAGTCCTAACGAAAAATCACTTAACACTCCTGTAGGCACTCTAAAAGTCTCAGAAGTGCCAATCTTTGCGCGTTCTCTGTGTGCGTAAAGTTATGCGTAAAGGTGATTTTTAAGATATCAATCCAAGACTGCCATTTTGACAATCCTGTATAATTGGCACAGGTATGCTCATTTTCTCCCCGCTTTAATTAGGTTATTTGCGTCCTCCAGTAACCTCACACACACACACACACACACACACCTCACAGCTCACAGCCTTGCTTGAGCTGTTTATATTTTTTTTCACCTGTGTATTTTTATTTAGAGTAATACCCCTATACTTTAGGGAAGTGAAGTTGGAAGAAGATAAAGCCACTTTCACTGTAGGAAGATCAAACACATGATAAGGTTGATTCAGCGGTTGGACAGAGTAGCTGACTGTTTTGGCTGACTCAGTTTTACTGTTTATATTTTACTTGGCATAAGTAAGTGATTGACTGAGATGTGGTTTAGTTTGTACTTAAGAGGATTGTGCTTTTATGGCCCCAGCTGAAGTGCACTGCATAGGCCCTGGCCAAGTCATTTATCTTTACAGCATTTGGCTTTAGCCGGGTTGAAAAAAAAAAATTAACGGAATATTTAATGTGTTTTTGCACAGAAGTGAAAAGGAGTTCTGAAACAGTTGCTGTTGAGCACTTTTACAAGCATTTGCTGCTCACTTTTGTCAGTTTAATTGGCAACATTATGGCGAAGAGATGACATTTAAAGGAGTTCTGGATTTTTTTTATTTTACCTCTCTAAAAGACTATGGATTGGTGTATTATCATTTGTAAATATAATTCATTTCAAAAGTTGAATCTGTAGAGAATAAAATGTTTATTAACACTGAATAATAAATGATAATAATTTGACATTACTGCAGTGGAGCAGAGTTTTATTGGCCCGAAAGTGCAGACCAGAAATGTGGCTTCTTAGAGGAGAAGCAGCGGCAGGCACAGATAGGGAGTGGATTCTGTGGTTTCCTATAGCCTGCCGGCCTGGCCGCCTACAAATAGAACAATATGTGGTTTAACTCTTTTAAAGCCTGCTCAAAAAAGGGGGAGCTGCTTTAATGTATTAAATGTGACATTTTAATGACCTAAAACAAAAGATAAGTTGATGTTTCCATGTGTCACTCGCTGCTGCTGTAATTTCTGATGACTCTTAAATCATCCACTACATCTTGTGCGTTCCTTCACCTAAAGAGAACAAGCATTAAGGGATTATTATAATTTGCCTGTAGGCCAGTGAGTTGCCCTGTTCCTGTTGAAATGTTGGCATTTAGCTTTTTTTGTTGAAGGGATCAAGAAAAATTCTTTCAAATGCAGATTGAAGAGTTGTCTTTTTTTGACAGATATTAGCAGTAATTTTCAGACAGAGTCAGACATACTGTAATGTAACATGTACTACGGTGTAATGCAGAATACACACATTGAATACAACAGATAACCCACATGTGAAGGAAAATTAGTGTTAAAATTATCTCCACTAATTAATCGCTGTCAGATAATTTATTACAAATATGTGTTTCAACGTAATTTATTTTTTTAATTAACAGAGAGATGGCAATTTTTAAAAGTAGGCCACGATTTAAATACGAGTGAATAAACTTAGGTTTTTGGAATGAAGCTGGGCAGCCGTCGTGCCGTGTGTTAACCTCACCAGTTGCAATGATTTGGTGTGAACTTCGAGGCGAGTTTTAACCTTTGCATATACCTTTCACACAATTACTCCATTTGATAAGCCGCCCTTCTCCTCTGCTCGTGCCTTTAATGCACTTTGAACACACAGCCTGTATACGGGGCGGCTTGTATGTGCCAGGACAGTGGGAATCTCCCTCACGTCCTATTTAGTGACTGCACCCCACTTGGCCCTCCAGCTCATCCTCCATCCTTGGTGAACATGTGATAAGTTCACGTTGGAATGTGGATAGTTTGATAAGAGAAATGCAACTGTGAGGGGCACATGCTCCCTGTAGCAGCAGCAGCACAGGAGTGCTGCTCAGAGCATGCTCGGGAAATGAGAGCAGAGACGCGAGTGTATTCAGTCACTGGGCTTGGTGCTATTGTAGTGCTGGCAGTTAATATAAACAGTGGAATGTCCTTGTCATACCTGTACACCCAGATACATCTAGGATGGTAAAGCCAGTGTTGCTACATGAAGAGAAACTTAAAGCTGTTGAAAGTGCCAACACAATGTTGTGTGATTGATTATGAGCAATTGTTTATTTGTGGTCTGACTTCCCTTCTGTCTCAGATTAGTAGCTGACTAAACCCACATTTTTTCTCCATGTTTGATGACATGCGTTTCTGATTACATTTCTCTCCTTCTCTCTTCCCTCTCCTCACTGTGTCCCTTGGATGCTCCAGGATGAATTTCATCCCTTCATCGAGGCACTTCTTCCTCACGTCCGTGCCATTGCCTACACGTGGTTCAACCTCCAGGCCAGAAAACGCAAGTACTTCAAGAAGCACGAGAAGCGGATGTCCAAGGACGAGGAGCGCGCGGTGAAGGATGAGCTTCTGAGCGAGAAGCCCGAAGTTAAGCAGAAGTGGGCATCCAGGCTGCTGGCCAAACTGCGTAAGGACATTCGGCAGGAGTACAGGGAGGACTTTGTCCTCAGCGTGACGGGCAAAAAGCACCCGTGCTGCGTGCTATCCAACCCGGACCAGAAGGGCAAGATCCGCCGGATCGACTGTTTGCGGCAGGCCGACAAAGTTTGGCGTCTGGACCTGGTGATGGTCATCCTCTTCAAAGGCATCCCCCTGGAAAGTACAGACGGGGAACGCCTTGTCAAGTCTCCACATTGCACCAACCCAGCACTTTGTGTCCAACCACACCACATAACAGTATCGGTCAAGGAGCTGGACTTGTTTCTAGCATACTATGTCCAGGACCAAGGTAGGTTCACACTCATACTGTGTGTGTTTGTTTCTCTGTGTGTATGAGCTAACGCGCATGTGTGAATGATGGCTTGGCAAGGTCAAGGGTCACATGTGTTACTTTTTGGCAGTCTTGCGGACACTGGCTGAATTCACCACTCCATTCGCCAGACAAATAAACAGGAGAAACTGGATCGTCAGGACTGTGTATGTGCAGCATACATTTTTATATGGTGCAAGTACTGAACAGACAATCTGTTATCAATATTAAATCTAAGGCCTGTTTTAAATGTGTCTTTGCTCTGCTGCACCCTAGCAGGAGCTCCTACTCATGTTCAGTAATTATTCAGTTATTATCATTTGGACATGGTATATATTATCTTGTATGACTGCACACACACTGTACACCTATTTCTATTTTTCCTGAGTAGTGAGATTTGAGGGAAAGTTGCAGTACAGACTGCTTAAATTAAAATGAACCCACCAGTTGTATATTTTTCTATGCACCATTAACACAGGATTCATATAAAGCCTTTGTTGTTCCAGTTCTGTTGTTTATTAACAGCATACTTTATAAAACTGAGGTCCTTAATATATTAAACAAAAAATCACGCCCTCCATCCCTATAGTCCTCATTATATATTGTAATATTATGTCATTTTTAAACTTTTAACTCTTGAAAATCACATTTGAACAATTTTGTTTTAAAATTACAGTTCCATGAGATTTCCACTATCATTAATAAATGTGTTGGTAATAATAAGTCACATTACAGCGTAGCACTGAAGCTACGAATACACTATTACCTTTTTAATATTTGCAAAACATTTCAGCTGCTGGTTTTTAAACGCAAGATATTGTGTGAGTTACGGATCATGCGTGTGATGTGTTATTGTGTTTGTGCTGAAATGAAAAACCGCTGTCTTTTCTTAATTCCTGAAAAGCTGGTTTCTTTTAGCCCTTTGCGGACACAGTGATGAGTTCAATGTAAAGACTAAATCAAACATTTTTTTCTTTCAGCACAGTGTGAAATAAGAGGTTGAAAATATGTGTTGCCAGGTACCGGACTTAGTTTCGACATGGACTTTTTTTGTAATGGGTGTGTTATAACCATTTTCTTCAGACGTAGATTATTAGAATTTATTTCTCTCATCTGCGCAATTAAACATAGATGATGTCCGACACTGACAATTTAAGCCAAAATCTATAACTGAAAATTCTTATTGAAAAGCAGAATCTGTCTTCCACACTGTAAATTGAAAGAAACAAATTGAATTTTCACCCACTGTTTGAAGACAGAAACACCATTTGTGATTCTGATATTCCATACTAAGGTAAAGGAGAAAGGGAACAGTGATTAAGGATAGACATTGCACAACTTCAGCAGAAAACATTGCCTACATATAGGTGGTAAGACATTTTCTAATCAATGCTATTTAATATTCTTATTTGGACACCAGATCCATTGATTTATTTTTTTCTTCAAACTGAAAATTTCTGTCTCCTACAAAATAAGGTTGTTACAGTATATGATTAAATTTCAGTCTCTCACAGTTTTGAACTTCCTCCCTTTATCTGTTGACACCATAGGAATCCCCCCTATAGTATTATTCTCTGTTGAAATTCCCCTGTATTAAATCTATTGAAGCGACACCAAATAACCACCAATACTTTGCTATTGAGGGAGAAATGGTGCTATAGCTAGCTCATTATCATCAAACCCTGAGCGCCATTTTGTGTTTGATAAGTGCCAGGGAAAGCAGAAGGCACACCACACAGACAATAATGGTTGCCACTGGCACCGGGGTTGGCATCAGACCCTCTTTTGTGTCTTTTGTAGGATGCCACTGCGTCTCTAGTTTGCATCTGCCGCATTTTTAACTGTTCCGTACCAACTTTAGAATGGCTCTTTAGTGCTTTTTTTTAATAATGTACACCATTTAAATGATAAGTTGCTTGTGCTTGTATTGTGTATTATGGGTGGTATTTCACCAGCTATTATTTTAGTAAAATGCTATAGAGGAAGGACAAATTATTGGCAAGAACATAAATTTTAACGTTTGAAATAAATGGTGAACATAATGCTCTCTTTTTGCAGAGAATTAAATTCACTCGGATTCGACATCGCTTTACGATTCACAGCGATTATTTACCGTTGTCTTCAAAATTTCTGTGGGTTGCAACTTTGGCTTAAACAAAATAGCATTCTTTTACCGGGATCACAGACACGGCCGTACTTTTTTTTTCTTTTTCGTTTTTTTTGCGAGCTAAAGCGTCTTTTCCTTTTCTTCAAGTTACCAAGCAGTGCCCATCTCCAGACAATGCAGCCATATTGTGGTAGCGTGTGGTGCGGCGCCATTTTGTTTTGTAGTGTGCCAGGGAGGCAGGCAAATCACCAGTAATGGTTGTTAGAGGTTTGGAGGTTGGCATCAAACCCTCTTTGTCTGCTTGCAGCATGCCTTTGATTCGTTGGTTGGCATCCGCAATGCAGTGGGCACATTGGAAAGTTTTTTGACAGTGGCAGAATGGAAGCCGCTGCCTTTGTTCTGCTGCAACTGCACGAAACAAACAAACATACAATCAAACACAAAGAAACTAGCAAACGGCTCTGTCTGAAACAGAATCTGGTATTAGTGTGAACTGCTGGAAAAAATGGGTCCGGGCTGTGCTTATAATATTGCTCTCTCTGTCGTGCTACCGGGCAGTAGCTCGCTTCTACTGTGTTGTGTAACTGGATAACAAAATATGTTGCTGCCGTAATTTTCCCAACAGTATTTCTTCTTGTCATTTATTTTCGTGCCAAAAATCAATAAGTTCAGAGCCCATTTGCCTTTGATTCTGGTGGGTTGCTGCCTGAGAAAGGTCGTCGGGTTGGCAGCGAGTATGCTGGGTGAATTTAGAGAGGGCACTCAGCCCCCTTGTTCAGGGGCACAGACGCGTTTAGCCAGGCAGGGCTGTAGCACCCATGTGCATGCCCAGATGAATGCCCGCTGGGAAGTAGGCTGGGGACTGGGAGTGGGGGTTGTGGCATCCATTGTGCCAACTGGCAGGCCGTGTTCAATACAGGGCCCTGGCTTCTCACACACACACACACACTGCTGTGTTAAACCAATGCACTGTTTTATCTTTATCTGATTAAACAAGAAGTACATCTTTTTTCTTAAATCATTGCCTCTCCCCGCCTGGATTGACATTTAGCATATTCAGTTTGACAGCTTGATAGAATAGTTGTAACAAGGCACGTAGAAAATCGTGTTAAGACATGTTAGAGTACTGTAAGCCTCTTTTGTATTTGTTTTTTTTGAGCTGCTCATCACTACTTCCTCAACAAATGTGGAATGTAGTCATTGTATTCACTGAAAGTTCCCAGCTCTGCATATTTAAATGTATGGTTCTTAATACACATGTACGAAATTAATAGAATATGTAAATATAAAATAATTTAAAAAGACACGTGATTAACATAGGCAGGCAATCGAGTTGAGGAATTCAGAGAAATCTTGGAAAAGGTCATGGAACTGATCTGCTGTACATTTTCCTGAACTACCCCAATCACAAATGAATTTGACATGCAAAGTCTTAAGTGGAAGTCTAAGAAGGAGTAGCACAAATTAGAAATTACTGCAAAGAATTCTGAGCGTTTTGAAAGTTGTCAAGGGACAGAAGGATAGAAGGATTGCTGAGGTAGTCCAATGGGAGACAAAGAGTCAAGGTCATGCAGCTTTCCCATTACTCTGGTACTGAAAGTTAACACTGCCATAAAACATCATTACCTTGACTTTTTTCCCCCCCTTAGTAATGTAACTTTTTTTTCACACTGTCATGATAGTTTGTGGAAATGGATGGATTACCTTTGAATACATGCTGCCATGTTAATGGAGACCTTGTTTTACGAGCGCCAGACTTAACCTCTGCCCCTGGGGTCATGACCTTTGCAAAGTGATGTGGCAGGGTGTCCTCTGAAGTTTAATTGAGCAAAACAGAGCAGTGAAAACGCGCCGTTGCAGGCCCAGGGCACGTGGAGGAGGAAGACTTTTTGCCTGGGGGGTGGTGGTCAGAGGAGGAGGCGGGGAAGTGGCTTGTAAGCCCCCCTTGTTGACCTCCTCAATCGGGGTCAAACTGCGGCGGTCACAGGATCAATGGTGGTCTCTTGGCAACTGTTTGTCTCCACTACTTCTGGTCTGGCTGGTGGTCCCTTGGTTCAGTGGCCTAAGTGAGGGGGAGTAGGTACCACTGACTCCCTACACCTCCTCACCCCCACTCCTCTGGCTGGTCCCTATCTTCAAGACTGGCCACTGCCTGCTCACCACACTGCGTGGGGTAGCTGTTTGCATCTTGTTTTCCGCACGGCTGCCTCAAAGGCTTTGGTCAGTGTGGAGGCCTGACCTTCTGGGTCACAGTGGAGGTCTGTGACTAAGCACAACATCTATCCCTCCCTCCCCTCATCCCCTTATCCTCCTCTGCCATCAGGAATCACCCCTGCGGCACACTGCCCAGCCAAATGACTCTCTCACTCCTTCTCTCTCCCAGTCTCTTTTCTTTTCTCGCTCCCTGGCTTTTCCTCAAGCTCGAGACTCCGACCATGACAGCTGTCCCAGGCCCAGGCGCTTGGCCAGAGAAAGGATGGCTGGGTTCATGCCAGAAATGTGAAACAAAAGTTGTTGTAAGCCGACAGTGTTAAGGAAACTACTGTATGTCTTCTTTTTTTTGGTTAAGGCAAGTTATTCAGCATCCTTTTATTTTAAATTTGCCCTGTGAGATGATATTTGAAAATGTCTCAGGAATGGTTCTTTTGGAAGTTGAGAGGAATTTTATTCTCAGACATGAATTTTAACCGCAAACATTCAGAATAAAAAGCAAAGCCGTAAAAATACAAATCCTGGGAAAAAACCTTAACCGATGACTCCAGAGCCATATAGAAAAACTCTTCAGATTGAACTGCACAACCCTGTGCTTAGCTTCCATTCTGGCTTCCTTATTAGTATGCAATAGAGCCTGCGGTGTCTGGCTACCTCTCTCACAGAGCCATAACCTATCGAACACATTCTCTCAATCTAATCCACTTAGAACTCCCTCCCAGCTTCACCGCTTGCCTTATTGATTTCCGCTTCCCACTAAATGTCTTCCCGATCCTTTTTCTCTTAACCCGGGAGCTATTTATGTTTAGCAGTGTTCTTTCTTTCTTTCCTTTTTACTTTCTTTCTTTCTTGCCACTTGCTATTCTTTTTTTCTTTCTTTCTTTCTTTCTTCTGAACGTCTTCATTCGCTCTCCACAATCCTTGGTTTTTTTGTACCCCCATCTGACTTTCCTCTGCCTTCTTTCCCCTCCTGCTCTTTCTCAAACACTAACCTGTGTGCAGTGCAGCCAGGTTGCCTGGCTCAGTATGAAGCTTGTGTTAATAGCAGCAGGGTTTTGCTCAAGCAAATACCTCAAGGCTTAAACAGGCCATGTTACCTCCTTAGCCCTCTTTTGTGTGCCATGTGTACATAAATCTCCATGGAAACAAGGCAACTTGGAGCAGAGGCCACTGAGAAATGTGGATGCCTTCTTTCTCAACAAAATTTACAACTCCTTCTTTTTCTCTGCAACAGTGTGTTTAATTTGCTTGTGTCACAGTTTGCACTGTTGTGTCAAAAATGGGACATGGCCTTTCTTTGGCATTCTAAGGCACAGGCATTGTGTTGAAAAGGCTTTTCTTGTGTATTTCAACAGGAGACTCAGTTTTGCGTTTGTGGCAACACTGCAGTTTAAGGACTGCAGTTTGTGTCATTAGTCTATGGTTAAGATCTCAGCTTCACCACACTTTCCCAGGCTTTTGGGGAGGACCCCAAATGCATTTCAAATCCCCCCGAGGCCACTTGACTGGAGGACCGGCACCTCCCACTCCTCCCGGATAGATTCCCCACCCCCACCCTGTCTGCCGGTCCTCCCAAATGAAGACAAATGGGTACATTCACCCCCTATCCCAGGCACTACACTGTACCTCACTGTCCTGCCTTACAAAGCAGGCCCTCCCTGCTGCCTAAGTTTCTCCATCCAATGGCTGCCCTCTCTTTTTGCCATCATTCTAGTGCAACTGCTAGAAAATATTACTGTTGTCCCATCTGCCTGCTAGACTGGTCATGTTAGACGGCAGGGTCTATAGCAAAAAGTGGAACAAGAAGGTTCAGACAGGAGAAAACAGAAGTCTTGCCTCATGTGAAGGTGTTTTTTGACCTCACATTTTTTCAAGTCAACAAGGAGAAAAGCACTCTCAAGTACCAGACTGAGACTTTCAAGCAAAAGCCAGTACCCTTCACCCAGGAAGGAACCTTGTGAACAGCAAATGAAGGGATGAAAAAAATGGGAATGGGTAGTAGGTGGGGTGTGATGGGGAACTTTGGGCAGGGACAGACAATCAGAGTGGTTGCCCAGGAGACACTAACTTCTCTGTGCAGCGCCCCCCACCCTGCTTTGCCCCATCAAAGTCTTTTCAGTCCAGACAGGGCCGATCAGTGGCCCAGAGTGATGGTTGTCTCTTCTTTTGTCTGGTGGTACAGTACAGCCCATCACTGTGACGGCTCGACAAGACCTGAGCGGGACAGAAAAAGAAAGGCCCGCCATCGCAGCACTCTGCAAAATGTACTTTTGGGTGGGCATGTTGCTGTTTGGGGTGGGGGGCGAATCCCCAGAGGATTTCTTTCTAATGTCAGTGCAGCGGGTCAAAGAGGGGATATGGTGTCTGGGGCTTGGGAATGGCCTGCTTTGAGACGGATTCATCAGCGCCCCATTGAGTTGTCAAAGCTAGCCAAAGACCTTCCACTCCTCCCTCACATATGTCAGGTTCACTTTTCAAAAAGCACCCAAATTTAGAAACCAACTCTCGATCAGCAGAGAATGCCATATATTCAGTGTAATAAACAGTATAACCCCCAATATGGTTGCTTGTTTTTATTGACAGATCTAGTAAGAAAATTATTGAACAGCAGAAAACACAAGGAGAGTAGGAAAATAAGTCATTTACATTTTTAGCACGTCCATAAACATGCAGTCTTTTATGAAAGACAGCATCTTTGAGCAGTGGGGGTGTATGTGATTAAAGTGAGCCATATAGAAGGAATGACAGGAGGAGAGGAAATATGGACACCTTGTTGGTTGGAACAACATGAAAATCTCATATCCGAGGATCACCAAACCAGCAGATGCTACAGATTTTACAGTAACTTCCTCTGTTGTCTGGTTTTCACTCTGCTTCTTTACATCAAGTCATTAAAACAACAAACTGATACAGTGAAGAAAAGGAAATATAGAAAAATGCAATTTCCCACAGACATGCACGACCAGCAACTTAAATCAGAAACTTCAAAACTAAACTCAACTCTTGTCAATTTCTGGAAATTAACATTTCAAACTTTGCGATACAAACATAGCCTATTACTAAAAGTATTCCCTTTTCCACGACTTTTGCAAAATTTCATTAGATGTGAATTTAGATATTTGGACAATTTTAAGAGTCAGTGGGTTTAAGAATGGTGATTATTTGGCCACTGTGCAACTACTTGTGTTAGGAACTATGTAGTCTAGGGCTGTCTGGACCCTGTGGTTAAAGCCTTCTGCAGCACTAACAGTTTGGTTAAAGAAAGGCTGTTATTTTTAGTGGGGAAGAACAGAACTTGTTACCATGGTGCTTTCTGAAAGCCTATATGATCTGATTCCAGATAGCTTGAATTCTTTTCAAATGCCCAATCTTTCCCCCAGCACAAGTCTCCAGCTGGTAGTTAAACCACACTGACTTTTAGAAAACCCTTCCAAAATTTTATATGCTAACACAAAAATGCCCACATGGGTACACGTGTTCCCACTCATACGCCCACATACATGTGCACACAGAAAACCATGAACTCATTCACTGCACACACACACACATCAGATTATTGCTCACCTGCACTTCAGCTCAAAAGACTGCATTTAGATTCAATGAACCGCAACTCCTCAATAACAACAGTGCTCTAGCATCTGTCGGGCAAAAATTGAAAGTGAGTGCTTTAAAAGCTTGTTCCGGATTTACCAAGTCAAGATTGTAATTAGGCCTCCAACATGTGCGCAGACCTACAACCCACAATTACACTGCGGATTCTTACCAAAAAATAACTCTACTCCACCATCCCTCTCTTAAACCTTCTGGTGTAGCCTACATTACTAAGGGAATTTGGTTAACAAGAGGCCATCAAGCTACAACAGTCACAAGCCCTCTTGTCATCTCTGCAGCCTCCCACCTTGCCTGTCCAAAACACACAACCCTGTCTAACTTGCTCTATTTGCCTAATAGAGCTGTGATGTAATTGTTGACCTTCTGTCATTATTTTCAAAAAATTGTTTGCAACTTGTGGTCTGGGATTTCTACTGGCTTACTGTAGCTTTTTGAGCAGTTATGATAATGACCCTAGTTGACCTACAGATGGCTAAATGAGTCATGCTTAAACTCATCATCCCTTATGGGATCCCAGCTGAGTCTGCTTGGTGTTTCCCAGGAACATCTTCATGTGCTTATGCAGGTCTGTTTCACAAACTATTAGACGCTCACCAGACATTTTTTCTCCCCTTTTTCTGTAAAACCGCTGGCTGTAACTTGGGTTGCCATGTGTGTCTTGTTAAGGGCAGTTATGACAAATGGCAGCAGCTGTACAAACTAATCTCTCTGTAGCTTTCACACATGGCGCCCAATTAACAATGGACCACTGTGGGGCCCTAATCCATGGTGCAGCCATCCTCTGGTCCCGCTTGCCGAGCCAACGGCCCCAGGAGACTCTTCTCCTCTGCACTCCTGTTAGCCAGCTTCTAACTCCATTCAGATGGGAGCTGGTAAACACCGCAAGGTCTACTTGGATTGGAGACACGGTAGCCATCTTGTTTGTTTCCATGTTAGGGATCCTGGTTCCCGACACTGAAGACCCTGGGTTTTATTTGACACGTTGGAGTTCTCTGGGATTGGGTTGCTGCTTTAAGAGAACACAGTCCATCTGCAGGCTATGTGTGCTATTCATTTGAGTGTTTGGACGCAGATTCTCACATGTACATGTGAACTCACAGGTATTCAGCTTATGCATGCATTAAAATACATGCATGCAGCTGCAGTTGATAGATTTAGCAAAGTGGCTGTTGAACGAGTGGGTGGGAGCAGTGTGTTTAGTGTGTGTGTGTCTGTGTGTGTGTGTGTGTGTGTGTGTGTGTGTGTGTGTGATATAGCTTTCCTGTCAGTGGGAATAGTTCCAGTAGTTGTATGATGATAAACTGCTGTTTCTTGGGGCCTCAGATAGCTGAATGCACTGTGTAATGCACTTTAAGTGTGGGGGAAGAGTGCTTTACACAGTGCATTCACAGCCTTCGCAGTCCTATAGGATAATATACTATATGAGGGCAGGATGTGTTCGTCCATACTCTTTACTTAATGGTTCTTTTAAAGTTTGGATTTATTCCAACACTGCTACTGACATACACAAATAATATCCATCCACTTTCCCAGGACAAGTTTCAATGTGTAAAGTCCTTCTCTCCGTCCAAGAGCATGTCAGCAGTGCTTTATACGGCCTTACTAAAACTATTTCCGGTTCAGTTTTGGATTACAATTAATATTTCCAAAATTGAAATACTGTAATTGTCAGTACAAAGTCACTTGGATGCAAACCAGGGTGAAATGCTATTTCCACATTTTCTTCACTATGATGCAAAACAAAGCCACAAACGGGAGTTTCAGACTCAAAAGAAGGGTGTTGAAGGGTCGATGGCCATCAGGAAAACGATGCAGGCCTCTGCCAAATCTATGACATGAATGAAACAAATGGATGAAGGAAAATGAAAATGGTTGGGGTGTGATCTCTGGCAGGCAGTGCGAAACCAGTGCCAACTATTATGAATGGGAAACCGCTGCTGAGCTAATGAAAAAAAAAAGAAAGAATCCACTTTTTTCATCCACCATCCAAGAATAATTAACCGCGCACAGGCCTTCTGGTGAGGGTGGAGAAAACCACAAGACACTTGACTAACATCTCACCGCATAGGAGCACAGTGAAGCACAGAGAGGGGGAAAAATAGAGGCAAAAAGGGGGTTTTGTTGGGGGACAAAGCAGATTTCTTAGATACTGTTAGCTATGAAAAGAGGGCAGCTGAAACCAAAAGTGCAGTAAAAACTGAGAACTGTCTCAAGGCCTTTCTGAAAACGCTTTTCTACAGGAAGATGATAAAAAAAAGGTCAAATTGCATTTAAAATGATGTAATCAATATTCAGTGATTACAAATCACATACCATTGTCAGTCCCATTGTACAGAAATGCACAATGATTATTGGCATGCCTTCCATATCACCCTTTAACTAACATATACACTCACACACACTCACTCACATTGCACCCAGTCATGAACACACTTTGAACTCTTAACTTAATCCCTGCTCGGAGTGTTTGGTGACGGGGTTCAAGGAATCTGCAGGGATCACGTACTGTACTGTACTTTACCGTTGTGCAATTAGTTAGTGAATCAATGTCAATAGACAGAAAGTCATTTCAATTTCAATTCAATTCAATTCAGTTTCAACAGTCACTTAATCAGGTCATTTCTGAAGCAAAAATGTCAAACAGTCCAGCTTTTCAAATGTCAGGAGTTGCCTTTTTTCAGTCGTTATATCTTTATAAATTGAATATGTGTGAGTGTAATCCTGCTGGTCAGACAAAACAAGGAGAAACTATAATGTGCTTTAAAAAAAAAAAGTTAAACATTTTGTAAAATTATCAGTTAAAAATAACAAATTCATAATGAAAACTGTCACTTGTCACAGCGCTACTGTACCATAATGTACTGCATTCGATGTATCTCTTAGTGCCTTCTCTGTAAAATAACATGATGGAAAGAGCAGAATGGGGCCCAGATGTACGTTTATATATAGGACCTGACAAGAGTAGAGGGCAGGACAGCAGGAAGAGGCACTGCATATCACATGCACCCTATCACGTACACAACATCCCATAGTGATAAGCATTATATGTACTGTATGTAAAGTAAAGAAAAGAGCAACTGTTACAAGAGGCTTTATAAAAAGAGGACGAGGCTAATTACAGAAGTTAGATGGTATAATGAAATGACACAGACTGTAAAGTTTAAATGCTTCAAAAAGTATTTTTAGTATTGTAAGCTTTTAAGTGAGTGCAGGGTTAAACTTGCAGTGTGCCATGTGCTGGTCTCTGGGTTTGTTTGCTTTTTGTCACTGAGGGGCCTGTAGGCGCATACTTTACTTTATTCCATTATCAACTCGCCCTGTAGCCAAGAACAACAACATTGTTTTTGTTTTACCGTTAAACCTTTTTTTAATCGGCATCTTGTATGCCACGAACGTCACCCAAGGCTGACAAAGCGTGCACTGTTTAGAAGCAAACGCTCAAAACAAAAAGTGGTTTCCCCATTATGGCAATCAAAGCAATGTTATCAGCGATCAACATATTCTCACCCAGAGACAGAGAGGAGAAGAATGCCCCATTGACTGATACTGCCTGCTAGGCCGGTCGCGCTGATCTCCTGAAGAAAGGACCAGTGTCGCTGGTGGACTCCCCACTCCCCCCTATTGCCTCCCCACTCTTTGCCTTCTTCCCTCTATATATGTCTCAATACTTGGGGGATCTTGGAGGGGGGGGGGGAGCTGAAGACGGCTGCATGTGTGTGTGTATTGTGGAGGTGCTGCCGGGCGACTCTATCCCATGCTGCTGGTGTGGGGGGGACTGAAAAGACGGAGCCGTCACCTGCCAGACTGCTGGAATGTTAATGCTGTGGCTCTGATAATTGGATTTTGTACACACCGTCTGTGAGGAACGTCCAGCAACTTTCCCCCTCTTATTGTTCGACCCAGCCCTGGACCCTCAATAGGGCTTGGCTATGTTTATACAAGCACTCACGTCTCAATAAAGACTGTTTACAATGTGTGTGTGTGTGTGTGGTGTTTGACGGCAGAACTGTGTGTGACTGAAAATGAAAGCAAGAGAGTGTCAGATTATCAAGATTTAGCAAATATTTAAGATATTAAGAGATTTGTTAGGTTTTAAAATGGGGTTTTTCCAGATTTTAGGAGGAGATTTTCGATTGTTGCAGTACAAGTTTGCACATACTTGGATTAATTTTTCACAATAGGACATTCAAACCTTTATTTATTTTATTTATTTTTTGGCCAGCTACTCATCCTACCACACTAATACCATGCCTACATGTTCTGAACTTCATGCAGAGTCAAAGGCAGGCACACCCACTTTAAGGTCAAAGGTGAAGAGGAAGCGCTCCCTATTGGTGGAACGTGCCCAAGGCATACATGATCCGGGATCATTAGGGAAGTTATGGCTCTTGTTTGCGTCGGGGGGAGTCTGGAATCGGGCCGGGAGCTGTGACGCACTGGTTTCCCTCTCCCTGGCCTCCCGTGCTATTTCCACCCAGGCTGCAGCGGCTTGAGCTGGTTAAATGTCTCGGCTGCACTGACCTAAATTCTTCATATTCACCTCAGAAGACCCTTGCCTTAGCCAACAAACCGTTTTTTTCCCATCCCTATAGTCTTCCTATGCAGTTAGCATACGCTTTGTTTGTGTATAAAAGTTCCTTCCCGTACATAAGGAAGCTACTTTTGAAAAAAGTCATCCTATTCCCAGCTGTAATCCCTCTGAGCAGAGCTGCTAGAAACAATGACAGAGGTTTTTCTTTTGGCAGAGAGACTTGTTGTGGTTAGATAAACAGCCCCTAATTGCATTTAATCTGTGTTAAAGTAAGGCATTTGGAACAATTACTTTGGTATGTTTACCAAACAGCTGTTGTGTGGATCTTTTTTTTCACATCTCTGAAAGATGTAATGGATTTGGCTCACCTTTCTGGTTAGCGGTAAAACAAGATAGGCGCTACATTAACTTATTCACTGGTTTGTATCCAGGCTTCAGCTGTTACAGAAGTAGCAGCGTAAAATTCTATTTAGTTTGGGTAAGATTTCATTAAAGTTAAATGGCTTTGGTTAAGGTGTCAGATTTCTATTTTGTACCACTGCAACATTATGCCACTTCTTTTAGAAAACAGGCACAATCTAAAAGCCGAGGTCATTACATCTTATAATATATTTAGTAATAGTAACGTTCCTCCCAACATGTTCAATTAAACTGTAATCATTAGTATTTTACTAACTCACATTTGTGCATTTTTGCACATTTTACTTGATGTACCAAGGAAATGTGCAACTGTATTTGTAAAGGGGAGATTAACACAATACAATACACTTAAGTGTATTACAGGCAGGAGCCCAGCAAATTCATACACCGTCTTTCTCTTTTCCCTTTAACCTGGCAGTAGTGTGCTGTTGCATAAACAATGGTCTGGGCAGCCACCTTTGGGCTATTGTAGCCTTCCACGTGGGTTGAACTCTGGCCAAGTGGATGTTGTTGCAGGAGACGGCCCTGCAGCCAAACACACGAGCCAACCAGAGGCCTCCGTTCCAGGAGGCGAGCACTCACTGGACGATACCCGAGGATAGTCATGTTTGACAGCCTTTGGATCACGTAAAGGAACTTGACTTTGAAATTCAAACAGAGTGGGATAAATTGCCCGTCGCCTACAAAGTGACGCATTCCCTGCAAATGTCACAACTAAAACCAAACTCAAGCCACACTTCGGACCAGGGATAAAGTGCCTGTGTGTGTGTCTGTGTGATTTGACATGCTGCATGTGTTTGGTATTCATAATGAGGTGTTGCAAAATGCATGCTCTCTGCATATCTTGCTCGACTCACCCACCACCTGTATAAACAACAGTGCTATTGCGAAACGGTTCCAGGGAAAGGCTCTTCCCGGGCTTGTTGTCAGAATGAGGTCAGCGAACACTACTCTTTTCTCTCTCGTTTTCCCTCCTTCTCTCTGCCTCTTGCTCTCTCGCTTAGTTGTACTTTGTCCTGCTACAGCACAGGAGGAATAAGGCCAATAGATCAGTCTAAAGGCATCTGTATCCACACACTCACAATGCATGTGTGTTGTGGGGATGAGAGGCTCAGTTGTTTCCATCAGTACCATTGCCATGAAACAACTTATAATATTTTTTTAGTATCCCAAAGGGTGTTATTACCCAAAGGTTGGTTAAGTCCAGCAATCATTTATTTCATGCTTTGACTCAGAAATATTTTGGGTGACATGTTTTGAATCCCATTTTGACTGTCCAGGAAATTGACATGAAAATGACCTAGTATATCTCAAGTAGTAACAGAAGGTGCTTGAGCAATAATGCAGTTATTATAGCAATCAGAGCATAGACTGGGGAATCCTGATGCGCTGTTGGATCCACTTGTATATTTTCTTTGGTTAGTAACAAGGATGGGGGGGGGGTTACATTTGAATTCTCACAGCATGACATCATTTGACCTCCTCGCCGATCATTTTACACCATTGCGGCTCAAAAGCGCACTCGGAGACGTAAGAGGAGTGCACATGTATCATATGCTTGAAGTTGAGGAAGCACCTAATCGCACCGCCCCGCCAAACGCCATGCTCCCAGAGGCACTGCTTGTGGACCGCGTCGTGTCTGGAACACTGTAACAGGATCTCCAAAGAGGAGCACAAAATGGGCGCTTTGTGTCCAAGATTTGTCCAGACAAACCCAGATAAGGAAACCCAACAAGGGCGAGCCGAAGGAGCTGCCTCTGTGACTTGAGCAAATAACCTTTAATCTAGGTCATGCAGCCAGATAGGGGCAGCAGCAGCAGCGGCGGCGGTAGCCTAACCACCAATAATGGCATTAGTAGTGACGTAGGTGATAAAGGGAAGGTTAATGTGGTCATTCCTGTGACTGGTTGAAAAAGTTTTGTTTTTACTGTAAACACTGTTTTAAAGGCTGTTCTGGTTATTGGAAGGCTAGCCTAATTATTAGTGAGCTTCTACCCACTTGGTTGAAGGTTTGGGTTTAACCCCTCATATGGTCATACCTGTAAAGTATCGTCGAGTAGGATGCTTAAGCCTTTTCACTCTGCACCCAAACAGTGGATGGAAAAAGAGTTGGAATAAAGTCTATAACATAGTTATCAAATTCAAGCAAGACTTGGGTAACTGGGGGCCTTTTTGAGGATAACCTGTGTTTTCGTACAGCGCTCGGTACGCATTTTATTTCTAAAAGGTCTGAATCTTGCAGGTGGTGGTGTTTGCTGGTGCCCTTTTGAAGAAAACCAGAGTTTTTGTACTGCGCTTTGTATGTATTGTATTTGTAAAAGGCCTTAACCTAGGCGGTGCAAATGAACAAGCACTATTTGGTTGATTCCACACTGTAGCAACACACTGATTGCAGCGGCAGAACCAACGGAGCCCAGTTCTCATGGCAGTCAAAACAAGACCCATACACACACACACACACACACACCCATAACTGTGGCAGGCCCCTGGGGCTGTGTCTGTCTCCCTCTGCCCACCTCTCCCTGCACGTCCCAAAACGATCGATGGGGGGGCAGGACCAGATCGCTACACGGACCATATGTGTCGGCGCACCACAAAACGCTGAAGCCATTAGTTGGCCCACTCTAGTGAAATTGAAAGCAGGAGCCAGTAACAGCAGCAGCAATAGCTAGTTTTGGCTGAGTGTATGGGGGCAGTGTTAGGAAAGCCCAGTCAGATGGTAGTGCTCATGCTGACTTGTTGACGGCAGCAGGCTGCAGACGGCTGATGTCTTGTTGTCATAGCGCCAGCTCCTCCCACTCATGACCTCCCAGTGATGACGTTCGTCTGCTTCTTTCTGTTTCAAGTTTGCAAATGTGTCTGCATGTGCATGTGGTTATTGACTTCTCGTTAGGGCCAATAGATCCCTGCTAACACTGCCTTTAGGATGCTTTGCTATTTTGATGATTTGGAAGCAAAATGTGTACAATTATGTACTATATTTCAAAAACAAACAAATCTAATTTGAAGGATTTTCTTCACTGAAGGATTTTCTACAAAACTTATACCTGTCTGTACCCAGCCAATATTTTCCCCCAAATGGACGCTTACCACATGTAAGATTGCCTTACATGTGCTGAAAACATGTATTTAGGCAACACTGTCTCATGTTCATATTATATTAATAATGAAGCATTCGTCCAACCACTGTGTCATTGTAGGCTGCAACACTACTCTTGATCTCAGCATTTTAAAAAAGGCATAGTAACAGCAATATCTCTTGACGTCAGTTAGCTGTCCCCAGTATCCACCTTTCCTTGAATCTTCATGCTGCCGTATGTCTTGCAAGAACCACATGCATCTAATGCATTAGTTCAGGGTATTGTGTTACATGCAATATGCATCATGCATTGTGACTGTTGGTAATTTATGTGTATGATTATTCAAGGCAAAGTTTACTTTTTTGAACTAATCCTTTCTCATTTGAAAGATAATGTACAGACGGTGGGTGATTTATTGTTGGAAGTTGCGTTCATGCTTGGCTTTTTGTTTGCTTACTGTCTTTGTAAGCTCATGTATGCTTGACTTTGTGTTTGTCTATCAACTTAATTCCTTTCAGCTGAGTTATACACGGTGACTTGCTCAGTCAACTCGGCCTGTCTGGTGCCACCGGTTTTAGGTATCATCTCAAGGCACTTTGCTGTAAAAGGGAACATTTACTGGCAAAATACACTCTTCTCTTCCCCACTGATGCCTCCAAGGTGGTATCCCTTTCTGTTGCATTTGGTATTTTGTAATCTATTTATTTATTTCTTTATTTGGTCAGACGGCGGGTGTTCGTAGGATAAGGGCTCACGGTGAAGACTTATCTTCAAGCGCACGTCTGTCATCTGCCGCTGCAAACAGAGTGCTCTTTCATTCGCTCCAGTGAAAGAGGGTTCACAGAGATTTAAGGGCCAGCATTGTTTGTGCTCTGCGATGCTTAATCACTTTTGATTGGACACCATATTAAAACTTGGGCTCTAGACGGGAGACGGGCTCTCCATCTGCAACGAGTACCCGTCCTTCACAAAAAGGAGCGGCTGCCTCGCAGGGCGGACGACAGAGACAAAGACATGCTGACAGAGTTAAGCCAAGAGATTGAGGAGCTGGGGACATATGAGAGTGAAGGTTTAATCGTAACACCTAAAATACCAATCACACTACCTGCATACCACTACCAAATTTTGTTCATTTCAAAAATGCATCTGTGGATTCGAGTTTTTTTTGTTGTAACCCAACATATAGATTTAGAAGTTTTGCAGCTTTGCCTCCAATGTCTTATCTTTCCTTGAGCTCAAGGAGTAAGATGGCAGCTTATTCCTAAAGCACTTCACTTTCCCACACACCCCCCTGCACTCCATTTCACTGCAGCACTGATTACACATAGTGTTTACATATTCCATAGAGCACTGTGACAGAGATAAACCCCTCCTGATGCTTATCCCCTGGCCACAATGTGGAAACCTCTAAGATATAATGTAAACCAAACGTCGCAGCTGCCCTTTCATGTCTCAAGTGCCAGTTCTGCGTGCTGAGCGAGAATTTTGAGAGCTCGGCTTTAAGTAGCATTGGTTTAATTGAAGTCAAAACCATCATACTTTTTCCCTCTTTTAATGACGTTGGCAAGCTCCTTTCATAGATGCATTTTCAGTCTTTTTACGTGGTAGTACAGAAATACTAGTGTGGAGGTACTTCATCTGCATCTAGTATTAAACCCCAGACTTGTATAATTAAAAAAAACAAAAAAAACACACATTTTATCCACTTTAACCAGCTCCTCTCTCTTGATAATTGATTGTGGAAAGCTTGAGTAGCTTGCCGTGGTGAAGAGGAGTGTTTGACATACATAGCTTTGAGTTTTGGGAATGAACATATGTGGCAAGGGATAGGCCTTTGATATGAAATGTGATTAATGATCCACACATCAGCAGAAGAGGGAAGCGTTACCCATAAAGTAGGTTGTGGGATTATACAGGGGGCCGCACTCGGAGGACTTCTTGGCATTACGACTCTCCTGTGGCTCCCAGTATTGCTGTCACTCTCTTCAGCACACTGCGGTTTGTGCATGTTATCACTCTCGAGGTCCTTCGCAGTAAATGTGTCACAGAGAAATTGCACTGGCCTAAAAATACCCTCGCATGTGCGTTTCCCATCGTCTCACATTTAGGTTGCCGGGTGTCTCAGGCTGCCCAGGACCCGGTGCTGTAGGGAGTGATATTCAATTGCTGGAAGAGATGGAGATGTTGAAATGTTTTGAGGGTCGTTCCCATCTCTCTCTCCCAGAGGATTTGCACCTTCTGCAGTTGAGTTTAAACATTTGTAAATGATTCCTCATTGATTTAAGCAAATTTCATGGCCTTTTACGTTTGAACTGTAATCTATAGGTTCCTCCACACCCCTCACATAGCACCTGCACCACACCCTTGTTTTGTGATGTGATGAGAGCGAGTGCTTGCTGCAGGACTGCTGCTCAGTATACATAACCTGCTATCAGGACACACAATACACACACACATACTGTCTTACCCTTACAGTTTACAGAACAGCCTGTACTACAGCTGCCAAGGTTAACTAAGGGAAATGAGGTTGCAGTTTTCATTAATGAGAAGTGCTCTGATGAGTTGAGCTGGGTTGCAATTTACCTCAGATCCTCTTTGCTGGAACTCCTCCGCAGTAAAATAAGTTTACAGTAAGTCTTACATAGTGCTACATGCTTTAACCTCAGACATCTATTAATAATTGTGCAAATGTGCTTTAGTTACTGTAACTATGTGGACGTCTTCACAGCTTTGACAGACTTGTTTTCTCTCTGCTCTGTCTTGGCTCTAAGTTGCCTCTATAAATCTAAAACTAATCCACCAAGTGCGAGCTCATCCCTCTTAATTTGTTTGCCCGCTTTACGTCCATGAAGATGTTCTCCAGTGACATCTAAGCCATCACGTTGACAACCCCAAGTGGCTTCTAATACTCCGACTGATTCCCTTCAGTAACTGCTTTCATGCTCTCTGTATTATGTTCAACGGGGCTATTTTTTCCCCTCCTCCTCTTGTTTACGAAAGGGGCCTGATAAGGCCTTCGGTGCGCAAAGCTGAACTTGCAGTCTGCTGCGTGGCCACTTGGGCAAAGCTGAGGCCTACTTTAATCAAGACATGAGAATGACCCACTTCATCTCATGCTAATTTGTTTTTTGGTAAATTAGCTGGGATTGCCTATGAAGAGATGTTTTTGGTCCTTTTAATAGGCTTATATCAAAGTGATATCTGTGCATTGAAGTAGGCAATGCTCACACAATTCCTCTGTGGCTTTTTTCGTTTATGACTCTGTTTTCTATACTCTGTGTGATAGCATTGAATCACTTGCATGGCTGTTTGCATGAAAGCAGGCCTAATCTGTTGTGAAGCACAGAAGTGGCCCTTTTACGAGGTGCTAATGACCTGCTAATTCTTGGGGAAAGCCAAAGTGACCAGTTCCTTCAGCTGAGTGTTTACTACCTATTGCCCTTTGACCCCTCTCTGTCAGGGTGAGGTCAAATGCAAGTTGTTGTTCCAGCACAAGTGCCATGTTTACATTCTTCTCTGATATGTTGATTTTACAGTCTTCATACGCTGTATACCATGAAATATGCAATTACTGTGCAATGCAGGGATTTACGGTCAAAAGTTATCTTTTTATATCATAAAGAGGGTGGACACATTCAGTCTTATTGATAAATTCACTATTTAGTGAGTCCGTGGGACCCACAGGTTGAGCGGATGTGTTTTCTGACAATTTGTGGTGTTTGATGTTAAATGGATATAATTACGCTCATATTAATGTATGTTGAAAATGTGTCTAAAAACTCAACCAATAAAATACCAAATCTGAAAAACTTTAAACATTATACAAATGTCACCCCGAGTTGAGTGTAACACATGAACAAAACATTACACAAACTCAAACAAAAACAAAATGGTGTCTGTAGCACCACAGAGGCACCAACATTAATTATTAAATAAAAGAGTTGAGTATAACACATGTGAACAAAGCAGCGCTTCCCACGATGATTAAGCCTTTGAACACAGGCCCTCATCTGTGCAATACAGATGCACCAATGGTGTGAAGATGGTGACCCATGAATTATGTTTTTTCAAAGTCGCCGTTGTTTATCTCTTTGATTTAGATCATAGTGTAGCAACATCAGGGGAAAACTAGGATGGGTCCCCTGGACGGCGCGTCCTTTCGGATTTTAACGTGTCAGACACTGGACGCATACCTAGCAACCTCACTGCATATTATATTAAGACCTATATAATATGTAGTGTTCATGTTAAGGTGGACCACATCTTTTGTGTCAGGTGTATCATGGAGATAAAGATAATTACAATATATATATATATATATATGTATATGTGTATAGTGCCTCTGTAATACAGTTTCAACAATAAAACATAATGTTTACTTGCTTTTGTACCAGATGACATTAGAGTGCACTGTGCAGGTGCTGCTGTTGTATGATTTTCTTGAGCTTTGTATGTAGTTGTATCATATCAGGAGCTTTTTTCTTATCTATCCATGTCCTTTAATTAGATAATAGCCTGTCCACCCTTCTTTTTTTTCTAGTAAACGTCTTCAAATGTATTTACTAGGCCTTGTTGTCTTTATGGTTTCCTCTGGCGAAACGTGCGTAAATAGCGGTGGATAAAACGAGAGGTGATTTAGTGGCCTCGTCACAATGCGCCCTGCTCCGGCCGCCGCTTCCTACCTTTGTGTGGTCGAGGGCCCAGGGGTGCGGCAGCGGATACATGGCCCGGGTCCCGGCAGGCTCAGAGGAGGGAAGGAAACCTGGTGTCAAAGGCGACCGCTTGCTGCTTCTGTTATCTGAGCAACGGACACTCGCAGTAAGACTCAGTGACAGTCAGAGATTAAACTAGTGGTTGGGGAAACTTTTAACTAGTTCATGAGTTTTTGATTATTACACATGTATTAGCGTTCATGGGAAACTGAAAGTAAAGTCTTTGTCAAAGTGAGAGCAGCAGAAAAACCAGTCCAGTGGAAACCTTGTTGCGTGTGGACTGCACCATGGTTTCTTTCTCCTGCTCCTCTCCGAACAGGCCTCTCCTGTAACCTTGAGAGAAGCCCGCGCAGGCCCCAAGTTCAACGAGTGCATGAGGCATATTTTCGCTGAGCGTGCTTGGACCGCCCCACTAAACCCCTCGACACCCCCCGCCACCCACCCCCTCCCTCCTCACCATACATACAGCTTTTTTTTTCCTCCCCTCCTCCTAAAGAGGACTCCCTGTAGGCCTCGCCTTTCACAGTGCCTGCAAAGGAAATACATTATGTGTAAAAAGAATTCCATATGGTGTCATACGATCTGTGTAATTCTCTCTCAATTGATAAAAAAGTCACCTTGTATGCACAATTCTGTCCTTTGTGAAAGGAACTGTAGCCTCTGTACTGTATGTACTACTTTGTAACATTTAGTCAACTTTCTTCCAACCAGTTACAAACAGATTTTCCTACAATAATGAGACATTATATTGCAAATTATATTTGAGGGATCCTCTTAAGTGATTACTATATTAATTTCTTAGTTGATTAAAAATAATTACTGAAAACAAGCAGTTCAACCAGCTCAACAGAGAAAAAATATAAATGTATCATTTCCTTCTTGCTTGATAAATACCTGGAAGTCAGTTGTAGCCAGTTTTTTGGAGGTGTGGTTGACATCAGCTGTTGCGGCTCACAGTGAGGCCTCCCCCTGCGTTGGCTGAGGGGGAGAGTCTGTGGCAGTCCTACGGGTAGGCTGTTCCAGGTAAGCCCTGCCAAGTTCAAGTGGCTTGGACCAAGCCCCGCACCGCAAATAGGAAGTGTTTCTGCAGGGCTGCCAACCTTGTGAGAGCTGTGATTGCAACAAGCCGTCAGTGTCAGCAAAGAGATAGTGTTTTCTACATGCACATTAAAGCAAGCCGTCGGGAAAAAAAAAAAAACGTAGGCAAGTAGAGATGTAGATGTAGATGCTCGCAAGAGGATTATACAGTCAGCTCCGGTGGCAGCCTTTGATATTCCTTCCAATTACCATGATGCAACATTGTGGCTACTATCAGGAGATTCTGTTTTTATGGCCTTTGGACAGATTCCACACCAAATTCAATGCAACTATATGTGAATTAACTTAAATCCTGTAATGTTTTTAGGTTCAATAATGTACAGCATGTGTGTTACTTCTTTGCTCAGAGAGTTCAGATTCAGGGAATATGTTTATTTGCATCTTAATTAAGATGACAGTGGTTGATAGGTAAGCTGAAGATATCAAGTATTTGGAGTGTTGTGAACATTCTCTCTAGCTGGCTGTCAAAAAAGTTACTCTGAATTTTTGTTTAGGAGATAAGGAGTAAAAGATCACAATGATAGATCATTTTAGAGGACGGGGTAGTTGAGTTTGGAGGACTTCAGACGCAGTGCAAACAAATATGATACAAATCAAGGCAAATAACAACAGCATAATATTTCTTTTAACATGTGACTCCCCGTGAAGCACCACTACGACTTTAGGAAAAGTAAAATGGAAACTCTATGCGAGTGTGTATGAGTATGTGTGTTGTATATTTTTGTGCTGCTTGAACTAGCACCGGTGGGGGTGTGGGGGAGCAGTCGTGATGAACGAGGGAATCAAGTCACAGTCAAATGCAAACAGGGGCCACTTTTTTTTAGTTTGTTGCTCGCAGCTCAAAGACTACCCTGCCCGAAACATTAAAAATAAACAGAAGAGCGCTGGTTGCCATGCTAGCCTTCCTGAGCTGAACCTGGGCAGAGCAGGAACTACCTCTCTCCTCATCCTCCTGCAGCATTTTCCCCAACCCTGTTTGTCCTGCCACCCACCCCTGATCTCAGCGAATGAACTTTTGGCATCCCAGATAAAGTGAAAACAACATGCTTGGGCGAGTGGAAAGCAAGGGCTGTGGGAGCTGGCTGTGAGACGGGTGTAAAGGCCCCTGTGGTGCGGCCCTGAGTGGACAAATCCTAGCAAGCTGAGGAAGTGGAGGAAGGACTGCTGGGAGGGTTATATGGGTTGGTGGGAGGTGTGCGGGCAGGCGGGTTACAGGGAAAAGCGGCAAAAGGGGAATTCCTGTTCCTGAACAGAAAAGTGATGGAAAAAGTGACTGCCAGATCTCGCTCATGCCGCTCGATGTCAAAACAGCCGAGTGCTGCCGTCATCTGTGCAAATATTTCAAGAGATTATGGTTTGAGAGCCTCGTGGGAAAGGCTGAAGCAGCGCTATGAGGACAGCCTGACTTAGACTCGCTTTAACAGAAAGCCTTCCCTTCTTAACTTTATCAGAGCTTCTATGTAATCACAAAAAAAAACGATATTCAGCAGAAACCTGCCAGGTGAGGTCTGGTGACATATGTCTTTGTTCTGTGTATCATCCTCACATTTTGGCAAAATCCCAGAAATCATTTGGAAACAAAGGCCCTTTACATTCTCGTCCTAAATACCGAGGGAGGACCAGGCTTGCCATGCCTCAGGACACAGTACGTGTGCATGCTTACTACACGCCTTGTCTTACAGTGTGTTCAGTGCAAACACAGTTTGCAAATGTAAATTTGATTTGTAGAATCTCAATGCTCACAGCACATAATGACATATTCCTCAAAACCCTGAGAGGCTATTGATGTAATGTGTTCTAACCATGTGACCAAACACTGTGGCCGTCTCTCTGGATGCCATGCTTTGCTCTAACATTGTTTATGACTCTCAAACAACAGAATATGAAATTAATTTAGCGCCTCTCCTCTTCCCACTGTAAACTGGCGCTGTGCAGCCAAACCACATGTTGTTATTGCTGCAGTGGCAGAGGGGGCTGCCCCAGCAGGCCTTAGTAGCACAGAACAGATTTGCTCTCTGTTTTTTCGCCAGGAATGTGGAATAGAGTTCTCTGTCACTCTCTGGCTGTGAATACTCACTTAGCGTGCACTTAAGTATGATTTAGAAACCATAAGCCACACATATGTTACAAAGGGAATACTCTTTTAAACCTGTGAGATTAGATTTGCATTTTGATCTCCTGTAAGACCAAGATATTTTGTCATTATTATATGGTGCTTTGTTGTGGTAAGTAACGGGCTGTTGACTGTATTGAGTCTCTGGATGTTTGTGTTTGAATTGTGCATCTGAGACCTGCAACTACAAAGAGCTAAGATGGTTTGCACCTTAACTGCTGTTAGCTGGATATCTCCAGACAGTTGGAGGGTCCACGAGGAGCGGAGGAGCTCCACTGTCTCTGGATGACTGCCAACACTCTGACCTTGCGGCGGGCACAGCCGCTGTCACTCCCTCTTGAGTTATGTGAGAACCTGTTTTATGATGCATTTTTTTTAAAGCGCCGCTCTGCATCTGGCTATGGCTCACCAAATGAGCTCTCACCTGGTGCTGTGATTCCACGAGAACCACCAACATTTTTCCTTTTTAAGAGAAGTGGTTTTTTGTGGATTTGCTCTTATAATTTCCCCTGTTGCCCTAAAAGCTTCACTCCCTGGTCTTGTGCCAGTCGAGACACCCGAACCCCACTCCCTCAACAAACTCTCTTGCCCCCCAGCCTTGATCCCCACGGATGCTTTGATTCGGGCCAGCTCTGACTGGGGCCTCCAAAAGCCCCGTCTGCAGGCTCATTACCAGGAAAGGAGGGGTTTTACTGGCCATGCGGCAGTCAGTCGGCATTTAAACCACCAACAAGCTCCTCTACCGGCCTGCTGCATCTGAACTATATACAGCCTACAGAGTTAAAACTTCCATCCATCATTACTACACTGTTGGGAGTAGGAGGCTCAGAAATGTGTGTGCCTGATTAGAACTATTGCTCTTGAAGACTCTTGTCAGAGGGTTCCCTCCTTACCCAAGTGATATCTAATACACATGTAGAAATATTCAATACTAGTGCTGAAACAATACTTGAGTTTTTGCTCCCTCTAATAAAATAAAATAGATTTGAATTCAAATCAGGAATTATCTGATCAAAGAATAGATAAGCAAGATTATCGATCTCGCCAGACATTATATGCCAGCTGTTGGCATTCGACAAGTTTCAGAGCTCTGCTACAGACAGACTTTGGTTGGTACCAAAACAGGATTGAAGGCTGATAACGGGGCCTATCTCCATGATGTATGTCTGAATAACAGATCAAGAGAAATGATGATGCAGCAGCGCAGTTGTCTGGGTAGTAAAGAAGAAAGCTACAAGACTGTGTTCATTTGCACCTGCCGCTTCATTCCCTACTGGAGTTGTAATGGCAAAAATAAACTGGCTCGACATCTGTTGGCAATGTCAGTAGTCTGTTTTTATGCTTGTAATGACACATTAAACTCTGTGGTTGATTCTCCCCCCTTCTCCACCCTATGTCCCGTTCCAGGGAAGCAGTGCCAGCAAAATCGTCTGAATGAGTGCACGCTTTGTTTTCTTTGTCTGTTTTGGGCCAAGATCTGGTCTTAGATGTGGTGGCATTCTATGATCGGATAATTCCTTCCACGTCCCCAGTTCAAGGTGTGTGTGCACTCGTGTGTGTTTGTGTGCATTTTACCGCTGCTTGCTTGGCAGAGCTCAGAGAGCGCAAACAGTGGCAATGGGTGGCAGGGATCCTCGGTGGCCTCCCGCCCAGCTGGAGGAGAGCCATCTGCCCTGTGAGGGAGCACCCAGTCGCCCTGGCTCGGCCTGCTGCTCTCGCCAGTGGGAACTCCTCTTGGCTGAGGCCTGACGCCGTCGTAAGCGCTGACAATCACTGACACATCACTGGCAGAGGCCTCACAGACACACAACATTACACAGGCCTGAGTCAAAATTAAGTGACTTGGCCTCTGAAGCAAAAAAGAGCAATTTAACTTCTTTTCACCTGTAGAAATCAAAACTGAGGCTATTGACATTACAAAACAAGAGCTTGTTCTTTTGCTTATTGTTATGCTTGTTCTTTTTCTTACTTAGTTTTTTCAAAATTATTTTCACATAAGTCACTTTTAGATTCCAAGTTTGCAAAATTGATTTTCGTTGGAATTTGTCGTCAAATACAATTGAATTTTGCAAGCATTTTTGCTTTAGGGCTTAAGGCTGTCAGGGTATAAGTATGGTTGGTGTGAGATAAAGATGTAGGTACCATTTCAGGTCCTAACTGTGCTCCCTTATCAGTGCAGACCAGAGCGCCATCAAATACATTAATAAAACAGCATGTTGTGAGCTGCTTCAGTCGCAAACTGCCCCAGCTGCAAGTCAGAAATCTGGGAGATTATTTCAGATGTTTCTCAGAAAGGTACTTCTGAAAACCAAACAATGCTGCATTTTTTAGCTCAATATGTGTGTATATGTAGAAGTTGAAAGGAAGTTGGCGGCTAAAACCAGTTAAGCCTCGCTAGTATCACAACCAGGCTGTCCCTGAACTATGATCTGTGGGCCAACTTGTCTCTCTTGGGAGAGTGGGGAATTTCCCAGACCCCTAAACACCCCCACCATCTCTCATTCCCTCTGTCCCCCCTCCCTCCAGACCAGTCGAGACGTGCAGGTTTGAACCCTCTCTCTGTGTTGCTGGCCTCCCATGCCCATTGCCACTCAAGCAGCAGGGGTCCAGTGCATTTGTCTCATAATTATCCGACTGGATAGGGGGGTTCTGAAGATGAAAGAGGCGAATCACAGAGCTCCTCTGTCAAAGGTCTGTCTGCCTGACTGGGGGGTTTTGGATCTATCTCCCTTGTCCTCTCTCTCTCGCGGCATCCACCGCCCACCCCACCACCTCTGCTCCATCACACACACAGTCTTACTTTTCCTCAAGAGCTGCCTCCACAGAGCATAATCGCCGACGGTGAACGCTCGTGCACAGCCCCCCACCCCCCCTCGACTAGCCACCCTGCTGATTCATTCACAACTACAAAACTGCAGAAATACCCCCCACCCTCACATCCTGAAAGACTTCAGACTCTCTTCTTTTTTTTCTCCCCCTTATATGCTCCGCCCTCCAACCCATCGGCTAGCCGCCCACCTCACCCGCTTGTGCCCCCCCCTCCCTCATCCGCCTCCTCTTTTCTCCTCTCCACCCTCCCCACCACCACCTTTCTCCTTCTTCTCCTCTTAACTACTGGCTAGGAGTTAATGGACTGTTTTGGCTAGTCTCCAGACGGTGAGTGTCACCTCATTAGCCTATAGCGGCTCGCTCCCAGACTGCTTGTTGTGTGTGTGTTTGTGTGCTTGTGTGTAGGAGGAGGACTACAACGACGGAATGTCATTGGTCTGTCTCCCCCCAACCCTCCCACCACACACCCCTTACCCTCTCCCTCTCCCCTTCCCACCACTACAATGAATGGGAAAACACGCATGCATAATTAAATCTATAGTCTCGTCCTCACTCCACCCTCCCCTCGCTCCTTCCTCCACAGTCATGCATTAAAAAAAAAAACGCTCCTGCTTGGAAGTTTGCCACCGTGAAAAAAAAGCAGTGTCTTCGAACCACAGAGATGTGGCCAACCTTCCACCCTCGTATGGACCTATTCTTTTTCACCCCAGCCCATCGAATGGCAGGGTGGCAACAGCGGGCGAATGTAAATGCCACCCGGTCCTGCCAGTCAATTACGCCGCAGCGAAGCTAATTGTTTGGTGCATACCAAAAAGATGCCGAGGTTGGCCATTGATGGGCCCATTGTTTCAACGCAGATGCCGAGTTCTTTTTTCTCACAGGCTAGACTTGACGCTGATTAAACTTTCAGAAAATCAGCTAATCCATGTGGTTGTTCTAAAGTGTAAACAATTTTAGGGTTACATCTAAGAATAATTTTCATTATCAGTGAATCTGTTGACCATTTTCAATTAATCAATTAGTTTAGTCTATAAAATCAGTCAAATGCCAAAACAATTTCATAGACCCCAAAGGGAAGCCTTCAGATGCCTAAAGTTATAAATGATAAAAAAATGAGAAAAGTTGCAAATCCTCACATTTGAGTTGCTAAAACCAGCAAACATTAAACATTTTTGCATAGTATATGACTTTTATGATAAATAAGGTGATCAAAATTGGTAGGGATTGATTTCCTGTCCGCTAATTGATCAATTGGCTAATTGTTTCGACATAGATCATTTTGATAATCATTTAAGGATATAGCTGCAATACTTCAGTGCAATGGATGGTGCCAGGCGCCGCGAAGGAGATAAAAAGTTTGGGCCGCTAGCTGAGAGGAAAGTGACAGGAAAAGAAAGGATACAGAAAACGGAACAGAAAAAAGGGAATGTAATAAAAAAAAAGAAACGAAAGGCCACATTGTGAGAAAAGGACAAACAGAGAGAGAGAGTGGGAGGCGGTGGAAACCTTAAGTGGGGCGCAGTGTGCTGACTGGAGACCAGTCTGCTCATTTTTCATGGGACAGATGAGCCACTGTGTCGTGTTGTGTTGTGTAGTTTGTCTGCAGCTCGCCCGCTAACTGCATCGCACATGTACAGCACAGATCAGTTCGCCGCGGGATGCTGGGTCTGTGCCCCTGTTTGTGCACGCATGTATGTCAGCGTGTGTGAGCTAAATGTGTGTGTCCACATGTAACACGGCAACACAGGGTACACGTTTGGAGCTGCTTTTGAGCGTTATTGCTTTATGTTTGTGTGCACAGTATATGCATCTGTGTAGAGGTGGGTAAACTTTATTTCACAAATTAAAAGGTGGGGAAGTTGAATTTAGATGGGTTAACCCTCATCTGCATCCTTGGTTTTGTGGCTGTGTATCCCTTTGTGCTTGCCAGGTTCTTCCTTCTCCTCTCCCGGGCCGGTGTGGCTAATGATCCGTCAGGCCATTCAGTCCCTTGTTCAAGGCCCACTCGCCACTGAATGCGCTCCCTCCCCGTCCACACTGTTTGGTGACCTCAATGAGGAGCCTGTTGTCCTCCCGGCTCGGTTAAAATGCTCTCCTCTTTTCACTGCCGTGAGAGTTTACTGAGGAGAAGGCACAGAGACTCGGCAGAGAGAAAGAGGGCCCGCTCTTCACCGGCATTAGTATGCACCGATTAGAAACAAACACGCACTGATGATCCGTGCATATACACACTGAGGTGGCAGCAGTCATGTGCGTGCTCACATCGAGAGATGCGCACGCACCGAGATACAAGTGAGCTGGGTCACACGCAGTCAACTGCGCACACACGCACACACACACACACGTATATACAGACACACTGTATGGCTTCTCATTGTTCTTGTCTGGGCTAGGATCCCACTTGATTCCATAAGTCTCAAAACCCTGACAGTCCTACTGTGTGTGTATATGTGTGTGTGTGTGTGTGTGTGTCCCCTCCTGCTCTATTGAACAAGTCTGTGGTGTCTGGCTTGGAGAAAAGAAGGCAAAATGTCATTGTTCTCACAGACGTTTCAACTTTGCCCCTCTCACTTTCTCCCTGCCTTTCTCTCTCCTTTGTCTGAGTGTGTGTGTGTCTATGTGTGTGTGTGTGTGTGTGTGTGTGTAACTCATCCTACTGTACCTGCATTCCCCGTCAGTGGCAGTCATTTGATAGGGTATCTATCCGGATTACCAGGTGCTCCTCTAAGCCAATAAGAAATACTTGCCTTGTTCCAATTATGAGATAATCATTACAGTGTCACACAGTGTAAAGGCACCATCGGGGGAACATAGTCATAGTTTGTCAAAGGGAATACAATACTCTCCATTTCTGTATGTGCAGAGGTATCACTGATAATAAATCCAACAATAATGAATGGAACGGGTTGTGAGAGATGCAGTTTTCAATACTTAGTGCTCAAAAGTGTTGAGGTTCAACACCAAGGCCTACCAAATACAGATAAAGTGGTTAAACCAGGAAGTTGTTCAGCTTAATTAAAGCCTGTTTTCCTTGACAGTGCCACCCAAAGATGGCGGGCCATTTGGCTGCCGCGTTTGTCTTCCCTTCACCCTCGGAGTCAATATCACTTTCTTTTCGGCCAGGTCAGGTGCCAGCCCTTTGCAGAACGCCATGCTTGAGCCCGGGTGGGGGGGCAGAGATGCCATAATTTGGTGTGTGTGTGCGGGGAGGGGTCGGCGGCGGGGGGCATCGCCAGTTGGCAGGCTGGCACACAATGGCTGGCACGATAAGATCCTCCCTCTTCTGCGGGCAGATTTCCTCGCCCATATCTTTTGTTTAGCTTGTTTGGGTTGCGGCTCATCCTGATAAAGGCCACTTTGTTTAGACAACAAAGCGTGAGGGAGGGAGAGAAGAGAGAGATAGAGAGACAAAGAGATAGAAACAGAGAGAGAGAGGGGAGGCATTAAAAAAAAGGCGGCAAAGGGGGAGAGTGCCAACACAGATGGAGACATTAAAAGAAAGAAAGATAAGTGTTTAAAAGAAGAAGATAGGAGGAAAAAAATCAAGAGATTTCAAAAAATTATATATTGTGCACTTATCTCCGGATAAGACAATATCGTCACAGATACACACTGAATAGCAGATATACACGCAGGCAGGTATGAAAAGATACAATAGAGGACGGATACTGTTGCAGGCGCAGGGACAGCGATAGACAGATAGCGAGGAGAAGAAAGAAAGAGATTTGGAGAGGAGAGCAGGTTCTGCCGGCTGTTGGAAACCAGCCCGAGTGGTGTGAGGTCATATCTGTGAATGATAGAAACCAGGAGCAGAGGAGGACACAGGACAAAGTACGCACACATACACACTCACATTCCACACCGGCACATGTACTGTCATTTATGCATACTGTCAAGACTTGCATGACCCCATGCTACACACACAATGACACGCACGTACATATTTCGACCGTGCATTTCCAAGGAAGGACAAACTGGAGTCTCCTGCAGTGGAACAGGAAAGAAAAGCAGGAGGACACTGAGCAGAAAGTCTGCTCGGCCACATCAAATATTTACTCAGGAGCAGCTGTATTGTCGAAACATTACGCATCGGAGCTGCTCCGTAATTAGGTAGATATTTTCTGCCCCTCTCCCTCTCTCTGTTTCCCTACTTCTCCGGGAGTCCACCCCACTCCACCTCTCCTCCACACTCCCACTCCCCTCCCTCGCCTCCCCAGGCTGCTGAAATGCGTCTTGGCTCGGGACCCATGCCTCTGGCAGCCAGAGTGCTATACATGTGCACAGAACCCCGCTCGGCATAAAATGGCTGCCAGACAGGCTTCTCCTCCTGAAATGTCGACAGCGGTATGCATCTGCAGGGTGTGCGTGTCGCGCGTGCGCACTGTTTTTTGTGGAGGCTATCTGTACGTGTCTGCAAGTGTTTGCGGGCTAGGAACGTGCACCGCCACTGTCAAAAAAACAAGAAACTTTCCCAAACTATGTGGCTAATTTACTCCACACTGTGTGTGTGCGCATGTGTGCTCCATGATTTAGTGGGAACAGAATGGGTATCATGCCAAAAAATGAGAGGGCGGGTTAGGGAAAGTGTGTGCGAGTGTTTTCGTGATTATAAAATCCAGGCGAGTAACACACTTGGGCGTGGAGAAACCTCACAAGCACTGAGAAACTTTCTTGCCGAGCCAGATTTCTGTTGCCATTACCCCTAATTGCCCTAATCGTTACAGTGGTATGATAAGTATCCCACCGGACAAGAAGGTGTAAGAACTCATGGACACATCCAAAATACCCACAAGCCCCCTCCTCTACTCTTTTCCTTGCTTTTTTTTTTTTTTGCTGAGTAACAGCAGATAATCTGATTCATACGTGGTACTGTTTTTTCACTTCCTTCGTGAACCGGTTTGTTTATTTAAACAAGTGGCCAGGACGGAGGGTGCCAAGAAATGTTGTTTCTGGAAAAGGGCCGTGTGTGTACATACGTGTTTATGTGTATGTGTGTGTGTGTGTGTGTTGGAGGGCGTGTGTGTGGTGTCTGGGCCTCTGATCGAGTCCTGCCAAGCTCCCAGGGCAAAGCCCAGCCTCCCCGACCGCAACTGTTTATTTACAGGTTACACTACTGTTTATTTGAAGACTATCGGATTGGCAGGGCTTCTGCACTGGACACCTTTTAGATACAGATACTGTACCAGACCTCAGGCTCATAATACCCCACTTCTTTACTTCATTTCAGCCACTTTCTGAGCTGTCCTTTTTTAAAAATTCACGGCCAATTAATCTGCAGTGAAATTAGACCTTTTATCTTTTTTTAACCAGTATGCAATTTAAACTTGGGCCTTCATTTAAAAACCTGTTGAGTGACAAAAATGATTAGATTTAAAATAAAGTGTTTGAAGATATAATCACGACACTTGTGGTCCGACAAATGTGAAAGCATTGTTCTAAACAATATAATCACCCTGAAAGAAGGCAAAGGAGCATGAAGCTGCCCTTCTTGGGTCAAAGGTAAAATGTAATGCAACAGGGGAGGTGTTTCCAGCTCCAGTGCAGGCCTGGCAGATGCGCCATATGCTTGCATCCCACCTTGAGTCATCCAGGTGGTCTCTCCTGGTGCTACAGTGGGGCCTCATGCTGGAAGATGCTGCCTGGGATCTCTAATTGCCACCACCATCTGCTCTTTTTGTCATGGTTGCCTGTTCAGGCCTTGAAGAAAGGAAAGAAAAAACAAAAACACAGAACTCTGATCCGATCCACACGAACCGTCGCACCTCTCCCACCTTTTCCACCTCCGCCTCCTTTCTGCTTTTCTCCACTCGCCACCTTTTCAGCGTTTACCTCCTCTGTACCCTCTGGTGCTCGTTTCTCTCCCCATGCCTGTTTCTTTCACTCTCGGGAGCTCTCGGGGTGTGAGCGTAGAGTTGGCAGTCGTAACTAGACTGATGGATGACTCTGAAAGTGGCATGGGGGGCGGGGGAGGGAGAAGACAGGAAGACAAGGCCACTGAGCTCCCAGCAATCACTTTATGGACATGTGCTGTGCCAAATCCACACAAACCTCAGCTCACCCACAAAAGCTGCTGTAGACACTGTGTGTATGTGAATATGTGTGTGTATGTGTGTGTGTTGGGGGAAACTTAAGGGACTCGCTGCATACTGGTGCAAGGCAGAGGAAACTTTGCATTTTGCTGAGGTCAGACAGTGACTTGAAAACGTTGTTCACAAGTGCGAGACTTGCAAATTTATATGGATAATAGTGTTAAAATGATGAACACAAATGTAATCTACAACAATTTTGGTGATTAATTATTCGTTTATTTGACAAATGCTGAAGATTTTTTTCTCTCTTTTTTTATTACTGTAAATGTAATAGGTTTCGGGTTTTGGATTGTTGATCAGACAAAACAAGCAGTTCGACAATGTCACCTTGAGTTAGTGTTAGAGAAATTATTATTGGCATATTTCATTCATTTACGCAGTTTTTTAGACAGAGACAGAAGGAAACAATCAACAGTGAAAATAATCATTAGTTGCAGCCCGAGCTGCTTTAAAGAGTAACGTCTTCAAACTGTTCTGCATGTGCACATAAGAGATTTAACAGAGATCCCTGAAAACCTATGGGACTAGCGATGAGAAAACATAAGTCAAGCTTGTGTTTTTACGTTTTTAGGAACCAGAACAGAAATATACTGTGTTGTAAGAACATAACTTGTACGTCGCTCATACATTTTTTAGGGCTAAGCATACTAGAATAAGGGGATTTTTTTTTCCTCTTAACGTATGGTCCTGTTCCCTCCCTACTTTGTCATTGTTGAGCTTCGGCCAAGAACATTCTGTTTTTGCAGTGCTGTTTAATAGTCAAATTTAGGAGAGGGGGAACAAGAGAGAGAGGGAGAGAGACACAGCAAAAGAACAAGAGAGGGATAAATCTTTCAACTTTTTTTCTTCTTTCTCTCCCGCCCCCCTCTCTTTCCTTCTCTCCGTTGCCTCTGTAACACAGCTCATGAGAGCTGCGGCAGGAAAAGGGGTGTTGTTGCAAGGCGAGGGTATCTGAGTTCACTGTCTCTAGCTTCTTGTCTCGGCTCTCTCGTGTTAAAGGCGTAGATGATTATCTCCCTCCTGGTTTTCATCAGGCCCTCACAGTATCAGGGCATGTGTGGACTTGGGCCACTTTGAATCATTATGGGGGTCCACTCAGACGCTGCCGATCACTGTTTGGCACTGATTTGCTGTTCCACGTAGGATTCCAAGGCCCTGCTAGGTTTCTCTTTACTGTGTGGATAATGATTCAGAGAATTAATTTCGATGTTTCACAACTTTTTCTGTTGCATTATTTAAAAGGAAAAAGGCACCTGTGCCTGTCAGTGATCAACAAGAGCAGGAACTGCTGAGGAATGATAGGTTCCCCTCCCAGCAAGGCTTTGAGATAAAAGACGTCAGTCCAGGCCATCTCATACCGAAGCCTGTGCACCGTGGCTGGTGGAAAGAATTCCACACATGTTTCCTTGTATTTGCCCGCCCCTCCTGTCTTCTGTCCACGTTTTGTTCTGTGCTCGTACCTCGCACAGCAGGACCGAACACATTCTGCACCCCCCCCAACACTCCCCCAGCCCCTTTGAAAAATTACCCAGAGTTCTGCTGGTAAAAAACTTTTAGGCTATCCTGTGTCAGACACTGATCTTTTTTCTTCAGTTTGCCCTGCCATTAATGATAATGCTGTTCAAACAAAACTTGTCTTGTTTAATGCACAGCGCTCCCCTTGACCAGTAGATAAGGAAAAAACATTTAGGCACCCAGGAAGTCCTGAGTCCTGAAAAGCCCTTTTTCTTATCGAGTGTCTTGACGGACGTTATTTCTTCATTTTAAGTTTAACAGTGACCTCAGTGAGTTTGTAGAAGACCGAATTTACAGGATACAATGTTTCCACGCAGCCACCAGGTTATCTTTGCGGGAAATAATCACTGCCGAAGAGAAAAAAATGTTTCACTGAGATGGTATGTTGTTGTCCTTGTACTATACTAAGCCCTCCCCGTCTCTCTGTGTGTTTGCAGACTCACAGCAGTCAGGAAGTCCCAGTAACAATGAGCCAGGCAAGAACCCTGTTCCAGGTATGTACAGTACCAGTCGTCCTCCCTCCTCCCTCCTGTCATCGCTCTATTGTTCGTCTGCAGCTTGCCAACTGTACAGAGGCCTATGTACACCAGAATTTACCTAGTTCAAATAGTGTAGATCTGCTGTGAACTCAGTGACTTGGAGGCAAAATGGCAAAGTCTTTACTGTAAAAAAAGAAGCAACGTAATGTCCTTTGTCCCATGTGATTCAATGGGAACAGTACAGTATAGCACACACCAGAGAAACCTATTTGACATGAATGCTGTAAATACAAATAAAAACGTATAAAATATAATAAAACAAATCTTTCGACGTCTGTTTACACCCACTGGCTGAGGCTGTTGTTTTTAACTTTGCATATACTGAGGAGGACTAAAATTTGATTGGATCATTAAATTTGAATCGTCATGATGCCAGCGGCAACATCAAATACAATGTAAAAAAAAAGAGAGAGACAGAGACACTAAAGATCTGGAGTGGAAATGTTACAGCAGATTGTGCTTTTGGCTGGTAGCTGAATGTGTCAAGGTGAGCCAGCAAAGCCGAGCTGTAGAGAATATTGTCTGACAGCGCTGTTGTTCCCCTGGACTGACCTGTACTGTGTCGTCACAATGTTGGAATGAAAATAGTTTGAGAAGTATAATTAGTTTTCTACCTCAAGAGCAGGTTCTGCCGATGCAGGTGCCAAGGAAAACATGCTAGTGAGCCAATGACTCAGGCCTTGGAGGCCCTCGGCAGTGGCACAGTTCCCCGCAAAAGCCGTTGGCTCACTGGAGGCATTAGGCTTTGTAGGTGCCAATCGAGCCGCCCGCCTATCTGTCTGGCACAGCTCGAGTGCCCTTGGCATTGCATCAAAGCCGAGCCAGAGTCATTTGGGTGTCAATAACTTGTCTGGCTGTTTTACTTGACTGACAGCCTCTGATTAGTGTTGCTGAATCCTGGGCAGGTCATACAGAACACAGCAAATGCTTCAACACTGCAAAAAACATATTGCGCATTATAAGTATCTTTTGCTCATTCTAAAAAAAACAGGAGAAAAAAAAAATCTGGCTGTGTTGAAACAACCTGATTTTGCTTCCCAAGTGGTTTCATGATTCCATGCCCTAAAGCTGTTTATTTACATTTGAAAGAGCAAAGCAATCTCACATTTTCATAATAATCTTTAACATCAATAAAGCAGTAAATTAAAGACTCGTAAAGGTGGATATTTCCTAGCACAATACTGTATCTTAGTGTAACGGTGTTAACATTGACAGTTATTAAGTTTTGCTTGCGTATTTGATGAAATGGGCAGCGGCAGCATTTCAACGCGGGCTCTTTCTTTCGGCGTCCACACAGCAGGAGCAGTTTGAGTCTGCGTGTCCCTCCCTCCTCTCACACCTGTCCTGTCACTCTTTACTGCGCTGCACAACAAGGTTCACTGCTGTTAGTTTCAACACTTGAACAGCAGAACTAACACAGTGACTGCCGTTTTTTTTCCATTTTACACCCAGTTTCTCAGCAATCCACAATAAAAATCTCATGGAAATAGAATGAAAACAGATGGCTTAAATCGTTCGACTTTAGAGGAAAAAAAACTTTGAAAAAATGCAATGTAATAATCTGCACCTGTATATTTGTCTGTGATTAATTGACGCTCATACTAGTCCTCTTGCTTTTTTTATTTGACCGTGTGTTCTTTTTCTAGATGATAAAACAGAAAAAAATATAAATATAAAAGCAGAAAAAAATATTGATGAAGTAATAATGATAACATGCTTTTCTCTTCCTGTGCTTGCAGTGTACTTGGAAGACAGCTTCATCAAATCAGGAGTCTTCAGTGTTACAGAACTGGTGCGAGTGTCCAGAAGTAAGTACATAGCAGTCGTATTCAAATCTGCTGTATCTGCAACCGCCCTGCACACCCACGCAGGTGTTTGCAGTTATTCTCTCACTTATCAGTGATTAGACCTGAAGCGGGGCAGAGCTATGCTTGGAATCACATGTGCACACTAAAGTCCTTACACTTACAAGAATGTTAAAGGTGTAAATTTCACTTCCCTAACAGGTGCAGCAAAGTTAATATCAGAGTCAGGGAGAAGTCAGTCAATCACTGTACATAATGTGACTGAAAACACCCGTATACAGCGGCTTAAGGTCATGTTTTGCTCGAATGCACATAGATGTATTTACGTGTTTTTTGCATAAACAGAAACAACTGATTCTTTGTGCATTTACTTTCAACTGCCACAAAAAGTCCTTTATGTAGTGATTCCACAACCTCTGAATATTCACCATACAACCGCAGTGTGGTAAATCCGGTTTGGCCAGTCTGCTTTGCAATAAGAGCACATTTGACTGCACTGCCGTCTGTATGAGCCTGTGTGCATCTGTATAGACATGTCTGCCCTGCGCAAAAGCCGTTGACAGTTGTTCTTCCAGGAGTCCTCTTGTATCTGATAGCTGAGGGCACTGCGAGCCTCTGAGCTGAGGCTGTAGCTCTGCAGCGTACCTGCGGTGCACAAAGCCTCCAGTCACCCCAACAACCTGTGTTTAAAAGAAACATACCTGTGCTGCGCTGTCGGCGTGTGTTGCACTAAGCACCAGTCAACTGTGGTCCTATGCTCAGACTCAGAGTGGTGTGTAATTCCTGTTCAGTGCTGCAGTCAGGAACACTTTGGTGCAGCTCAAGTCAATGTCAGTCTAAACTAGCCTTAGAGGGGGTCTAAACTAAGTCAAGACCCAGAAAGTAATGCCACTAAAATAAGTAAACTCAGTGTAATACTGCTAGATCTAGAGCCAAAAAGATTAGTCGATTAAGGGTAAAGTCAATCTGCAGAAAATGAACTGGCAACTATATTGATAATTTCTTATTTGCTTAAGTAACAAAAATTTCAGTTCCAGCATCTCAATTGTGAGGAATTTTCACCAATTCGTATTATTTTATACATACGATTAGTTAACAAAATAATTAGGATTTGTTGAGCTGAAATGTAGATCTGTCCACGAATTCCCTTTGTGGCATACACTTACACATTAAAATGAATTGATTATAATTCCTGTACACACATTTATTTGTTTTTATATTTGAAATCCTCAAAGGTGTCAAAAACAATATTGTGAAACTCACCCTCTTTTGGCCACTAAAATGTGACTGGTTTTAAAAACGGCAACTACTTTTTAAAGCTGACCTTGGTGTCTGTTTACCTGCTCTATCAAAGTGTTCCTGGTGTAGGAGCGTGGCCCAGGTTGTCTTAACAGTCTCATGCATCATGCTCTGAATGGCAGAAGCTACTCATTTGGATGCTCAGAGACTGAATATCCTTTAAAAGGCTGTGTTTTTGTTTAGTGTTTAATTTGCCCCCTGACCAGATGGCCACTGCACCAGCGCGTTTGCTCTCATGTGACCGATCCTGGTTTCACTAAAGCCGACTGAAGTCAAGCTGGAATTTTAAAAAGGTCGACGGACACACAGGAATTGTCACTCACTCAGCCAGTCACTCCCTGGGAAGATATCTAAGCAGCCGCCCGTCCGTCATCGCGCTTCTCTCCCAACTCTCCAGGCTGTTGAGACATTCTTTGAAGTCCATCAAAGGGAGCTACGGAGTTCAAGGCTGACTTGCAATCCAGCATTTCGACGAGGACACTCATTAATGCAACAGGAGCCTCGGCTGCAAGTGTGAAAATATTTTGTCAACAGAAAGCGTGGGCATGCACGGGCAAAGGAAACTTTGCAAAGACTACATTTTCTCATATCCCCTTATACAGTAAGATGAGGTAATCTGTTGGAAAAAACACTGGGTGGCAATGATTTGCAGCATCATTGTTACATTGACTGCTTTTTATCTTAAAAGTCAAAGCCCAGATTATTAAATGAGATGACTGGCAGGGCAGCCAAGAGGCACCACAAATATTGTGCCGAGCCAAGACGAGAGAAAGAGCAAAAGAGAGAAACCAGCACAGAGAGAGATGGTTGGGGGTATCCTCAGCCATGAATGAAAAAAAAACCCAAAACAATGGTCTTGTATTCAGCGTCGTCGGGCCGGATGCATTCCTCCACAGACAGCTCGGTGTGGGTAGCAGCGGGTAGGGGCCTTTGCCAGGGCTACATTGGGCTGCCAGGGTGGTGGCTGGCGGAGGGATCGTGCCAGTGGTGAACCTCAGACCACAACAGACGGCGCCACACACTCCATCCTCTCATCGACTCCAAACCAACCAGCCGCTCGAGCTGCAGGCTGCCTCGCGGGCCACACACTGGAGAGAGAGAGAGAGACATTGAGAGACAGAGGAGAGAGAGAGGATGGGTGGTGAACTCCTTTTGTTCTGTAAACACTGGGCCGGCCTCCCTTGAAACAATATCCCTCACCTTGACCGCAGTGAGAAAAACGACACCTTTTCCACTGTAAATCACTATGTGAGGAGACTGCTGACTATTATACGGGACTGTACTCAGAGATGAGATTTACAAATGATTTCTTTTAGCAACAAATTACCGTTTCTTTGTGCTGGAAAACATATACATTTAGAAATAAAATACTTATTGTCTTTTTTCAAGAAAATAATAATAGTAATAATAATAATACTAACAATAGTAATAATGATAAGAAGAAGAATGATAATAATCATAATAATAGAGATAAAACATATACACATATAAACAGATATGCAGCTGCAGTAAACTTGCTAATGAAAATGTTCTTACCTGCAGCCACAACCACTTTGGGAAGCAGTGACTTGTTAATCAGAGTGCTCAGCAGAAATGCCTATGATGGTCAGACAGTTAACCTGTGAATGGGGAGCACTTAATTTGATACACAGGGCCTCTAAACACAAAGCGTCAATATCAGTCAGTCAAGCTATTGTGCAATTAATTGTGCGTCTCTAGATGCAAGGATACGGAAAGACACAGTACTCAGTCTGACAGCACTGTTGACATTGAACTCCTTTGCAGTTACAGCTTAACCATCTCTCTTCATTTTCTCCGTGTCCTCCACAGTGCCCATCACCCACGGTGCAGCGGTAAACTTCTCCATGGCCGACATGCCCAGCCAACCCTACTATCACGACCTGAACTCCAGCGTGGGGCTGCATCGTTCCCTGTCCTCCCCTCCCGGCAGGTCAGTGGAAGTCACAGCAAGCAAAACAAGGCTTTTGGACAAAGTCCTTCTCTTATAACATTGTGGTTGTGACATTGAATTGTTTTATGATATTAGTATTAACACAGAAATATCTCAGCGAGGTTCAGTCAAGGACAGTGCATGACCTGTATTTATTTCAATGGACTTGAACATTTTGCATGGGATCTTGTTTGACATTTTGAAAAATAAGATTATTCGCTTCCTTTCCAAGTTAAATGAGAGTAAATGAGAAGATAGATACAGTTCTCATGTCTGTCCCTTGATATGCAGCTGCAATCAGCAGACAGTTAGCATAGCTTAGCATAAAGGCTGGTAATAAGAGGGAAACAGCTAACCTTAAGCTATATATGTAGTCTGTTTAGTCAGTACAAAAAGTGAAAAAATAGTGGATTTTTTACCTTCAGACAGAGCCAAGCTAGCTGTTCCCCCTTGCTATTATTTATTAATAAGTATTTTCCAAAATGTCAAACTATTCCTTTCACTAAACCTTCACAAAATGCAAGTTAATCTGTTCAAAATACATTTACTCCAACTATCCCAGATCCACTCCAAACCCCATCTTGCAATCTTGAAAGCCATTATACCAAAAATGACTGGCTATGCTTAACCACAATCTTCACCATGTTCCACAGCAAAAGGCCCAAAACCGTCAACATGGAGGAGAACATGGACACCAGCCCGACAGGACCTGACTTCTACTCGTCACCCAGCTCACCAGCCAGCAGTCGGGCAAACTGGCACGACAGAGACGGAGGTGATTTTCCTCTTTCTATTTGACCACTTTTACTTTGTGGGGGGGCTTGTCAGGCATGGATGCACTTTGTCAGTAGCACTTTTCATTCACACAGCTATACAAACATTCAGAGTGAGGAACAGCCCTGTGACTGAATTTAATGAAGTGTTACTTATCTCGTCCTCATGCCATGCAAATATATTTGATCAAAGTGAACACCTCACATTGTTTTTCAACAACAGCTGAGCTCTCTTTAACTCTCAGCCTTATCGTACGCTACTGTACATCAATGTGACCGCCCGTTTCATTGCGGATGAACTGCATCTGGCTTGCCTGTACATGAACCTATTCACCCCTCTTAAAATACATACCATGACAGAGATAGCCCCAGGCGTGTGAACTGTTGTTGTGAATGTAAATCTGCATTCTGTCACACCTGTTGCTTACACAACGGAAGCGGTTGATTCCACAATGCGGATTATCCATTATGAGAACAAAACGTTGCAACTGAAATTCACATCTTGAGTTTTACTTTAATACAAGTACAAGTTCTGAGTGACGCTGAGTGTATCATTGCCTGTATATACAGATAGAAGTAACACTCTGTGAATGACTTTTTCTGTTCCTAAACCTTGTCTCGAGCTATCACACCCAAAGGGCAAACTGGCAGATTTTCCTTCATCTGGAAATAGTCTATACATCTTGGCTGAACTTGAGAAAAATTAATCATCCATAGAGTTTTGATGGCCATGTGCCAACTTTAAAGTACAGGGCTAGTTAGAAGGGAATTAAGAAATAAAGCTCACCTAATGAGCTCATACGTATGGCTTATGGATCTGGATAAAAGCAAAAGGTAGAGACGTGCGTATCAGAAAAACAAGCGTCCTGCTTGCACGAGAGAAAGCGAGACCCTCGCGGGACAGCTTGCACGTCTCATTACGTCGTCTCCTGGTGCAGAGCCCGTCACCCTTTTAATTAAGGCCTCACTGTCCCATGTTTCCGGATCATTCTCACTCTCTACTGACTGCTTTCCACACTCTGCTGCCCGCACTGCCTCTGGATTTTACCAACAGAGGATGTAGGGAAGGTTTGGTTACACTGTGACAGACAAAATGATTGGGAATAAAATTTCCCACCTTTTCCTCAGCAAGGCATAATGTGGTTTTACCCTTTGTTTTAACTTTGTACACCTCCCCTCTTTTGTTTCTATATCCATTCCTCTTTTTTTTATTTCAATATAAGTGGGAATGCTGAGAGAGGAAAACACCAGATGATACACAAGAGACACAGCACTGGTGGGATTCAACCACAACCCAATGTGGGTACATGAAATTTTAGCCTGTCCCTTCGCACAAGGCCTGAGAGTATTGCTCTGCGTAAACTTAGACACTTTGGGCGAAGAGAAAGGGAAAGCGGTGGGTAGGAAACTCTCCAAAGACAGCCATTATTCTGTCAGGAGAGAATAAATGAGAAGTGGGGTGATGTTAAACCCATATGAGGCCTCACAAGTGCCAAGCGGTCATTTCTCGCACATGGTTGTCATTCGACAAAACCTCATCCTGTAGAGGAAGATTGTTTCTCTCTTGTATTTTTTTCTCTAGGAAGGTGCTACGTTTTTATGTGAGGGTACACATTCAAACATTTATTGCAAAATATATCAGATACCAAAAGACAGTGAGTGTGGTCTAAATGCAAAGAAAACCATGTTTTATTTAAACTAAGTGTTTAATTTCTGGTAATTAATTGTCCGGTTTGATTTCCCGAGGCAGTCCAGCTGATTCTCTGATGGATTTAATTAGCAGAAGAGAGTGAAAGCTGAATACCTTCACCGCAGAAATTTCCTAGTTTTACATGGAAACATTAAGCAGTGATATCAATCTTTTGAAGGTATTTCTCCATCTGACACAAAAATTAAAGCACTTAAGCCTGTATCCTCTTGCAGCCTCAGACTGGGAAATCCCCCTGAATTCCAGCCACCTTTGTCACTCGCTCTCTCAGGAGATGAGTGATTCTTCCCGTCACTCGGGTGGATCCTTCCCTGTTGTTGGAGGGAAAGAAAGGGAAGGTCGATGAGTACTATGGAAATGCCACAACAACAGGGTTTATATAGCTTTTCTGGATGAAAGACATGGATGGTTTGAAAGTTATACACCCCAAGAATCTGTGACAGACCAGAAAAGCACTTGATGAATGTTCATAGAGGAAGCACACGCAGACATAGGCCATCGCCTCTCGCATCTAGTCGCTATCACGCTCCCCTCACACACTGAGTCTTACCATGGAAAATTGAAAACTGCACAGCCATGACAGCAGAACGTCGCTCGTGAAAGTGTAGAGCAGCAATAATGAGCAACTTGTAAGAGTCCCACTTTAAGTTTACAGAACTACACAAATTTCCTAAACAAATTTCATGTGTTCTGCTGAGCCTTGGGATTATTCATGGGGAATTACAGTATCTTGTCAGACACCATGTAAGGCCGCGGCGAGCAGATGTTACAGTGTAATATTCTATTTAAGATTACGTGAGGGTCTTGAAATTCTTAAATCCTATTTGAGCGACCGGCTGTTTCACAACTGTGCATCAGTTCACTGGATTTAATTGTCTGCTCAGACATGACAAAAGCCGAATTTTCACAGGATTTATTTCTCCAGGACGTCCAGTGTTTTGCAATGACTCCTGAGATTATAAGTGATTTTGACCCTTTGCAATGTCTGTACTTTGCAAAATACATTTTCCATAGTCTACTGCATTTGCCAAAGACATGGTAGTCTTGGTAATATTAATCCAGATCAAATTCTGCTTAATTTCAACCATAATTCATTTTTGGCGCTTAACTTCTTTCATTCATGAGAAATGGAAGCATTAGTGGAAGCTGTAGGAACATGTTTTGATTAATTTTCAGCAACCCACCTAAAGTTATGCAAAAAAAGTTCATTTTGTGATTGTGTTGTGTTTATTTGGTCATTCTATTTTTATTTCATTTTTCAGGTTTAACACAACACAAAATCCTCACTCCCACATCTCTCCATGTTTTTGGATAATCAGCAAGCACATGTACAAATTTTCTGACCTTGATGTGTGTTTGTGTGCTCGTGTGTTTTTCCCACTAGCAGACATGTCCTCTCCTACCATGAAGAAGCCAGAGAAGCCACTGTTCAGCCCCACCTCCCCGCAGGACTCTTCACCACGACTCAGCACTTTCCCTCAGCCTCATCACCCAGGCCTAACAGGTGTAGGACACAGTGGTGAGTTACCGGCGACTTTAACCAATGGCACTCCTGCTAAATCTGGAGCTGTAATCGACTTCTTCCTCATAGTCAAAAAATCTATGTCAATTCTTAATTTACCCTCCCAGATCAATGATGATTGCTTTATCTTAACTCACGTCTCACAAAACACTCAATCTGTCGTCCTCTCAACTCCTCTATCTGTCTCTCTTGCAGTTATATCGACGAGGAGCCCCCCTCCACACTCACCCCTGCAGTTCTCGGCCTCGGCAATCTTGCCCCCGGCGCCCTCGCCCTACTTCTCGCACACCACCATCCGCTACCCGCCCCACCTCAACCCTGCTGATCCCCTCAAGAGCTACGTGCCGTCATACGACCCGTCCAGCCCACAGAGCAGCCAGGTCAGTTTTTTTTTTTTTCTTCCCGGCTCTGAAGAAGTCAGTTAGCAGGCCAGAAGTCAGAGGCTGGTTTAGGAAGACCTTCAGGGCCTGGAGTAGTCCTTTGTTATCTTGTTCAGCTCTACTCTCATCTGACCTCAAGAGATTAGAGATAAGATAAATTATAGCATGCATTTGTCATTATTTAATTACTGCCTCATTGGTTTATTTACAAGAAATGAAACATTATCCTGTTTTGCTTGTTTTTTCTTTTATGTAAAACCTGCTCCAGGTCATTCTCTTTATTTATGGCGAGGGTTAGAATGACACATTTATAAAACTGCTTTTCCTCATTTTGTCCTGGGAACCCCTAAATGGAGACCTGTCTCCTCATTTATTACTGGGCATTATAATTGGGGACATAATATTGGTCAGAGACAAACCTATAATTATAATAGCCATCGTAAAAAGAGTTAATTAATTAGAATAATTTACAGGGAATTAAATCAAAGATAAATGAAACCACTTTTCTTTTTACAGGCAACCCCAGACTGAACTTTGCAGACCACTTCTTTTCCACGATATTTATACCACTGTATTTACTGTTTGATATAATGTTAATGGCAAGGGTTATAGTACATTCCCAGCCTTATATTTGTAGTTGTTCTAAAAAAACAACCCAATGTCTCCATAAAAAAGTCAACCAAACTATTGCAATTGCAGTCACACGTGACATACAAAACTGTATCAAGACATTGTAGTAAATCAAATAGCTTAGGGCTTTTATACATTCTGTACACACTGCAGCCAGTGTGTTAGAGAGAGCAAGAGCAGGCGTCTCTATAGATGAGAGAGCAGTGTGATATTTATGTGAGTTTTATATCCCCGCTGTTCTCACTGTAAACAAAGGCCTCGTAGACGGCTCCATCTCCAGAGCAGGGAGCGGGTTGGGGCGTTGGGGGGAGGTGGGGGGAGACTTTTACTCCAGAGAAAAACCGCGGGGAATGATAAAGGTTGTAAATATTTGCCGTTGCCGGGGCCTGGCTCTTGTGCAGAATTAACTGGCCCTCTGCTGGGGTGCTGGAGAAGGGAGGGGGGGGGGTGCTGTAGGGCCAGTGAGGTGGGGTCCAGAAGGAAAGAGAGAGCACTAGAAGACTGGTTGGGGGAGGATGAAGGGGGGGTTTGCAAATAACACAGCGCTTATAATCCCATGGACGAGTGCCAGAATGTTTTTATGCTTGCTTTAACGCAGATTATATTACACTCTAATTAAACATTCTATTCACATGGGAGGGAACCCTGTGGACACAATTCTTTTCCAAAAAGGCCTGTTTGAGTTTTGAACTCGGGGCGGCCCCGAAATGAACGCCCCAGACAGTCTCCAGCAGTCTGAAAGAGTAGCTCCCACTAGCTTCCTTTATTTCTTTCTCTGTATATATAGTCTCTCTGCCGCGCTCTCTATACTCGCCCATTCACACCATTGTAACAGGTCACTCCGCAGCTCTCTCTGTCTTTTTACGCCCGAGTCCTCTTAAATTCCATTTATGAGCACCATTAAAATCATTGTTTAAAATCATGTAGGAAATCCATCGTCAGTGACTGTGGATCTATTGTTGCTCCTGCCCCCCAGAGTTTTAGTAATAACTGTGACAAGCAACTGAAAGTACTAAAATCTTTTGTTCACACAGAGCATTAAGTGTAAGGGTGAGCGGTCCAGTCAGCTTTTGTTGTTGATTTTAGGTCTGTGAGGGCCGTTAAGATGAGTTAACTCCCCCAGAAATGGGGACAGGACATTCGGCTTGATTAGTGCGAGCCATTTTGGAAAAGTGTGGTTTGTTATATGCTTGTGTCAATTTATTGAGATCTGCCCAAGTGCTCATTTACAAGTGAACAAGAGCTTGTAAACAGTCATTGGACACAGTTTGCCTGTCCTCACATAGCAGGAGAAGTTTTATGCCAGACAAAAGAAATAAAGTTCTTGTTCTTGGAGCACCTTTATCAAAGCATGAATGATTGTGCTTTTTGCCTTAATTCAGATTTTTTTTCAAACATAAGCTACAGGCAGATATTAATATTTTCCAAATTTGAACCGTACATTTTAGGACAATTCCTACACACCTGCGTTTGGATATTGTCCTCATTTTACCCAACAAACCAAAACAAAACCTGATAAACTCCAGAGATGGAGTAAACCACTCTGCACATGTTTGGCACTAACATCCCCCAAGTCTGGACAAAATTAATCATTCATTGAAATAAAATATCAGTCCTGAATTTTTTTTTTTTTTCGCTGTCTGTATCCTACCTGCAGCCTAACAGCAGTGGTCAGGTGGTAGGAAAGGTCCCAGGCCACTTCACCCCAGTTCTGGCTCCCTCCCCACACCACGGCGCTGTGCGACCTGTGTCGCTCTCAATGCCTGATACCAAGCCTATCACCACATCCACAGAAGGTGAGTTTGCACCATCCAAACTGATTACCACTACCTATCACCTACTGCAAAATAAAACACAAAGTACCCTGCAGCTCTACATCTTTTAACAGTTGATGCTAAAAACCTGATATTTAGTTTTTTACATTTTTTGTTTGCTTTGTGTGTTTGAGTGTATTTTACATGACAGCTCAGTCTTTGCAGGAATATTGTAAGAGCAGTAAACGTGAAATGGTAATAAGGAGAATAACGTTTAAAGAGTAACTTAATGCATCTAACTTAAAACATATGTGTCCATTACTAATGGAAATAGCTGTTTGTGGTCACAAGAATGGTCTATAACCACACCAATCAATGATGTCATGGCGTACTGACTCCCTTAAGTACACATCTTTGTCATTGTAACGAGGTGTCTGGAAATCATGAGTTTTTTTACCTGGTGTAAAAAAATATTCCAAAATAAAATGTCTACTTTATAAAATACATCTGTAAAACACCTATGAAAATACTTTCGAATTATAAGACTTTACAACAATACCAAAATAGTATTTGAGGAAAATGATCCCATGCTTGTTGATAAAATGTCTAAATGGCTGAAGAATGGGAATGGGCCCATAATTGAACCTTGTGGGATTCCATATGCACTTTTTACTATCTGTTGTTAGTAATGTTGACAAATGATTGGCTGTGACCCACTGTTGATAAGAGCAACACCTACATATGAATTTCTGAAATGTTAATTGTAATGCAAACATGTATTTGTGTTTTTATGATGGCATGTTACCCAGGCTACTCAGCTCCTGGCACCCCTACAGCTAACCGTTTTGTAGGCCTGAGCCCAAGAGATCCCGCCTTCCTCCACCAGCAACAGGTGAGATCTCCCCCTCCAGCACTCAGCTCACCTGCTCCTCTTATCCTTTCATTTTCTGTCCCCCATCTCCCCTGCACATCAGATGTGAAATCCCTGTCCTCTGCAAAAGCCTGTCGCACTCTGAATTTGATCTGTAGGACGCATTAAACCGTCTCATTAGATCAGAGCGCTTCTAGATCAGATCAGAGCGCTCATAGGTGAGGTCAAGCATAGCATTCACTGTGCATAAAAAATGATCAGCATATAACTTGTCAGATCTAAAAAAAAGATTGAGGCCTAATGTTTCTGAAGATAGCAGGTCATAGTGATAATCAGATCTTTTTTGCTTTAAATACTATGATGCGGTTCTCTTTTTATTGCGATGTTTAAGCCGAAATTTTAGTGTTATTTACATATTAACAGTTTTTTAAGGGCCCCTGAAAGACCCTTAAATGACACAATTTTACAGCCTCAGTATGTCCTCAGTATGTCCATTAGTTGAATTTGAGTAGATTATATCCATTTTATAAAACAAAAATTTTAAATACACTTGATAAACAATGTAAAATTAACCTCATGTTATCCATGCAGATAAAAATATATATCTCAAATGTGTACCACAAAAAAACTGCGCTACTACATTTTCTCTTGAATTTTTAGTAATGATGAACATGTAAGATAATCACTTTGAGTGTGTGTGCGTTTGAGTTAAAATCTTACAAGGTTGAATAGAAAAAGGCCTTTCCTCAGGTCACTTGAAAGAAAGAAATGAAAGTGTCAGGAAATCCACTGCCATTGTGTGGCCACTAGTCAGAAGATGGATGGGACATGTGGGTGTCTTTGAGAGTGTAATGTTTTCAACTCTATTTCCTTCACATTACTTTAGACCCACACAGGCACACACACACACACACACCACATGCAATCAGTACACTCCCTCATTTAAAGCACACAAGCTGAATATTTAGCGTTTGGCGTCACGCGGTTGCCCCAGCAGTGGTCCTAGGACAGATGTGGCAACCCCGTGTGTGTCTGTGTGTGTGAGTGTGTTTGTGTGTGCTTGTGAGGTTAGGAGTGTTGCGGTGTTGTCGGACGGGAGAGAGTGCTCTCCCCCACCCCATCTTATTGAAAGCGCTGGTCTCAGGCCAAGGCTTTTCCAACCACAACTAATTGAATGCATCTGCACGCGGCTACATAATGATCGCTGGGTTTCTCCTCAGCTCGTTTTTTTTATGTTTAGTAAAAATGACAAAGCTGGCCTCTGTTTCCTCAATCCTCTGTCGGTCTTTCTTTTTCTCTCTCTGCCTCTCTTGCTCTGCATTTTTCCTAAAATCAGAGAAGGCAAAAAAAAAAAAATATCGCTGAATGTTTGTCAGCACTCGGTAGGAGAAGGGGAGGAGAGGGAGGATTCACTTGGCTGATGTTGCACAGTTTATCTTCCACATTTTCTTGTAGCCCTGCTACTTCTTTCAGTGGGACATAAAGTGACTACACAAGACAGCAGCAGTCAGAGCGTAGCTGCATGAGAAGCTGAATATTGTCCAAAGCTTTGCCCCCAGAGACTATGAGGCCCTTTTGTTTTATCTTTTGAAGTGTACAATTAGTCAGATATATAATTCCCTTTTAAGAAATACAGTTTGATAATATAATACCAAAACTACATTCATTTTTATTTAATTATTTCTAATTTTCCAAAATGTAATCTTACTAAAACATATTCTTGTGGTCCTACTGCAATTATTTCATGTCTAGCAAAGACACCTCAGCTCAGATTTGTTTAGACATTTGGAAGGAGAAATATCGAAAAAGACAGTGGCTGAAAATGAAGAAGAGTGAAAGATTTGTAAGCACAATGGTGACACCTTTCTAGAAGCTTATTACATGCTATATCCAGATGAATAAATGCTCTCGTCGGCTTAGGGAACTCTAAACAGTCCTCACATTGATTCATCATGCTTTTGCTTGTCACAGTTGTTTTTGTTTTCTGTGGTATGATTTAACGGCCTGGGATCTGGCCTCGCGGAGCGGGCCGACACCGAGCCAAGTCCCCCAGGACTAAACACTTTCACCGAATACTCTGTCATTGTCCTCATCTAGCTATGGGATGTTTATTGTGCGGGATCCATGAGGCTTAGTGACACTTTAAGTTGTTTAGTGGCAGCTGTTTGTCGCTAGGAAGGGGCGACACGTCACACACATATGCCCGCAGAGTTATGGTTTTTAAATGTGGTCAGCATTGGGGCTGCAAAATAGACGTACACTGGTCTTTGTGTGTCTGTTTTATGGACAGTGGCCATGACTTGCACTGCGTCTACCTCTGCTGCTGTCAGAGCTAACTTAGATTTTTTTCAACCAGAGAAAAAATAGAGGCGATAGAATACTTGGAATACTTAATGTATTATTTTGATAACAGATACATAGATGTCCTGATCCTTGTTAAAACTGCCACTACACTGTAAATTTCTGACTATGAATGATAATTATATTATTTTACTACTATGAAATAACTTATTAATCATCTCATAACTTGGTAGTAAATCTGTTTTAAGACTTTTCAGAGCAGTGTCTATTTTAATATGTGGCAGCCCTAAAATAGAAGTTCTTGGTTACACACACACACACACACACACACACGCAGTAGGCTTCAAAAATGAATGAAAAAAAACAAACAAAACAACACCACCACACGCTCCCACACCTGCTCTATGATTCCCAGGCAGTGAATGTGTGAAAACCCTCCATTCATCTCTCGCCTTGGTTAACCCCTCGAGGGAATGCCACCATCTAGCATTCCGCAGGGAAAGATCCACGATCAGATGTCATTTGGTATTATCTAAGGAAGGATCCTAATCCACAATCTGCCCGCATCTGTTTGCTAACGTTCCCCGGCTCCGTCCCCCTTTTCCCGCTGCCTGTGCCACTCTGATGTGCCGGTGCCAATGGACAGATGGCGAGCCCCTCGAGGAGCGGTGGCACCGAGCGTCTGGCCCAACCCGCACATTTTCTCCAAGCTTTTGTCAGGCTGGAGAGTGCGGGAGCAGCGTGGGGGTTTAGTCTCCCAACCTTCAATAAATACAGAGAAAACACACTGAATGGAACAAGAAGCATTGTTTCCTATTCAGTTTATTAAGCAGTAAAACTAATAAATTTAATTATAATATAATGGAGGGCCATTACGTCATTGAAAGGCTTTTGAGATTAACTCCTAAAATTCTCTGTTTCTTGCCGCTACTTTACATTTGTTCCAGAAAAAAAATCAAGGAGCATAACAAAAACACATCACTGTATTTAAGCATGGCTAAAGTAGGAAACCATCATCGTCTCCTGATGTGTTCCTCCAGGTGCTCGGAGGAGAAAGAACACATTTCTCGAGCGCCGCAAATGGCTTTGAATATTCAGCGTATGCGTATATCTGATTAAATCCCTCTTAAGAGCCTCTGCAAAACGTCTGCCACTGCACGCAGAGTGCTAACAGTGCAGTTTTATCCCGATGCATTACTAAATGAATGTGTTGACCACAGGGCAAGGTTAGGTTGGTATTGGCAGAGATAGCTCTCAGCTGGATTGCCGACACGTGCGCTCGCATAATGCATGCAAAGGAGACACAGTTTTGTGTGTGGCTTTTTTGTTGCAGTAATTTGTAATCTGTATGTAAGGTTGGCATGTCTTAAGAGAGGGGGAAAGGGGAAAAGGGTTTAGTGTGCGCGTGCTTTTGTGTGTGTATGTGTGTGTGTGCGTGCTGTTTAACTTCATTGTAATTTTGACCCCTAATCAATAAAAACAGTTAGCTAATGAAAAAAAAAAAAAGTCTGCATGCTTGAGGGCATGCGTACTCCTTCCTGAATCTTAAAGTGCACTTACAGTGAAGCAATGATTATCGACAGGGTGCATGCATCCAGTGGATTGCACGGCTTCATTGGCTAACCAGCTCAAAAAGCAGTAACCACTCACAGATGAACTACCAATATGATGCCACTCACATTTGTAACTAACTAACTCCATTTTTTTTTTACTTCCAGGTTAGCTGTTACCACTAACTGTGATTGCATGCCTTTTCTTTATGTCTGTTTGATCCATAGCTTTGATTTTACTGTCATTTCCAAACAAATAATGAAAATACTGATTCCATTCATTATTTTTACATTGTCAGTAACAGTTAGGACTCATTTTAGAGTCTTTTTTTTTTTTATTTCTGCTGCTCCTGCTCTAGGCTCTTCTGCATGCATTTTGTGTATACAGTGTTGAGTTGTAGTTTAATCTGAAGTGGAAGTTGTCTTGGCCCAGTGATCTGACTGCTAGGTTTCAATTGACAGCTGAGGAAGTGTGACTGGAGCGTGACTCAAAACGGCAGGCATTATGGCCCCAGTGCCACTGACGACACTTTGGGGATTACTTGGCAAAGGTAACCTTTTCATTCTTTCACGCTGTCTCTCTCTGTCTCTCTTACACCACACAGACACACATACAAAGTTAGATTAATAAGGCCTAAATGATTTTTACTCAAATTCACATATAAATCTAGTTATATATCTAATCTATATTTTAGGATTGCTTTGTCTCCATGCTGTTACAGAATTTACCCAGAATATATCTTTGAATTTATGTTAAAGAGATTACAGTGAATTGCAGTTGTGTAATTAAGTCTTTGACTTTTCTAAGTAGAAATTCAATATTTCTCTTCACATCTGGCGAAAGCAACAAATATTACAATTTAATTTCTGTCAGATTTGTCATGATTATATTTCACTGTTGTGCTGAAACACGACAAATAGTGCAGAATGACTCAGGATTTGAAATATTTCCTGTCGGATTCACAGCCAACAAAAACAAAATATTCCCATTTCATAACACAAATCTTGATCAAGCTAATTAGAACGAATGGAGTCAACCCATGTAGAATGAAAGAAGTCATTTCAGGTCAGCTTTTTAGTCACGTGAGGATGTTTAACTTTCCACATTTTAACAAGCATAGCTTTGTTTGACTTTATGCTGAAGTCATGCTTTACTCTCCTTAACTTAAAGCTACAGAAAGTTCCCCCCTCACCCTCCCCCTTCATCTCGCCCTGCCTCCATACTGTATGTCTCCCTCTCTGGGGGAAAAACCTGAACCATTTCACCATGGCAGAGCGAGCAAGCTGAGCTAAGCCTTTTCCTGTTACGTCTCCCTTTTCCCTGGAAGTGTAGAGGATCTGTGTGTGTGTGTGTGTGTGTGTGTGTGTGTGTGTGTGTGTGTGTGTGTGTATTTTGCGCCCGCTGAAGTTACAAACTTTTTTTACACACATGCACACAGCAGAATCCCCTGCAATAGGCCTCCTAATAGGCCAGTGGAGGTACCAGAGAAAAATGTCCCCTGCAGGTCTCTTACATTATTTTACTCACACACCAGCTAACTCCTCTGCTTCTCTCCATACGAGTGTACAGCAATGTACACAGATAAAGTAGATCCCAGCTGAATTTATTTCATTTTGTTACAAAGATTCGATTCTATTTTTTCCTCTTTGATAGATTATTCACCGTTCAATGTATAGATGGAATCAGTCGGATTTCTCTTTTATCTTACTTGCCCTTTAACGGGAGAGCTCCGCAATGCCTCTTCAGTACTAGCCCCCAAATTAAAACGCTGCCAGACTCGCATGTTGCCATTGTGCAGGAAATGGGTCAGCAATCCATTAAGATGCCATTAGATAATCTAATTTAGGGAGCTAATCCTTAAACGAAGCACGCTGTATGCCCAGGCTGTGCTTGCAGGGAGTAGAATTAGTGAGGTTTGGGAGCTTGGACAGGGCAAGGGGAGGCCATCTTGAAGGTTACCTTAGAAAATACTGCAATGGAAGTCAGATTTTTTGTCCAGAGTTGCTTAGAGTCCAGAAACATAGGTCAACAGCTTAAATGTAAAGGTAATATAAAGAATTATAGGCTGCACTAGCAACGTTTGCCATCTTGGCAGGTCCAAATTGCAGCGAAAGTGAACCGCTCGACAAGTTGGAACAACAATACCCAGAATTCCGGTAACATGGCCTCAAAAAAAACCTGCATTTCCAACATTGCCTTGATTTGATTGCTTTAGACGCAATGCTTTAAAAGGCACATCACTGAAGAGTCTGACTTTCTTTGGATGGAGCAATTAGCAGTCCTGGGAGGATTTCAGCCCCTGGGTTTGTGATTTAGCCTGATAGTCGCAGAGTTCTTTACATCGAAATCCTGCCCAGTGCAGCTTTAGGTTATGGGATGCAGATACGGACTGACAGCCATCGATTTTAACAAGATTAAAACCGATCTGCTGGTTTAGTGCGCACAAAGGCCCGCGAGTCTGCTTTTGTAGCTGTGTGGTCCCCCTAATGTAAGCCATTACCTGAGAGGAGTTTCAGAAGGAAAGAGAAACAGAGAGATGGAAGGTGGGAGGGAGTTAGAGAGGAAGAGAAAGCGAACGGGAAGAAGAGAAAGCTGCAGCCCTTGGCCACTCTGTGCGCTCTTTGTTCAGCAAGGTAGGAAAAACTTAATCCCCCCTTTCCTGTCCGATGATTTTTGGCAGGGTGAAAGAGAGAAGGAGGGAGGGAAGAAAGCAGGAGAGAGGATAGCATGAGGACGGGTTGAACAGGAAAAAAACTGCTTGAGAGGATTAGCCTTGAGGTCGTTTTTAACTCTTTGCACGCTCAAACACAATTTAAAACTTGAGTGATGTTTATTTTCATTTTGAATACATCGTCTTTCTGTCACTCTTTAAAAGGCTCTGAGTCTTTCAGGCAATGAGGTGAATTGAATTTGCACTTCCATTGTTTTAAGTGAAAGAGCACTGACTTGTGATTTGTATAAAATGCAGACTGGCTGATCAGTGGCTTTCATGAACGCAGACAGTGATGTCTGGTTGTGAAGCTTCACACAGAATCAAGTCTGTATTCCACCTCTGCAAACCAGCATCTTCAGACTTCAGCCTTGTCTGTTTTTTGTTTCTTTTGAAAACATCTCTCCTCCTTGTCATCCATCTTCTTTTTTTCCCCAACATTTTTCCTCACTTTCTTTGTCCCGCAGTCATCCTTCTTTCCTGCTCTGCATCATCCATCTCGATCCGTCCAGGTTTCATCCAATGCCACGTCGCACTTTAGCATGTCCTAGAAAGTTTTTGGTGAATCGGGTAGGAGATGTGCGAAACAGGTATTCTCAGACTTAGCGGGGCTGATGTGAGAGGTGGGAGGTTGTTAGATGAGTGCACACTGGGGGCCTGTGGGGAGAGAACAGGGTGGGGGTGGGGGGGCTAATTATCTAACATCTACGTAGCGCAGCACCCCACGGGAACAACATGCTGTTTGTTCCCACTCGCGTTTTCAGTTAGCACCGTTGCTCCCCAGGAACAATCACTGTGTTGTTTTGCCATTAGCGTGAGATGAATAGGGATGGGACAGCTTTGTGTAGGGACCCCCCCCCCCCATCCCACCACCCCACACTTTTTACCCACAAACCCCCCTCCTCCACCTCCACCGCCAATCACGCTCTCCCCCTCATGCTTTTCTATACTGCCATCAATGCAGAGAAGAGGGCCTGCGTCACGGCTCTCTCACATGATGTCCTTCAGTGGGAATCAAGTGGAATCACCTCAGCTTAGATTAATGAGCTAGCGCTGCCATTTTTCCTTTTTGTTTACCCCTCTCTGTCTGAACAAAACAAAAATAAGACCTTGAGCCTTGATGACTGTCAGCAGAGCAGTGATGCTGGTCATTAGCAAAGCAGTGTTCAGGATAACTGAAAGAAAGAATCTGATTTTGACTTCATGCTGCACAAACAAGTTAATGGCATGTGACTAATCTGTCTGTCTCTTTCTGTGTCTTTCTCTCTCTCTCTCCACAGTCCTGGTACCTGGGCGAGCTTAGTTCCATTCCAAGTGTCGAACGGGACTCCGATTCTGCCAACAAATGTCCACCAGAACTACAGCATAAACATCATTGGTGAGCCCCTGGTCCCCGCTGAGACAGGGAACTGAACACACAGAGGCCAGATGACCCCCCCAGGGTGGATGGGTGGGTGGGGGTGTTGGTGGTGCAGAGCTAGCACTACAGGTGTCCGCAGCCATGGATGAAACCAGCAAAGCAGCACGAGCTGCACAATCGTCCCCCCCTTCTCCCAATCTCGCCCCTTCCATGTCCCTCCCCAGTCCCGTCCCTCCCCATGAAGGACACTGGCCGTGAAGTGAAGACGAGGGTTGGTTCAGAGGAAAGAAAAAAGAAAAAGCTTCAGGTCTGCTGTCTCCTCGCCCAAGCCCAGCCCACACATCCACCACCCACCAGTCAGTTGTTGTGTTTGCAGAACTTTTAAATCCATTCAAATACTGTGATGTATAGATGCCTTAATGTTTTATTGCATGACACTCTAGTCTCTTAGCGGCAATTCCTACTACTTTTCCATGTTGAGGGAAGATGTAAAATCTTGATTTACACACATACACACGTGAAGAGGGTCTGCGTATCGACAACCTCTGCCTGGTGGATGGCTCTGAGACTCTAAGCTCTCCAACCCAGACCTCTTGAAAAGAGGCTTTCCCACGTCAAACGATTCACTGTGTACACCATAGGAAAATTGTGAATTCAGAGTGTTTCTTCTTCCGTTTGATTTCAGTTTACTGTGATACGACTCTTTGTTCAGAAAATGTGTTGACTTTGCTTATTCTTTACTGCTACTTACTTCAAGAATTAACGTAAACACTTACGGTAAGAGTTGAGAACTCTTGATGCGGTTTTCAAAAAACACTAAATGTTAGATTTGAGATTGGACCCCTCATTAAAGAATTTGCAACTCCTTTACAAAAGGATTTAAAAAGACGGAGAATAAGAAAATCTTGATAGAGGCAAGTGCAATTGAATTTTTGAAGGGAAGCTATCAGTCTGTCAGCCCTAAGACTCTAAAGGAAGGGGGATAAATATTAAATGGTTTTATGGGTAAAATGTTTAAGAAAACATTTGAATTTGATTTCAGTCACATATCCGTCTCCTTACATGAGAAAAACATCAAGCGTGAAAGGCAGTTGAAGGCAAGTACTTACGCTACCTGTGCAGCGCTGAGCAAAGCCAGCACTTCTTTTGAGCCCCTCCCATCGTTATGGGGAGTTTTTTTTTTATTTATTTTGGGGGAAAAAGAATCGAACATAAGCAAAGAACTGAAACACACGTAGTGTGTAAAAATGGCATTTCAGTTTTTCTTTTAAATGTTCACGATAAGATCAAGAGCATATGCATTTGGCCATCAGCTTCTAAAGCTTATGTTTACAAAAAAAAATATGGAATGCAAAGTGTTAATTCATGGAAATGTACAATTCATGCAAATGTACAGTAGGCTTATGTGTAAAGCTAGTTTGTGCAAGGTTAACTCTACAGTGGAAGAGGCTGAAAACTGAAATTATGAATCCAGGTGGTGGCAAATCCCTGAAATCGAGAATTGTGCACGGCATGTTCACAGCCATTGCCTCTCCAGTCCAGACATATTTATACAAGGAAAATCTCTCCAATACTCTTAATTTGCACGATGACATATAGTCCACATTACGTGCCTTGCCTTTGAATATAGAGACATCACTACACTTGTTTTTGCTGCATTTATCATTATAGAAAAAAATTAACATTTTTATGATAAGAATTGTTTTGTACTCTGAATGAAATTGTTGATTTTTAACTTCATGTACTACTCTATCTCACAGTTACATTGCATATCAAGGCTGTGTATAGTTGCCGTTTTAAAGTTTGTAATCAACCAGCATTTTTTTTTTCAGTATTTTGGTGGTTTTTCTAATAACCTGTCATCTTTTGTTTTTTTCCTTATTTTTCAATGCTCATTTTGTTCATCTTCCAGTTACTATTGTGGAGGGTGGAATTCAGAATTATGAAAATTATGCAATACCAAGTTTTGCCTATGTAGGTAGTGCTTATAGATGCGTCAATTATTAGAGGCTAGTTTGGAGATAGACAATATTGTAATGCATTTATTTTGTTGATATCGTTGTTTGTCGTTGTTGTTGTTGATGATGTTGTTGTTGTTGTGGGTGTTTTCCTTTTTTATTGACCAAAGTGGGGACTGCTCTCTATGCAGTGTATGACAAGGTCTTTTTTTTTTTTCCTTTAGCATATAGGCCTACCGAATGACGGTGAGACGTGTTCCAGTGTATTTTGAATTCGGGAGTTTTAGGGGGAGGGGCGGTATTTTTCTAGAAGTACTTATAAAAAATGCACCCTTGGTCTTTCTACGGCTGCAAAGTCACTGATTGGTCTACTGTGACTCTTACTTTCAACTTTCCACCTGGGGTGCTAGCATGTGACCTTGAAGGAGCTCATTTTTCACAGGAGAGACGGCTTGACTTGAGTATGACAATCATTTTAACAAATCATTTTGCGTAGAATCCCATTTTTCTCATAGATCCCTTAAAGCTGCAACTGAAGATACTCTTGCAGGCTTGTATCGAATACTACGCCGTATTATTGTAGACGTCACCGAATGCAACTCCCAAGTAGATGCCTTAAACACATCAGTGAAGTGGCCTGTGACCTGCGCAACAATCACACACCGACAAATGCTAGAGAGACCTGTCCAAATCAGATGCAGACAGGCTCAAGCAAGCCTTTAGAAAGTATTTTATAAGTAGTAGATTTGTATAAATGTATATACAATATGCACATATGTCAATTCCTGAGATACTTCTCCAGCAGAGCCCAGTATAGTTTGTGAACATTGGACCACAGAAGCATTCACGTCCAGTGGCCCACTAGAAGCTTAAATAGAATCCACTAGAAGAAAAATATAGCACTTAAATAGCACATAGGCAATCGTCTTCTCCCCCGTACAGTGTTTTGAAAATAGTCTTAAACTAAATCTCTCAGGCGTATAACAGGGCATTATTTATATCAATCATTATCTTCCCTTTTTTAATGTAAAAAATAAAAAAAGAAAGACTTTTCTCACAGAGAGTGCAGCGCCTCCATCGCTGCAGTGACACCTTTTGCACTCTTTCCCTACAATCGTGAAAGAAATATTTCCCTCGGAGAGACGGTACTACCGGGAGGGCTAAGAAGCAGAAAACGTTTTTGAAAAATAATCCTCAAGTCAAGCTCAATCTCTCCGTCTTCACCCAGATTTCTTATGCAGAAAAAAATTGAAAAAGTCACCCCGTTCTATGTGCACTGTTCTGTCTTTTTTTTGTTGTTGTTGTTTAATTCAATTTTTTTTTCTTTTAAAAGAAAAACTATAAGTGCTTTGCAGCCTTTGGCCATTGGAAACCCCACTGAAGTGCATTGTCCCCAAGTGTGTTTGTGAGTGGGTGTGTGTTCGCCTGTGTGTGTGTGTGATAAACATGTGTCAGGGTCACTGTGCTGTTGGTGTTTATTTGAATAGGAGACTGTACATAAAGGTAAATATCCTGATTGCGTCGATAGCAGTAGTCTGTGGGGTTGAACTCTGCTTTGGCAGCTTGGGTGTTTGTGTGCATGCGCGCGTGTGTGACTTTGTGAGCTGGATGTGTGATCGAGTGCCTCTGACACTACACAATGAGAGAAGATGAGGGTCTTTCTATTGAAAAAAAGCCTGCCGTCGGACAGGAGTTTGTACACTGTAAACTTTCTCGAGAGTTCTCCTCTTAAGCCCATATTTGTAAATCTTCAATTCTGGGGACAATAAGTCAATTCCATTTTAGGAAAAAAAAAAAACAAATTCAATTTGGGTTTTTTAATTATTATTTGCTTCAGAGGCTGGATTTGAGTTAGAACTCTCCAGGTTTCCCTGATTAGTAGATTCTAAAGTGTTTTTATCAGTTGTTGTATTCTTGTATGTAAAGTAAAAAATGGGGGGGAATATTCTATACAGATCCATGAATATAAAAAAAAAAAACAACAACAATGAAGGCTTTTTTATTATTAATAATATTATTTCTGATCTTGGTTAGTGGTTAGATATTTCCATTTGGGAAACACTTCATGAATATTTGAATTGTTGTTCTTTCATTAGTGTGGCCATAGCGAGTGTGATGTGATTTATCTCATTTTTTTGGAAATGGGTGTGAATTCTTGTCCAACAAGATCGTGGTGTGAGTGTGTTCCTTGTAGCAGCTGGGAGGTGATGTCACTTAGCCAGTAGAAAAGGCCCCAGATTGCACCTGACCATAAACGAGAAGCAGGGTAAAATCTGACAAACGTCCTCGATGAATTTATCAGATGGGTTTTTTTTTGTGGGGTTTTGGGGTGGGTTTTGGGAGGGGGTCTTTTCAGAAATGTTGCAAGATGATTGGTGCTACATTTCGACATAATTCAGATTCGGCTGGCCAACGTTGAGTCGTCTACTTAGTTTGTATGCAGACGACACTCTATAAAATCTCTTTAAAGATCAGTAAAATCATCCAGGCATCACTCATTTTGCACATTCCACATGCTCTCTATGCCTGATGTGATGTAGGAAACCCTTCATTCACACTTCAAACAAGCATTACATTGATTGCAGGTGCATCAGAATAGGGTACTGTACCTTCCAGCTGATAATAGCTAGTGTATTTGGGCAAGTTACGTATTTCTGTTGCCACGTAGGGTGTGAATGTAACCTGTCAAAAAGCTCTTGAAACTTAAAAATGAAATTTTAATCAGTATTCCACCCATCAGCAGCTTCAAGAGCCGTATTCTGCAACCGTATTTTAGAAAGTATTATGTCACTGATCACTGCAATCATTGAGAAACAGGACAACTTTATGCAAGGAGGACCTGCGGCACTCATGCAATATGTGTGATTTTCTTCTTACTGAACGTCACACATTCTGTAGGGACTGAGAGGGCGTATACATGCAGACTTAGAGGAAACATTAAAACTTAATTTTCATCCTACATGAGCAATACACACCTTCCATACGTTGGCTAGCTGCTAGTCACTTGGCATCAGGTTGTTATAAAACATGAAAACCAGCATTTTTACAGGATATTACATTCACCAAAAGAAGACAAAAAGATAGCAATGCAGTGCCTGTTCAAGCTGTCCAAGTGTCTGTTGTATATAATTGTAAAATGTGATAGACTTACTTTCATATGTGACAAGAAAAACACCATCACACAGAACAGAATGTGGCAAACGCGTCTGGAAATATTACTTTGCTTTTGGAGCTTTTTTTGTGATTTATTAATTTTCAAATTATGTCAGCACACAGTGCCCACATCAGGCTTGTTCAAAATTTGAGAGGAAATGTTCACTCTACTTTTGTTTTTTTTCTTATTTTCTCCCTGGGAGGGGGAGTGGGTGGGTGGGTGGGAGGGGGGGGTCAGTGCTACATTAAGCGCAGTGAAAGGATGAAATAATGTCTTTTCTTAACATTAGTCACCAGTTTTCTCTGCAGGGCTGATTTATTTTTGGGTCTTGTGGCACTTTTACTTCCCTCTGCGCACACATTTCTTCTTCATGAATCATGGTGGAATTACATATAACAAACAACAACAACAACACCAACAAAACAATATGTAAACAGTCTCCAGTAGTGATCGTAGTTACACTGCAAGTGTGTGCAAAGGTCTATGTATGTATTTGAATGTACGTTTTAGAGGACTTTTTGGAAAACTTTTTTGTTTTTTATCTTTTCATTGACAGTTTAGGAGCCACAGGTGTCCATTGTGAACTGTATAGCGAAGGCCTTGATATCCCTTCTTTTATTGATTTTAGAAACGCCGAGCATTAGGCAATGCCTTCAAGCTGGTTACATTTGGTGCAGGGGCTAAAATTGCCACAAGATTAAAATCAGTGTAAATAAAGGCTCAACTTTTTGTGATTGTTACTGTTATATCCAGCCTATACTGCTAGCAGCTGTTTTTACTGCAGTCAATTACTGGAAGTGGATATATTTCCTATGCAAAACTGTTTAAACAATAAAATGAGCTATGCTACAAAAATGACTTTCATGCTACGGCTCTTTCTTGTGTTTATTTAATCATGTTTGATTTTAAAGGATTGTAATTTGAGACCTACATATAAAAGTTCCTGTTTGAGGTCTGACATCAGATTCAGTCAGTGTTTGATGAACAGGTAAACAGCTGCATTTCTGCATTCAAGCCAGTTGGCTGGAAATTGCAGGGAAATATAAAACGAGTTGAATTATTCTTTGTAATTTATGTGCTGGATGAAAATTATTAGGGTGGAGAGTGGGGCCAGAGAGGGGGAGGGGTCATGCATTTTTTCATTATTGAAGGAAGGGTTGTTTGAATATGTTTTTGTTTGTAAAACTAGCGCAGTGCCCCTTCAGGGTGTGCAGCTGATTGCTTGGTTTGCGGAATAACACACACATGCACACACACACACACACACACACACACACACACACACAGACAGACATAGGCTAAGTTCCAACACCCATACAAACAAACTATTTAGGACGCCAGAGAAGGATTCTGTACATCCCCATACAAAATACCACGATGTCCTGCTGCACTCGCTCACATTTTACTGTATGCAAGCCAGCATGCTTTTGAGCCGCTGAAAGAGCACAGACAGACGACTGGTCATGAGTGTTAATGATGTAGTGGTGTGTCCCAGACGTATGCACACTGCATGCAACAGTATGTACAAGTTCAACAGGAGAAGTTCCAGGCTCTAAAATCCCTTTGTGGTGCAATTTTAGTCTGATACTGTCTCCAGGTGTGCAGTGACCACTGTGCTGTGGAGGGGGAGGAGGCTGTGGTGCCCATAGAAAGGCCGCCATATTGGAGAGGTCGAGATCTGCTCAATATTTTTTTAATGACACAGTATGCATTTCACATCCAAACAACTTCACACTCCATAGTGCACTTCCTTGGGTCCCCACACAGACAGGCAGGCAGGCAGAGACTTCCTTCATAGTTAAATAAATAGAAATAAAAAGATTAAATACATCACAAGGATGGCTTGGGTTTTGATATTTAACGCTGCACTCACTGGGAAACCGTCTGGAAGAAACGTCTCCAACAGGCCATGCGACTCGGGCATCAGCATTGTGTAATTTGAATATATCTGATTATAGCATAATCTGATCTAATACATATTCTGTATTTATTAAGTAGAATCCACGACTGAGAGGAAATACTGTTGTGCCATAGAGATGCTATCTGCGCTAATTTAATTCATTCTTACTTAGCAGTTTTATTCAGCTTTATTCAGAGTTAGTGGCATTCAAAGAAAGTGCTGATATCATTGGGGACGATTTAGCTTTTTCTGGGTTTTTTTTTTCTAGATTCAACCTAGTGGTAATTAAATAGATGAGGGAAACTAACCATCTGTATTACAGTGCAAAATGACTGTAGCAACATTAAGGTTCACCTCATCCAGGAAAGTCTCTAAAACCAGGTTGAGAGAGCAAAACAAGGTTAGTAAGAGCTGCAGGGGTGGAATAAGGACAGTGCCAAATCAGAGGAAAGACGACTATTTGACGTTAAGTATTAAACTAATTGGATTTTGTTGATTCTCAGAAGTGTGTCTGTGACAGTTTTCCCTGAAAGCTAACACTAGTTTTCATGTCCTGGAGCGATCCCATGACCCCGCATACCCGTGCTCCATCGTGGTATTACTCCAGCTAATCTACTGTAATACCCCAATCCCTGAGGAATGGGAGACAGACTCGAGTGTTTGGTCCACAGCAGAATTGGTCTGCTGGGACCTCGGAGGGTCATACGAGGTAACATCCATCTGGGTCACTGTGTCAAGTACATGAAGCTCTGATCTAGTAAGCCTTTCTAATGGGATTGAGGACATTGAAGGAGGCAAAAGTCGGGCTAAAGCGCCAATTAATTCTCATTACAGGACTGTGTGATGGGCTCAGGGCTCAGCTGGACACTTGATGACAACAACGGGCAACGTCAGTGGTGCCCGCAAGACCAGACGCCCGTCCGCAGCAGGGGCGTCCTCCTAATGGCCGGTTTATGCACTGCATGCTGCACACCAATCAAAGAAAAGCCCACCTGGCCTCGGGCACCAACCAGAGTTCATTTGGCTATCATTAAAGAGGACCAACAATGTGGCACGCTGATATAAAATTACCCGATCTATAATGGTAATCATCATGCCATTTATCAAAATTGGCCAGTTGAGTCAACATCTGGCTTCAATAGGGGGCTCTAGTCGATGAGGGTCTTGGCAGCGTCTTGTACCCTACATATTTTCCACTCTCTTTTATCAAGGCCTGCTGTCAGTGATTTGACGAAGCTAAATAGATGATGATTTGGCCCTATTATGTTTCGCAGGGCTCAAGAAAAGGGGATTTGTTGATTGCCTTTGTGTTTGTCTATGTTTTTTTTCTCTTCTTCTTCTACCCGTATGGATCCAGGAGAGGTAACGGCGCCTTGCGGTTCTCCGACGTGCGTCTGACTGTGTACCAAAAAAGAGGATGGAGAGGGGGGAGGAAGCACAGCGAGTACTCTCACACAACCCTGTGAGTGCAGAGGCTGGACTGGGCTGTTGGACACGAGCCAATGCCAGCACAAAGAACTCTGTCACATCCCTAAGTTTTATTGGGGGAATATAATATTCATCTTGTGCGCTGTTGGAATCAGGTAATGAATTAATCTGATCCTTTCGTCTTCTGGCATCAAAGAATGAGTGTAATGCACTTTATCTAGCAGGAAGTCATTAAGTCAGAGTTTGTGCTGATTATTTATTGGGTTATGACTGGGGGAAGGATTTATATTGTTGGTGTTTGGTGCAGACATTGTAGAGCTCATGATTTCAATAGAAAAAGGGGACAAGATATTAATTTCTTTGAAATAGATAAAAAATTGGTCTCTTTGAAAATAAATTCACAAGGGAAGAGGTTTCAGTAACCAGGACCCCACTTAAAGGAAAAGTCCAAAATTAATGGAAGTGATCCACTTTCTTGCCAACAGTTAGATGAGAGGGGCTGTCATGTCTGTATGCTAAATATGAAGCTACAGCCAGCAGATGGTTAGCATAGCTTAGCATAATGACTAGAAACAGGGGGAAGCAGCTAGCATGGCTCTGTCCAAAGGTTACCACCTCTAAAGCTCATTAATTAGCATGCTGGATCTTGTTGATTTAATCCATGCACAAACCAAAGTGTAAAAAAGACATGTAATAGTATTACAGGGTAGCAGTAGACAGCTTTTTCCCCTTTTGTTCCAGTCTGGTCCTCATGCTAAACTATGCTGAACAACTTTACATTTAACAGACAGGGATGAGATGGTTATTTGTCTTCTCTCTGAAAACAAGTGAGTGAGAGCACTCAAACTGTTAAGCTATTTCTTTAACTGATTAGTTAACAGTCATGACAGTAGGGTGAGCTTCTCTAAAAGATATTTGGAGACATCCAGTGTGTAAGAAATTTCCCGAAAGCCCTTTTTTTTTAGCCTCCATGTAGAAACACTCGCTCTCAGACGACAGATTACGTCTATTTGAAAAAATGTAGTTGAGGAGAGCTTTGGGGATAAAAGAGGGTTGTCTGAAAATGCACTAGTCCTAAGTAGTACTCTCAGCTCTGTGTATTCCCACACAAATTTGCATAAATTTCATAGTCTAAGTCATGGACTGTGGCTGGAACGTGTTATTAGTCTATCTTTAGGTGGTAGTACAGGCCGATCACACTGAGGGTTGTTGTTATCTCATTGAAAGCACCCTGGTATTACACCCAGCGGATTGAGAGTGGGTCTTAAGATCGTGGGATTTGTTCACATATTAAAGCATGTCTGTTTGGATGCGCAGAAAAGAAACAGGTGTTCAGTGTTTGTGTATGTATGTGTGTGTGTGTGTGTGTGTGTGTGTGTGTGTGTGTGTGAGAGAGAGAGCGAGAGGAAGCGAACTCCTGTGTGCGTCTTTGTGTTGACCCTGTGATGTTTGCTCGAAGGCGCGCACGCACATAGGATGAGAACGCGCTGCACATGTGTGCGTATGTGTGTGTTTGTGTGTGTATGACTTGACAGAGGGGTGGGGGTGCTTCATTGAAAAGTACTCCTCTCCTCCCCTGTTCAACATGCTGGATTAGCACCAGCAGTTTCCCATGGAGCCGTCCCTCCCAGCCCCCTGCCCATTTGCATAAGGCGCAGACAGGCGGAGATGTGACAAACAAACCTGGCACACACAGCGCCGGCTGCCTCCTTTACATGAACTCTTTCCCTCTTTCTCGCCATGACAAGAAAGACACATGAGATAGAGCACAAGCAAACCCACCTGCGTGCACCGTTCACCATAAATGACCTGTTTCCTGAGTCCAAACTGTGTAGTAGAAATAAAATTAAAGGCAGTGTCAGACTGGGGTTTGAGGCCTGTATTCCTGCTGGTGATCATAGTGATTCACAAGTGAAGGAAAGCAAAGGCCTGAAGGAGGTGAGAAGGGCTTTCATTGCTCTGTCATTTGGACAAAACTCCCCTGAATCAAAGTATCCTCCCCCTCGTTTTTCTCTTCCTCCAAGATGGTAATGTTCACCTTAAAACATCTTTACTGTACTGTGGCTACATAACACAGCTCTCTGCACTGCTGTCCGTCCGCCAAGTTCCTATCAAGTCCCTGATTTATGGTGCTTGATGCATTCCTTGGCCCTGGCGCGGTAGGCAGTTTAGCTGAAATATGAGAAGAGATGCAGAGAACACAGTCAAAGTGAGTTTCAGTTTAGCTTGCCTGTGTGCATTGCTGCAAAGCTGGTGCAACCTTAAAGTTTTTTCTGTGCAAAAACCTGAGATACAACTTGGCTGATTTTTTTTTTTGTTTAATCTTTAGATGGCAAAATATTTCAGAAATGTGGCGTGGTCTGTCTGCCTCGTCAGCGTGTCCTGTTAGGTGATAACAACAAGAAGAACTGTAACCCAGCTGTCATGAAGCCCACAAAACCCCTTTTGTTGGTTGTGGCATTCAGCTTTCACCCTCCTAAATTACATTGGGATTAAAAATGTTAACTACAACTCCTTGCCTTTTCCTCTCCACTTACATGTAGAAAATTGCATGCAGGTGTATGAAGGAAAAAAGGCCAACAACTTTACAGTAGTATTTAGCTGTAAATGGCTTTCTTACTTGTGCGGTAAAGACCTGTAATCAATCATAAAGGCTTTAAGTAGCCGTTTGTCTTCATTTGGGTCTTAATGTAAAATTGCTGATAAACTGAAATCAGATAAGCAGAAACAGACATTTCTGAAAAAGGAAAAGTCCGTATATGAAGCGCTCCCTGTGCGCCTGCATCGCTTTGTCTGCTCCCAAGTTACAACAGTGTGATTACATGCTTTATTAAGTGCTGAAGTGCTCTTCCTGAGTAAAAGCAGATGTCACCACAAGGTCTGTCACTGTGTCTGGATCGGGAGTGCCTGTGGTCAGTGTCTCAGCCCGCCTGCAGCTCCCTGTGGTTTCCCATCAATTCAGCACACAAAATCATCGCCAAACAAAGTGGGTGAAGACACAGACACAGACAGACAAAGTTTCTTTATTCAATCGCTGTATGTGAACATATACAATATCAGTGTACAGCATGCTGGAAATTAAAACACAGTTCAGACAGATGTTCTCTACTGTACCTATAATGAGACCTGGCATGACATTTTTGCAGTAAAGTGAGTTAATCCGCTAGACGAGGGGCCTGGCTGCTGTTTGTGTTACTTTACCACCATAAAGCGCCAGACGCAGTTCAGCAAGATGATTTTTGTTGTACTTAAAGCTAAATGTCATATGGAGTAGGATAAGCATAATGCCCTTAATGCCCCTGTGTTCTTGAGCAACACACTACCTGAGCCTGACCTTTGACCTCTTTGTTAAGCAGAGCAAATAAATGGTTCCCATATTGTCACATCGCTCTGCACACTCAAAAATAAAACTATAGCCAGAGCTACTTTTACAGCTCATCATGTCTGAGGAACAATCACTGAAATTTGACATCACAATATTTAAACGTAAAAAACCACATATGAATTTTTTAAATAAGGGGTATTCCGTTTGTTTATCTCACCCTTCCCCTATGTGCTCCCTGTGTTTCCCAACACTGGGAGGGGAAAATGTTTCGGATTTACTTACCATAGTATTAATTAATCATTGCACATCTGTAAGTGTGTATGCCCATTTTGGTGCCTGTTATGTTTGTTGAGTCGTGTGTGTTACAATGGTGCTTTGGCACTTTGGCACCTGCGCTACATTATAAACCTAAAGGCTTGGATAATAAGCTGCAGGTGCGCTCCTGGCAAACAGAGAGGAGACGCGGCAAAGGGGGCGGTGGTGGGGGAGCAGTGCTGGAGTGTTTGTGTGTACGCGCTGGGTTGTGGGGGGGTATGCGGGGGGGGTCACCTGCTGTTATCGGTTGGCACTCTACATTAGCAAGTATATAACATCAACCTGGCTCCCATAGCTTGCTCCATACAGCACGTTCGCTGGACTTTTTGACAGCGGAAGCAACGCTTCTTCCAGGAAATTGGCTTCAAAGGAATCAACTCTTTTGTCCATCATTCCCTCCAGTCTGTGGCACTGTCAATAATTATTGATGTTAATTACCGTGATGATTAGGGTAATTTCTTTATAGCTGTGTTGGCAGGTATGCAAAGTAAAGCTGGGCTGATGGAGCAGGCCGCAGAAGGGGCTTTTCTCATTGACAGCATAGAGTCGAAGTGACAGCCAATAAGGAGGCAATCTACTTCATGAAAATCTAATTATGTGATGAATGGTGCAATGTATAGAGTGTGGCACAGTAATATTGCTCTCCCACCTGTGAAAATACTAGCTGGAATAATTGTTTATATTGGGGGGATGCTACTTTATTTACATAATGCAAGCAGGGTTGTGTTGGCATCTAAAGAATGGTATCCACAAACATCTGCCTCATGTAGCTCCCCCTAAACATCCGCTAGAAGCTACTGCTGTATGTATGGTATTCTGCAAAGGCATGTTTCTTGCAGCACATTTCAGTTAACATTTTACGAGCATCAAAATATGTTTTCCAGTGTGAGATTAAAAAAATAGCAACATGCTTAAAAAATGAAGTTACAGACTTCACAAAATCTTTTTCCAGCTTTTTTTTTTTTCTGCAGAAGATTGATGAGTAAAATTCACATCATTATAGCTTTTGAATCCCTCACCTGCTTAACATTTACTGTACTTTGTGCTGAAGTCCTGCTATACTCCGTGTTAATGGCTTCCAGACCTCATCTTGGCTGAAGCACATCGATGTGACTGAACGAGAATTCTCCGCTGAAGCTGGAAACTGTGACCGACTTCTACTAAGAGATGTTTGTGTGTTTAATGTAAGACTGATACAATATGAGTGTTCGTGGTTTAAAGGTTTTTACCTCCAAGATTAAGGCCGTATGTCCCAGGGTCTCAGTCATACATGCGGTCCCCCAGGAATGCATCTGTATTGTATTTTGCTTTTGAAATGTATTAACTCTGCAACATTAACAAAGACCATCAGCCCACCTGAAACAGGCTGTCTGGTTGTGAAGCATATCAAAATGACAAATTTGAAATCCTTGGTTTAGAAGTAAGGTAGCGAGGCAGCATACAACATATGGCACTGTGTGTTCAAACCTGGCAACAGGCAACGGACTAACAATGTAGATTTCCTCTGAATGAAACAAAACCCCTCAGAAAAAGGGACCGTCATTAAAAGGGCTGCAAGTGTAACCTTCACTTTCATGTGCCCATGGGAGTGAGCGCGACAAGAGAGGGGGACTTTTTGATTCTTTCAGCTGCATTTGGAGAGAGACTGAACACGCACTGAGCTCTCGGATCTTCTCATCCACACTTTCCCATATGGCATATGGATCTGGGTGTAGATTGAAGGATGAGACACATGCACAAAAAGAAAGAGAAGAAAAAAAAAAAGAGAGTCCCATATGTGTGACTGTTTCTCTTCATTTGCTCCCAGCCAAACAGAAGTACCTCCTCAGCAGCTTGATTGAAATTAATGCTGTTAGAAATGTCAAGACGGACGCAGTTCATTTACACAAGAACCTGTCATCACAAACATGACTGTTCTCAGGGATTCGAAAAGAGGCTTACATTTATGAAATATACATAATGTTTAAGTTGCATTTAAAAGATTCACCTTGATGTTCCCTCCATCTAACACTGATGTTGGTGAGCAGAGGAAGAACATGGCGTGCACATGTGGAGCTAACCTAACGTGACCCGGAGAAGTTTTACTGCAAAAAGCTTGCTACAGATTACTGCTGTTTATATCCATTCCAACAGGATTCGTGTAGACAGCTCCGTTTTTATTACTCAATATTAAGCCTGTAATAATTTATTTCTTTTTGGCCACTTGGGGGCAGCACACAAAGCTGTAAACTCAACAACACATCATCACCTTATAAAGTCTAACATGTTAGCAAACAGTTGCCTTTTTACACATCAGGCAGACACAGAGCAGCACTACCATGCATTTGGGCTTGTTTGGTGCTGGGCAGGTAGCGCACAGTGAACAGTTATTAGCCGATGATGGCGCCTGCTGCGGCTGGAAACGGTGACAAAACGGTTAAGTTCAATCCATTAATGCCGCAGCTCTATTCCCACCGTAGTGCCCCCTCCCTCCGCTAGCTACCGAGTCTAGACAAAGTACCCATTGTACTACTGCCCTCATTCTTCCTGCAACACCACCCTTTTAAGAATTTCACTATCCCCACCCCTGCGAATATAAACCTAAATTTAGTCATATAGACCTAAATCTAAATTTGATATATATTTTTGATTAATTATACATAATGACTTGCCAAAACACCACTTATCTAAGTCATAAAATCGGGCCTGACCTCATTATCAGGATAAAGCACTTAAAAGTTACCTGTGGTGTTAATGTGCTTTCCAATCGATGCATCCTGTGACTTCTTTCTCCTTGGGTTTTCAGTTGAAGAATATTCTGGAAGTGAGGCCTTTTTTCCTCATCTGTCCAGTTTTGTTGGACTAAACAGAAGCCTTTTCACTTGAGATTTGAGGTGAACTGGTGTCAGACGCTGCCTGTCATCAAGATGGCATCTTTCTTCACAGATGATTCACTGAATTAGACCCATGACACCTCCTGGGGCTCAACAGGAAATTCCAGCATCCTAAACCTATCTAGTTCAGTGAACCTGTGTTGAAAAGCACATAGTGATAATATTTCTTATCACACAGTCAGCATCAATTTGCACATGGCTTCCCCTTGACACTTTTCGCCCATGTCCCTGGCGGGATGGGGATAAATCCGCTGTTATATTGAAGAAGGTGTTGACACTGGGCCTGGCACCAATGAATTGCACTGTTGCCTCAATTAGCTGCTCAGGATCTTGTGTCAGAGCCATGAAGACAAGGGGGCGATGTGATACCCTGCAGTCGAGGCTCTGTCGCTTACCTGGTGGCCCCATAGTGTGTCTTAGCATATCATATGCCTGCGCACGCTTCCAGCTCTTTTTACATGGATTCGGCAGAAACTTGCAGGGGTCTCTGCAGGTTCGTGACACCTCCTTGGGCCAGGAATGCACTGCTCTAACCAGGGCCAGGCCTGACGGGGAATAAGTTACAACTGATCTGATGTCAGATATTCTCTGGAAACTAGTAGTTGCCAGCAGGGTTAAGGTTAAGGAGCATTCTGGTGCTAGATCTGCACTTAGGGGCATCTTGTAGCTCGGAGGAAGTAGTGCCGGCAGAAGGAGGCAAGCGTACCTCCCTGTTACCCCCTAGCCACCCTCCTCCAACTGCCATCTGATGTGAGGTAACATGTGAGGGCGAGCTTCCATCTGTCCACGGTATAGGCTAGCAGAAGGTGCAGCTAATGAGGCTTGATTTGCTGCTGCACCTGCCTCCAATCTGGGGGGTGATGGTAGTGTTGGTGGTGGTTGTGTGTGAGGTTGTGTGTGTGTGTGTGTGTGTGTGCGTGTACTGGGGATGCTCTCTCACCAGCCTCTCCTCCTCCTCCACCACCCGCCCCCTCTCCCCCTCAAGGTGTAATCATTGGTTAGCTTGTATGGGAGCGCCTGCAGGTTGATGGACCCTGGGAATTCATTAGGAAGTAGGTGAGGACTAGGGTTGAAAGGGCCTTTTGACCTGCCTCCAAACACCCTCACATTACAAAGCAGAGGACGATTCAAAGGGAGAGGGGAGTCAGCCAACTTGTCGATGCGTCTTCACTGCGAGCAAAAGGGAACATTTTGACTCTCATGCTGTAGCTTCTGCAGCCTTTTTTTGCAACAATTCCATGAGAAATTGAGCTTATTCAAAGCAGTTGTTGCATCAGAATCTGTGGCTAGTTAAAGTTTATGAAATGCAACCAAAACAGGACCTGTTTTTGTAGTTGAAGATGAGGTTGTTTTCTTCCAGATGGTGTGGGGGGGAGGTGTTATGTCCACATGTTAAATGCAGCATGTTTATCCCACTTCTCTGTTCCCTGTCACAGATACCATTTGACACAAGAGCTCTTCAGGGGCCAGTTATTCCAGGCCATTGAATCCAGATCAAAACCAGCCCTGTGTGTTTTTGTGACTCAGTGTTCAGCTCCCCTTTTCTTCACAATCAGTCCCTCACAGCTTCTGGAACTGAGAGGGAGGAAGGCAAATCCTCACCGCAGCTCTGCATTATAAGCCACAAAATATGACGAGCTCTCTCGAGTCAGAACATGGTGCAAAACGTGAAATCCTAACAGTGAGCGTTCGCGTCTTGAATTTTTACAATATTTTGTCACTCGTTCTTGTAAAATGTTGCATTTGACCATGTGGTTTGGTGCAAGAATTTCAGATGGGGGGGGGGGGTTGGGGGGGAACAAAAGAGAAAGGACTCATTGCCCCAAGGCGGCACTTATAACTACTAGTGAACCCATCCCTGGGAAACCTTCTTTGCAAGCTGCGTGAATAATCCACAGGGTGATGTCATCGCTGACAAAAGCTGTGTGCCACTCTAGATTATTTTCAAATTAGCTGCCCCATTCAGAAAAGACTTCTATATGTAGAGGCCCAAATTAGAGGTTGCATATTAATGAGTGACCTGGACAGACTGGTAATACTTAACATATTCACATCTGATTTAGAGAAACTGAGCTTGACACTTCCCATCAACGCTAATAATCACCATCAAATGAACACTCTGCTTCATTTTGGAAGACTTACTGGATGCTAACTTCATAGAAACAGTATTTTGAGTTTTATCGGGTCTCACATCAGCTTGCAATGGAGTCACTAAACACACTGAATGCATGACCATGTTATTCATCAGCATCTGGAGTGAAAACCATGTCCTTAATTTGCATTCCAGCCACCCCACTTTTTGCTACACCTCATGACTTCATGAATACTTTATGACTCTAGTTTGTCCAAATGGCTCAAATTTCAAATTAGATGAACTTACTACACTATCAGTAAAATGATACAATACACATTCTCAGCATCTATAAATAATGTGAGTAGTCGTGACTCCTCACAGCCCTGCAAGGAGTTGCATTTTAGTCTCGCCCTGTCTCCTCATTGGATTTTTAAAAAAAGATGTCAAATCAGAGAGCTGGTATAAATCAGAGCTGCGTCACCAAATGACTGAGAGATAAATCCAAGGCCTGTGTTGAAATTATGAGGCAGCTCCATGGGAAAAGAGTTTATGCTGCGAATCTGAGAATGCTGATCATCCCATCGGGCTCATTTGTTTACTTTCAAATTCCCTCTTTTGTGTGGTTTGGAATTGGAGCAATGTTTGTACTTGCTCTGGCCAAGGGGGAAATCACTTGAGATGTGATTAAGAAAATGGATACTGCCCTCTTCTGGCGGGAACAACGATCACTTCTCTATGAATCTATAGCAATTACTTCAGGCAGTAACCAGGAAGCAGTGCTCAAGGAAAGGCTGGTGCTTTACTTGAGATTTTTTCTCATCAGCATTTACACAGGAGGAAAAGATTCATTCAGAAAATGGACTTCTCCTGTCCTTCCATCAATTTTGTTTTCCCAAAATTAATCATTTTAATTGCATATTTGTTGTGTGTCTTTGTGTGTGTGCATATGTGACTGATGGACATGAACAGTGGATTTTCATGTGAGGGATGGGAGATAATTTGACTGTAAATCCTGAAATAAATGCAAAATTAACAATTGTTTTTGTAAATTTACCAGCTAAGTGTCCGAGGCTTTTAATGACCACTGCAAATCATTCATCAAAGCAACGTATAAACCCCATACGTTTCCTCTGCCTCCCCCTTGTGTGTAATGGTGCTCCATCGTCGTGGCTGACGTGGGTCAGATCTTCGGGCAGGTGGCTGGGAAATGGAGGCAGATGGGCCAAGTGCTCTACCACTGAATCTGTGAAGTTCTCTCTTCAGTTTCAAGCTGCACCGATGGGCCCTTGAATTATTACTGGGCCCCCCATTCATAATTAGCCCGGGCCTGGTGGGGACCAAAGCCCCACTAATGATGCCTTTGTTGCCGCTGATCCACGCTGCACAATCAACAAGAGGGGACGTATGACTGGGAGAAGCAGTCCCACATTGAGCGATAACGTGCCTTTAGGGCAGCCTCTCTAAAACAATCACGCATGGTTTCAGCTCTCCCCTCGTTAAAGATGAGTGTTCACATGGGGCGTGAGACGGAGTGTGTATGAGTGCGTGTGTGTGTGTGTGAAAAACAGAAGCTTGTAGGTCTTCAGATATGCCAGTTCCCACAAGCAATATATGTCTATTTGATTTCATAAGCCCTCCAACTGCACTCATTGTATGTTAAAGATGTCTTTATCCTTCAAATGGATTTTTTTTTTTTTTATGTGTGTCTGTGCTTAATTTTCAACATGGCTTTCAAGTGTTTTTCCAATTTTCAATAATTCCTGCAATACAGATCTCATCAAGTTTGAGTTTCTGTTGGTTATCTGAATCAAATGTCTCTCTCAATTTGCTATAAAAGACATGACTAGCCATGAAATGTATTTTAACTTTACTAGGAAGACATGCCATCAGACAGTCTGCATTAACATTTAACATCAGACTCCATTTCAGCAGTTTCCACCGAAGCTGCAATAGGAGAACATAAGGGAATAATTTGACATTTCAGCAACTCCGCTGTTGTTTTACTCAAAGGCTGTAATTCAGTTCAGACCACTTTCCTGCAGTGAGTGACGTCTCTAGATTTTTATTCGGAAAGATGGAGTAAAATAAACTATAGAGACAGGTAATATGTGCAGTACTATATTATAAATATTATATATATTCTTAATGAAAGGTGGAACCTAATCAGCGCATTTCAAAGCAGAAAAAAGCTTCAGGAGAATTTGCAGGAAGGACTCAGCTGCCATTTTGTTGGCCAGAGGACTACTGAGATCTTTTCCTATCAATAAAAGCAGCAATATCACAATGTAGAACAACTCAATACGCAAAATAGACTAGCATCACGAGTGAAAGTACAGAAAGCATATATCATAATAATGGATTATTAGTACTGATGGATTTTAATGAGTTTGTTGATGTGTGACTGCGTGATTTATATGTAAAATGTCAAATAAATGTTGTCAGGTGAAAACTACAACATTTGCCTTTGAAATGTAGCCAGGTTTAAAGTGGAAGTACATGTAGTCAAATGAAGCATGTGCCACCAAATTATAAGTGTACTTTTAACCACTGTTCTGGCAATGATGTCTGATTACACATAAGTAGTTCTAGTCCCATGTGGGGTTTGCATTAACGTTCAGGGAAAAAGTGGTTATGGGCAATAGCCAGCTTTAAAGCGCTTTCTCTCAAATAATCAAAAAGTTGCACATTTTCGGAACATATTGAGTAGCTGATTTCATGTGACCTGACGGAAATCACGTTTTTACATTTCAATAGAACAAAAATACCACTGCCTCCCTCTGCCAGCTCTCCTTTACCTGTCCATTTATTCCCTTCAAAATGTCAAACAAATAGGCTCCTACTTACATCTACCTGCAAGTAAGCTGAAGAGAAGAATAAAGGAAAGGACAAAAGACAGGACAGGAAATAAATCTAATGCGTGCTTCCTTTTCAAATGAAGGACTTTGATAATGTTGCCAAAAAAAAGTCATTACGTCAAGAGTATTATTTCACATATGCCCACATCAATATTCCAGTTTTTTCCACATATGGAACAATTGCAGTTTCCTTGAGAGGATGCACTTGAACATCACTTGAGCCTCCTCTGCTGAAGGAGGTGGAATTTTTTGGCAGCACCTGACATCTTCTCTGCCATTGGGAGAGCTGGCATCATGGTGGCACCAGCATCTGTTTCTGGCTCACAGTGGCAAGGAGGAGCTGGAGGAGGGAAAGGATTTATTCTGCACTTTTGAGATGAACCTACAAAATACTGGTCAAATGTGCAGCTTCTAATGACTTTTGGAGTTGACGGCAAAGAGCACAATGCAGATCCAGGACAAGGTTTTTGGCTAGTTAAAGCACGCAGGAACAGTAGAGGCAGCAGAGGAGCTGTACGTCTCTACAAGAGGGGGTGGATCCCAGTGTCCAGAAACTTGGCCCTTTTTCAAATGAAAGTGTATTTGTGCATTTATTAGGCAGACAGAGTTAAACGATTGCTCTCCACCCACTGGTTAAGTCCAGCTTTGAAGTTACACGTGAAAGGATTACCAATGCCCATATATGCCAAGGCAGCATAAAACCAAAAATTGGAATACACTCTCACTGATTGCATTCACTTTCTTTATCCAAGACAAACGAGCGTCTTGAGTGATGTTAGCTTTTACAAGGAGTTCAATGGAAATTAGTTTTCGGTAGGTAGACGAAGTGCATCTCGCCAAATTGAATTAAATTACGTTGACCTCCTTAAGTTTAGATGCACGTCTAGAGGCATCTATTTTTTGAAATTTTCAATGTACATTCCACTTTGATAAGGAAATGGTTTGACATTTATTGGCTTTCTTGTTGAAAGTTAGATGAGAGGATTGATACAGCTCTCATGTCTATGAACTAACTGTAAATCTACCATCTGCAGCCAGTTAGCTTAGCTTAGCATAAAACAGAGCAGAAAGCCTGACTGTCTTTCTTATTCTTATTCTTTTGGAGCTGTGTGTAACAAAAAGCAATTTCCCCCTGGGGATTATTAAAGTAATTCTGATTCTGATTCTGATTCTGATAACAAAATGTGCCTACAAATACCTGTGAGGCTCGTTAATTAACACGTATATCTTGTTTAATTCATCCGTGCAAAAACCAAAGTGAGATTTTTTTATGTGCAGTAACTTGTTGTAGCTGTTACCGTGAATTGTCAGGCAACCAATGTAGACTCCAAGAAGTCACTGTGGCTATCCAAGAAATAGACGGACATATAACCCCCGTAAAACCATATCTGTAGCTGTAGCTAACTGTTAGCCCCTGCTTCCAGTCTTTATGCTAAGCTAAGATAACTGACTGCTGCATTAGCCTCATATTTAGTGTACAGACATTAAACAGGAATTTTCTCATCTAACTTTCGGCAAGAAGCCACAAATTTGTATTCCACAAAAATGCTACACAGTTCCCTAAAGTATTAGAAACATTTGTGAGTAACAGGAAAGTTTGGGGGCATACTAGTGGATGCATCCAATAGTGCTAATGGAAGACATTTTCAACCTTCATGGTCCTTTGTGGTCCTACTCTGAGTTAAGCCAGGAAATGAGAGATTTTTAACCTTTTTCTTCCAGCTGAGGCATTCTTTTTGAGGACTGTTTCATAAGTATCTTGTTAATGTCAGCCTGGCATGTTCTCCAAGATCTAATAATTCAGCCTTTGGCGCACAACTCTTTCGAAACATCATTGTTAAGATGTTGTTACAGTTGCGTGAACCCTGTGAATTAACAAAGTCTGAGCAGCGCGGCTCACTGATTTCATTGAAACTAAGATGCAGGAAGTCAGCTGTGGAGAAGCCCTTTATGGTTTTTGGCATGTTGGAGAGACTTTTTTTTTGTTTGCAGCTATTTGTTCAAACCTCAGTTTCACAGATCTGAGCAAAGAGTTCAGTGTTCAGTGATGCGATGAAGTGATTAAAAGAGGACGAGATTACAGCATTTGCAAAGTACAATAAGTGAAAGCTCGATGGTTTTCTATGGAGAAAACCCGACTCTTTTAGATTGGTGTTATCACAACATTCCTTCAGCTTTTGCTGAATCACATATGTTTCTGTTTATGATATGGCTCAATTAAACACCTTGTGGTATCGCTTTAGAAAATGAATGCAGTAAGACCAGAAGCTAACTGTTTCCAGATAAAGTCCCATTTTTCCCAACCCAATACTTTTAGTCCGCCTGCTGACCTTCCTGCTGTCAGCAAAACGCCTAACACACATTGACCTGGTCAACAGTACAAGGCGTCTCAAAATCTGAAAATCCATAATGTGAAATGTGATTTCCTCTTGTTTCTGGACATAATTTCGGGACAAACGTAGGGCAGACAGCCACTGCTGTACCTAGTAGATTAGACTTCTCCACTTCTTCCTGTTTCATTCCATCCAGGTGCATACTGGGAACGCTGCCATCTATATCCCTTGGTGCACAACAGTACAGCGCAGCTGTGGAAGCCACCTAAATTTGATTCCTCTCGTTGTAGCCTAGCAACGGTGGGTATTAGCGCACACAAGCTGGATGGGTGCAGTTCTGGTGCCAGAGGCAGGATGGGCGCCTGGTTGCAGCTCATTGGCAGATGACATTGAGTGAAAGCTGGCATTCTGAGATTAGGGGATCAGATGCTCACAGTGCTCTATGCAGGAAGTAGTATGAAATGTTAAATCAATGCCAGGAGGGCTTGACAGATTCTTTACACTTGACGTACAGATGTACACAGATACACCATACATAATGGTGTTATACAGCACATAAACCCACATTACATCAACTCTACTCTAATTACGTTTTTGTTAGAATCCAGCATCTCAAATGAAAATGCAATATTTGCTGATGTAAAACAGACCAAAGGACCATTTTATAAATCTGTTATCAGATCTTGGCTCCCGCTGCAGATAAGAAAAGTAGCTCAGGATTTGAGCAGATGTACTGGCGTCTTTCCAGCAAGAACTAATTCCTAATGTCACCTTTGCTATTGATTTACTTTGAATAAATAAGCCACTACCTTAGATTTGTTGTATTATTAACTTAGCACAGGAGGTGTCCTGGGAGCTTGCTGGTGTTACCATGTAAATGGTACACACATTTTGGTTTGAATCCAGCGCAGGGCCTTGTCACATGTCTGTCTTGTGTTTTTACTACCTGTAAAAATCCTTTCCCCCTCACCCCCCCAAAGAAAAAAAAAAACCTCAGGACAACACAGCCAAACAATACACCTCTTGTGGACTTAATACACAAGCCAGTCGCATTTCCACTGGCTTGAGCGGGGGAGGCAACTCTCCCCGAAAGCATTGGCAGCTCCGCTAGCTTCTGTTTGCTAGAATACCAGATGCCTCACACCACATGCTTCAACCACTTTCATTTCATCTCTGTGCAGTTGTTGATCAGATCTGTCTCTGTTTGACGCAACCTGCCTCCCGTCTCCCTCATAACTTTCATCTTTTCCAAGCTGGGCAGGCAGGCGGCCGCGGCTGTCTTGAGATGTCACCCGGTGACGTGCAGTGTCCATCTGGTATACGTTGTAATGGGCCTGGATGAATGAATGGCCAGCCACTCCACTGCCTCCTTTATGATTCTCAGCAGTAGTGCTGTCCAACTTTGATTCCCCAGTTATTAGGGAATTGAATTCCCCACTGAGGCGACGCCCAGAGGAGAGGAAGAGAAAGAGACACACAAAAAGAGTGTGAAATCTGTGGCAGTGCTACAGAACATACCATACAGCCCACTTCTGCTCTCTTCCTGGAGCCTCTTCTGTCTTTGTGTGTCTCTGTAAACATGTTAACACCACAATCGGCCCTCTAAAACAGGATGGTTCATAAGGATTTGTAGCAGCAAACCAATGAGTGGCATACAATTCTTAAACTGAGGTGTTGAATTGTATGAGTCTTGGTTTTTTGGCTGAGATGGAGAAAAATTTTAGGCTTGTTTAAAGAGCAGCATTGCAGAAAAAGAGCAGTCTGAAGGTCATGTAATGAACCAAGCACCCTACGACAGAGACAGACTACACTAGGTGACTAACTCTCTGGGGATTTTCCTTCATCTTAAAAACTATCGACCGTTTCCCTCTGAATTTAAAGGGCTCCTACTGGATCCCATCACAAGGGGATTAAAGAGGAAAAGGGCAACTGGGATCACTTGGAGAGCAGACCCCTTCCACTTGAGCCAACACTCAAGCAGGGATGAAGTGGAGGCGCAGAGACGACCCAGAGGGAGAGAGCGCAGAGGGAAGGGAGAGACGGGGAGGTGGCATAGTTTGGATTCCCAATATGTGTCCGGGGAATCCGAAGTGAGGCCAGATGGCACAGGCCTGCCGGTCTTTGGGAATCACAGCATACGGCGGCGGGACGCATGGCAGAAGGTAGCGGGAAACAGTGCCGGGGTCAGCTCTTGATGTTGGACGCTCCCCGGAGCGGTTCCTTCCATCCCTTTGAACAAGAGAGCATCTCCACACAACTGTGCCGCTTCTCTGCTTAATGCGGCAGTTGACTTCAAACGCCGTGCTATTCCCTCCTGCCCAAAGCCTCCTGAGTTCTAAACATATGTTATCAGACCTGATGAAAACACTGTGCCAATAACATGCCACTGAGTGCAACACATGGACATATGTGTTCTGTTTTCACTGCAACTTTCATCTCGTACAATTTCATTTGACTCGCTTGTGAAACATTGTGACATGTGGGAGCTACGTCACAAAGCCAGTGCGAGCAGCGGCACCGCTTCACAACGCCTGTCATGCCAGTGTGCTTTGCTATAGAGTGAAGCACGATATGATGGCAGCCAATTATATCTTCAGCTTTCTGAGACAGATGTCCAATATAACCTGGTTAGTGCTAATAGGCAGATTTTTAAACAAGAGTAATTATTCATCGCTCACAGACCAGTAAAAGAGACGGATTCTAATATCTGATGCTGAATGTGTGAGACAGGTGTTACCACCAATTTTCCTCAGTCTCCTGTGGCAGCGCCCACTATGAAAACATCGAACACGTCCGCATCCACATTGTAGTGATCTGACACATTTTTAACACATACTCTCTGACTTAAGGAAAGAGGCAATTCTGCATGTGCATACTGATTACCTTCCTCTATTTTTGTCTGAATAACAGTTTTTTGGAAGCCAAATGTGGTGTTATGCTTGTTGTTGCGTCTCCATATCCGTGTATAGACTAAGATCCCCTCGTTATTCTCATTAATGGTCCATCTGTCATCTTGGCAGAAGCCCACTGGTATAGAGTTTGCTATGATTAACATTTAATCTATATGATTTTCTAATGAAAGCAGGGGTGCCACAATCAGTAATGATTGATTTGTTCGCTTTTTTAATAATGGCTCAGGTTGTTGAAGGAGATGTTTTACTGTGTGCTGATTATGATGCTATTGTTTTCTGAATTTCAATCTTTGCAACTTCTTAATATGAATTTCCCAACTGTGTTGTTGAAGGCTGCAGTAATTATTGTGGTCATATACACTGCGGGGAGGATGAAAACACTGTTATTCAACCTTTGGTGATCCAATGTTTGTAGTTTAGCCTGTAGATAATCTTTTCCCTTTTTTTTCATCTCACCCTGTGTTTGTACATTTTACACAAGAATCATTGTATCATGTCGTCAGCTCGTTCTGTGTCTACGTGTAGGTTTCCTTCCGCAGCTTTTCTGGGTGAGTATCTAGTATGCGCATTGCAATAGACTGCTGAACTGTCTCAGGTGTTTGTGTGTCTGTCCTCCAGTGCATGCTGGGATGCATTCCAACCCTTGTGAAAAGCCAACCTGGACAGGAATGAGCAAGTATAGAAAAGTAGTGAATGGATAAGGAAACACATTCTTTTTTGCAAGAATAATGCATTGTAAAGATCCCTCCACAAAAAAGTCAAAGGTAACAAAGGTAGAAGCTGAAGTAAGGGCAAAAGGAGGGACCCCTCTTTCAGTATGGACAGACATGCAACAGATGTTGTATGTATAATATAAATCCACCATGTAGAACAGAAAATACGAAAACACATGAAGACTATAGATGTGTATAGAATACACAGGTAGGACCTGGTCACACAACCTCTTTTCTTGCGTAGTAAATTATTTCAATGATCAGTCAAAATTGTTGATTAATTTTCTGTTGATTGACAAATCAGTAATCACATTGGCAATACCAATAAATAAAATACCTCTACTCCTCACAGACTGCAGATGCCTCAAGTCGGTGACGTACATTGCAATTGTCTGTATGAGCAACGTAGATCTGTAACCTTCCATAGGCTCACCAAGACATCTGCCATACACGGCAACATGAATAGAGCTGTTGGCTCGGGTTCAAGCTTTCGAGAGTGCCTTTTGTTTTGCGAACTGGCCATTGTGGAAGGATAGGAGGATGGTGTTTACGGTCGCTGCAACCTCCATGGCCCCCACAAGGCGGATAATGAGATACAGTTGTTATCGGTGACAGCCAAGGGCCACGAGGAGTTGTACCGGCCTGGTGTCTCCGCTCTCATCCTCCCAGGGTGAGAGAGAGGATTGGGATGACACTAATTCTGACTTGAAACCCTTTTAGCTAGAGCTCCTCAGTAGAAAACAAACATCCCAACTGTGTATTAAATATTAAAATGTCTCTGAGAAGGAGATATAACATGAATGTTATTAATCAGTTGGTCCAGCTGGTCAGGAAAAAGGTGAGAAACCTCCCGGCACTCTAGTTTTTGACTTGCATGCAAATCGAAGGGGCCTACAATAATACTCATCAGAACTGTTGGCTTTTGTTTATTCAGGCCAGCTCCGTCTAAGGTGCCTTTAAACCTCCTCATGCACATGCATATATTCTGTATTTAATTCAGATACAAAACGAAACCTTGTGGTTTAACAAGAATGCAGCTCACAATATTTGATACTGACCATCAATGGCCAACACTAGCTTAGCCCTAGTGCACAAAACCAGATGATTCCTTACTGAAGAAATACAAACCAAATGTAGACGGAAAAGTTGTAAATAAGACAACAGGAGGTCCATTTCTCCTCTTTTAGGCTTACTTAGATCACTAGTGCCTGTGCCAAGAATAAGCCTGTCCTCTGACCCCATAGAGAAGAAACTCGCATCGACCCTCCATCAAACTCCTGGTAAGACAACAGACACGCCAACTCCCTGGATGTTGTAAAAAGTAGTGAAGCCTTAACAGGGGTAAGTATGTGATTACTGAATCATTGTCTGTAATCTAAATTAGTCGATGGTAGTATTCACATTACTGTAGCATGTTAACATCTTACTGCCCAACACTGGGAAATTTTAATCTGAGATATACCTTTATTTGAACTTTGACATTTCTATGTTACCCAACCAACCTCCCCCTACACACAGATGCCGTTCACTCTTATCTCACAGCTCAGACCAAACATAAAAGCAAATCAGTGGTGGCACACTTTACCCAATATCCATGCTGGATGTGGCACAACATCTTAATTGATTTGTTCCAAAACCAGATGAAGTGAGTCACAAAAATCTGCGCTATATGCCCCTTAGATAAGTGCAAAGAAACACGATTTCTGCTTTGAAGAGTATCCAGCAATTATGTGTGGTATTTGCGGACAAACGCCATTGTTCATGGAATTTAGGGTCGAAGCTGAGGCCCTTACAGATGATTTATGTATTCAGCTGGGGATGGGGGTGGATAAAATGGGCAAATTTCATCTGGCTGTAGAAAGCTCCAGCCCAGCGGGCCTAGAGAAGGCTTAAACATAAGCAGGACGGGTGCCAGTTCCTCTCCTCGGCCATTGTGCTTTAATTAACCTACATAGGAGCTGACTGCTTAAATGTGCAGTGATAGATAAGGCCCCTTGGATGATTGATTTATTTACTGCACATGCTAGTGATTTCCATAACATTACTACCCCAATTACTGGCCATATGATGCACAAGAGTCATTAACAGCCAGCCTCAATGTATGTATGGGCATGAATGTACCAACATATAGTAAAGCTTCTATTAGGGTGGATATTAGCCACCAAACACACAACAAAGCTTCATGAGACTGGAATCAGGTAGAAAAATCTCTCTGCGCCAAGATCAGCCAAGGTCAGCCAAGGTCAGCGATGTTTCAGTGAAGGACAGCGAGGAACAATTACACTAAATGATCAAGAGATGGCGGATTCACGACTCTTGGAGACATTGTTTTACAAAAGCACACTGGGTCTGGCTTTGTCAAGTGAAGTCTGGCATGGGCCCAGCAGCAGTCTGAGGCTGTGATTGCAGCAGAACGTCTCCATCAGAGAGCACTAGAAGGTAACGGTGGGATTAAAATGGGCACTGCTGGCACATACAGACGGGCAGAGTGTTTCTTTTTTTTTTCTCCGCTAGGCCATTGTTCCATATGTGCTCCACCTGCGCCTCTCAGAGCCTCGCGCCAAACACACGGCCGGCAGGCTCTACCATCCTTGCTGATTGGAAGTTGCCATGGTGACGCTGTAAGCCAGCACTGAAAATGGGGGGGTGCGCTGTAAATCTCAACATGGTATTTTTTTAATTTAGGAAATTGGCAAAGGAAGTGTAGTAAATGAATCGTCGTTAATAATAATTCACATATGGGACAAAACACAATTAGGCTGTTTTTGGCTACAGGCAAAGAGCAGGCAGCTCCCTCTAAAATGTGATCTCATCTCATCAAAGGCACTTCAGCTCTCCCAGTAGTCCTGAGTGAGGACATAGTTTGCCTCAATCTGATAATGATGTTTATGGAAATAATATCACTGAAGATTATCATTGGACAGAGTGCAGCGAGATGGAGAAATCAATCACATAATGACCAATAAATTGATTCCTTATCAGCTCACGCAAATGGATGGAATAAGCAATTCGGTGCATTGGATTATTAGACAGCTCACAGAAAACTCAAAATTATTTTCCCCCTCTGGGTAGCTAACCCACTACTCAGTGCTGTTTTGTTTTGTAAGTTATTTTTTCATAAAGTGTTTGGAGTGCAGAGGAGAGGCGAGAAGCAAAGCTCACCCGTAGCTTTTAATAACACGATGGCCACCATCCAGCTTCAGACGAGTGCTGGGATTGGCTGATCCTTTCACACCCTGGCACCTGGAGCAGCCAGAAGAGAGAGAGAGAGAGAAAGAGAGAGAAAGAGTGTGTGTGTGTGTGTGTTTGTATGTGTGTGTGGGTGAGAGGGAAAGAGGGAGCGGGTGAGAGAGGCTGTTATTGGTGGCTGCACTATTGGAGGCGTGACATGACGAGAATCAAAGGCCCTCACCTGCAACCAAGTGAGAAGAAAAATCATTAAAATGGTTTCAGGCCAAAAGCCTTTGCATAAAATCCAGAAACTTTTAGTTTAAAAAACATTTTCTCCTGGTGTTAAATTCAAAGTTCGAAATACATTCTTGGCTCTGGTTATGGTATTTGCAGCAGGTTTGTGAGGAAATCTGTGCTGAGAAAAACCTCCCTGTTTAAAATCTACCAGGCTTGAGTTTGTACGAGACATACAAAGCTGCAGTGATGCTCATCGCTCACCATGGTGACCCACGTATTTGCCTTTGATTAGCACCCCCTGCTGAAAACGGCTGTGCAAATATGATATGTACATTTGCATGTTTGTTGTCATTCATTTGACCATTAATCCATAAATCAAATTAACCTGGTGGTAAACAGCATTGTGTGGACGTACGTTTGATTGTTCAGCTGCAGTTGCGGGATCATCCAGTGGGTTAATATGTGCAAAAAGGGGCTTTGCATCAGGAAAACAGGATAACTTATCATTGATAATGATTAATTCAAGAAATTTCTGCTTTTTCCTGCATAAGCTCCAACAGAGAAAGCAAAAACGTCAACTATTCTGATCTCAAGATGTCTGCCTGAGTTGGTGGTGTTTGTGGGGCTCTTGCTCTGGCTTATCCAGTGCGGATGTGACCTTTCAGAGTCATTGAAAATGCAGAGCAGCAACAGACAAACTGACCTGCAGAGGAATTAGCCGCTGCTCCTTTCGTCTCCTGCAAACCCAACAGCTTGAACACGCCTGGGCGCTGCCTCACAAAGGCGCTCTACAGAGGAGGCCTATTAATCTTCCCAAAGCCTCAAAAAGCAGAGGAGCCAGTGTGGGCCCCTGAGTCTGGTGCCTGGGGCCCACAGACAGGGGTTCTTGGCAGGCTCTGCGGGGTCACTCTTGGCCCCCGATCAAATAGGCGGGGGCGGGACAAGGGCACAGGACGGTGTACCTGTGCCCTTTAGCAGATGCCAGGCTGAGGTGTGCTCCGGGGAGAGGTGAGAGGATCAGTCCTGGAGCTGCTGGCCTTCACCAACATCAATCAGGATGTTGCTGCTGTTCCTCCATCATTAAAGAGGAGATAGATGGAAGGTAATTTGAACACGATGCAGCTTTTCTCTCTGGTGTTCAAGGCCCAACGTGGAACTGTGAATGAGCAACACCTGTGGCACCACTTTTGCCTTGACTGTTGTCTTTGTTGTTCAAATTATCATGTGGATAGAAATTGTCACCACCAATCTGATCTCTCGATGCTTGGAGTGATAAAGCCTGGCAGCACAACACGTACATGAGGGTGTAAGTGATTTGTTTGCTGATGTTCTGAGTACATATTGAAGCACAACAGGCTTGTTCAGAATATCTTTTGTGGGATCTCAATAGGACAAAATGATCACTTCCCAACAGAGTGGTTATTTTTATCCACAAAATGTACATAATGTAGTGAGATAAACACCAACAAGGCCTCTTGGATGTACTATTAGGTGTATATCACCATCTTAAGCATCATATATCCTTGATATATTATTCCTCTGTGACATAGAACTTAATTCATTAGGATTTGGGTATGGACAGTAGGACACACTGTCCTGCTGCTAAATATTGTTAATTATTCTCTGTATTAATCCATAGCAGAAAATAGTCCCAAACAAATGCACTACTTCCTCCTGTTTGAGTCAAGTTTGATAATAACTACAATGCCCAGCTGTTTTAAGAGAAGACTTTTTTAAAAGGGAAAAATTAAAATGAAAGTACATATTTGTGATCCTTTTAGTTGAGTTTTGTTTCAGTGCTTAGTGATTAGGCTGAGGCCTACAGACAGGAAGACCAACACATTACTGAGAGGGGTGCCAGGTCTGTGTGAAGTCAGGTCACTGGCCAATCAACAGTCAATCAGAACTCAACATATACCCCTGCCAGCTCTCACCGCATTGCTATCATTGCTAAATGTATTGTAATATCTAAGAATGAGCACCATGAATGTTGAGTGTGGCAGCATTAAAAAGCAACATGTAGAGAAACTCACTGATGCACAAACTAACCTGTTGCTTTGTCTTTTTGCTTTCTCCTCCCTTTTCCCTCCCCCTCCCTGCCTGAACAACATGAATGTATTGTTTTTTACAGCACTTCATGCATTTAGTGCGGTTAATGCAATACCTTATTTCAACTGAAACACCATCATGTTATTTCACTGTATTTTAATCACGTATATAGTAAACAAATGTGTAAATAGGCTATTTATTTTTTTCCTTGTGTGTGTGTGTACTGAATGATCTGGAATCATTTTGTTAGGATTTGGGTATAAATAAATGATCTAATTTAAAATTCACTTCTGGATATTATTCATGGAATTTGCATGCAAAACAGGTCAACCCAACCTGACGAAAGATTCCACCCATGGCAACACTTCAAAAGTAGCCAAATTCTGCAGGAAAACCACAGACCTGACAAACTGATCGCAGGTTTGTTGTTTGTTGACACTCAGAAACAGATGGAATAACACCAGCCTTATTCTTTAAACTTTATTTGTAAGCCTTTTATGAATCTCACAATTTGTAATATTATCATATACAAGAGCACGTAGATTGAGGCAACATAATGTCCTCAACATGTCCGATCTCTACCAGAGAAACATTTTTATGTGCTAAGAAAAGTACAACAACACCATCTGGACACGCAGAATTCACAGAGCCTCAAAACCACCGGAGGCTCCAGGAGAGCAGATTTCTAATTCTAATACTGCTTAATCATTTATTATATTTTAAAAATGATACTAATGCATTGTTCAAACAGTTTCTTTTAAAACAATATTTTGAAATTAAACCTATTAGGCTCCTCGTTTCCTGATGATTAATAGGAATGTAATTTGATTATTTCCAAGCAGCAGAACTGAGTCTTAGTCTTTGAGTAAGACGTGTTTCCTACCAGTCCCAAGGGCGCAGTTTTGAGTCCAACACTGACCTTTGACCTTTGACGTCGGACCTCACCTCGGAGATCAAAAAAAAAAGAATCATATTGTAAATATTATCTACATCCATTAACTATTTCAAAGTGTGTTAAAAGAAGTCGCTGTTGGAAATATAGGCAAGGTGCTGCCCTCTTTGAGAGAAATCTCCAAACTTTCTGCATAAATCAGAATTAAAAGAAGGGAGAAGACTGCAACTCTGTGCTCTCAGGTAATTTATCAACAGTTAACTGTGCTTTTCTCCTCTTTTCAAATTGTACTCCCAGGATGGGAGCAGAGGTTAGTCTGGTTAAATTATCTTCATTCTGTGAAATTTGTCATAGTTACACAGTCTTGTCTTTAATATGTTTCTTTACACAAGTCAATGTTTTTCTAAATCAAAAACTATAATCAAGTTTTCCTGAACTGGCAACGCTCAAACAGCAAACAGGAACCATTCCATTTTACTTGATTACCTTCACGTCGTCCAAAAGCTAAACCATGAAATTATCCTGTTATCGTGTTAAAGCTTCAGCATACTTCCTCTGGGTCTATTGCATCTTAAACAAATAGACCTTGCTCGGGCTTTTCAGAATGTGTAAGGACTTGTCAGAATAGATGTACCCTGCTGTGGCTGCTGCTCTTTTCACCCCACAGCCTGCGAGGACCGAACAGAGCTCTACTGTGCCTCAGCGGACATTGAAATTCCCCCGACGTTTGTACAGTGAATTCCATTTCCTTGCCTTTTTATTCATACCCCCCCACCCCCCCACCCCCCCACCCCCCTTCTCTTTTTTGCTGTGAAGTACCTTTTTGTCCCCTGTTTGAACTTTGGTGAAGAATCGCTCTGCAAATGGAGGTTGGGGTCAGACAAAATGGGTGAAGTAAATTACTTGAAAAGGGGAAAAGCCATGAAGAATGATGGCATGCAATGACTAAAGAAATGCATTAAACAAAGTCTTTATAAACAATGGCTCCTCATGTCATGGCTGCTACTTAGGACGAGCCTGTCTATGGAAGTGGAAGATTTTAGCTCATTTTTGAAGTGGTTTAAAATTATCTATCTGCAACAACTTGTGATCTGTCTTTAAACTGTCTTTGAACATCCAACCTAAGTCTCTCACTAAAACGCTACTTTTTCTTATTTTACTTCTGTATAAGCTGCAGTCTTTTCTTGCTAAATTGATGGCTGTTGGTCGCCACAAAGTCATCTAATCAGTAAAAAAAAAAAGGAAGTGAAGATCAATATGCAGCATCAGACCGGACACGTCTTTCTTGCCGCTGCAGCCCACAGTCGCTCAGTGTCTCTATAGCCAATCGAAGGTGTCCGCATTGACGGGGGGTCAGCTCGGAACAGCTTGTTCTCATCGCAGTGAGGTTCATCTATACTGTATGTGGGGTGTGGATTAGGGGATGAAAGAATGCCACTGACTGTGAAATTGCCTGATTTTTATCGGGATGTTGGGGAGCAGCTGTGCACAATCCTCTGCCCTAATCCTGGGGCCAGAGAGAGGACCGAGCAAGTAGGGGTCGTGTGTATGTGTGCTTTTTCCTCCCTGTGTGTGTTGCACGCACACCAAGGTGCATAATAGAGAAGTTTTGAATGGCTGTGTTTATGCATGCTCCTTCAGTAGACTAGTTATCCCTGATAAGTTATCCCAGTGTCTGTGCTCTCATGAGTGTTTTTCGCAGCAGTGTGGAACCAGCGTTGTCCCTGGGATGCAGGAGGGATTCAGCAGATGACTGAGGCGACAGCTTGGCTTTTCATGTTTCAATTGGTAGAGGCCATTGCCAGTTAAGAGCTGTGTCATAACAATATCATTGATGCGTTGACTGTATAATCCTGTCGCTCCACTATCTGACCAAGCCTGCTGCTGCAACAGAGAGGGAGAGGAAATCCAACTGCAAAGTCTGTCAAGATTTTTACAGAATTTTCAATTCCTGTATTACATTGAATCCATAAAACTGTATTTCTGAAGGGAAACTTAAAGCTGCACTAATCATATTTCCTTATAATAACAATGAGTCAAATGACTATGTGTTGTGAGAAAGGGGTCATTCACAATGGCACACCAACAGACCGTTATCAAGCAACTCTGCAGCTACCCTCAGATCTATGGAGTGTTTTAGCGTCTCTTAGCTTGTCGTTTTGGTTTAAACGCCCCACACAACTTTACCGTTTTGGTTCAGTCTCACCGCTCTCATCACCTCGTTTACAGACACAGAATTATTAGTTGTGAAATGTTACAAAATATAAATGTGGCAGAAAAGGTGTGAATTCCTGGATAACAAAGTATGAAATCTTACAAAATGAAAAAACTGCTGTAACCTCTGTATATAAAGTACTTGAATAAATGCAATTTTCCCTGCTGAATATAGAATATTAAAAACAATGGCCAATGAAATTATAGCATAATAATAAGTTTGGATCATTTACATTTCGGAAATATCATGATTTCTTTTTCTCACAGTGGATACACAGCACAGGAATAGAAAAACAGTGAATCTTTGATCCCTTGTTTTTCATGTATGCTGCCCACATACAGAAGCATGTTTGGTGTGGGTGACACATGCCACTGAAGTTCCCTTTCAGCTTGTCTCTCTGTGACTGGGGAATCATTCATTGTGGCGGCGCGCAGATATTTGCATACACGATGAATCAAGGCCTATCTCAGTGGCCACGTCTGACGCACGGACCGAAATATACTCAGCAGGTGACAGGCAAACATATGCCTCAAATGCCATGGGGTCCTGAAGCCGGATCATCTCCAAAGGCTAACTGGCAGGTCTAAGTAGGGACGGCATTAATACATATTATTCACAAAGAGCATGATTGAACAGAAAAATGTGCCCGGCGTGTACCCAGCTGCTTTGTTGGCACACAGCTCAGCCTCTGCCTCGGTTTCAAGACTGAGCTTGGATTTAGCCATGCATTCACTGAATTCCCCATGCAGCTCTCATTCATTCATTCAGGCACAGTCTGGCCTGTACCAACAAACTGGTATCTGTGTGTGTGAGAAAGAGTGTGTGGATTTGTGCCAGTTCCTGAATAGTTTTGTAAATCACAGCAAATTCAGATTTTTGACAAGTATATACAGCAAATTCACGTCATCTAAAATAGGCCTCTTTAAGCTTTATTTATGAAATCATTGTAAAGCTGGTTTTCTCACACGGATGCTTGCACTGTGGCAGCTGAACAGAGTGAATTCCACATGAAAATTAAGCTTCTGAGCTTTAATTTTACCCCAACTTGCTGTTACACCACCCATCTGTGAACTTCTCTATTAATCCCAGTGATCTGAGCTAAAATATTTTTAAAACCTTCATTTTATTTCAGTCATCCTCATAGATTTGTTTTGGCACGTCCTGCTCGATGCAAACCTGGATTAAACGCGTTTCCTTTCTGCAACCAGGCGCAGCAGGAAGCAGTGGTGTTCTCACCTGCTGTATGAATATTTCTACTTTCCGCTTACATTCATAAACATGTATGGATACATTTTTTTTCCATCGCTTGCCTCCCAGCCATGAGGAGGTCAGCAGGTGCTTGTGTGCTCACCAGATGTCTTTGGTTGCTTCAAACGGCGAGTGTGATGATATATTTAGAGATACAGCTCCCTCTACAGACAAAGATGTGAAAGGGTTTTTCAAGGCCAAGACTAACTGGGAAACTGATTCCCTCTCCCAGGAACACAGACCCATGAAGACACTTGTCATTCTAATCTTTTCAGATGTTGATCTGCTTAAATTTGTGCCCATTTGAAGTATTTATGAACAACAAAATTGTTGCCAATATGGTTGTATAGAATTCAGCGTACAAGAAAAAGTCTTTTTTTTTGAGTATTTTAATTTTTGAAAATGAACCTGGTAGTTGTTGACATTGGCAACTTTCATTAAAGACATTTTATAAACCAAGACTGAAACGACACTGAATATGCAACTTTGCTTTCAAAAGTAAAGCTACACGTATTGTACATTGTATCTATATGTGATAAACCAGAATTTACTTGTCCTATCTTAAAAAAGGCAGCAGGAAATATACGACAAATCTATTATTTCATGTCTTATTAATATAAAATTTAAAAAAGACGGTTAATAATGCAAGTACAGTTTCATATCATGCATTTTAAAAGATTAAATGTGATATAAATGGTGGAAGGAGAGAATCTTTGTTGAGTGATAGAACCTGTAAACACAGAAAACACAATCAATGACCTTGTTTAGTTTATTTCAGTCGAAATTATTTACAATAAATAACAACAGTAAATACATTTTTTTTCCAGCCTTACCTTCACTGTTTGTCACCTTTTGAAAAGAAATATGACTGCAAAAAAAGAAAAAGAAAAAGAAAAATCAGAGGGATACTCTTCAACAATGTTGACTGTAACTTCACATCTATTTCTACTCCAATAGCATCCAGTATAATCCAGGAAACTTTCTATGAGTACAGTGATGCAAACTTCTGCCAAGCTTTTGTTTAGGAAGTAAACTTACGTGCTGTCCTTTAAGGGGCTTGCTGTAAAAATCAGACTCCGCTGCTTGGCTTCCTCTTTGACTTTCATTGACTGTAACACCTGGAGGGAAATTATCCAATACGCACAGCTGAACAGAGAATTGTTCAGTAACGGAAAATAAAAGACTCCTATTTTGTGAAAGTGAAACTCACTAGATCAAAACGTGGCACTGGGGATTTGATTAAATAACTCTTCCCCGAGGATTAATTCCCCACCACTGCAACTGGGACTGGAGAAACTACAAAGGCATGCAAACACAGGTTTTCTCTGTGCTCGTTGAGATAAGTTTTTAAAGACTCACTTGGCATGTGATGAACGATGTTGATTTTATCTGCAGGGAGAGGAGAGTTTCTAAGCCATTTACAGTATACAGTTTGATCTAGTCATTTGTAATGTGGCTAGTTGTTCCAGTGCAACTCTAACTGCATTGTATATTATTCATTTTTATGTTAAAGTTCCAGGAAAAGCTGAGCTCTGTGGAGCCTCTCTGTGATGGAGTCCAGGGTGGAGGAATATTTACCATAGACACTGTCATTGCCCCTGCTGTTGTTGATGATGCTGGTTCTCAGCTGACTCAACTTCTCCTGCAGAGACAACCATCAGTGCTTTAATATTAGACCAACATACGCAACAACATCCGTTTATCCATCCTTTTATTGACAAAAACGAAAAGAGAGAAAAGTCCAAGACATCAGAACAGATTTGAAAGGACGAAATTTGTTCTTTCCTATCCATTAATCATCTAGTGGCCCCTCAGATTTATCTTGTGACTCTTTGGAAGAGCCCGACCCCTATATTGTACAGTATAACTGCACATAAAGTAAAAAATATCTCCTTCTCGACCAGCTACAACACTAAAATACTAATCCAATGACACATCATAGCAATCTAATAATGTAATATTTAATAGTATATGGATCACAGAATCATAGTACATCTATTTTTGATGCTTTAGATAGATGATAATTACTGTAATGGAGTGTTTTTAGATTATCATTCTTGGTAAATAACTCAAGTAAAGGACGAGTTCTTCCTCCACGTAAAAATTTATTTTTAATTTTGTTTCTTCTCCATAAGTGTATATTGTTTCATAACCTTTAAAACTGATCAGCCTTTTGAAAAGTTGCTGGTCATAATGGAAAAGGAAAAGCACAGGCGTTACTGGTAACATTAATAATGGAGCAGCTAAATAGAATTTAACTGTTTTATTATTCACACGCGTGTGTTTCTCCTGCTGTAATGTTTCAGCATGTGTTCCATGAAAAAGGCCCGTGGAAGCTCCAGACTTTAGCCTAAATTAACATTCATGTTATTTGGCCATTAGTTTTTTCTGCCATATCTCTCCTGTCACCCACCCCCCACCCACCCAGCAGGTGCCTTCCTGCCATTCCATCACCACCAGATCCTCACCTGCCTGTACACCTGTCCCTAATTCCCTTGTTAGCTGCTTGGTATACTGGTCCACTCTCAGTTTGATGTTGTTCTTAAATGGTTTGATATTAACTGCTCTGCCTCTGTGTCCTGCTGTTAAATTCACATTCTTAACACTTTTACAGTCTGACTTCACTACCTTTTATTTATGCAGTAGTATAAAGAGTGCCTTGGTGCTCTGTTGTGATTGTTTTGCAAGTTGGCATCACATGAGCAACAGATGGTTACAGTTTTATTAGAGCCTGGTCCTCCATGCTTCTTCGTTCCAAGTCCAGTGTGATTATGATCGCGGTGTGTGACAGTCCTACCTGCTGGGTGGCGTCCGTGCCCTTCTGACCCCTCTGCCTGTCGCTGAAGCGCTCCAGGGCCCCGTCCACAGCGAAGGAACCTGCCTTCACCCTCTGCTGGAGCTCGGTGAGCTGCTGAGGCCCGTGTACCTGGTTTGGCACAAAGGTGTCATAGGTGGAAGAGATGCTGTCTCCTCGCCCGCGTTCTGCAATGGACAACAGCTCGGTGAAAACATATGCTGCTTTGGGCAATCTCACAGGAGCACGCAGAGGACAGTCACCACCATCTACGTGAGGATCTACTGGTTTTCATATATAATGATGTAAATGAAAGTCTTCATCCTTGTTTTGAATGATAGAAATAAGGAAAGACAAGGTATAAACCCACTCCAGATGGCATTCATAGAGGGGACTGTTGGTAACGTGATTTTGTCGAGGACATATTAACACTGTCACCAATAATACAACAAAACAGCAAAAATGGCTCAGTATCTCTGTAGCTGTTTGATGTAGCAGCTCATTCTCTAATGTTTTGATTTTGTCTAAACTTCTTGGCACCCAAATGTCTTTAAATGTGTTACCTGCTCTTTTTATTGCTTTTTTTCTTTTTACTACTTCCCATTACTGCTGCAGTGACTTATTTCCCCATGGTGATCTCTACAATTTCAGTTCATTTAACAACACAACTCGTCTAAGAATGTCAACATTAACTGACACCACCCAGCAGGTAATGCCAACATGTAATCATAAGAGAGAAGTCAGCAAAAATCTTTGGCACCGTAAAAAGTCCTGCTGTTATGAGTTAGAAAATTGCAATCTGCAGATCTCAAACTGATAATGATAATCCAGTCCAGAAAGGGGAAGCGTGTTTCTGGAGACAGTGTAGGCAGAAATGAATGGCAAACACCTACTGTAGCTGAGGGCGCTTGAGTGTACCTCAGATTTTGTTATATTTGACACATGCTCCAAAGTAGATGACTGCATCTGAGTCTGTTTGTGATAAAGCCAGACCCCCAACTAGAGCAGAGAGTCACAGTTAAAGCTGGCACACGTTAATATGTTGATGAAGACTCAGACTGGGGCCTTTGCTGCATGTCATACCCTGCTGTATTTCCTGTCGGCCCTGTCTAATATATCAAATCACATTTCATTTAAATGGACAATGTTTAAATAAGTTTGATTCCTCTCAGATCCTCTTGAAATCAAAATATCAGACTATAAATGTATGACTGGAGACCTGCTGCAAACTAGGGTTGGGGAGTTTGAAAGACACTGGGGACTCTTTATCATTAGCCATTCTTTTTTAAATATCTGTCTTTCTGTCTGTCTCTGTGTGACACTTAAAGTGTGACATTTTCTAGTGAGTCCCAAATCGCCTGAGACTCACCTTGTTTAGTGGGAAGTGAATAGAGATCAGCATCACCCTGTGGTGTCTTCTTCTTCTGGAACACTGTAAACACAGAGCAGCTGACAATAATACAGACTGATTTATTTATTTATTTTTTTAGGGATATCACATACCATTTTCGAGTCGCTGAAAACGTTGCAAGGCTGCTGAAAAATGGTTTGTGAGGCTGCATTTTAACCTTTCTTCCACAAGATGGCGCCACACTCTAAAATTCAACAACAACCTCCTGACTGTGGAAATCTAGATGTGAGTAACCAGCAAAAAAAACAAAAAACATCCCATTAATGTTTCCTAGAAATACTAATATAAATAAATCTAAACATCTGATTTGTTATTTCTGAGCCTAAACCTGTGTTTGTCTCAGAAATACACACACATTCAGCTCTGGATTGCACTAAACACCCTGAATGATGCTTTTGGTTTGGTGAGCGCTCAGAATGAAAGGCTGCACTGTGTAGAGGCAGTGGAGCTGCGGCTGTGTGACCAACACTGGATTAGAATTCAGCATCCACACCCTTCAAGATAATCCCACCTCTGACTGCTTCCTCCATGACAGCGTCTCTCTTTTCCACTTCATGTTCTAACACAGCCTCTCTCATAATTCAACCCTGGCTTTATGGCTTTATGATTATTGTAAGAGGAGATCTGTCACGTGACTTTATTACTTTGCCTTGCCTTGGAGCGTGTATATCTCTCTCCATGTAGTTTACATGCCCGGTAATTCCACTCTCTGGGATTGGATTTCATTCACATTTTAGCATTTCTGTCTCATTGAGCTCAGGACGCTGCTGCTAACAAAGAAAACTCCTCATTATTTCCACTTGTGCAGTGGTCTCCAATAACTGGCTCCCCGCCTAATCCTCCACCAAGCCCCATCTCTCCTCTCACATCTTTCACTGCAGCAGTGGGAGTGAGGAGCAAAATGTGATCCTTCTGCGGTTTGAAGCTCCACTGTCTCAATAGATGGAAACCTCAAAATCCCTCTGCTTTCTCTCGTGCGCTCTGGGGACAAGGACGATGGAAAACATGTGTAATGACTTATTCTGGCTGACTTGGCCTTGGTCTGGCCAAGATTGGTTGCAGATGGCAGCCCGGTAGTTCCCTCTCTGTTACTCAGGGGATGGTTGGGATGCACAGAGTTCAGCGGTGCACTCAATTTCTTTGTTGCTTTCTGAGTCCCACTGGGCAGAGAGTTGGCTTACTGGATACAAGCAAGCTCAAGAGGAAGCTGTGTAATGGGGAGAGGGTGCCTGTTGCACAGTTAGAATCATGTTTGTGTGTTTTGAATGCACAAGTAGTTAATAAGGGAAGAGTGTAATACTATCTGTGGGAATAACAATTAATGAGTGCAGCTTGAGTGATGAAAAAGAGAAGTCGTAGTCGTTTTAATGATTCATAAACCTTAATAATACCAGTCACTTTTGGATGTTTCATCTTCATGAAATATTCACACCGCTGAAATTGAACAGTTAGGGACTGTGGGCTGTCGATGCAGGCAAATGGGCCTTTCTCTTTCCCCGCTTTAGTTTGTTTTGCAGCAGGGAGCGACCATGTTCTTGTGGTTTACTGGATCAAAACATACTCCATCGCGAAAGAGCCTCTCCGCTCTGTTCAGCAGCACTCCGCTGACAATGGCAATGCACATTCCAGGCACTTCCTCCCTCCCACATGATCTCCCAAACTCCCCTTCACATACTGTGCATAGCTCAGTGTTGTTTTTGCTCCAAATCAGCTCTTTTGTATCTGGTATTTTGGAGAGGAGAGGGGTTCAAAGAATGCAACCAAAGGAACAAACAGTTTACCTTTGGCGATGTAAGGGGTTCTGTCTTCCTTCACCTGGGTGCTCTCAGGCCGAGGTGTGGGTGCTGGTGGGCGATTGGCAATAGCAACTGCTTTTGTTGAGTTCAGGATGGTGTCATATTCATCATTCACCCCCAGTGGTGCATAAATATCCTCCTCCTCCTCCTCTTCATCCCCTCCTTTTTGCTCTTTCTGTTCATCTGCGTTGGAAGGAGTCCCTAAAGCACAAAGTGTTTACTGCACTATTGCTTTAAGATAATGATGAAGTTCTGCATGCTGTTTTTGCTACTGTCATTTCACTGTTAATCGGAAGCAACGCTACATGGTGTGCCCATCAGCAGGGGGAGAATATTCAGTGGTCGGAAATGAACAGCAACCCAGCATAATGATGTGCTGGGGGAAAAAAACAAAACAATTCCATTACCGGCTTTCCTTTGTCCTCCTTCCACTTCCCATCAGTCCCCCACTCACCTGCCGTGCACATCATTTCGTACACACTGGCATCACCATTGTCCTCGCCTGAGTTGAACATATTCTGCAACAACAGAGATGCATTTTATGCTTCATCCAAATCACAAAGAAACAGCTCAACAGAGGCAATTTAGAACTCAAGGACAGAAATGTCTAATCTGTTATGTTGAAAGCAGGCATTTCCTATATAAGAGCTTTTTTTTTGGTCTCACTATTCATGCATGTTTGGCCAATCTTAATATGACTCTTATCACTCCTCTGCTGGCTCACTACATCCTCCCTGTTGGCTCGTTTTCTCACCTATATCCTCCTTCCAAAGCACAATAATGAAACATTAAAGCTAAGATGACTATGCACTAACCATTCTCTAAGCTCTGTCGCACTATAGGCTGTTAGTTGCCTCCTTGCCATGCTTTAATATTCAGCGTTTTTATGTCAGATGTGACAAATGTCCAGATTATTAATTGAGCTTTCTCACTGCATCTGTTAGGACTTCACTTGTGGAAAAGCAATTTCAGGGCTATAACAGGAATTAGAGAGGTGTGCTGTAACCCTGCCTGCTGGCTAACAGAGAGCAGTTCTCCCTCTGACAGCAAAGCTGCTGCAGAGTCGGCCTATTTGCTAATAGCATGCTGAGGGACAGACAGGGGTATGATCAGGGTAATTATGAAATCAGACAATCTTCCCCTTTCAGTCCAAACATATCATTTAGTGAGCCATTCAAGACCCTTGGCTTGATATTCAGACTGCTTCCGCAATTGCATTGCGATACAGATATCAATTTACGGTCATATTTCAACTGCTGATGGAGATGTGAAGAACTGAAGAGTTGCGTCATTCATTTTGAAATGGCTAATTATGAAAAGCATTCTTAGAGGATTTATTTTGACAGACAGATCAATGGGGAAAGAAGCAAAAATTCTCTTTGACAATGCAGTGATATTTTCTCAGAGTCATCTTTTAAAACAAATAAGCAGTATTTTCAGCGCGTATGGAAACAGCTGCTGAGCTGTATCGTAGATTTTACTTCCAAACAGATTATGACAACAAAAGACCATCACAATACATATGGTAATGATTTAGGATTACATTTGATTCCTTTGTCAGTTTAAAAGGATATATTCTGAGTTAAATAACAAAAATCCCAGTCAATAATATAAATCTTTACAGAGATACAGCTCACTTTGAACATATCCTCTATATAACCCGTCAAGCTCTGTGTGCAGTTTCCAAGCAACACAGCCACTCATGACTCAATTACAATATTACACTGTTCCTAGTATTGCAAATTACTTATTGGCTGCCATGAATGCATTACTTAACAGTGGAGGTTCATAACAGGCCCAACAGGTAGAAAGCACGGGTTAATTACCACCGCAGCTTGAACATTGAATTATAATAGTTGGATGCTGTGCTTAAGCACAGTGTGGTATTTTCAGAGGTAATTTCTGGACAGGGGAGGGGGTATTTATTTACTAACCGCAAATGCTAAATCATTTTACAGATGTCTGAAACTGCAGGAGCCCCAGGCATTCCAGACAAATTTGGTTTCACCGACGCAATCGAAGCAGCAGTGCTTCAGACAGAACAGCAGGCATGATTTTGTCAGAGGGAGAACAAATCTCAAGTGAATCTAGTATAGGGCAGGGAGTGTGAATCTGTTTTCAGCAGCTGAAATGGACAATTCACAGGCTGGCTAGTCTTGGCTCTCAGTGTCAGCATGCTGGCTGTATGTTGACACAGTGGTTTCAGGATAAGAGTGTTTGATGCGTGGCAGAATGCAGTGTAACACTGATCTCATCACTTAAACGCCGTGCAGACAAAATCTGTCCAACTTATTTTTTGGCATGGGAAAATAAGAAGTGGTCAGCACAGCAGGCGAAGAAACACTTCACACTTCTGTAAAACTATATTTACAGTGTTATGTGTGTCCTGTTATCCTCATAGTTTTCTTTCAGCACTAAGCAGGTATTCTAACTGGCCATTATAATAAGACTAAGAAGCTGCAGTCATGCTAACACTGGCTCTTTGAGCATTTAGCGCAAAGTATGCTAACATGCAGATGTTTAGCAGGTGTAATGTTTACCATGCTGACTAGTTTAGCATATTAGCATGCTAACATTGGCTAATTAGCAGTGAGCACAAAGTACAGCTGAACTACAGATGATAGGGCCATAGCGGCACTAGAGGTAAAGTCAGTGGCATTCATCATCTAAGAACCATGAATGTCTGTGTAAGATTCTGTCAATCTATCAACTAGATGTTGACATAGGCCATTTGACTGTATGACTGTATATATAATAATTGTTTTCCCAAGCTGGTGCCACTAGATGAGAAGTCAGGGGATCACCTAAGTCAATAGATTTCATTCTCTAGCCATTAAAAAAACATTTAATGGCAATCCATCCAATATTTTTTCAGATATTTCATTCTGGATCAAAGTGGTGGTCCTGCATTGCTCCACATGTAAAACTGACATTTAACAAAGGGGTTTGTTAAACTTGTTGTCGCTTGGAGCGAAAACAGTTTCTTTTGCAGAATGAGGATGACCGTATCATTCAAATGACAAACAAATAGTCTGCCAAGCCAAACAGACATAACATGCAAAATAAGGTCAGTGGATAAATCAACAAATCCCTGGATTAGAGCGTAGGGTGTCACCTGATTTGGTTCCTCCCCATTTGGATAGAAGCATACTGTACACAAACACAGCTCGCAGCACATAAATAGCTCTTTGTAGTCTTTGGAGGACCATACAGTTTGAGGCTAACTTGTACTTGTTGAGCTCTGCTCTACATCTGAGTAGGAGCTCCAAGTATATCTAAATGCCAAGTGACACTGAAAATTTGTGGCCCAGTGTTCGAATATCAAATAAGGACAATGTCTGTTTGTATTAGTTATTATTATGAGTAGGGACAATATTACAGTCTGAGGACATAAACATCTTAGATAAGCAGCATTTTCTATATTTGTAGTCTAGTTAATGCTCTCTCTGAATAATTCAGCTTTCCCCTCCGGAGCAGTTCACAGCTAATTAGCAAAGAAGTGTGGTGCCAGGGCAGACTAGTGGATCTGATGCAAGCCCTGTGAGTGATTCAGCCTGTGTATGAAGCAGGGGACCGATCCATCTAGGATTTATTGACAGAGTGCTGCTACACTGACGCCCAAATCACTGATGCATCATGGGTTGATTAATTGGAGGTGGGGGAAACACTGCAGATGAGTTAATGAAACTGCTGTGTGAAAAAAGGAGCAAACAAAACCCCACCCCACAATGCTGACTCTTATACTTTCTGTTACGCACCACACAAGTGCAATATGTATATAGTTTTCCCTGTCAGGATGAATTTTAATTACCTTTCAAGAAAACCACATGAGAAATGTCAATGTCAAATCTGTCTATTATGTTACATCTATAGGCTTGTTGAAGTCCCCGTGGGGAGACCTCTGTTTGACTCTACTGCTCCCCTGCCGGAGCAGCTGGCTCACTGCAGGCTCGCAGCGAGCACTGACTCACTGGAGCAGCCTGATCAAACCTTGCTCCATCTGCAGTCACTCTCAATTAGCAGTGTTGCTAAGGGGATGAATACGTTTCCAACAGCTGCTGGAGTGTCTAAATTTCCCCGGAGGACAGATTCTCTATAGGTTGATCCAAGCCATCAGAGCAAGTTAAAATCGTCAATATTATAAGGGAAAGCTGGAGATAAGAATCGAGGTTCTGGTATGAATGGATGAGCATTCAGCTGCTATCTGTTACAAATTGACATGTAAGGGATTCAACTGCTGGTTCAAGCTTTAAAGGATCAGTTCAACCAAATGACATAAAACAACATATTTGCTCACTGTAGCCATACAGACAATGTTTCATTTGTCCAGATTTTGAAATATCCAGCTCTCAGATTTCAAAACAGTGGAGATGACTGGTATTCTGTTTGTGCTCACAACACACTTAAAAGAGCACAACAACAGCAAAATTTACATTTCCGAACACATTTGCTAAGGTCCTATACTTAAGTGCAATTTTACTTGTACTTGTCCTTAAGTATTTCCATTATACAATACTATATGCTTCTACTTCATTACATTCCTCTAATTACACTACTTTTTAAAGACAGGAATAGTCACTGGTTACTCTGCAGAATAAGACACAAAATATATGATTAACTTACAAATATGATGCATTGCTAAACTGATTCAACAGTATAAAAAGTGTACACTTAAGTTGAGTATTGTGTATTGCTATCTTTTCTATGCTTGTTTGCTTTCTTGCCAAGTGTTAGATGAGATGATTTTGTGGTCCAGATGGTAAATCTGAAGCTAGCACCTGCAGCCGATTAGCTTAGCTTAGCAGAAAGACTGGAAACAAGGGGAAACAGCTAGCCTGGCTCTGTCTCAGACAGGCAACAAGGAAGCGACAAAAGGACGTGTCTGTGACTGGCCAAAGTAAATAAGTGTCTTTCTCAAAATGTCAAACTAGTCCTTTAAGTAGAAGATTTGAATACTTCCTCCATCTCCACAATGACTGTTACTCTGAAAAATCCACAGTAACCGTTGTCAGTTTTGATAGGGCTTATTCCTTTCAGAAGAAAAGTTCCCAAAAAAATCTATTTGCATAGCTTAATCTGTAATACTGAGTATTTTGCAGGACACACGAGAAGTGATGTGGTGTTTTCAGCCTGCCATCTTGGCTATACCACTGTGTGCATCATGTCGTTTTCATAATGATAATGTCCTCACTGCTTAATGAAATTAGCATCGGAAAAAACATTATGATGCTAGTGTCCTCCAGGTTTATCAAATAAAGGGATGCGCATGCATGAGACGGATCTATTAAATTTGGATAGCAGCAAACGTGCTGCTCTTGTGTTACTGCGTCTACACAGTGAAATGGTTGAGCAGGAAGCGGCTCTTCATATTAACATGGGAAAATAGCGGCCACTACGCAAGAAAATCTCAACATTAGTGGCTGAATTAATTGTCTGAATGTATGCAGACGACCTGTGCTGTGAGCCATTGTGCATGCATGAACAAACTCAGCCTTTCTAGTCTCTGTGGGGGTGGTCCATTAGTAGGAACCTTGCAGGCCAAACATATTCATGATGGGGGTTACCATCAATCCACTAACTGCGCCATGCGCTGGATAAAAAGACAGTGGTTAGGAAGGAGTGAGGTCACCCCTGACATACAGGTCATTCTCCCTGCACTCCACCTTTCCATCCTCTCCACTCTGTTCATTATTGATAAAGCACCACTCACTCACAGTCCTAACGCTGTATTGGTGTTAGTAAGAGCACTTCTGAGTGCTGCACTGTGAGTTCTCAACACTAAGGCACATTGTGTTGTTTTCCTCAGCTGATGGCAGGTAACTGAAAAATATGGAATTCCATTTAGGCGCCATTACACATAGCCAGCTCTGGACAGACAAATAATGTCAATGATTCTCTTTAATTAGCTCACAAATCACCAAGCATGAGAAGCTGTCATCAGATATTGGCATTTTGAGAAATGTCTTCATTATATGGAGGGTCAATAAAGCTAAAACTGTATTTTCCGGCATGAATGAATTCCAACTGGAGGTCACTAGTGGCGAAAATGATCAACAGTCAAAAAAAGAAGATGAAATAAAACATTTTTAATGGAGTGAAAGTCACATATACTTAATAGAGAAGTAATTACCAGTGTTTCCTTTAATAAGACGTGAAGCTCTGTGTGGCCGTGACACTTGGCGATCTCGATGGGAGTCTGTCCGTGGCGATTGGCTGTGTGCAGCGCTCGTTCAGCACCTGGACACTGCAGGAGCAGGCTGGAGACACTCCTGAATCCATACTGGGCAGCAAAGTGGAGGAGTGATGGTACATCTGCATGGTGGAGCTCTGATGTGGATATTTGGCAGTTGTGATTAGATGAGGAGGAATTGTTTTTCAAAATTGGCTGTACTAGCAAAGTCCAGTTAGGCCTGAAAATGAACCTCTGTTTATTTGTAACTGTTATATTACTTGCTAGCAAAGGGTCCGCCACTTCTATTAGTTCCTTTACAGGTGTTAACTTGAAGTTAAGCTGATGCAATGTAAGCAATCTAATGCAATCAGGGGAGACGAAGAAAGACAGCTTGGAGGCACTTATTGACTAGTTTGTCATGGAAACATTTCCCTGTGCCCTTTTTAGCAGTGTTAAGGATCAATCTCGGTAGCTGATGAAGCCATCAATCTGCCACATAATGAGCCAAGAAATAATTGAAGGCTTTCTTTTCATGGCGGATAATGTGCACCATACAACAGAAACGAATTCCTACTGTGAGAAGTGCATTCAATCCACACTGTTGCACAAACACATGCTCAGAGAGAAAGGAATGAATTAAATGGACATTCTGGTGTGGCATATTTTCATAGATGCTGCTAATGTCTTGTGTTGAAAACAAGGCATCATTTCAGTTAATCATCACCTGTTAAGGCAACGACATGCTACACATGCGTGGATCTGCAGTTACTGTGTGAAGAGCAAGTTTCCACACATATACGGGCTGTATGACTGCTGAGATCTGGGGTATAATTTATATCCAATGATGCTGCAGAGAAATATTTTGCAGAATTCTTGTCAAGTACAAGTAAGTTGTGATAGAATATCCTCTCAGCAAATAGTTTGAGATGGTATCTTTGCTCATGTAGCCCCGAAACTCCAAATAAAACTTGAAGGAAGTTGTTGCAGGTTGTTTTTCTCTCAGTGTGGTGACTCTGCTGTGCTGTACCTCTTTCAGGTGTGTTTTCACACTGCAGTCCCTGAAAGCCTCCAGTGGGCATGCCTTCCAACAACATGGAGGACAACTTCTGATCCAGCTTCTCCACTGAGGACTCCTGAAAAGCCTGAAATCCAGAGAGACACACGGTACACACACAGACTTGAAATGATTTGTTGCAGCTAGGATGCAAAGAAAAAATAGTCAGAATTAGCTAAAGAAAACAGCAGCACCTACAAGCAGTGGTTGGATGGTGAGACAGTCTATAAAGGAACAATAAAGATGCCAGGTTGAATATAATCACACACATCAGGGTCCAGTTGCGCAAGTCCATACTTTTAGTTTGAAATTCTCTTGGCAAATTCTTCCTTTGGCATTGCTCAGCGATGCCTCTTCAGCAAAAGAAACCTAATCAAATCAAGTGTGGCAAGAAGGAAGGCTGAAACCTGCCGTCTCTTCATTTCCAGAGGAGAGACGGTAAACGGCGACGCACACAAACATCAGCAATAATACGCTGATTCAATTTATCTTCTGTTTTCCTGCCACTTTCTAATGGCCCGAAGTGGATTGATTATAAGCAGTGTTTTGAAGGCGGCGATTGACTAATTTCTATAACTGAGTTACATAACGATGAGTCACTAAGTAACATAACACATTCAAAGTGACTCAGAAGAGTCACTTTTATTGAGGAGGGAGAGAATAGCACAGCATTAAAATGTGTTTCTGACATTAAATCAGAAATGTAAAGTCTGAGGTATGCTTACTGCTTGTGCTGTACAAACAATAATGTAATAATAATAATAGAGTGACTTTATTTTCTACGGTGTTCAGTCTTCATCAAATAAATAAAATTTAGACATATTAATGTAAATCTTTATCACAATGTTGTTGTTAAAATTACAGCAACTTCGTTTTGGGTCAAGCTCAACAAAACACCTGCCAAGATACAACTCGAAAATATTCATTGAAGTGGCTTCACCTGACACATGAAGTCCACAGGGTCTGCTGCCCTCGCCAGAAGGCACGCTATTTCCTCCGTGTTGCTGTAGTATTGCAATTGTGCCTTGCTCAGTGGCACTCCATTGCTATACACGGTAACACTCACATTCCCAGCTGGAAAATCTGCAAAAGAAAACACGGAGACGCTTACACTAACAGAACATTTGTGACAAAGATTTAATTGTATTTTCATATGTATTTTGTTAAACATACATTCATTATTTTTTGTTTTGTTCACCTGGTGCATTGACGCACAGGATCCGCTCATTCCAGCAGACAGGCTTCACTCTCAGCATCTGATTCTCACCAGTGAACTCAACCTCAGCGTCGCTGCCAGCCGCCTCATTCTTCAAAAGAATGAACACCTCTATAGAGCTCTGCCAAAGAGACAGCACAGTGAACTGCAGCATAATCAATGTTAGGGATGCTTTATGATAAAAAGAAACGGCTTACTACTGACTAGATGAGTGTCTCACCCCGCATGGAACTCTGGAGGGAACGACTGCAAAGCTGGATCTGACACTCTGGGCTCCAGTTGATTGGATTTGTTCCATCTTTTGCCCTGATCCTGATGGTTTATGTGTTAAAGGGTTGACATCTGCTGCTGAGGCTGGCGCGCCTGCAAAAGATGGACCATTGAGCCTCATACTGGATTCTGCACCATTGATGTCTACAAAATGGGTGTCAGACACCATAAACTATCTGGCTGCATTTTTAGCCATGTGAGCAGCGTGACTCTACGAATGTCCACCAGTTGGTCCACCACACTTATCTCACCAATTAAAATTCGACTTCAGTGATCTTCTGACTTTTCCTTTAGCACTACCATTCAATCCTGCTATACCATTTGTATAGAATATGGTAAACACATTCAAGTATTTTCACCCAGCACCATTACCAGGTCAACATTTCAATGGTTTATAACTTAATACCTGCAACAGACATTCCTCATGTCAGCCTCAGCTGCACTGTGTTTAGTGCTAATCAGCAAATGTTAGCATGCTAACCAACTAAAGTGCAATGGTGAAAATGATAAACATTATACCTGCTAGCATGTTAACACTGACACTGTGAGCATGTTAGGATGCATTTAGCTCAGCCCACTCTATGGCTGTGTAGAATCAATGTCTTGAAATTTAAAACCAAATGAGGTTAAATTACATCAAATCAAAATTTCTCCAATATACACTACTCACAAAAAGTTAGGGATATTCGACTTTCAGGTGAAATATATGGAAATTGTAAAAAGTTAATGTTACAGTGATTTTATATCATGAAAGTAGGGCATTTAAGTAGAAGCATGCAATGGTAATTTCTTCATCTTAAACAATTTATTGAAAGAAAAGCTAACAACAGTGGTGGGTATACCACAACAAAAAATTTTCAGTGTCTCAATAAATTGGGATGTTGCCAAAGGACGTCCACTCCTCTCCTTTCTGTGACTCTTCCAGTCTCTATATCACTGTTACAACCTCCTGATGACACTCTGTGACCCTCTAAGCTCAGTGAACACCTCCATCTGAGGACTTCCTGTTTGAAGCCTCGCAATGGCGAGGTGCTGCTGATCAATTGTTAGGTGTCGTCTTGGTCTCATGATGTCAGAATGTGATCAGCTCGATGAGGAGGACTGTTTAAATACCAATTCTAACTGAACCAGGAAATGTATTGGTGGATTCATGGATCCAACCTGTTGTGAATTTTGCTGTTCACCTGGAAAGTTTAGAATGCATTTTAGGTTCATCCTGAAATTTCACCTGAAAGCCGAATATCCCTAACTTTTTGTGAGTAGTGTATATTGTTAAAACTGCTATTTCAAATAAAACGCATAAGTAAATAAAAGGTTAGTGGTGGCTCACTCTTATAGAATCCAACCATGAAGTGTCTTCACCTGCATACACTAAAACTCATCAAACACCTACATGTCTGTTGTCTGTGTGCTAACAAACACACTGCATCATCCTGTATGAATAGGGAAGGCACTTCTAGGTTAAAATATAACCGTTCGTGGGATCCTGGCCTGAACCACTGCATCAGTGCAATGAAGTGATGCAGAGTGCACTTGAATTTGCATGGCTCGCGATGAGTAGTCAGTGGTAGCCAAAGAGGAAAGACTGGCTATTTGCATCAGATGTTCCTCCTGCACACACACACCTGTTTAAATACAAGCCCCCTCCTCCGCTTTATGATCTTATACAAATAGTGCAATTAGGAAAAACAGGGAGGCAGGCAGTAGATAATTGGCAGGGCACATGAGGCCGTGCAACAGACGCACACAGCTTCACCAAAGATGTTGCAGCTGGTCCTAAAAAATATTGGATGTCAATCTTCAGTGCACACAATTCTCGGGGAAAAAAGTCAGTAAACAGGTTTCCAAGCTGCTGCTCAGGCACTCTTACAAATAATGAGCATTCTTTTCCCCTTTCGTTCATGGCAGGGGAACAGCAAGACCATGTGAAATATTTCCTGAAGGAAGAGCAAGTTGAAGAGGACGATTGTGTTCTGGGTTTGCAAGGGTTTGTCTGGGTTTGTCTGTCTGTCTTGCTGTCACGCATTAGGATATTTGTTATTGGTGTTAAATAGGCTGAGGATGTTGTCTAACTCATATGTGATGTCTTTAATACAAGCTGTTTGAATCCTATCTGCTATTCATGAATCAATTTGATTATAATGATTATTACGTAAGAGTTTCAGTGGACATTTAATACATGTTTGCAAATAATACTGAAATAATACTGCTAAGTTTAAATGGGAAACCCTGAGTTGTGTTTGGCTTGAAATAACACGTCTCAGATTAAAAAAATATCAGATATTAGAGTAGTGAGGAAGCTGAGGTGGGATTTCATACCTCAGTGGCTCCTGAAATAAGGTCGGGGACATCCAGAGGTCTTTGAGGGCATCCTGGGAGGTCCCCAGTAAATTACACAAATAATTCAATTTCACAATTAATTTATTCTGCAGATGTTAGTAGACTTGGAATAATGTGACCCTTTACCTTCCTGTTTGTAGCACAGCCAGTACTAAATCACATTAAAGCTCCTCTCACTGGGACCCAAGACAAAATGTTATCAAGATGTCAGTGATATTCAGGAGTCCACAAAAAAATCTAAATTAAAAAACTTTTCAGAGCCAGCACCATACCTTTTCTCACAATATCAGTCACAGTGGACAAGTACTCATGAGCATCTTGTTCACTGGAGATCTGCAGGCACTCGTTGCCATTCAGGGGCACCAGGTCCAGCAGTGGGGTCAGACTCTCCACCCCACACAGCAGCACCACCACATGAGCTGCAGGACTCAACACACGGGCCAGGAAGAAGCGCCGCATCTGGCACAGACCCTCCAGCATGCCCTTGGAAAGGATCAGGAGCTTGCAGGTATACTGGGCCAGCCTGAGGAAGTCGCCCCGCCGGCTGGACACTGTGGCGATGTCATAGCAGCAGATCCCAGCCTCTGAGATTGGCCCAGTGAAGACTGATTGCAGGTACGTGGCCCATTGCTCTGCCTCTGTCTCATAGATGATTAACAGCTCCTCTGCTACAAGAAAAAGCATATTTTACTCAAGAATATGCAGACCTTAACAATACATTTCTGTCACTTCAGTATTTAGTATTCTATGAAAAGAAAAACACAGTTGGGCTGCATAAAATATATTTATAGCAAAAGAGTCCCAAGACTTTTCTACAACTGACCCACATATAGAGAAATACTTTTGATGCTGAAATGTTTGTAGAGGATTTAGTGAAATGGTTTAACTTTGATTGCAAATCTTGCTGCTGATGTTGCTTTGACACAGACATATACAAAAGCAACCAAAACATTTTACTTTGAGCCAATCTTAACCAGAATGTTGCTCTTAGCATCATAATAAAGCAATGAATCATTTTCATAACCCCAGTAAGAATGTATGTAGTAATGAATTAATGAATAAATAACGCTAAGGAGCAGCTTACCTGTCTTGCTCATGGCTTCAGCCCTGTTTGTCTGCAGGTCTCACTTCACAGTGACACGATAACAGTAGTGCTATTGTCAGGAGGAGCTCAGATAAGAGCAAGTTTCCTGCTTCACCAAAATGGACAAAGTGAAAGTGAAATCTGCGGGCAAGAAACAAGCTTGGAAGCCAGTTTTTTTTTTTTTTTTAAATACTTTTAAATACAGTATTAGTTCAGTGGCAGCTAGTCGGTGGAATTAAATATGCTTAATTCAAATTGTACTGAGGTGGAAAATTCCCAAAACTGATTTTATGATTTGTCTGTCAGTCTTGTAGACCCTTTAGATTTTATGTGCCAGATAATGTCATCCAATGGCTGTTTCACATCAAAGAAAATCCACATTTCAGTTGTTGTACCTCATCTGAGTGCTATGATTAAATGGGAAATTCCACAGTTTGTCATTCAAGTTTAGTTTTGCTGTCAGCGTGTCACTGTTACTGGTACAACTAAACCTGGTATGTAAAATGGCTAGTTATGTATGTGTGGTCATGATATATGCCTCGATAATGTTTATTCACTGCAGGGGGTGGCACAGTGACATGAAAAAGGTCAGTGTGTGTATAATGATAATGTTTTTCAGTTTGAAAAAAGTAAGAGCTGTTGAGTGATTCCCTGTTTTCTAATAATATAGCTTTATGTCATTTATGGAATTAAACTACCAAGGCTACAGTGGAAGTTGTCTCACGTGAAACTGATATAGAAACAAAAAACATACAAAATAACAGATAGCAAATAATAAACACAAAGGTCATTGTCAAGCGGACAACAGGTGATCAGAAAGTGAAGAACTTGACTCATGGACCTGACCGGAGTTTAATTAAGTCTGCTGAGCCACGGGTGCAGAGCAGAGCACTAGAACCTGAGGCGTGTTAAAACTAATGATCTAGTGTGAATGTCTCCACTACAGGCAGAGATAAAAAAAAGGCTGTGGGATGCTTTTGACCTACTATGCACACACACACAGTCCCTCATTGAGAGAAATGTAAAACTCAGGGCTTCATTAACTGCCTCCACCTGCCACACAACTGACTCATACCACACCAGTAATAGCAGTTTGCCACCATTTACTTCCTTTGAGCAGCAGTGGGGTAACTGAAATGTACCACTGTTGAGAAAATGAGCAGGTGAAAGCTGTGGTCTCCTTCATACAAATGGCCTGTGCCGTGTCCCCGGTGACTCACCGCTGTCAGATCACTCTGTTCCCATGCATGCAAATCCACACACACATTCACTCACTCATTTTCTGTGTGACTACTCTGATCTAACCACACAGGCAAGTCCTCTGTAGCAGACAACAAAGCTATCAAAGGCACCTACTTGTCCATAACTACCCACATGGAGACAAATAAAATGAGAGGTTAACCTTGACTTTAATGAGGTAGTGATAAGGTTATCACCTGTGTGAACAACAAGGCTGAAACTGCAAACCTTGCCCTGAGGATGGTGCTGGAGGAAAGGACATGGGGTCATTGAAATCAAAAGGGTTTATCTTCATGGGAGCAGGAATATTTTCTCACACATTTTATGGAAATCTGCTCGTTGGATGGTGAGATATCTTGTATCCAATGCTGACACTTTGTCCTGAGGATGGCACCAGAGGAACAGTATTGAAGACTCCAAAAGAGAGAGACCAGTGGGACAGTAAAACTATCAGGATTTGTCCTCAGGAAACTATGAAAATCCTAAGAATGTCATAGAAATTTGGCCTTTAGTTAGAATTTGATATATATCAATATATACTGTATATTCTACTGTTGCTGTCATTAACTAAAAAGTGGGGGGAAATGACTATGATGCAGATGAGATTATTTTTTAAGTAGCCCTGTAATATGGAAGATCATTTTGGCCAGTAAAATTTTTTTTTAATGATTTTGATGTAGTATCTCATAATTTTTATTCTCTGTCACATCATTTTTTTTTTACTTAACCTCTCAAAATGTCAGCTTTTTCTCTCATAATTCTCATAAATTTCCTTGCTCATAATTTCTGACTTATCATGTCATAAGCTTAATTTAGTAAATCAAGGCGACACACGTCTTGCTGTCATTGTCTCACCGAAGACGTGCAATCGAAAATGAGCCAGCTGGCTTAAACTATCTGGTACATTAAAAAAAACGTAGGTTAGTGTGTATTCACTTTTTCTTGTTTTTTTTGTTTTTTTAATAGGCTTTCATACTGTGTATGTATTTCCCAGGTCATCATCAGTTTTGGTCAAAATATAAGATTATTATTGGCGTGCATTTGTGACCAAATATTGGGTAAAATGTTGTTTTTTTTCTATTGGTTCCTTTATGCATACCCGGTGACAAATGCATCATAAGTTCATTATAAGTTATTCATAGCAGTTATTCACAGCAGGCAGATTGACACAGCAGCAGCCCTTTGGTAAAAGTGAATGTCCGGGCAGAGAGGCAGCCCGCCGCTCTCCGCCAATAGGAAGAGTCGGTGTGAGCGTGGGGGCGGGTCCTGCAGGTCAGCAGGTTTGACTGCACACTGCGTTCAGCCAACTTGATACAGAGTAACAGTAAATCAGACAGAGCAGCTCCTACAGCACCAGCAGTGAAATTGTAACCCTGTTGCAAGTATTTTTGGCCGCTGATAGGACCGAGTGAGATCACTGCGGTCTCTTTTCTCGGACAGACTCAAGAGTTGTTCGGCAAGAGCAACGCAGGGACCGTTTTCACTCTCATTTCTGCTATATCTCAATATTATATCACACTGGAAATGTCCGAAAACAAGCCGAATGATGAGCCGAAGTTATCTACGACGGACAGGGTGGTGAAATGTAAGTGTTATTTTTCATGCCGCACAGAAACGAGACGCTCCCACCGCTCCGAGCAGCTGAAGCAGACTTGAAGGATTCACGGTCGTAGCAGCAAATGTAGTCGAAAATTGTTCGCAGGCTATGGAGGAAGAAGGGTGTTAGCCGAGCTATGACAGCAGCAGTAAACTAGGAAGTGAGGGTAACTCCAGTGTGTAGACCACAGCAAGAATTCTTCTAGAAATGTGTCACATTTGATCTGTGGTACAGCTGCTTTTGTAGACGCTGTTTTCATTAGCAGCGAATGCAGGCAGCAGTGTGACAGATGCATGATCCTTTGGTTCATATACACAGTGCACAGCCTTACAGTGTGCATGCAGATATTGCACAACCATTGCATTCAACCCAAGGGCGATTTCCCCTCATTTTGCATGCATCACCAAGCATAGTTTTTACCAAGGCTCCTTTTTTTTTTTTTTTTCACCATTGCATAATACTACTTGATGTCGCCTGTGTTTTGTAATCTCACATTTGGGGGTGTTCACAGTGTGCTTGTAGTCTTCAATGCCCTATGGGGTGGCTCTTCCTGCCTCCTGTGTTTACAGGTCTGACATTCCACCTTTGCAGTCTACCATAAGAATGCAATAAAGATCATAATCGAGTCGACCTACCACTTGAACAAGGAGTGGGAGCAAAGTAGCCTGCCCAGTTTCTTGTTAGTTGACATCTTATGTTGACTTGAAGGCAGTACTCCACTTGAGTTGCAGTATTTAAGCCTATTTCTGCCTCACAATCTGAGCACTGGAAGTCATTCTAAGTGAACTGTTCTCATGTTGGAAGCTGAAGTCGAAGCCTTTCCTCAGAAGCGAGATGACAGAATGTGTTTGTTTGTGCTGGCTGGTTTCGATCCAATACTAGTTGCGACCATTATGCTCTCCAGCTCCAGTACATCACAACAGGCTTGTGCAGCGATCACAGTGTGCACAAGCACTGGAGGGAATGGTTGAGTAATTTTATTCAGGCTCATTTGCTGAGGTTCAACGGTTTGAAATGATGAAATCATCGTTGACCATTAAACTTTAACATTTTTGTTGAGAGAGGAGAAATGGCAATGCTACAGTGCTCAAAAGACCATGACTGGAATCATTCACTATACACTATATTATAGGCAAGTCTGAGTCTGTTGTAAATATAGCTCCGCTTTGGTGCTTTCTTAGGCTTAGCTTGTGCCATTTGAAATGGAAAAATTTTGAGCAAAAATATAACTGCAACAATTTCCTTTCTGTAGCAAATACGGAGCTAACCAGTTGTGTTATGGCTACGTTTTGCTCAGAAAACGGGGCTGAGTGTTTAAAAGAGAGTCACACCATGTCTTGGGTGCTTTTGTAATGAATATTTCAAGAGATCATCCCCCTACAGTCTCCACCAACTTGAAGGGTAATGAAAAATGGATATGGGTTTTGAAGAGATTTAACAATATCACCGGGAGACTTGGCTAGTCTTGTTATGTGAATCTGAAGCTACTTTTCCCATCGTCACACAGAGGAGATGCTGTCGTGTTGCACAACGTCTCAATACTGTATTTTCAGTACCTCCCTCCTCTGCTTAGTGAAGGTCTGCAGTGGCCTTAATCAGGTTAAAATGTATTGATTAGTCATTAGAGAGGCTGTCAGGGAATCTGAGAGCCCAGTTTCTGGGGCTCACTTTTAAACCCAATGTGGAGATCAACAAAGTAATTTAGCTCATTATTCATTCATCAAGTTTCAAGAAGTGAGTGTTTTGGTAATGCATCGGTATTATGACAACACAGACGCTGGCTGTGTACAAAGCACCTCTCCAAAATAACTGCAGGCTATAGGTGTGAAGTAATTTGTTTTCAGCTGCCTAGTTTGCTCTGCGACAAGGTGTCAGTCCAACTTATCGTAAGTGCTTTGCATCCACCTGTTTTCAAAGCGCATTATCATAATGCTGCTGAGCGCCACTGCCGCATAGTAATTACTCATAAGAGTTTAATCAGCTGAGGCAGGAGAAGTTGCGTCATTGTCGTCATGTTTTTATCCCTGACAGAAATAAACTGGAATATATGAGTGATTTCCAGCATGTAACCATTACATTTAATGAACTCCATCACTTGTACGTTCGTCGGTTGTTCGATATTGACGGTTTCTGTGGACTTGCTGCAGCCGTTTTGCGCTCCTTTTTAAAGGCCTACCTAAACAGCATTTAGGGATTATGTTGTGACTCAGATGATAATCCTCATTATTTTGTCAGGTTTTGTGGTTGTGATTCTTTATTAGCCATATTGCTGCTACTAATGACTATTTTCATGATTGATCAACCTGTTGATTTAACCTTTATTCCATTAGACCTAACCCTAAACCCAAAGATATTGACAACAATGATTGAGAACAAAAAGCAAATATTCCCACTAGAGAACCTGAAGCCAATGAATTTACTGCACTTTTTCTTTTAGACTTAAATCCTCAAATAATAAATCAGTTATCAAAATAGCAGCTGATTAATTTTCTGCTGATCGACTTATCAATTTATCAACATTTTCTCTGCTCAAATGAGCCTTTACACATTATAAATCACCAGTTTCAGTATACAGCTCCTTTAGTCTTTTGAGTATATTGCTAAACTGTTCCTATGATTGAATGTGCTCCACAGTTTTTAACTAGCCCTTCCCTCAGTTAGATATAAAATGAATAAACACTTAGTAATATGGTCGTCATGGTGCAATCATGACAACCACCACGCTCCAAAGCAAAACGAGTTCCGTAATGGTATTTTTCCGTCACAGACTAAGAAGCAGGGCCTCCGAGCCCCCGATGTTGTGCTGGGTCCTTCTCTACGAGTGGGGATGGATAACATCTGACATTTGACTTTTGAGGAGAGGCCCCCATGCTCAGACATGCGTGGGTCGGAGAGCTGGTGGTGGTGACAGCGGCGCAATGCCAGCCACTGATCCCAGCTGGATAGCCGAGTCATTTATAGAACAGAACATTAAGTAATGCCACATACTTGATCCTTGCCTTACATGTGATCACCTACCTGTTCATAATGTGTGCCATCGTAGTGTTTCTGTCTTATCAGCCTCAGACACAGTGTAATACTGAGACATGAAATCCGCATTTGTCAGGAATATTCCTCCGGGTGTTATAATTGTCAGTAATATTTCCTCATTAGCATGCATAACCTTTGTCATTAGCTTTATTTGCATGGAAATACGATTACTATGGGAAAGTTAAGTTTGTAATAACTTCTGAGTCTGTTTGGGATTTTAATCCTGTGCCAGTCTGTTCATTTGTAAAGTTAAAATTTCAGTGGAAATAGTCAATAGCCTTGGTGTTACTAATCCTGGGCAACTCAAATGGTCAGTAACCACATCATTAGTATGTTTTTGGCATCCATAGGGCATTTTGAGACCCTTGAGGCGAAGTATATGTGGGACTTATAGCAAATGTACCAGCTTGGCAGTTGTTGCTGCACAATGAAAGAATGCAACAGAGGGTTAACCTAACTTTCTCACCTTTTTATTTTTAACAACCTCTGCTGTATAGTCGGCTTTAATCAAGAGCAAAGAATAACATGCATTTGCTCCTTTCTGGGACAGAGATAAAGAACATTATATGATGTCTAACCACCTTTATGCATTTAGGATTTCAATATCCTTGGGTGGTTGTAGATGTTCCACATTTGTTAACTTACTTTACTCTAGCATGAATAATGAAGGTTGTTGTTTTGGCCAATATGAATATCCCAGTTATTAATTCAACTTTGGGAATGATTTCTTATTATTTTACTAGTACATAGTTGTTGAGCTGTTATGACAGAACTTAACAGAGATAATTGGATTGTTACATTTTTATGAGAAACATTCCTGTGCTTTAGCTTCTAAATGGTGTAGGCGCCTTTCTTTGTTGTATGTGATTGGAAACTGATATCTTAATGAACAAATAAATGAATAATTAAGCTGCAGATTAATTGATAATTAAAAAACCATTAGTTGCAGCATTTCAAAATACTGATTCTGCTGTTAAATATCATCATGCCACCATGGCATGCTGTTAAATACAGCTGCATGCTGTCCATAACACATATCCTGTCACACCACAGGTGAAAGTGTGAAAATAATCTTGCCAGCAGCCAAAGTGGTTAATCAGCGGCTGTGATTGGTCAGAGAGTTGACCTGTGAACGGGGAGTGCTTGATCTGCTGCACAAGAGCAGGTGCTTAAATAGCAGACTGCCAATATCACGTCCAATCAAGCTGAATTATTTGCTGAATGAAAAATCATGATCATAATTATTATTAATTGTGCCATATGCCATTATCTAAACCACTCTGCAATGTTTGCTGGCCTCAATTGATTTTCAGTGTTTGCTTTCTTTCTACTTCAACCTCACAAACGAGCAAGACGGACATCAAGCTTGCAAATTTAAGGTCCGGTGTGCGAGGCTACTGCTCCCTGTGTGTTTTTAGACCTGTCTGAATTACCAGGTTAGTTTTAGAAGTCTTAAGAGATGCCCCCCTCCCTGTTCACTGCCATGTCTCCTCGGCATGTGAAGAAGTCTTGGTGCTGCTCCTTCTCAGCATCTTTTGACAGCAGTCCACTCAAACAGCTCGACCTGGAAATGTCGCCAACAAGAGAAACTGTAAGTGACAAGAGGATAACCAAACAAGAGATCACAGCATGTCATGTAGCTGCTCACCTAGTCCGCTGTAACTTAAGAGTAAGGTTTTCTACAGGTTTCGATAGCATTGTATTGCATCATGTCATAGTAAGGAAGAGCTGCACTGCCTTTGTTGTGATGTGATACTCAGATACACACTCTGTGGTATTCTGAACCTGAGTGAGTGCACCTTTACCGCTCATTAGATTAAAGAGGAATTAGGCTCTGTTGTGGATTTAGGGCAGAGCAAAGCGGCGGATTTGGACAGATTAAGCTCCATATAGGGGGATAAAGGCGGCTCTGCTCAGAGGTTGTAATCTGACTCCATGCATTAGCTGCTGCTCTTGCTAATTCATGTGAACAAATTGATGTTGGGTCTTGATAAAGCAATAGGGGGAGAGAAAGTGTTTACCTATCTCGGCATTTTTAGATTGTTGCTAAGCCTATGAGTACAGTTTGGGTATTTGAAAACCTTTGAACTCACACTGTTGATACATTTGGAGCAGTACAGTTTTGTAGCTTATATGTTGATGGATGAAGCTTTATTGTGGCTTCATACTAGTGTGGTTCTTCTTAAGGTGGCCTACATGCGCCACTTTTTCCTCTTCACCCACCAAAGTACCATTTTGCAGAGGAAAGAAACAGAAAAATTCGACCCTTTATTGCCTGTATTCACATTGCGCATCAGTTAGTCATAGATCATAATGTTGCACTATTGTTTTTGGTTAAAAATCTTCCTCGGCATAAACAAACCCTCAGTACTTCCCATTTCATGGCTGGCAGACACCAACACAGGGTCCTTTTGTGAGCTACAGTGGATAACAAAAGCCATTTGGAACAGAGACAGGAGTCGTGTGTCATCAGATCCCTCTCTGAAGCTGGTCGCAGCACAGTTACAAATCAATCAATACAGTGTCTACAACACATGTAACTACATATTGGGCAGCCAGTACAGTGAGCGTGGGGGAGGAGAGGCTAACCCAGTGAACTGGGAGCAACGGGGTTGGTGGGTTATGTTAGAAGCTAGTAGAATAGTAAATCTGCTCTCTCACCAGAAGCCCCTCTTAAACAGCAGAGCATGGACAAGCAGCGAAGAAATGAAATTTTGAAGGGGTAGGGGGTTTGCACATTAGCTACAACATGGGGCACTTTTAGTTAATTGACAAAGCGGATTTTCTTAAGAATCCAGATATAGAAAACCATCTGTCATGGGACTGTTGCCAAATGCTGTTTAGCAAAAATTGAGAGCAAATGCTTTGTCAAGGGCTGTGAATCATCACAGGCTTAACAGAGACTCAATTCAATTAACAACTCAGTGGATGATGATTTGATTCAGGAGCGATTTGTGTGTGTGTGTGTGTGTGTGTGTGTAATTTAATTTTGTAAAATACTGTATGATTTGGTACTGTAAATTTTGGCTGACATCGCCAACAAACATACCGTAAAACAAGTGAGGCTGTGATTTTTCTGCAAGGAGGCTCAGAAGAAGACGGCACAATTATATTTAAAACACTCAGAAAAATACATTTAGTTTCAACTAGATGGCAATTTATTTGTTTGCAAAACACTTATGACTTAAGCTGAAAGGCTACTGTAAAACATGTCTAAAAGTATGGGCTTTTTTGTATTGTGTTAATAGTAAAAATAAATAATAATAATAATAAAACATTAAATAAAACATTTTTCATTTCAGTGTTTACCTCACATATCCATCTCAGCAGTAATAATAATGTGGGCATACTAATGCTAGTAGTGGTGGTGACAGTACCAGTTTCAACTTAATAATGCTTGTCAGGAGAGGGAGTGTGTGTGGGAGTGGGCAGGTTGGGGAGTGAAAAGCAAATGAAAGTGGCTGAGAAGTGCTGTGGATGAGCAAGTGCGTATGTGGACAGATTTTTCGACAGACTACTACATCAGATAGTCTATTGTTTCAGTGAATCTAGCATTTTGTGGTTACAATCTAAGGGCATAAATCCATGCAAATAAACTTTGCATTAGGTGTAATGGCTTTGGCGCTTGTAGTGATGTTTGAAGTGTCTGGTCAGCATAGTAGCTGCAGCTGCAGGCCTCTGTGCGTCCTCTACAGGTGGTTGCATACACTTAGTGTTCTGGGAGCCTTTCATTTGTTTTCGAAATTTACAGAGTGAATTTCATCTAACTTTTCCATCCCATTAATTTTAGGGATCTCTTGGTCGCACATGCATCGTTGAAGCCAGCACGATTCATTATTTTTCTCTCAGCAGATTGATGCAGTTAAATCTGCTTGATTTAGAATCAATACATCAGTGTAATGGATGAATCCTTACACCGCTAGCTTTATCATTAGCCAAATAATTGCCGTTTGTTTATATTTTGAATTGCCTGAATATTTATTTAACCCTAGCCCACAGGTATGCACACACACATCCACCTCCAACCGCACACTAAATGAGAAACTGCTTCAACAACACTGAATTATGTTCCGTGGCTCAGAATAAAAGATCTCCACTGTAACATTTTTAACTGGGGCAAACCTCTTCTGTTTGAACACACATATGGTTTTTTGGCCTTTGTTTTCCTGCAGCACTTGTCTCTGTTAGAAGGAGGAGGCTCCTTGTGGTGAAAACAGACCTGTATAGTAAATGGGAGACTTGTCTTTGTGGACTGGGACAAGCCCCTGCATGCTTCTGTGTGACAGATGCAAACATAGACACGCTCCTGTAATGTGCCAGGCGGTTGTTTGTATTTAAATATGGGTAAAATGAGTAAAGCCATCTGCGGGCTGCCTGTAAATGGTAGATTAGTAAGCAGAGAAAAGTCACCTCAGGGGAGGGATGTTGTAACTCTTGTGTTGGCTCATCGACTCTATGGATTGGGGGGGTGACATGGCAAGGCTGCGCAGTATCTCATGGTAACTGTCTTGTTGAGATTGCCTCTTCTTTGCTATCATGTAGGCATCGCTACTTGTTGACACCCACACTCACACACACATTGAAGCTGATGCAAATGCGACCTGTTCCTCTGAAGAACTGATGAATATGCAGATTTTATTCATTTCCAGTGTGCGGGCATGCGCGGCAGGGAACATACAAGAAACGCAGGCAATACACAACCCGTGCGCTTAATCCGACAGCATGGCTTGACAGATAAAGTCAAACCTTAGCTATAAGGGAGTTTGTCATAACGACCTTATTGTGCCGTTTTACGTCGGCACACCCCAAACGTGGACTAGTGCGTCATCGCTGAAGATATTTTCCCAGGCTGTTTGACAAGGCAGAACAGGATTTCTCACAGAATTCACAGCTGTCTTCAGGTTGCAGCGCTGCAGTTTCACTGCAGGTATATTTTGCCGTGGGTTTGGTTTGGCCCGAAGCATAAGCACAGAGAGCAGCATCGGCCAGTGGCTCAGCGGGGCATCAGCGGTATGCATTCAGACACATTGCCCGGTGACTTCCAGCCACTGATGGGCTTCAGGCCTTCAAATGCAGTTTGGCATATTTCAGGGCATTTTCAGCACTGGTAGCTTTTCAGTATAAACCCAGGAGACCTTTTGAAGCGAAGTTTGTGTGGGACTTCGTAAATGTCATGTGTACCGGCTTGCCAGTTGTTTGCTGCATTATGAAAGAATGGAGAGGAGGGTTAACCCCCTTCCTCACCTTTTGATTCACTCACTTCATTTCAGCGGCGGATCGAGAAATTAATCTACTGCTGGACTAGATTTTATCAGACAAGCTGAGAGATCATGCTGTATACAAACAGTTCCATTTAATTAACAGACCAATCAATACATTTAATCAAATGTTATGGATATACTTTATTAAAGCCTCCAGTAACAGAGGTGGCAAGAATAAGAGCAACTTTTACTTTTTTCATCTGGCTGTGCTGTGTAATGTGATTTTGTATTTAGGGCGTTTAGAAAAAGGAAAAAATTACATTTTCACTCTCTGCAGTGCAAAGCAAAGGTTGTTCTCAGGTTCCACATTGAGCCTGTAAGGAATTGTACGTTTTTTTTTTCTCAGCTTCATTAAGCAAATGAACAGAAAATTAGTTTAATTGAGGAAGGCCCTAATTTGAGATGGGCAAATAAGCACATTATATGCAACATTGTTTTTCCTCTGTTCAGTCATTGTTGATCCTGCTGCACGAAAAGACAACCCCGGGAGGAGGGGGTTCCTTTCTTTCAGGTGTCGTTAGCTAGTTAGCTAAAGTACCTAGTGTCTGGACGAGAGAGAAACTCCAGCTATACAAATACAGCTGGAGGTGAGTCGAGGCCCCAAGGTTTATTTACACATGTTAATTATAGACCACCTGGCTGAAAACGAACCATCTTATTCCACGTGGTGGTGGATTTAGTGTGTGCTTATCTAAGTGTACCTTAGGAAAAAAATATTTCATTGGATGTCAGCTTGTTCCACAATTGATGTAACAGCCAGTTGTTTTGTGACATTGGTATTTCTGTGACAAGACATGATAGCCCTTCCTCACATATTCATTATTTATTGAAAAAAAAAAGGACTTATATTAAACTTCATTTTGTACTTGCAAGTCTTCTGCCTCATGGATCTCTAAAACTGTGTCATGAGACGACCAGGCAAACATGGGTTAAGTTTGCCCTAGAGCTGATGATGGCAGGCCTCTCCGTCACTCCCGCCCACGTGGAGAGGAGAGGGAGGAGGACCGCTGGCTGGCCCACTCACTCAAAACACACTCTGCAGAGGCTGGCCAGAGCCAGAGTCGTGACTGAGGTGTGTGTGTGTGTGTGTGTTGGTGTGGGGAGGTAGGGGGGAGACATACTGTAGAGGTGGCCTGTATTTGTTACCATGCCCTTGCTGTTTTGTCTGTGGAATCAGGCCTCAGGAACAACTCCAAAAGAACCACCAAATGAAATTTCATCACTGCCCCTTAGCACTGAATTTTCTCTATGAAATTTCTGCTAGTAATTGCAAAGACAGTTTATCTTGGTTAAAAATGTAATTTTCCACATTTGTCCACAAAAGACTGTTGCTTGCCAGCAACACAAGGCAGAGCAGACAGTCACAACCCTCTGGAAGTAAAGTCAACTCCGCGTTGGCCTCCGCAGTTGCCAGGCCAAGCATAGTGCAAACTGATATCTCATCAGTCTGAGCTCACGGTGTGCCTCTGTTAGCCAGATTGTGAAGAGGTTAGTGTGTCCCAGGGCTCCGATTGATTTTGTGCCTGTCCAAACACCACCGGGGAGCCATACATTACGATGGCCAATCATTTGAACTTTAATGCCATCCCGCTCCCTATCGGACCATTAGGAGTAGAAGGACGGCTCTTGGACTCTACTGTATCTTTTTGCTGTCAAGTGGGCCTGCCGCTTATGAGCGGTTGCATTTTGCTTTATTGATTGCATACATAGATCCTTTTTTTTCACTAGACTGTGGCTGATGCACTAGTTGGTTGTCATCATTGTCCATGTTCATACATGCATCAAACAAGTAGTAGAAGCCTCCTTTTCCTCTGATTTAATTCTTGCTTGTCTTAAACCTACTGAAAACTGAGTAATGAAACTGTGGGAGACATGTTGTTTCGACAAGCTAATCTTGATTGTGTGTGAACTCCTCAGGCCAAGAAGTGGGACCATTGTTGGTAATTACTGCCGTTGTCACAGCCCTGTCCTACACACACACACACACACATACACACACTCCCATGCTAACTGTCATGTTGGCAGCTTGCTTGTTGCTTTGCTATATCATGCAAGCTTTTAATAGTGGCCCATCCCCCATAGAAACTGGCAACGTGGATGACTGACGCTCACTGGCACACGGTTACTGCTGTGACCACAAGTTTGTGTATGTCCGTGTCCATGACAAACAGTCTCAAGAAGACTAAAGACTACACTGTCTTTGACAGCTGTTTTTACCGAGGCTCGACAGCTACTTCAGGGAGCTCTGTCTTTTTTTTCTGTCGTAAAAATGTGAGACATACTGTGTGAGGCCGATTATTTTCTTCTTCACTGGCTCAACTATGCTCTGTCTCTATGTCATGTATTCCAGCCACCCTCCAACAACATATTGGTTGTATTCTTCCTCTGTTTAGTTTTAGCTGTGGTTCTGCCATCCCTGCTTTCAACCATGACTACAATGCTTCCATCTGCCATTCATTCAGCATTTCTTTTTATTCCCTTTTGCACACTCACTTGCTCATGCAGCTGTGTCAAACCCATGTTGTAAGATCAAAACACCCAGAATGCTTCGGGCCCGTCTCCCTGTATAGAACGTAATCTGATCCCCCCTGGAGGAATGTGGTGAGCCTTGGGGACGGCCAAATCGAGGTAGTGAATCAGCCGGTCGGCCGGCAGATAGGGTATCTCCAAGTGATTTTAAGCCAGCACTTCAGCAGCAATTGGCAGAGTGAAATAAATTTCCCCCCTACACCAGACCAAATTCATGCTTTTTTTTTTTTTTATCCCAATCTCAAAATCTTCATGACAGTAACCAGGGCAGACAATAGTTATAATCTGCGCTAAACATTTGTTGAGTACTGTCTGTTTTGTAGCCAGCAGTGAAGAGGGCAGCCTAACAGATGGTGTATACAGTACAGAGCTATGCAGGTCCACAGTATTAGGCTGCAGCACTGCATGGGATGTCGTTATCAAGCTTATATCTTTTGATGAAAGTATATAAAGTAGAATTAGGAAACTGCTGTGATTTGTGTGTGTGTATGCGTATAGTATAGAAAATGGTTGTTAAACTGAAATTGTGACTTAAAGTCGTTCAATACGACTTGTCAGCGTTACAATTACTGTACCTTTTTATGCAGCGTCCGCATCCATTTTTTTGAAAAACATATAGCCGTCATTCTTTTGAGATCTTCAGCGTATCTGGATGGAAAAATATTCTGTCCGCTGCACTATAAAAAGAGTTTTAACCCATTTCTCTGCCACTTATTCCTAACGAGGATGGTAACCCTTTGACTTTCAGCCAGAAATGACATATCCTTGCCCGTTTTATACAACACAAGAAAAATATTTGTGTTATTACAAGATAAAATAATACAATGTATCATCAATATAAAAGAAGGCACCACTGGAGAAATTGGTTGAATGTTTTTATTGTACAGCAGATGGAAAAATTTTCATCCAGATGGTTAGAAGAGTCTGCGGATCCTGGAAATACCTTCAGAAGAGTGGTGTTGGAGAAAAGTGTTGTTCAGTGACCCTCTGGGTTTTTCAAACATCAACAGATATTTATTTTCCTGAAAAATGGATGCTTAGCTCTGCAACAGTAATGCTATGGCAATAAATGAGAGGCACAAACTGGGGCTGAGGATAGCTCTGCAGGGGAACATAGTACCAGTTGGGAAAGACTGGGAAAGTTTACAGTGATGAAGACTTTAGAAAAGCTGAGCCACAGGATATGGTTTGGAAATGTACAGTGAAGGCAATACAGGAGCCCTTTGACCACAGCAGAGGAGAGTCTGGGAGAGGAGACTCCCTTCAGGCAGTCAAGCTGTCAAGTGTCCCTTTCTGAGTCTCAAATTTACTTACTGACCTGATCCTCAAGGACACATGACCTTTGTAGAAGGCTTGTTTGCCCCAAAGGGATCAGGGTCAGTCCACAACTGCTTGACCCGTACTACCCCGCAGCACCAAGAGTTTTACATAGGCCATGGCCCTTACTAACACTTCTTATCCTTGATTGGACGCTGACTGCAGAGATGGCTTTTGAATGTGATGCTTTAACTGCCTTTAATCTCACGGCTGCTAGTAAAGCCTGCACAGATGGCGCCTTCAGCATAATACTCTCCTAGTGAATTTTGAAAGTGCTTTCTCTGCAATATGGAGGTCAGGCTGGCGGCAGAGAAGGATGATTTACTTTACAGTCACTTTTAGCCCAGAAGGGTTGCATAATAGCAGCTTCTTCAGGGGCTCCGTCACAGCTTCTCCTGATATATAGAGCTGCTCCAGGGGGCTGGGAATGGCAAGACAAGGAGTGTGTGTGTGTGTATGTGTGGTTGGTGAGGAGTTATATCCCTTGCTGACTCAGAATTCCTTTGGTCTTTAGAGAAGTAATTCCTTTGTTGCCCTCCCTCCTATTCCAGCCCAGTGCCATTTTTTTGCCTTTTCTTTTCTTTTCTTTTCTTTCTTGGCAGTCAGGTACCCCTGCTGGCAGGAGAACCCACCACACCCGTGCAGTCATGGCCTAGATACAGAGATGGGCTTGAGAGGTGGGCGTGGGCAAGGGGGAAAAGGAAGCAATGGCAAAGGAAGGGGACTCTTAGGGGCCCTGTTGTCTTGGCAAGAGGAGGGAGGAGGTGGCTGGCTGCGCCATCCCATTGCCTCACCACCTGTCCTCAGAAAAACCACAGTCAGTCTGCCAGAAATGAAAACCATGGATCTCTTGGACACAAGCACTTGATGCCAGAAAGATGCTTGTTGCAACATTAAATGTGTCTTATCATACCTGGGTCCAAATCCTTTAGTACTTTATTTATGTATTTATTTATAACGCACATTAAATTTTGGTTGCTATTTCTGACCCTCCCATGTCCTTTTGACACAGCATGGAGGAATGCCATTTCACATATGTGATGGGGCTATTCTTGTATGGTTAGGAGGGTTTGCCCCAGTCCACAGATCACTGTGATAGTGGCAAGGCGGTATTCACTTTCAAGTCAGGCAGGTAATCTTCACAGCTGAGAGAGGTAAGGGGGAAAGGAGGAGGGAGGGGGGTTAATTAATGATGAGGAATGTTATCTACAGTTCAGGCAGTGTTTTATTTGGGTCAGCCTCAAGTCTTGTATGCTCCGTTTACCAAGTGTGGATGCAAATATAGACTGGCTTCATCCCCTCTGTATGCGTCTAGTAATTGCATTCTAGAAATGCCAACATCACTGCTGCCAACGAGCCCTCCTTGGGAGGTGCGATCACGCCTGTTGAGGCATATTATCTCAGAGGCAAGCTGTGAATGAGTACAGAAAACACTGAAGTGAGTTGGAGTTTCTGGAACGTAACAACATTTTTCTATTGATTTACATACCATATTGTATCGTGTTTGATTAGTCTGAGTTGAAGTTAATTGTGTCAGAAGTCATGTGATTATCATCCGTCTATGTTTCTAATGTGTGATTGAGATGTGGTAGTACAGCTTGGGTTAGGATAGGAGTGTATATGATTTCCTAGTCAGCTATCCAAATATTCATAATGTTTAAAGGATGTATGTTGATGACATCCTAGAGATTCAGTGTTACACTCCATGAACAAGACATAATTCGTTTTGATACTTGCAGCAAATGTGTTCTCCAAGTGAAATTCCTTTTCAGTGTTTTCTCTAGAGGTTTTACATGTGTTTACTGAAATATTTAAAAGGGCTGGAAAGGAAAGAGCCACACTGTTTCTATTAACATGTGACTGTAGCAGGGAGTGAAATAGATAAAAACATACAGAAGAAACAACTAACAAAAAAAAACAAATCCCAGGTGCAAAATGTTGAAGTAATTTGCTCACAGAGTTGACGATTTTATGACCAACTAACATTTTAAAGTACTTCTGCAAATGTTGCTGCAAAGCTGTCCAGTTTAATTGTGGCAGCACCCTGCAATATATTTTTACTTCTCTGTCACGGTATCATTATAGTATTGAGTTTCACATGTTTAACTTAGTAGCAAAGCTTTTGAAGTCAGACTTCTGGTTTTGTGACAACAAGTGCAACCCTAGCTGAACTGCACACAGCGGATCTGTATCATGTCCAGCCACCCGTCTACATGTCACTACACACTCAAAGAACAAGCTACCAACAAGAACGCTTTGTGAAGTGGCTGCCTGCGCACTGGCGGCGCTCTCCAGGGTTAGTGGGGACATATGTTCTCGATAGACCAGTGTCGTCAGTCCTTCCCAATTCAAGCGCCAGTTGACAGCATGATGGAGAGTGGTGAAGGACTCACACAAAGGTGGTTCTGTGCACGTGCAGGGCCAGGTTTTTGTCCAGATCGGAATCCAAACACGCCCACCAATCCCTCCTTAGCTGCCTGACCTTTCTGCATACCATATGAAGAAAATGTTGAAATTGTAGCCCTGAAGCCATCATCGTGTCAAAGACCAGACACATTATAGCTCAAACCTTATGGGTAGCCTGACTTACTTTACTTTGATTTATGAATGACAATTTAGAGTTATGATTTACAGAGGCAATATGAGGATATTGGATTTTTGCCTCTGTGCTTATTATTTTTCAATGGCAGGTGAAAGTTTTGATCTTGAGTATTTTGCAGACTAAAGCTAAAAGCCCGTTGACCTGCAGCATGTACATACGTTCTGCACATTGCTTTACACTGCATTGAAGTTACATCAACGATTTACTGGCCCGAACAGCCAGTCGAATAGCTTTCTCTCTTATTCGCTATAGACTGCCAATAAGGGCCAGCAAATGTCAACAGTGTGGCAGTGAATACTATAGCTGAGCAGTCCTTATAGCTGACTGTCTGCCTTTTGTCTCGGGACCTTTAAAATGTCAAATGAAGTAATTAGCATATTGCATTTATGCTGTGTTTGCCATAATAGCAGTCTGTGTATAAGTGTAACATTTAACACTGGGGAAAATGAAGGTAAGGTGTGACGTGTCTGTCTGGCTGTTATGTGCCACAGGTTCCATTTGTGGGAATAACTTGCGTACAGCCGAGCATGCACCCATAGCACCCCGTCTTCCAGATCCTTTCCGCCTCCTCCATTGTTCCGTCTCTGCTATGCTCCAAAGCTGATTACAGCGCCTTCTCTAATGAAAGCTAATCCTGTGTCACGGCATTGTGGAGGAGGAGGAGGAGAGGGGGGGGGGCAGGCCTCGGCACGGCAAAGCTAGCAGGGAATGTCTTCTTCAGGGCCTGTCAGAGTGGCTTTCAGAGGAAATGCCAGAGAGTGTTAACGTCTCCGAAAACCTGGAAATCGACGAGGTGTTTTACATTGAGATTAAGCTTTTCACTGCTGGCCTGTTGACCCTGAACACCTTCCACAAAGGGCTGCCCAAACTTGTAATGGCCTGTAATAATTCACTTTAACTATGTTCAACCCAGCCGTTCATCATCGCTTCTTAATAGTTGGACCTGACTTGTCTAAATTACTTCGGTGTTGGTGCCTTGAGTTTGCAGTTGACTTTAGGGCTGTCCAACCTGTGTTGTTCATTTACCTGTACTGAAAAAAGCATAATCTTACAGAGCGATACAAAGAGATTTGTTTTTATAAATGTGGCAGTTTGAACAGAGACTGTGGTTGTGTAGACATTATAAATCGAAAAAAACTGTATAGAAAAATTGAAAGTTGGAACAAACACAAATGCTTTAACCTCAACTCAGGGTGTGTAGCTGATGCCAGTACTCATTTTTTCCCAAATTTAGATTGAATTATCTGCACCTTACTGCATGGAATTAATTTAAATAATTTTTATGTAAAGTAATGTAAGGCAAGGGATGGCAATGGCCCTGAAAACCTAAGCTAAAATGGCATTAAGTGAATGCATCTGACAGCTCAACATTGAATTTTATAATGACTATAAGAGACTGTATTCAGTGTAGATCACTCAAGTCACAGGCCAGTGTGCATTGGACTGGTGGATTTTTATCGCTTTATGAAATAAAACTACCCATGTTGCTGAGTGTCTTGTTCAGTTTGAAAGTAGACCCTACAGATTTAACCCAAAGTGTAAAAGCTGTTGTACCTCAACACTGCCCTTTTTGCTTCAAGAAGAAATGATAGCTCTTTCATGGTGTCAATATTTAATATGCTTCTCTAGACGGTGAACTGACTTGACTGTCTGTCGTCAGGGCACGGCTCACAATTTGCTGTAGACTACAAGTTGTGTGAGGATGGTAAATCAGCAGGGACGTCCCATTGGTGGACTGTGATCATTTTTGATAGATTGACAGGTGCTCTTTCCACAACACACTTTTTCTTTCTCATCTTGACTCCTGATGCATTTTTATTTCATTGACTGATCTTTCACTCTTCCTGACTCATGCACCACCCACTCCAGGCAACCCACTGTAGCCATTTGCCAGCCGCGATCCAGGTCCCTGGCGGCCTCTCACTCTGTCATTGATCAGCTGCTGCATTGATGGCGTGCCACACGCCCAACCACCACCAGAAAACCAGTGCAGGGACATCCCTTAGAAAATGTCCATCCTCCCCCCTATCACAGCATCGGCCACCTACCCCCATCCATCCATCCTTGCATACATACTGTTCACCCACGCCAGCCTCCCACGCTTCAGCCCTAACCTCACTAATTAATCAGGGACTTAGACAGAGTGCTGTCTGAACAGCGGTGCATTTAGATCACCTTCTGCTGCTAACGCTTTCTACATTTCTCATCTAAAATCTGTTGAGCCAGCAGCAGGATTAACGCTTGCTTGTCACTCACTCACATTGCTGTCGCCCATGTCTCTAAAACACTGCTATGGGCTACTTCCTGTCAGAGCGTGATGGTCTTTGATAACCCTGACAGCCATGGCAGCATTAATGCAGGTCTTGGGTGTATTGTTGGCTTGTTAAGTATACGACCTGTCTATCTTAATAATGAGGATCCCTAGATAGCTGTCATTGACAGGAACCTCTGTGCAGACAGCCACACGTTACTGCAGTGAACAGCTGTCAGATGCAACATCACATACCTTTTTGTTTGTGTTCCCCACATTCTGCTAATACATTATTTTTTGAGCATGTAACAGTCAGGCTTCTGCTCTGATTTACAGCCTTGGATCGAGTTGGTGGAGAATGTAACACGCTGCCGGCAACTCATTTTTAAGCCAATATTTTGATGGATGAAAGATTAAGACTGAGACTCTACAGCTCTGTTTCCGTGGCAACCCCTTTTACTCACTTTTATCTAATATCTCTCCTTTTGATGCGATGTAAAGGCTTATATCACCGCAGCACATGATGATGGTCAGCAGCTGTTTAAAGTGGTCCACTGGTAGCGTTTAATCAGAGTTATGATCATTAAAGCTGCAATTAGTACTGATATTGACCACAGGCCATAGACCAAAGGAGTGACAACATGCAATTAGAGATATTTGCCTTCAAAGGTGCAATGTGTGCATCCCTGTACAAAGTAATATTTTTAGCATTTATAATTCAGGATAATGTAGGTTGAAAGGTTCATCATCAAAACTGCTTTTTTTGGTCAGACCTAATAAGATTGTGTGTGATAACAATTTAAGAACACAAATTTACAGAACAGAAACATATGAACAAAACATTTGTTGAATTTGAACGTGACACAAAACCTGAAATATAACCACAGATCAGAATAACTATTAAAACCGAACATCCTGTTTAGATGAGAAACAGCTGAAACAGAGTGCCATGCAGCTTCACAACTGTATAAGCAAACATGAACAAATGGAATGAATGTTATCTCTTAAGACTGTTTATTTGAAGGAGAGAGTTCAGAAGTCGAGGACTCCTCTGTGCTTAAACACAGTCTAGCTATTTTTTCCTTCTTGACTAGACTAGATTAAGGCTAGATTAGACTAGTCCCAACAACACTTCACTTCCATTCCCACTGCTACGATAAATTGAACTGGCTTGCTATTAATTCGAGGGAATGAATTGAGTAATGTGAAGGCACAATTTGTAATTTTAGGGCATACATTATTAATTACAGGGCGCAAATTAAGTAGTACGAGTTATTGTACTATTGCAAATCATTAATTCGAGGGAATGATAATTTGTGTGGAGAAATGATTAAATATGTTATCCTTAATACCTGCTGGGCTCTGTAGCAGTACTTGCCTTCATGGCACGATATCGATCTTTGATACAGGCCCCCTGAGTCTATGTTGACAGTTCTACTCAGTCCCCTTTTGCATTTTTATTTCCTCTGATGCAATAAAGGGTTCTTTTCCTTTTGCTCTCTCTCTCTCTCTTTATGTGTCTCTGTCTCAGGGAAGGTGAGAGCTGTTGGCTCTGCTTGCCTTCCTGCCTCAACCACAGAGGTAACCACTCCATTTCCATACTGCGCACAGATATATTCGGCAGACTCAAAAGCGCTGAGCTTCAAAGCTAAGCTCTGCTAAGCGTTTCGTTCAGGGCCGGCTTCTATCCCTACTAATGCATGGTAAAGAGGTTCACGCCAATTTCTAAGTGACCTTTTCACTGTTAGTCCTAAAGCCTGCTGGCCTTTTGAATCTCCGGTTTGTCGTCAGTGGCCAGATGGTAGGGCTGTATGTTCTATAGGTTGCTTTCCTTTTTAATACATCTTCATATGACATAATTTTGGAAAAGCAGAGTAGTTTCCCTCTTAGCTCTACTGAGTCACAGTGCAAATACCAGGTGTTTGGATCCAGCTGTGCTGCTGCAGCAGCTCAGTGATTGAATCCAGCCTGTTAATGCTTGATTTTGCAGAATTATCCAACAACTTAAAGTGTGCAATAAAGCACTTCTCATCCAGACAACTGCTCCTTCTGTTCAGGACCAATTTTAAAACTACCCAAAATAGGCTACTAAATGAGTGCAGTGTGCAGTTCTTTTACCATTGCTATATTGCTTTTCTGAAACATACCAAATGTGGAGAGTGGCATATTCTATGCTGGTTCGCAGCAGTTTGTCTGCAGTAAACTCTCATTAAAAGGAAGAACAGTTTTGTTGGGTTAGCGTACCTTTCATTTCTGTTTTTTGATCTCTTTGCTTTAGAATTATTTCTTTTATTAACTTGGCACCCACAAGTCCTGTCTTATATATAGTTTTAATCCATTTTATATTATGATACATCATTTCTACGGTGGGCAGAATTCTGCCACTGGGATTTATATTGTGTTAATAGTATGTAAGGAATACATTATTTCTGTAGAGTGCTGACTTATGAATTATTGATTGACAGTGTTATAGTTTTTTAGGTGGGTTGGAGAGGGAGGCGGAGTTGTTGAAAATCTGAGATGGCAGTTTCAGACCCGACATGCAGACTTCATGCTGCTGTATCCAGTGTGTGAGGTAGACCATACCACAAATAATTTATCACCTTGTGAATATAATGCGTTATATGGTTCAGCTGCCGCAGTTCTTTGTTATCAGCAAAGATAGCCATATCTTTTGCATTATGCATGTCAGGTAATCAGCTTCCGAATGGACTCTGTGGTAGTGTAATAATGAAGCAATGAAACTGCTGCCAGATGACATTTGAAGTTGAGATGCTTTCTGATGTACAGTATGTGCTTTGTTTCCTGCCGCCTACAGAAGCTGATGCATTCTGTTCATCCTGGACTCCGAAACATATCCCACTCTAATTGAATGCCGTTATATAATTTAATTAGCAAATCCTGGCTATCAGTGGAGAGTGACTTGCACACTCTTGGTGCCCTGTTCTGCACTTGGCACTCGTCCTCTGTGCATACACCGAACACAGTGGATGTTCATCACTTCCAACTGGGAAAAAGTCTGACTGAGAGTGAAGAGTTTTCTCATTTCCGTACTGTCCGTACTAGTACAGCATAATCCCACAGATGTCTATGTGCTAGTGGTTGTATTTCTTGCCTATTGCAAACTAAAATATACTCCGCTCCTGCTTGCCACTCCACTTTGGTTGTACAGTCCATGGATGGGCTGTTGAAAGTGATGCAAAATGTCCACAAACAACATGTTTGCGTGGTTTGTCGTTAGTTTGTGTCTCTTTCCATCTGGGTGTCCTGCTCCTATGTGGGAGTGGTGGAGGGTCTTTTTACAGGACTGTGCCATGGGGCCCATTGTGTCATGATCCATCTATGGTTTTATCTGGCAGTGGTATTTATGTACCGTTTGACAGTGAGTTTCAACTTGATTCATTACACGGAGATCTTGCTTCTGCTCCCATCCACTTTCCTTGCCTGAGGATAAAGAGCACAGCATCGTCATTCGAATAAGTCAAAGGGATCAGGGGAATAGTGACTGCTGTTTTGTGCAAGTAAGGAAGTTAAGTTATAGATCAGTATGGCAGTTTAGATCAGACATCGCACTGCCTTTGCATAATGACGTCTGGCCATGCAGTCAAATTACTTCTGGTATTCTATGCTTTGTATGAGCTGACCTTTGTTGCACTCGCACATAGTTCTGAAGTCTGTTCTGCCTCAGCTCCCTGTTGGTCATGCTGAGATTTCCACTGGTCATGCTGAGTCTTAGGGGAGGAAAATTGCTGCTGTGGTGGCTTGTCTGCTGGAAGGGGGCAGAGGGTTTGACGTGGGCAGTGACAACCCGACTCTCGCCCACGCTCCGCAAGGGCTCCCCGCTGCATCCTGCACCGTCACCAATTCCTTGGGGGTCATATCGGCATCTGATGGAAAGATGCTGTGCATCGCAAGATTAAGGTGTCTAGGCTGGAAGTGTAAGAATTTATCACAAGTTCTTGCTTTTTTCCGAAAGCAGTCTGCTGTATTTGTATGGCTTTAAAGGACTTCACTTGTTTTATCAATGCCCACTCATTGGCCACAATCTCAACCCAGCTTGGGCAATGCTGGCTTAATACAGGAGCAGTTATTAGCAGGTAGTATGCTGTTCATTAATGTCTGCGGTAGCCGCAGTCAATGTTTGATAAAGATATTGCTATGCAGTTGATGAGAATAAACTGACACCGTGATTGTCAGTAGGAGCACTACTTAGATATTGATCGACTGACCATATTGCGTGAGTGGTGTTATCTCAATAAAATCACATCTTAAAACCATCTCCGATGCTATGTGGCTTAATAACACAGGCATGTTTTGCAGTTTGAAAGTCATTTTTCAGTAGAGTTGATTAGTAGTTGAGAGTTGTCTGAATTCCTGACTGTGCTGTTGTTAATTCTGTATTTATGACGTAAAGATGTAGCTCCCACAACTCTCAGACAGCTGACAAGGCCAGGAACGAAGATACAAAGGAATTGTAGACATCTTAGCTGTCAGTTCAGGCCAAAATCACAGATGCACTCTGTGTTCTTCACTAAATAAAGCCAGGGGTTGCTTGGTGAGCTCTGCAACAGTCTGTCTCACTTTCTCCAATTAAGCTGATCTGTCCAGCACCATATGACTGCGCACCTCCTGCTGTCTCATTCCTCAGAGAGATCACATTAGCTCTGAACTACACCAACCTGAACATTTCAAGCTGCCCGTTTTCCCACTGCTTCTCAGCAGTTTCAGATGCACTGCGCCCGGTGGTGCAAATTTCTCAAGAATCACACCTGTGCTGAATGTATGCCGTACTCTGGGATAATTATTCTACTCATGTATGTTGCATGCACAAAGGTGGCTGCTGGGCTGCTGATCTAAAGCTTTTTAAGTTCAAGACCTAAGCAACTGAAGAAGGAGATCATTAAATGTTGCTATAAACCTCGCTGACCAACACAAGATAGTGGGCTTTTATTGAATAAGCTTTAAATTATTATTATTTAGCATGCCCTCCGGACATTCAGTCTATTAGTCTCTAAACCTAATGGCGGATGGATGGCTTTAATTTGTATCTTGGAAATTACAATGCTAATCTGAGGCAAATTACTGGGGAAAGTTAAATCAGACTCCAGTTTTTTTTGTTTTTTTATTTCATCCTCTCTCTAACCATCTCTCACTCTCTCTCATCATTCCTCTCTCATGCCTGACTCTAGGCTGCAGTGCAATTTGCTGGTTACATAACAGAAGGGAGCACAGAAATGGTAAAATTAATGAAGGCAAAAGCGACCGCCTAATGGAGACCATTTTTGAGTCATACTTAGGTTTCAGGCAGATAGCCTCGGGTCACTTTAAGCTCTCACAGCTATAAAGCTCCGTATGAACGGATAGATGCACAGGGTTATACACAACAATCCACTATTGCCGTGTGCCAATGTTCTGATGCTGCTGTTTGGGAGGAAAAGAGCAGAGATTTTTAGTCATATTGAACAGTTAATTACTGCAATGACTGTGAAAGATGTAGCCCGTTCTTTAATGCAATATTTGACACCACCATATATTTTCTTGTTCTAATAACAAAAGTTTGATGATTTTTTTCCCTCCTTGACTGAGTTGTTAATCCCCATTGTGCTTTTTCCTTACTGCAGGACTTTTAATTTCTGTCATGGGGGTTATGCCTTTTTCTTTAGAGCTTAGAGCCATTACAATGTGCCATGTAATGTTTTGGCAGAGGTGGGTGTTACTCCTGTTAATAAGAGGGCTGTTAGAAATTCCACAAGGGGAAAGTTCACAGTGTTTCCATTGTCATGACTGTAGGAAATGGAAGGATGATGTGTTGAAAGGTTGCCAGTGCGCCAACAACCACAGCTTTCAAGCGGGTTATTTCTACTAAAGAATAATGTTTTTCTTTTGTGTTTGAGTGTTGGGATGTGTTATGTTTTGTCACGTCAGTGGGACCAGATGTGGCTCAGTCAACAGCCACAACTACTCGGATGGTACCAACCGCTGTACTGTTTCAGGCAAAATTGCTACAAACTCAACTCCGAGGATCATGTTGTGTCACATAGTCATGCGTAGTCAATATAGTAGTGCTTTGTCGATTGTTCTTCCCGTTCCAACAATTAGATATGAGGTTTTCCCATGCATCTTCCTCATAAAACTCTCTATGCATGCATACAGTCTATCGTCTATGGGGTAGATCTACTACCAGGCTACATTTCCACACAAACAGAATATGTTTTTTGCAGAGAGACTTGAAAATAACTTTGTTTACTCTCATAAAGTTCAGATTCACAAGAAGCATGGTTATGGTAGACTGCCTTCAGAGTAATTGGCTAACAATGTGGGCTAAAGAAAATACTGTAAGCATTGCATCCTCTGCCTTTATCTGACACTTCACATACACATTCACATGGAGTTAATTATGACAGCCAGCTAAAGTCAATGCTGCTGATATTGAGTCATTCATACTTGTGCTCTTGTTTGCTATATAGTCACGCTGCAGATTCTTGACATAGTTGTCGTGTTTTAAGTGGAAAATGCTCCCAAACAGCTTCATAATAGTTGACACGAATGTTCACGCTGTCTCCAACATCTTAGGGGCCAGTGTGGTGTAGTCGTTCAAGGCAAAAGCCCCAAGGCCCTGGCCTCAGGCTAGAGTTGCACAGCAGGTGCTCAGGGGA